>NC_089491.1:255294790-255919790 GCF_036850765.1 Saccopteryx bilineata | reverse complement strand
CCTTAAGCTGCATTTAATTGAGGTATCTTAGCTAAAGACTAACTTGACAAGACTCTAGATTTAAATACTTTAATCACCTCAACATTATATAAAGGGCATTTATGGAAAACCCATATTTAATGTCATACCCAATGATGAAAGACTCAAAACTTTTCCTCTTAAGGTTAGGAACAGGATAAGGATGCCTGTTGTCCCTGCTTGTATTCAGTGTTGTGCTGAAAGTTCTAGACAGAGCAACTATGTAAGAAAAAGAACTAGAGGGCATCCATGTTGGAAAAGAAGACAGATGACATCCTATATGTAGGAAATCCTAGAAAATCTATTAAAAACCTATTTGCACTACTAAATGAATTCAGCAAAGTTGTAGGACACAAAATCAACACACAAAATCAGTTATGTTTCATCAGCAACGTACAATTGAACATAAAATGAAACAAGTAATTAAATTTTAAGAAGAGAAATGAAAAACAGTTCCATTTGTAAGAACATCAGAGTGCATAAAATACTTTGGAGTAATTTACCCAAGGAGGTGCTAGACTTGTTCACTAAAATCTATAAAACATTGCTGTTTTGAAAGAAATTAACAAAGGCCTTAATAAATGAAAACTAATTTATGTTCATGGTTTGGATGATTTAATATTGTTAAAATGGCAATACTACCCAAAGTAGACTACTGCTCAGCTCTGTACGGCCCCTATCAAATCACAGTGACCTTTTTCTTTTTTTTCCCCTGAAATGGAAAGGCTGATTATAAAATTTATGTGGAACTGCAGGGGATCATGAATAGCCAAAACAATCTTGAAAAAAGATTGTTGAGGGAATTGTCACTTCCTCATTTAAAAACTTATGACAAAGTTAAAAGTATTCAAAACAGCATGGTACTGGCATATAAACATATAAAGATCAATATATATAGAATTGAGAGTACAGAATTCAACCAATACATCTATGCTTTTGATTTTAGACAAGGATATCATGCCATTCAATGAGGCGAAGAATAGTCTCTTCAACAATGAATGGTTCTGAGTCAAAAAAATATCCATACACCAAAGAATGAATTTGGATTCTACCTCACAGCATGTAAAAATAATTAACTCAAAATGGATTAAAGGCCTATATATGAGAACTAAAACCATAAAAATCGTAAAGAAAACATAAGAAAAATCTTTCTGACTTGAGCTTCAGCAGGGTTTCTTACATATAACACCGGAAGTACAAGCAACAAAAGAAAAATAAAATAAATGGATTTTATTAAAATTAAAAACTTTTGTATATCACAAGACACTCATAAAAAAGTAAAAAGACAACACACAGAATATGAGACAATATTTGGAAATTCTCTCTCTGATAAGAGTCTACTATCCAGAATATATAAAGAATATTTACAACTCAGCAACAAAAATAGAACATAATTAACAAATAGGCAAAGGACTAGAATAGACATTTTTTCTAAAGAAGCTATACAGGTGGCCAATAAACACGTGAAAAGATGCTCTAGCTCATTAGTCATGAAGGAAATGCAAACTAATGCCACAATGATCTACCACTTTATACCCACTTGGATGACTATAATAATAATTTAAAAAATGGGATATAACAAAAGTTGGAAAGGCTGTGGAGGAATTGGAATCCTTTTGTATTTCTCTTGGGAATGTAAAATGGTGCAGGTGCTGAGGAAAACAGTTTGGTGGCATCCAGTAAGGTAAACAGAATTACTATATGACCCAACAGTTCTGTACTTGGATAGATACCTGAAATAACTGAGAATATATTCAGCCCTGGCTGGATAGCTTGGTGGCTTAGAGCATGGTCCCTATGTGCGAAGGTTGCCGGCTCAAGCCCTGGTCAGGGAACATACAGAAACAGATCAATGTTTCTGTCCTTTCTTCCCTCCCTTCCTCTCTCTAAAATCAATGAATAAAAATTAAAAAAAAGAATATGTTCTCACAAAAACTTATGTGAGTGTTCATAATAGCAATATTTATAATAGCAAGAAAGTAGAAACTATATAGATGTTTGTCAGCTAAATGAATGGATAAACAAAATGTGGTGTTATCTATAGACTGTAATAAAGAGGAGTGCTATCATATGGATGAACCTTGAAAACATGCTATGTGGAGAAGCCAGACACAAAGCACCACATGTTATAGGATCCTGTTTATATGAAATGTCCAGAATGGGAAAATATATAGAGATGGAAAACAGATTAGTGGCTGCCTGAGGCTGGGCATGGGGAATGAGTGCTTAATCAATATGGAGTTTCCTTTTGGAGGGATCAAAATGTTCTGGAACTTGATAGTGGTGATGGTTGTACGATACTGTTAATGTACTAAATGTCACAAATGTCAAGGTTTATGTTATATGTGTTTTACCTTAATTTAGAAAAACACCAAAAATTACTGGAATCAGTTATCCTGCCTTGATTTACATGGAGACATCAACTAGATCAAGAAATATTTGAGCCCTGGCCGGTTGGCTCAGTGGTAGAGCGTTGGCCTGGCGTGCGGAAGTCCCGGGTTCGATTCCCGGCCAGGGCACACAAGAGAGGCGCCCATCTGCTTCTCCACCCCTCCCCCTCTCCTTCCTCTCTGTCTCTCTCTTCCCCTCCCGCAGCCGAGGCTCCATTGGAGTAAAAGATGGCCCGGACGCTGGGGATGGCTCCATGGCCTCTGCCCCAGGCGCTAGAGTGGCTCTGGTTGCAACAGAGAGACACCCCGGATGGGCAGAGCATCGCCCCCTGGTGGGCGTGCCGGGTGGATCCCAGTCGGGCGCATGCGGGAGTCTGTCTGGCTGCCTCCCCATTTTCCAGCTTCAGAAAAATACAGAAAAAAAAAAAAAAAAAAAAAAAGAAGTATTTGAGGTCACAAATATAGCAGAAAAGATCATGGAGTCTGGATTAAAACACACTGACTGGCCTGACCAGGCGGTGGCGCAGTGGATAGAGCGTCGGACTGGGATGCTGAAGGACCCAGGTTCGAGACCCTGAAGTCGCCAGCTTGAGCACAGGCTCATCTGGTTTGAGCAAAAGCCCACCAGCTTGAACCCAAGGTCTCTGGCTCCAGCAAGGGGTTACTCGGTCTGCTGAAGGCCCACGGTCAAGGCACATATGAGAAAGCAATCAATGAACAACTAAGGTGTTGCAATGCGCAATGAAAAACTTATGATTGATGCTTCTCATCTCTCTCCGTTCCTGTCTGTCCCTGTCTATCCCTCTATCTGACTTACTCTGTCTGTAAAAAAAACAACAAAAAAAAAAAACACACACTGACTGGGTTTTAAATTATGGTTCTGTTTTTTTTTTTTTTACAGAGACAGAGAGTGAGTCAGAGAGAGGGATAGATAAGGACAGACAGACAGGAACAGAGAGAGATGAGAAGCATCAATCATCAGTTTTTCGTTGCGACACCTTAGTTGTTCATTGATTGCTTTCTCATATGAGCCTTGACCATGGGCCTTCAGCAGACCGAGTAACCCCTTGCTCGAGCCAGTGACCTTGGGTCAAACCAAATGAGCCCGCGCTCAAGCTGGCAACCTTGGAGTCTCGAACCTGGGTCGTCCGCATCCCAGTCTGACGCTCTATCCACTGAGCCACCGCCTGGTCAGGCTATGGTTCTGTTTTGATTAGCTTTTTATATTTCAGAAGTATTCAATCTGTCTGAGCCTCTGTTTTCTGCATAATGGAGATAATATTAGTCCCTGCCTCACAAGGTGTTTTATTTATTTATTTATTTTTTTAATTTTCTATTTATTTATTTATTTTTTACAGAGACAGAGAGAGAGTCAGAGAGAGGGATAGACAGGGACAGACAGACAGGAATGGAGAGATGAGAAGCATCAATCATTAGTTCTTCATTGCGCGTTGCAACACCTTAGTTGTTCATTGATTGCCTTCTCATATGTGCCTTGACCGCAGGCCTTCAGCAGACCGAGTAACCCCTTGCTCGAGCCAGCGACCTTGGGTTCAAGCTGGTGGGCTTTTCCTCAAACCAGATGAGCCTGCACTCAAGCTGGCGACCTCGGGGTCTCGAACCCGAGCCCTCTGCATCCCAGTCCGACGCTCTATCCACTGCGCCACTGCCTGGTCAGGCTCACAAGGTGTTTTAAATTGTATGCACATAGTTAGATGGTGGAGGTGTTAGTAGTAGTCCTAGTTAATATTTGTTATTTTGACATAGCAGGTATGGTGTTTCACTCATGGTATCTCACTTAACTCTCTTGTTCCTAATACCTAGGTATGGAAAGTACACCTCTAAGAGGTTAGGTAACTCATCCATGATCAATAGTCTATAAAAACAGACTAAGGCTTCTAATCTTTTCCAACCATTCATCCAGAGCTGGCCTGAAACCATAACTTATGTGCTGTCCTGTCTATGTCACCACTGTTGTATATTATCTTCCCATTACATGTGAGTTTAGAAGCTCATATGTCCACACCAGCCTGTTGTAAGGCATTTTTCCTAGCTATCACTTATAGCAAAAAACAAAAAAGATATAGATCTTCTCTTTTGTAGCACCCTGCTCTTGGTACTGTGGCTTTACATTTAGGAATTTCTGTCTACTTGTGTATCCAAGGAAAAATATTAGGTCATGTTCTAGACCTTCAGGGTGAATGCTGAATTGTGTAGGCAGTAAGTAAAGTTGGGGTTAGAAATGGGGTTGGTCAATATAGGCTTTTGTCTTCAAACACTCAGGAGGAACTGAAACTGAGCTTGCTGGCTCACTGGAACAAGCCAAATTTCATGCCATCTGTAAACACTCTACTTCCAGAACATTGCTCTCCATACTCCATGGAAATGTTTATTCTCACTAGTCCTTATCTCAGTCCAAAGGTAATTCATTGCCTTGGCTTTAACCCCTGCATCTTGAGCAGCCCCCAGTCCTCATCTTATGACAGTAATAGAATGTAGGAGTGTCTCTGATTCTTACATCCACCACCATCAGTTCTGTTCTTGTTCCCTAAACTACACGTATGTAGAAATTAAAAAAGCACTGAAGTGGATACCAACACCATGATCCTCCAACACTGGGCTCATCTACTTCATGCCAAATCAAGAGCTTGGAGACAAGGACTCATACTTTAGGGATTTTCAGTTTTAAGAGCATTTACCCTGACCTGTGGTGGTGCAGTAGATAAAGCATTGACCTGGAATGCTGAGGTCACCAGTTTGAAACCTCTGGCTTGCCTGGTCAAGGCACATATGGGAGTTGATGCTTCCTGCTCCTTCCTACTTCTTTCTCTCTCTTTGTCTCTCTCTCCCCTTACACCCCCGTCTCAAAAAAAAAAAAAAAAAAAAAAAAGAGCATTTACCATATCCTGGAACTTTAGGTAACTTGCCCAAGGTCACGTAGTGATAAGCCTGGACTGAATCCAGGTCTTCTGACTCCCAGCAGTGCTCTGTTCATTGCATTATGTGACCTATAATTACCTGATGTCATCTAATCCTATATATTGCCATGATGCCTCCTAGAATTGAGAATACTATGTTCATACAAGCTGCTTCATATTAAAGTAAACATAATAACCTTGAGCTTTCTTTTTCTCTACTCATGCCTAGGAGAAGAACTGTAGTCATGAAGTGACAGTGGTCTTATTTTCTAGAACTTTCTATGATGCAAAATCTTTGGGTAAGTCTCCTAGTTATTTTTTAAGCTTCTCACGCCCCTCCCCCCATCTGTTTCTTACTGTCTTCTTCCCTTTGCACTGCTCCATCATTCTTACCTTTCCTGTTATGTGGATGGGAACATAGCAAATAGCACAGCCCATTAGTGGCTGCAAGAAGTCTGTGGGCAATGAGTCATCTTAAAACCGACTTCATAGATATATAATTATATTTATTTATTTATGCGATGCAAATGTTCAGCCCAGAAGAGGGAGCAGAGAAACCGTTAGTTTCTCTTTTCAATCTGATCTATGTCCTTTGTTTTCTGTTTCAGATGAATTTCCTGAAGTAAATCGAGCCTCAATCCGACAGGATCACAAGGGACGCTTCTATGAAGACTTTTATAAGTATGTTTGCGTCCTTCACTAGGCGCACCCCCTCCCCTTTTTGGGTAGTTTCTTTTCTAACATTAAAAAAAATGATCTTTTTACTTTAGAATAATGTTATGTTTACAGAGACGTTGTAAAGATAATCCACAGACTTTCCGTATACTCTTCGCCCACTTTTTCCTGTTAACGTTCCATAACCAAGGACATTTGTCAAAACTACAAGAACATTATTATTAACTAAGTTTCAGACTTTTCTCAGATTTCATCATTTTTTTTACTTATGTACTCTTTTGTCCCCAGATCCTATCTAGGATACTACGTTGCAATAACTTGCCAAAATTTTTACTCTGAACAATTCAAACTTGCAGCAAAGAAGAATGAACAATTTAATGAACCCATATACCAACACCTGATTTTAGCAGTTGTTATGCCATATTCACTTCATCTGTCATTCTTTTTGGCTTAATTTTGTTTGAGAGCAAATTAAAGCTATGATAACATTTTGTTCCTATGTATATCTAAAGAGTAAGGACATTTTCATATATATCACAAGGTAACCACATAATTAACCACCATTATATAGCCATAGTCACATTTAACAAAATTAATAGTAATTTTATAATATTATCCAATGTCTAGTATATATTCAGATTTCCTTGATTGTCTCCAAAACAACTTTTTGTTTTGTCTGCTTAAGGGCCTGTGATTGGCCCTGGGCAACGTATTTGGAGCTCAAAGTGATCTACAGTTTGTGGTTGCCTCTACTGGGCCTGAGTGTATGTGGGAAGGATCGAACTGGGCACTAAGGCTGGCTTTTACCAGGCCCAGGGACAGGTCAGCAAAATTCCCAAGGCACCCTAAGATCTGCCTCCGCTTCTGGTTGTCTGTTAGGCTCACTTACTGAACGAGATTCTAGCAGTATCCCAGGGGTATGAGGTAGGTCCTCAGTGAGTCACCAGGTAGGGGCAAATGCTGTTCACCAGATTGATACAGGCTCAAACTCGGTGGCAGTGCTGGGGCTGAGGCCACTCGGCAGGTATACCAAGTCTAGCTGCTACCCACTGGCGGAGCACGGTGTCAGGGAGTCACCAGGCTGAGACCTGCAGAGTTGATCAGGCCCAAACAGTCAAAATTTTGGCTGTTTGAAGGAAAGGCTCTGTACCAGTTGGGCATGCGAGGGTAATATGGCCCCCCATCCTAGAGTCAAGACAATTTTTAAATATTTTCTTATTTTCAATCTATGTGACTATTGATGCGATTTGGCTGTTTGAAGGGAAGGCTCTGCACCAGTTGGGCATGCGAGGGTAATATGGCCCCCATCCTAGAGTCAAGGCAATTCTTAAATATTTTCTTATTTTCAATCTATGTGACTATTGATGCGATTCCATTTTTTTGTTAATGTTTGTTTTAAATGTATCTGACTTGATCACTTATAATTATATGATCGTATGATAAATTCCCCTAACTTTGGGAATCCTGTCTTCTCCTTTTCTTGCAACCCTGTGAGGGACTTGATGTCCGGGGTGCCAGAGCTGCTCGATACCTATTTTATGATAACACTCCTTTCAGAGTGGTGGTGCAGAACGAGAGGCGGGAAGAGTGGACTTCACTCCTGGTGACCATTAAAAAGCTCTTCATCCAGTATCCAGTGCTGGTGCGGCTGGAACAGGCAGGTACTGCATCCACGTGGTAGAAGGTGCAGCCGGGAAAGGCAGGCCAGGACGGGGCTGGGAGGGGACAGGTTTGCGCTTGTTCCTCTTCCAGGGCTGTGTGTAGTCTGCTTCTGCCCGGTTTCTCTCTCTGGTTGGGTCCAAGTGTTCATTACGCATGCTAGTCCAATAATGTCCCTTCTACAGGGTGGGTGGCCCTGTGGAGCCAGGAACCACTTACATGCTTTTTAAGAGTTTATTTGTTATGAGCTGTTTTTCCTTTTCTTATTTCTTTTGCTGCAAGAGGGCTTTCCTCAAGGAGACAATTCTACCTCAGCCCAGGGTAACTACCTAGAGGCCATCAATCTATCGTTCAATGGTGAGTAAGGACACCAGCCATGGTGAGCATGTATCGTGCTGACCTTGTGACTGTGAACTTGTCTACTAATGACCTAGACCTAGTGATGATGTCTATACCCACCTATCCCCAAATTAACTGAAAGCAGTAACTACTGATGGCCAACATCTCACTCTTAGGTCTTCTGCTGGGAATTTAACCTACTGTTCTAATCTGTGTCTCATGGTAGCTGAGAGTAAAAAGGGGGAGAGGGACTTTCCTTGGGCTCTTTGTTTTACTAAACTATGTTCGTCTTATTTTTTTACCCCATTCCCTAACTGCTTCTAGGTAATTTCTTTTCACACTACTTCTTTAAAAAATTGCAAAAATGACCTGTATGCTTAGAATTCAAGTAATAGAGAGGTATACTGAGTAAAAATGAGCATCTCCCTGCCCCTTCCACCATCAGGCTCCTTCCAAGAGAGACCATTGTTAAGAGTATGGTGTGATGTCTTCCAAATGTTTGTCCCTAATATTTATGTGTTAGCTGAGATACTTAGTTTGCGAATACCAGAAACCTATTAAATTCATTTAAGCAGAAAGGAAAATGTACTCTTAAGGATACAGGGGCTCAGTGGGGCAGCCAGGAAAGGCTTGAACACTATGCTGAAGAATGTGGGGACCAGGGTGGCTCCAGGAATCACAGCCGCAGGATTCCCTAGAACAGTGGTCCCCAACCTTTTTTGGGCCATGGACCGGTTTAATGTCAGAAAATCTTTTCACGGACCGGCCTTTAGGGTGGGACAGATAAATGTATCACGTGACCGAGACAAGCATCAGGAGTGAGTCTTAGACAGATCTAACAGAGGGAATCTGGTCATTTTTTAAAAATAAAACATCGTTCAGACTTAAATATAAATAAAACGGAAGTAATGTAAGTTATTTATTCTTTCTCTGCGGTACCGGTCCGCGGCCCGGGGGTTGGGGACCACTGCCCTAGAACTCCCAGCAGCCCTGCCTCTGCTCTATTCAGATTGCTACGTTCCCAGCAGAGAGCATCTGATTGGGCCAGCTCCAGTTAGGCATCTGTCTGGCACTGGCCAGTGGCGGCAGTGATCATGTGAGGTCACTTCACTGTGTATCACCTTCTCATGTGTGTGTACTCAGGTGCTAGGATTCTAGAGCACATGAGGTCTTTTATTAGTAAATATTTTTGTCATATTTAAACATCCCTGATTTTTCCAGAGGAAGAATTACACAGGCTAGAAATAAAAATTAGCTTTTCAAATTTATTAAGTCATCGGCCTGACCTGTGGTGGCGCAGTGGATAAAGCGTCGACCTGGAAATGCTGAGGTCGCCGGTTCGAAACCCTGGGCTTGCCTGGTCAAGACACATATGGGAGTTGATGCTTCCAGCTCCTCCCCTCCTTCTCTCTCTCTGTCTCTCCTCTCTCTCTCTCTCTCTGTCTCCCCCTCTCCTCTCTAAAAAAAATGAATAAATAAAAAAAATTAAAAAAAAAGAAAGATATTGTTAAAAAAAAAATTATTAAGTCATCATAAGATTCTGGTCCATCTCTATTAAATATCATCTGAAATTGATATTTGATCCTTATAAGTTTCAATGCCGACTCATTTATGGAAATTAATACCATGAAATGGGAGCCTTTAAAGCTGCTCAAGGCAAGTATCAACAGGGAGAGATTAACAAAGGTGACAGTAACATAGTCTTGTGTGAAGCAATTCTTAATGTAGAAGGTGAAATACATGCACCTAAGTAGGAATCAAGTCATAATATGGCAGTTGCTATAGCAGAAATATGGATAAAGTGCTCCGAGAGCACAGAGATGCTTGCCAGTGGCTGGTTTCTGAAGAGCTGTAACATCTTCATTGGAGGACTTTTTGCTTTGTTTCAAGTGTTTGACAAGCACTATATCAACCGCAACTTTGACCGAACTGGGCAGATGTCCGTGGTGATCACGCCTGGGGTGGGTGTGTTCGAAGTGGACCGTCTACTCATGATCTTGACCAAGCAGCGGATGATAGATAATGGTAATGCCCCCTGGTTCATGCTTACTTTCACTTAGAACTCTGAGCTTTCTCTGGCTCTGGGCATTGCAGATCTGGGAATATACATGCAATTAGGTGACAAAAAGAATTCCATGGTCAAATCTGTTTGGGAGATGTTCGGTCATATATATAGTTAGGCCCATTCCCTAACTGCAGATTTTAATGTGTTAGTGTATCCTGTTTATTTCTAAAGGGCCTAACTGGTACTCTGAATTTCTCAAACATATTTGACACTGGAGAACCCTTTTTTGGGAAAATTGTTTCAAAGAACCAGTGTCCATCAGCCCATATTGGGAAGAACTATTAGATCGTCTAGTCCAGCTCTTCCTCTGTGATGTGCCATGCTTCCCCAGCTCGTACCTCGGACCTCCATTAATCTGTATTTCAACAACAAGATGGAGTTGGGGAGTAAATCCTAATTGCCAATAAAGAAGCTCTGTTAAATGATGTGCATTGTTTTGCTTTTTACTGAGATGACAAGGTTCCTTTTCCTTTCTGGCCTTGACATTAGTAATGGAGGCTCAGTTGTCTTTTTGACAAATTGTGATCTGCAAGGCAGTCAGAGGCTGACTGTCAAGTACTGAGCAGTGGCAGGTGTGACAGGACTTGGTAAAGAGGAAGAATAAAAGAACATTTATTTCTTTGCTGCATAGGCAGCACTGAGGAGGTTAGATCATTGGATGGTAAGTTGGCTTTGCCTCAGGCCCTGACACAGTGAAATAACATCGATAACAGATTGCAGCACTTATCTCTGACCCCTACCCAAACCGTTTTCGTCATTTCTCTTAGGAATTGGTGTGGACCTGGTGTGTATGGGAGAGCAACCGTTACATGCTGTCCCGTTGTTCAAGGTAATTTGCTTTCGGATTGCTTACTCAAGGGCAGTTTCCAGGGCCAGTGTGATCTTGACAATAGTTTTCATTTTAAAAACAGAAGTTGGATCAGTTCCATGCCCTGTTTGTTATTTCAGCTGATCTGTGTCTGACTTGTCCCCTTTCAGTTGCATAATCGGAGCGCTCCTCGTGATTCCCATCTGGGTGATGACTATAATATTCCTCACTGGATCAACCACAGGTAGGTGTGATTTGGATTTATGGTAGTTGATAAGAATTTTGAATAATTTTCAAGCCATTTTCTTTTCAACTCCTGTTAAGTTCTTACTATAAAATCTTTTGTCCAGGTGTGGCAACCAAAAGTTCTCACATTTGTTTATAGCTTCTCTATGTGCAAAGCAATGGCAGTAATGTAAGAACAGTCTACAGTTAAAAAATATATAAAAATAGGCCTGACCTGTGGTGGGGCAGTGAATAAAGTGTCGACCTGGAATGCTGAGGTCACCGGTTTGAAACTCTGGGCTTGTTCGGTTCAAGGCACATATGGGAGTTGTTGCTTCCTGCTCCTCCCCCCCTTCTCTCTCTCTGCCTCTCCTCTCTAAAATGAATAAATAAAATATTTTTTTAAATCCTATAAAAAATAATAAAATAAAAACATTTTAGGAGGCTTGTTTTTGTTACTGTCCCCAGCTCCTATTATCTCCCATTCCCACAGACCATAACAGACCAACATTGTGCCTGGCCTCCTCTGTTTGTAGAAAAATCCCCACCTCTTCTTCACATGGGAGGTGGTCTCTGCATTCCTGCTGATTCCAGCTCAGGGCCGGTGTCCCATCCGTCTGCCAGTGCCGCTGCCTTATCCTGATCCTCATTGGTTTTAACAACTGCAATAATCTTTGTATTGAGAATCTCTTCTTTATTTTTTTTAATTTTATTTTTTTTACAGAGATAGAGAGAGAGCCAGAGAGAGGGATAGATAGGGACAGACAGACAGGAACGAGGAGAGATGAAGAAGCATCAATCATTAGTTTTTTGTTGTGCATTGCAACACCTTAGTTGTTCATTGATTCCTTTCTCATATGTGCCTTGACCACGGCCTTCAGCAGACCGAGTAACCTCTTGCTCGAGCCAGCGACCTTGGGTCCAAGCTGGTGAGCTTTTGCTCAAACCAGATGAGCCTGCGCTCAAGCTGGGGACCTCGAGGTCTCAAACCTGGGTCCTCTGTATCCCAGTCTGACGCTCTATCCACTGTGCCACCACCTGGTCAGGCGAGAATCCCTTCTTTAGATCACCACTTTTCTTTTTCCTTTGAAGTTTTTTTAATCTCTTTCCTTCAGCCCATCCTTTAGACCAGGGTTTTTCAACCTTGACACTACTGACATTCTGGGCCAGATGATTCTTTGTTTGTGGGGGGCTGGCCTGTGGATTGTAGGATGTCGATTGGCCTCTACCCACTAAATACCACCAGCACATACTCCCAGTTGTGACAACCAAAAATGTTTGCAGAAACAGTGGCTGAGTGAATTTTCCTATCAAAAATCCTACAGAAAGTTCAACTCTTCCTTGGAAACACTGGAAGGAGAGCTCTTACCTTCTGGAAACTAATTATGAGAACTAGATGTTCTGAAATAACCTGCCAAAAGTGGAAAGATTTGGAATATCACTTCTTTTTAATGTTTTGTGATTCTTAAAAAATCACTGCAGGTTTTGAAATGCATTTGAAACCATTGGAAACAACGAAGGGACTAAGAATTAATTTTAAAAAATTCTTTATTGATTTTAGCGAGAGAGGAATATATATATATAGAGAGAGTCAGTAATATTAATGTTCCTGTATGTGCCCTGACCAGGGATTGAACTGGCAACCTCTGCACTTTGGGATGATGCTGTAACCAACTAAGCTATCCAGCCAGGGCTAAAAAATAATTTTTAAATGTCTGCAGATATTGCCACATGTCCCCTGGGTGATAAAATGCTCCTGCCTGCCTATTGAGAATCCCTTCTTTAGATCATCACTTTTCTTTTTCCTTTGAAGTTTTTTTTTTTTTTCCTTCGGCAACAGGGCCCTTTCTTCAAGTAAAAGTCTTACTTGGATCCAAGCATATAAAAGCAAAAAAGTATTAGTGTTCCTCCCTGCCCTCGCATGGCAGGCCCTGAAGTAACAACAAGGAATTCCGGGGGCCTGTGGACCAGTGTCTGCCAAGTACCACTGTACCTGGTTGCCAGAGTCATTTTTATGTGAAAATTTATCATAAATGTTGATTTCAGCCTGTCATATTTTTTTTATATTTGTTAGAAGAGCCAAATCCTATGTCTCTTTTCCTCCGGTTTCTCATGCGGCTTAATAAAGACTAAAGCGCTTGCCACCTGAGGTTTCTCTTTCAACACTTACCCTCTTATATTCTGCCTGGCACACACCCACAGCTCACTCATCTGAGCTTTTCTTCCTAGTGGGCTTGCCACTTGCCTCTTCCCTCCCAAATGCCTATTTATCCTGTAACAACCAGCCCCAACATCTCTCTTGTTCCTGCGCTGCCCCTGGGAGCCAATAGCTGCTTTTCCTTCAGTGTTCCCAGAGCATTCTACTCCTCTCTGGGTTGTCTGTCTTTTTTGTTTGTTTGTTTTTATATTTTTCCAAAGTGAGAAGGGAGGGAGACAGACTCCCGCATGTATCTGACTGGGATCCACTCGCCATGCCCACCAGGGGGCGATGCTCAGCCCCTCTGGGGTGTTGCTCCGCTGCAACCGGAGCCATTCTAGCACCTGAGGTGAGGCTGTGGAGTCATCCTCAGCGCCCGGGCAAACCTTTTGCTCCAATGGATCCTTGGCTGCAGGAGGGGAAGAGAGAGAGAGGAAGGAGAAGGAGAAGGGTGGAGAAGCAGATGGGTGCTTCTCTTGTGTGCCCTGGCCGGGAATCGAACCCAGGACTTCCATACACCAGGCCGACGCTCTGCCGCTGAGCCAACCGGCCAGAGCTGGGTTGTCTGTCTTAAGGCAGGACTCATGAGGGCCTGAAGATCATTTGGCTCATGCCTTACACTCACCATAACCTTCAGTTCTGGCTTCTGTTTAGTTGCATATCTTTGCTGGAGACCAGCTTGAAAATTAATCATAAATGTTGATTTCAGCCTGTCATATTTTCTTTATCTTTGTTATGGGCCACATTGCCCTGGTATGGTGGTTGCTACTGGTCAGTTATAATCATTCATAAGTGAGGAACCAGTTTCATGAGCTAGGAATAGTCATTTGACCAGCTCATAATGATGAGTGGTCACATTGTAATTATCCTGTTAAAAGTATGTCTCATGCTCTCAGGGGGCCCAGTGAGATATTCTGTGGCTGGTCATCCATGTTATTCCTTTACATATATGTATATGCGACTGTTTAATGATGTTCAATTTTGAAAGTTGTCATTGTATTTCCCAATGAAGTCATCTTAAAAAGAAGTGACCACTTCATAATAAAATGCCTTCTGAATCTTCCTCATCTTGTGTTTATGTTACTCTTACTTTAAAAACTCCATTCAGGTAAAATAAGAGTATTTTGTGCTTCTTTCATTTTCATGTATTTCAGAGATGAAAGTATCTTCTTTTTTGTCAGCCCTCTGATTATTTTTGGATTTTCAGTCTTTGAATAGACATTCAAATTCTTTTGCCAATAAGAAAATAGCTACTATTTAATTCTATACCATATATCCTGGTTTTAAGTTTGGCTTAGGAAATAATTAAGGGAAAAAGTAATTATAGCACAAACAAAATTGTATTTGATTTTAAGTATTATAATTTCCTCAAACTTTACTTCCTAATAACTTGAAAGTATCCTGATTTGTTACTTTGTTTTTTATCCTAAATTGACTCTGTGATTCCAATTAAGATGAAGGATGGATCTATATCTGAGGGGCTTCAGGGTCTAAGAGCTAAGAGGACTCAAGGCATATTTTTCCCAGCTCATTTTGAGCCTTGTTTGCCTGAGCCACTCAGGGACAGGAAAAAGGGGACAGAAATAAGAGGACTCCTGGCCTGAGATGGATGGCTGCTCACAGGGACCATTGTTCTCAGCCTATTAGCAAAGCCTCCTCAGAAGCAGACAAAATGTTCCCATCGTAGTAAGACCAGAGACCCTACTAAGCATCATCAAATTGTCTTCATATAGTTCAATCTAATAGAAACCTCTTCTTCTGACTGACCTCACTTCCCCACTCGGATCTTTTATAGTTAATGTCTGGAAAAAAAGTAGCATCCTCTTCTTGATATCTTTCTTGGTACCACTGTGAGGCCAAGTTTCAGGCGTTAGTACGACTCCAGGTCTGATTGCAGGCAATATTCTTTTTTTTTTTTTTTTTTTTACAGAGACAGAGAGTCAGAGAGATGGATAGATAGGGACAGACAGACAGGAATGGAGAGAGATGAGAAGCATCAATCATCAGTTTTTCGTTGCCACACCTTAGTTGTTCATTGATTGCTTTCTCATATGTGCCTTGACTGCGGGCCTTCAGCAGATGGAGTAACCCCTTGCTCGAGCCAGCAAAGCTGGTGAGCTTTGCTCAAACCAGATAAGCCCACGCTCAAGCTGGTGACCTTGGGGTCTCGATCCTGGGTCCTTCATATCCCAATCCGATGCTCTATCCACTGCGCCACCGCCTGGTCAGGCGCAGGCAATATTCTTAATGTTCTTAGGCACTTAATATGGCACTAGGATTGCTCCACACTCCATTGGTTATCTATTGATACTGCTTTTTTATTCTTATGATCAGAATTATGATTCAAGATAGAGATTAGTTAATATTCAAAACCTCTTTACCACAGGTTAATGTAGATTAAAAAAAAAGACTACGTAGAGATACCTAAGGAATAGAAAAGGCTGTACAGCTTTTATTCACATATTCATTCAACATACGCAGGTACCCAGGGCAAGGCCAGGCTTCCAATTTTTCTGTGGGCCGGATATGACTTAATTACAGTATGATTTTCAGAGGGATTGAGACTTGATGGTTTCTGCCATCTTTTTATTTTTTTGCCTGGGTTATTCTTGCTCACTCAGTGCTGATCAATCAGGGATCATGCCAGGTGTCTAGGTGAAAAAGTATTGAGGTGTAAATAGATTTATGTCTGCCATAAGAAGGGGATTCTAATCCACTTAGGAATCGGACCTACCATGAAACAATTTATGGAGGGGGAGAATAGAGCACTGCTTTTTAGTAATTACAAAAAAGTTTAGAATCAAGAAGACCAGTGAAGCCTGAGACAGGTATTTACGAAAAGGCTGATCCGTGGCTGGGATTTCAGCTGTGTCTCGAGCTGTAAAACAAAAGGGGTGTCACCTGACCAGGCGGTGGCACAGTGGATAGAGCGTCGGACTGGGATGCGGAGGACCCAGGTTCAAGATCCCAAGGTTGCCAGCTTGAGCACAGGTTCATCTGAATGAGCAAAGCTCACCAGCTTGGACCCACGGTCGCTGGCTCAAGCAAGGGGTTACTCGGTCTGCTGAAGGCCCACGGTCAAGGCACATATGAGAAAGCAATCAATGAACAACTAAGGTGTCGCAATGAAAAACTACTGATTGATGCTTCTCATCTCTCTCCCTTCTTGTCTGTCTATTCCCATCTACCCCTCTCTCTGATTCTCTCTCTGTCTCTGTCACACAAAAAAAGTATAGATGAGTGAACTTGTTTATTTCTTTTACAGTTTCTACACATCCAAAAGCCAGCTCTTTTGTAACAGTTTTACCCCACGGATAAAACTGGCAGGACAAAAGGTAGGTATTGGCAACCAGCAGAGCCTCAGGGACTGTCACACACCCATGTGGTTATTTGGTCCTGAGACATTCCTCTTCCCCCGGGTAATAATGAATTTGTTTTAGAACTTTACAAATTTCCACATTAAATAGATCGATAACAAGGTAAATCCTGATATGTAAGAAATATCTTTGGCAAAAATATGACAAAGAACTATGTTTAGTTTTTTAATAACAAAAGAACTATGTTTTAATATGATGTGACCGGTTTATTCAGATACTGAGATCTCTCAGACATGGTTGGGACAGAGACACCAACACATGTCGCAGCAAAGGGGAAGTGTGATGAGAATATGACAGGTAGTTAAAAGAAATGCAAATTCAAACAGGAAAGGGCATTCAGTTTTTGGTTACCAAACATTTAAAACATATTCATAAGCATACTGAAAAGTGTGGTGAAATTGGTGTTTGAAAACCTGGTTAGTGTCTGATTCTTATGAAAAGCAGTCTAGTATACCAAGAACAGTGCAAAACAGTCATGCCATTGGCCAGATCATTTCATTTTGGACCATGTGGTCCAAGGAAATAATTGAGGATATTGAATCCACACAGATCTTGGTCTAGTTTTATTCGTAATAGTGACAAGTTGAAAATGATAAGGAAATGGCTAACTAAACTATGAAATATCCACTTGATAGAATATATTTGCAGCCAATAAAAAGGCCACTTTTAAGAATCTGAAAAGGCCTTGTTAATGTCATATGAAGAGAAAGCAGGCTGTTATGTGCAAAGGTTCCACACTAGGATGCTCCCATCCATCTGCCTATTTCTAGCAGAGCTGAACTCTAAAAGTTTCCAAGTTTCCCCATTTATTACATTAGTAGTATCGGGATCAGTTCTTCCCTGGGGTGGTTAATCATCTAGTAGGGAGAATATTAATTTGGAAATATGAAAACTCTTAAAATAAGCCATGTCTAGTAGAGAAGTGCCAGGAGAATGGGACTCTTCCCAGAAAGATCCTTCTCCTGCCTGCTGAGGTTTTATGCCTTCACCACAGCCATTCTCTGCGAAGCGGGACATGGAGAAACTTCTCTGCGACATGATCATTTTAAAGAAGAAAGAATGAGTATTGTTATGGAAAGTTCAATGATCTTGAAAAAAAATTACTTTTAAAAAGTGATAGTTCAAAAAAAAAGTGATAGTTCTTTGCCTGACCAGGCGGTGGTGCAGTGGATAGAGCATCAGACTGGGATGCGGAGGGCCCAGGTTCGAGACCCCAAGGTCGCCAGCTTGAGCGCGGGCTCATCTGGCTTGAGCAAAAGCTCACCAGCTTGGACCCAAGGTTGCTGGCTCGAGCAAGGGGTTACTCGGTCTGCTGAAGGCCTGCGGTCAAGGTACATATGAGAAAGCAATCAATGAACAAGGTGTTGCAAAGAAAAACTGATGATTGATGCTTCTCATCTCTCTCTGTTCCTGTCTGTCTGTCACTATCTATCCCTCTCTCTGACTCTCTCTCTGTCCCTGTAAAAAAAAAAAAGTGATAGTTCTTTTAGTTTTCTCCTCTTTCTCCTATTCCTTTTTACTCCATCAAATGGGGTGATCTACTGAGTACTCAGCTGTGGTGGGGGTAAGCAGGCAGGTGAGAAGGCCGTGGTGAAGGGAGAAGCATGCAGGCTTTGGGGTTGGGAGAAGCCTAGTCATCATAGGACAGGCACAACAGTGGACTGACTGACCAAGAGTCTGAAGAGCTGAGTTTGGATTTTGGCTCTGCCACCTGCTAATTGTGTGACTTTGAACAAGTCCTTTATTCTCTAGAATTTAATATCCTTACCTGTGAAGTGGGGTCCATGCCCCCACTGGATAGAATTGTGAGAGTGAACGAGTGAACAAGATGTGACATGGGAAGTAGAGGACCTAGCAGGGCCTGACACCATGGTATGTAGGTGTCTGGTGTTAGCTTCTGCCTTCCATCGGTTACAGTGAGGACCAGACATGGTCTCTGCCCTGGGGAGCAGCCACCTACACACTTTGCCTTGTGATAAGTTCTATTCTAGCAGAGAAGGGAATGATTAATTCTCTATTTGATTTTACAGCCTGCCTCTGAGAAAGCCAAAAATGGCCGTGATACTTGTGAGTATTTTTTCCTTTTGTCTCTTTTAGAAAGAGTCAGCCAACCCATGGCAACAAGATTATGTGAGGTCACATAAAAAGTTCACAGCCAAGTTGGGAGACCTGCGTTCCCCTTGTGGGACCTTTGGAAGTTTTCTTAACCACCTTGTATATTTTTGTCCTGTCAACTACAAAATGGATGATAATAAAACCTTGTTTTTCTTTTCCATAGGTCAATTGTAGGGGTCAGGCAGAAAGTTTCAAAGTACTAAACATATATATTAAAATGATACTTTAAAAGTGGGATCACAGAATGAAATGCTGCTATCACCTTGCCTTTATTTAGTACTATCCTCTTTCTCCCTCCTTTGACATAAGTCATTTATATCAACAACCTGATAAATGGGTTATTATTATCCCTTTTTTTTTTCCCATGGGGAGATGGTGATGATGATCACCTGCAGAATTTGATGAAGACCCTCTGAAGGCATGTGGCTGCAGTGTGCTTTGATGACAATTCATATTATTTGTGTATTTCAGCTCTTGGGACTCCAAAAGAATCTGAGAACGCCCTTCCGATCCAAGTGGATTATGATGCCTACGACGCTCAGGTGTTCAGGCTGCCAGGCCCCTCCCGGGCCCAGCGCCTCGCCACCTGCAGGTTCTGCCACATTCACTTGGGGGTGGATATAAAAATTGCTTAGGAAAATGTGAGCTCCTGCAGGGACCTTTATGAGAACAACCTTGAAAATGTTTTAAGTTAAAATTAGCCTAATAGGCCTGACCTGTGGTGGCGCAGTGGGATAAAGCGTCGACCTGGAACACTGAGGTTGCCGGTTCGAAACCTTGGGCTTGCCCGGTCAAGGCACATATGGGAGTTGATGCTTCCTGCTCCTCCCTCCCCTTCTCTCTCTCTCTCTCCTCTCTCTCTAAAAATTAATAAATAAAATATAAAATTAGCCTAATAGAAGCCATACCATACAGGTCATTAATGATTTTGTTTTAAGGATCTCTGGATCAGCCATTTTGGTAACTATATTTGCCATGAAGTATTGTCCCCAAACAAAGAGAGCATTATTTTGCTTTTTCTAGCCAAGAAAAGCAATTCACAGTTCTGGAATTTTCTCACTGGGCTGCCACTAATATATCTTTTTTTTTTTTTTGTATTTTTCTGAAGTTGGAAATGGGAAGGCAGTCAGACAGACTCCCACATGTGCCTGACCAGGATCCACCCGGCACACCCACCAGGAGGCGATGCTCTGCCCATCTGGGGTGTCGCTCTGTTTCAACCAGAGCCATTCTAGCGCCTGAGGCAGAGGCCCCAGAGCCATCCTCAGCACCTGGGCCAACTTTGCTCCAATGGAGCCTTGGCTGCAGGAGGGGAAGAGAGAGACAGAGAGGAAGGAGAGGGGGAGGAGTGGAGAAGCAGATGGGCACTTCTCCTGTGTGCCCTGGCTGGGAATCAAACCCGGGACTCCAGCACGCCAGGCTGACGCTCTACCACTGAGCCAACCGGCCAGGGCGCCACTAATATATCTATATCCTAGGGCCTAGAGTTTATTTTAGATTTTTTATTCCCAAAGGGCAAGAGACTTTTTTTTTTTTTTTTTTTTTTTACAGGGACAGAGAGAGTCAGAGAGAGGGATAGATGGGGACAGACAGGAATGGAGAGAGATGAGAAGCATCAATCATCAGTTTTTCGTTGCAACACCTTAGTTTTTCATTGATTGCTTTCTCATATGTGCATTGACCAGGGGCCTTCAGCAGACCGAGTAACTCCTTGCTGGAGCCAGCGACCTTGGGTCCAAGCTGATGAGCTTTTTGCTCAAGCCAGATGAGCCCGCACTCAAGCTGGCGACCTCGCGGTCTCGAATCTGGGTCCTTCCACATTCTAGTCTGACGCTCGATGCTCTATCCACTGCGCCACTGCCTGGTCAGGCTTTTTTTTCTTTTTTATTCTTGCCTTTTTTTTTTTTTTTTTTTAAAGAGACAGAGAGAGAGTCAGAGAGAGGGAGAGACAGGAACGGAGAGAGATGAGAAGCATCAATCATTAGTTTTTCATTGCGCATTGCAACACCTTAGTTGTTCATTGATTGCTTTCTCATATGTGCCTTGACTGCGGGCCTTCAGCCAACTGAGTAACTCCTTGCTGGAGCCAGCGACCTTGGGTTCAAGCTGGTGGGCTCTTGCTCAAACCAGATGAGCCTGTGCTCAAACTGGCGACCTCGGGGTCTCGAACCTGGGTCCTCTGCATCCCAGTCCGACGCTCTATCCACTGCGGCACCGCCTGATCAGGCTTATTCTTGCTTTTTAAATTTGCTCCATGGTATTTTGAAAATATAGTAATTGTGATATAGTCCGATTTACCAGTGTATTCATTTCTGGGTCCTATGTAAGATTAGAGATATATATTTTATATTTTCTCCTAATACTTAAAAAATTTTAAAAATGTTTTTCAATTACAGTTGACATTCAATATTATTAGTTTCAGGTGTATAACATAGTGGTTAGACATTTATAAAACTTCCAAAGTGATTCCTCTGTTAAGTAAAGTCTAGTACCCACCTTCTTCTAATACTTTATTGTCTTGGTTTGGGGCTTAGTTCATTATGTAGAAGTTTATGATTAATGTGTGAAACAGAGATCTAACGTATTTTTTTCTTCTTTTTTTTTTTTGTATTTTTCTGAAGCTGGAAACGGGGAGAGACAGTCAGACAGATTCCTGCATGCGCCCGACCGGGATCCACCCGGCATGCCCACCAGGGGCGACGCTCTGCCCACCAGGGGGCGATGCTCTGCCCCTCCGGGGCGTCGCTCTGCCGCGACCAGAGCCACTCTAGTGCCTGGGGCAGAGGCCAAGGAGCCATCCCCAGCGCCTGGGCCATCTTTGCTCCAATGGAGCCTTGGCTGCGGGAGGGGAAGAGAGAGACAGAGAGGAAGGGGGGGGGGTTGGAGAAGCAAATGGGCGCTTCTCCTATGTGCCCTGGCTGGGAATCGAACCCGGGTACCCCGCACGCCAGGCCGACGCTCTACCGCTGAGCCAACCGGCCAGGGCCTATTTTTTTTCTACTTGACCAAATTTACCAGATTTCTTTAATATTCAAACTTGATCTAAACACAACTGATTGTAACAAAATTGTCTCCTCACGTTGTGACAAATGAGCTTATAGTGGACACATGATTGTGTTCGTCCTTTTCCCTCGTCCCGTCCTATTGTCTCATTCAGAGAATGTTTGGCCCTTACAACAAGTCTATTAACATGTACACCTAGACTCTGCTTAGGGGCTCAGTAGTGCTTATCTTAAAATGCTTTCAGAGTCTAAAATCTGTGGTTTTCTTTTCTCTAATCAAAGATGGCAAGACCTGGCATTTCAGACACCCAGGTTGTGTAGTCCTTGAGGGTCCAGATCTTGCTTTATCTGTCATGCAGGGTTGGGCATATACTGTACTCAGATATGTACTGTTGAAATAGTGAACATGTAGTCAACCCTTGGGATCTATTTTCAAGCTCTGTTCAGGCTCTTACTTAAAACAGAATCCTTCCAGGTAGAAAGAGAACATCTCTGATGCCGGAGGGACAGCCCTATGAATGGTTGCTGACTCATTGTGGATTCTCCTACTCATTGGGCATCTCTCCTGATCCTTCTAACTACTGTTTCCAGGGGTTTTCCCTTAGGGAGTTTTATGTTGTAATCGGGGTGTACTGTTTTTTAAACTTTTATTAAGGAAATGTTCAAACATGTTCACATAGTGAGACTGGTGTCATGGACAGCTGTCAGCATGTTCTCAGTCTTGTTTCCTCACTTCTCTGCATTTTAAATTTGCTCGAGTATTCTGAAACCCTAGACATTCTATTTTTTTCCATCTGTAAGTATTTCAATATATGTCGCTAACAAATGAGGATTAAAAAAAACACCCCAAAATGGTACCATATCACTGTTACCCAAATAACATTAATTCTTTTTTGTTTGTGTGACAGAGACAAAGAGAGGGACAGACAGACAGACAGGAAGGGAGAGAGATGAGAAGCATCAGTTCTTCGTTGTGGCACCTTAGTTGTTCACTGATTGCTTTCTTTTTTTTTTTTTTTTTTTTTATTTTTATTTATTTATTTTTACAGAGACAGAGAGTGAGTCAGAGAGAGGGATAGACAGGGACAGACAGACAGGAATGGAGAGAGATGAGAAGCATCAATCATTAGTTTTTCATTGCGCATTGCAACACCTTAGTTGTTCACTGATTGCTTCTCATATGTGCCTTGACTGCGGGCCTTCAGCAGACCAAGTAACCCCTTGCTGGGGCCAGTGACCTTGGGTCCAAGCCGGTGAGCTTTTTGCTCAAACCAGATGAGCCTGCGCTCAAGCTGGCGACCTCGGGGTCTTGAACCTGGGTCCTCCGCATCCCAGTCCGACGCTCTATCCACTGCGCCACCGCCTGGTCAGGCACTGATTGCTTTCTTATATGTGACTTGACCGGGGGCTACAGCAGAGCAAGTGACCCCTTATGCAAGCCAGTGAACTTGGGCTCAAGCCAGCAACCTTGGGCTTCAAGCCATCCACCTTTGGGCTCAAGCCAGCGACCACGCGATTATGTCTATGATCCCATGCTCAAGCCAGTGACCCTGCACTCAAGCCAGCACCTTGGAGTTTTGAACCAGGGTCCTCTGCATCCCAGTTTGAGACTCTATCCACGCACCACTACCTGGTTAGGCTACATTCATTCTTTATTATCTTCTGATAGCTAGTCCATATTCAGATTTCCTAATTGACTAAAAACTATGTTTTTACAATTGTTTTGTTTGAATTGGGATCCAAAGAAAATGCACTAGTCACGTTTGGTTGTAATATTTTTTTCTATGACCATAGAATGTCTTTCTTTTTTTATTTGGCTGATTGTTTCTTTATAAAGTTGAACTTTTCCTCTATTCTCTAAATTTTTTATAAACCGGCAGTTACCTCCAGAGGCTTGATTACACATAGTCTCAGTTTTTGGTGCAACAAGACTCCTCAGGTAGCGTTGTATACTTCCTCTTGCATCGTGTTGTGTGATGTCTAGTGTCAGTGATGAAATTGATCAGTGGTATTAGACCAGAACCATTACTTCTTTACAGCTATGATCGTAGGACTTCAGCCATTTGAGAACTGTCAGTTACTTCTCCCCTTTCTTACAAGCTGCTCTGGACAAAGTACCTGCTATATTATTTCCCACTCGTAGATCTCCTTGGAGATTTTGGTTATTGGTTTCTCAAGTAGCTTGGACTGGTGACAGGTTTTGGTGTTTTAATCTAGGTGGGCAACTTGCCTTACTTGGTGGTAACTTGTTGTCTCTCTCGGGTCAGGTCAGTGCGAGAGCGGGAAAACCACAGTCGAAAGAGTGCCAGCTCCTGTGACGTCTCATCCAGCCCGTCCGTTCCCAGCCGTGCGCTGCCTGCGGAGGAAGTGAGGAGCCAGGCTTCTGATGACAGCTCCCTAGGCAGGAGCGCCAACATCCTCATGATCCCGCTGCCCCACCTGCACCAGTATGAAGTCAGCAGCTCCTTGGGCTACACCAGCACTCGAGGTCAGAGAGCCAAAGTTCAGGCATAGCTTTCTTCCTGTAGTAAGGGAGGGGGTGGGGTTATGGCCAGCTGTGGGGTATAAGCCCCACATTTTAAACAGTTCCATGTCAGTGCAATGAGAACAAATCACCTGAGCTGTCTGTATATGTGTATGTTAAATTAATTTTGTCTCTTCCCTTTCTTCCCCTGTCCCTATAACTTCATATATTTCTGTGTGTTAATATAGAGCTTTTCTTGGGCCTCAGGTCAAAAGTGTTCGTTTATTTCCGTATTATTTCCACTTGTGCCATACTTAAACAGCCTCTATCCTATATTCCACTTCAAGATTTGTCCTCATGGTTACCTGTTAACCTGTCTCGCACTAGGGAACAAGAGTGCTGCTTTTCTTGTATCTTATTTTACCTATTCATCAGAACCAACAACTGCAGTACATAGACCCTTCCTCACTTTTTAAACTTTTTATTTAGAAATAATTATGGCTACATGGGAAATTGCAAGAAATAAATATGGGGAGGCCCTGTGTACCTTTCATTCATTTTCCCCAGTGGTGACAGCCTGTGTAACTAGAGGATAGTATCAAAACCAGGAAAATTACATTGGTGTAATCCACAGAGATTGTTGAGTGTTCTTGCGCACACAGTTTTATCATGTGTAGTTCTATGTAACCAGCACTGCAGTTCAAATCCAGAGTCATTACTTCACTGCCATGCTCCCTCGTGTACCCCATTATAGCTACGCCTTCCTACTAATTACCCTCCTTCTCCAAAATTTTGTTATTTCAAGAATGTCATATAAATTGAAGCATACCCCTCCTTACTCGGTCAGTGACTTAGGCATGTTATATACACACCCAGCCATCTCCTGTTGCCCTGGAAGGATTCCCAAATGGCGAGGAGTGTTTTCCATGACCCAGCATGTTGAAGGGGAAGCCATCAGTGTGGCCTCAGGATAGATTTTTATCCCTTAAGGCTTAGCATGATAGGCACTGTGCCAAGGGCCTAGGAACATTTTTGGCTGCTGAGAAAAGTCTTTTTGTGGTTTGTTTGTTTTTTTTTACTGGTTCAAAGTACAGTTATAAAAATGAATTCTAAAAGACAAAGGAGAAGATATTTAATTATATGACTATAGAAAATAACCTACATTTCCTATATTAATTCGTGTTAGTATTGAAAAGAATTTTAATACATTTGACAATTTCTGGGTTAGCTTTTTCCCACTTTCTGGAAATTTCTAAGTTTACGTGACAGTGACTCCCATTTTGCTGAAAATATTCTTAGAAGAGTCTGTTGAAAAAGCTAAATTCAACTAAGTGTTAATCCTGTAAAAACCCTTCCTATTCTACAAGCCAGATCTCCTCTGAGAAGGTAATGCTGGTCTTACTCCAAGTAGCTTTGCAAGGTTTCCTTCAAAATGATCTGAATAGTAGAATTGATTTCAACATCCTTTAGAGATATTTGGGAGTTTATTAGAAAAGACAGAAAGCATTTCACTGGACTATTATAAGGCAGTACATCCCTTAGTTTCTTGTTTCTCTATTTTATTTAAGGATTCTCACCCATCTATCCACTCAGTGTAATACAGGAAACAGCTTAAGGTTCAGGGTCTCTAGGCAATGTGTGGTCCTTCCTATCAAGTTTGAGTGTGATTTCATTGGGCCAGTCATTTGGGGACCAAAACTTAGTTTAGTGATTTTACTCATTTCCCTCACTGATGAGCATGAATGATGTCTAAGATTCTTGTCAGCCTTGGCTGATCGGTCTGCCCAGTTCTGGTTTCATTGTGGCTCTGTGTTCTCTCTTTGTGCCTCAACTCTATGGTGACTGGCAGATGTCCTGGAGAACATGATGGAGCCACCACAGCGAGACTCCAGCGCACCAGGGCGGTTCCATGTGGGCAGTGCAGAATCCATGCTCCATGTTCGACCTGGGGGATACACACCCCAGCGGGCGCTGATCAACCCCTTTGCTCCCTCACGAATGCCCATGAAGCTCACATCCAACAGAAGGCGCTGGATGCACACT
Source organism: Saccopteryx bilineata (assembly GCF_036850765.1). Classification (NCBI taxonomy): domain Eukaryota; kingdom Metazoa; phylum Chordata; class Mammalia; order Chiroptera; family Emballonuridae; genus Saccopteryx; species Saccopteryx bilineata. The sequence goes on along the minus strand of NC_089491.1, from coordinate 255,893,495 downwards.
TTTCCTGTGGGTAAGTTGATGGCTTAGGAAAGAGCCCTGTCTGGGAGCTCAGCACTAATCAACCCTGTGGCCTTGGTCAAATACCCAAACTTCTTGCACCTCCCCTGCCTTGCCAGTAGGATGGGGATAACCATGCCCACTTTGCCTGCCTCGGGGATTCCTGTGCAGATCCTGAAGATACACTTAAGAATGGGCTTTGTAACTGCAGTTAGCTGCGTCAACCTGAGGGCTTCATTATTCTGTTTGAAAGACACTGTGCTTTGCTTCCTGCTTTCTTTCCTAAGATTGATGTCCCCCATTCTTGTGTATTCTGTATTCCTTCCTTTCCTGGCTTTGTCTGGATATTGATATTACTGTTTTGGTCACACAGCTGTATGTTCTTTTGTTTTCTTCAAGGGTCTCTGAGAGAACTTTTTTTTTCTCCAAATTCACTTTTTCTGTTCTTTTTAATCTGTATTCTATCCTAAAGATGACAGTGAGGTTTTATAAAGCTGTGGCTAAAATTAAACTTCAGTTAATGGGCTCTTACTGGGCTGGAAAGGAACAGATGCATTAAACTCCAGGGTTTTTTTTTATGGAAGCCATTCTGCCTAATGCCTAGAAATGTCTATTATTATAATTTATTATTTTGTACTGTTTTGTACTTGCATTAGTTAAAAGTTAGATAAGTGAGCAATGAATCTGGTTCTTTTGGCTGTGATTGGGGGTCATTCTCAAACCCCTTGTGCCTTCCTTGTCTGTGCCATAATCATTCACATGGCTTGTTTCTTTCTGTGTCTCTTTCTTTCGGTTGTTACCTCCCAGCTCCCTTTGGGTTCTCAGGAGAACATCTGATGTTTCTTCCACGACTCTCTGCTCTTCTTGCTTCTGTGCCTCTCCACTCAATACATAACACTTTATGAACACTTTATGGAAACCATATTTTCCAAAACTGCAGCTTCTTGCCCACCTGGGCCCCTAATCGCTGAGGCCCTCCTTTGCCCCCCATGTTCTGTCTCCTCACGACATGCTCAGAGGTTCTTTTCTTTCCCAAGCTTGTCTGGGGGTCTCGCCTCTTCCACGCTTGGGTTTTCAGGCAAATCGTTTCCCCTACCCAGATATCCTCTCCCTCAACCCCTGCTAACTGTAACACTCTGAAACTCTCTTTCTCTAGGAAGCATTTTTTCCTAGCCTTGACTAATTCTGAGTTATCTCCTACTGGTCTTTTTTGCACTTTAGTATTCTCTGCTTCTTTGGTCACAGTTGTTGCTCTCTTACAGGTTGACAGCGCCATTGGTGTTTCACTTGTGTGTTCCTTTTCATTTGGTTTGTGTTAACCTTCCTGGGGAGGGGCCTTGTGTCCTATACTTCTATATTTATGGCGTCTTGGTTGCATGCATGAGACAGAGGTTCTTAAATATCTTCGGCTGAACAGGATGACAAACAGGCCACACAGGAGGATGAGTTCGGCTCGGGAGAGGAGATGTCCTTTGTGGGAACCAGAGGGTCACATGTATGTATAAATGTTCCTCTGTGTGTGTGGTCTGTGGTGTGCTCTTTCGATCTCTCCAATACCCGTATCGCAGCAGCCAGAGGGAGGAAGAGTGAAGCTAAGTGCACAGCACTAGCTGTCGGGTGGGAACGATGCTCAGTGGACCTTTGTCTGGGTAGGACCATCCGGAGAGGCCATCCAGATCCATCACCAGACCCGGCAGAATATGGCGGAGCTGCAGGGCAGCAGGCAGAGGGACCCAACTCACTCCTCTGCAGAGCTGCTGGAGTTAGCCTATCATGAAGCTGCTGGAAGGTGAGATGTGCACAGGGCTCTGGATGGCACCTTGAGAACACTCTTCGGCACCCAAGACAATGTGCAGAACAGACTGCTGACAAAATGTTGTGTTTATAAGACTCGAAGAGACAGTGTGAGATCAGGGTCTTCCTTTGTCAGTCAGTGTCATTCCCTTCCTTTGTCAGTCAGGGCTAAGTACAAAGCAAACAGCCTGACATTTTTGCCGGAAATGTTACGTAGGCCTGTTTTAGTTTGACGTGTCATTCAGAGCACACTTGTAAACCTCACACATGAATTACTTCTAATCCTCATTCAAGGGTGAAAACAGGTGCTGAGGTAGATGGTTCATGGTGTGTGTTTGGGGCAGTCTATGACTTCTGTCATTTTGGTCATTGAGAAATTTCACTGTTGAGTTTAGAATAAGTTAATGCTAAACACAGTGAAAATCAAGGTAGCTCAGTGGGTTAGAGCATTGTCCTGATACACCAAGGTTGTGGGTTCGATACCCAGTCAGGCACATACAAAAATCAACCAATAGCCTGACCTGTGGTGGCGCAGTGGATAAAGCGTCAACTTGAAAAGCTGAGGTCACTGGTTCAAAACCCTGGGCTTGCCCAGTCAAGGCACATATAGGAGTTGATGCTTCCGGTCCCCCCCCCCCCCGTCCTCTCTCTCTCCTTTCTCTCTATAAATGAATAAATAAATAAAATATCTAAAAAATGCTTACAGAGTACTAAATTAGGTCTTTAAAACAAAAATCAACCAATAAATGCATAAATAAATGGAACAAGAATTTTATGTCTCTCTCTTCTTCCTCCCACTTCTCCTCCCTCCTTCATTCCCTCCCTCTCTCTCTATAAAATTAAAAAGAAAAAAGGAAAAGATCAGTGTTTTTTTTCAATGTTTATTGATTTTTGCGAGAGACAAAGGGAGAGAGAGAAAGAGACAGGAACATCAATCTGTTTCTGTATGTGCCCTGACCAGCGATTAAACCAGCACCTCTGTGCTTTAGGACAATGCTCTAATCAACTGAACCATCCAGCCAGGGCTAAAAGGCCTTTTTTGTTTTTATTTTTATTTTTTAAAGATCTTATTTATTGATTTGAGAGAGGGGAGAAGCAAAATCATAGTTGCTTCACTTTAGTTGTTCATTGATTGCTTGTCATATGTGCCTTGACCAGACAAGCCTAGGGTTTCAAACGGGCAACCTCACCGTTCTAGGTTGACTCTGTATCCACTGCGCCACCAAGGTCAGGCAAAAGGCCTGTGTTTTTAAAAGTAACTCTTTTGAACCAGAATTCTGAATGTGTTATAAGCATGCTGAGACTCAGTACGGGAAGAAAATCATTTAAGCCTTGACAAGCATGGCTCACTGTCATTCTTTTAGGAAACATTTTTCTTTTTTTTTTTTTTTTTTTTTTTTTTTTTGCATTTTTCTGAAGCTGGAAACAGGGAGAGATAGTCAGACAGACTCCCGCATGCGCCCGACCGGGATCCACCCGGCACGCCCACCATGGGGCGATGCTCTGCCCACCAGGGGACGATGCTCTGCCCATCCTGGGCGTCGCCATGTTGCGACCAGAGCCACTCTAGCGCCTGAGGCAGAGGCCACAGAGCCATCCCCAGCGCCCGGGCCATCTTTGCTCCAATGGAGCCTTGGCTGCGGGAGGGGAAGAGAGAGACAGAGAGGAAAGCGCGGCGGAGGGGTGGAGAAGCAAATGGGCGCTTCTCCTGTGTGCCCTGGCCGGGAATCGAACCCGGGTCCTCCGCACGCTAGGCCGACGCTCTACCGCTGAGCCAACCGGCCAGGACCAGGAAACATTTTTCAAAGAGCAATTTTTGGCCCCCTTTTCTCTCACCCCACCATACCATGGGACGGATGAGGGATACAGACAGATGTGACCATCTTTACGAGATTCACTTGGTACCTCCGTTCAGTCACCTCACATCTTCCTGTCGGTGTTAGTAGGGGAGGCTTAGGACAAAAAGGGCCGACGGTCTAGCACGGCAATGGCAGCTAAGGTGCAAGGGCAGGAGGAGCTGGTCACAGGAGGCCAGAGCTGGCTCACGAGCCGAGGGCCGCGGCCTGGGAGCCTGTGCTGTGGGTCCCAGTGGTTGCCAGCCTGTGTGCCTGAGTAGTCAGACCTGTTTTTTGTGAAAACCCCCGGAATACAGGGTGAGCAGGATAAAAGAGGTGAATCTGCATTAAGCCAGGCTGGGCTCTGTTCTCTGCAGGCACAGCACTCCTCGCCAGCCTGGCGACAGCATGTCCTTCTTGAACTTCAGTGGAACAGAAGAGCTTTCGGTCAACCTGCTTAGCAACAGTGGTGCAGGTAACCAGTCCAAGAGGTAACAGACTTGGGATGCTCAGAGCAGGCTCACATCTAGAACTGTCTGAGGACCAGAAAAGAAGGGCCACGTCTATTTTGGGATCATTTCAGCCACAATTTTGGGTGACCTATTTAGAAGCAGTGCTTTAAAATGCATAGAATTATAAATGGGCTAAACGTTACATTTTTAGCCGGGAACATGCTGGTCAAGCCACATTTATCATCAGTCTGTGAGTCGTGATTGAGGGCGGCTTATGAACTTGGCATTGAGGTCAACACCAGGGCCAGAGCAGGAGTGATTTCTGCTCCAGAAGAGCTTTCAGCTGCGTGTGTGGGGGCGGGGGCAAACCCACCTCCATAGAAACAGGAGAGGCCCAGAGGCGAACAGTGTGGTACTTTGTCCTCTTACTTCTTTGCATAGAGTAGTCTCACTGTACGGAATATGCTTTTTCTCTAGCTTCAGTCCCTGATTCTGCCTGGGAGATCTCAGCCCACTCTTTATGCATCAGCTCCAACAATGCCTCTTCTTTGAAGCCCTGTCTGGTGCTTCTCTCTGCTCCCCACCCTTCCCAGGAGACGTGAGGCACTTCTCTCTACAGCTTCACGCACATAGAGAAACCAAGTTGTACACTTGGCACACCCTGACCCCACTGCTTCCATGCTTGTCTCTCCGCTGGATTAAAAGAGCTTCTCTTGATTCATCCCCACATTGTTTAGCACACTGTTGACAAATGAACTTATACTTTCAAGACCAAGCTGCCGTATGTGAGAAGTATCTTACTGACCTCAAAAATTATTCTAATTGGTGTACAAGTGTTCAGTTACATAAATATGTCCTAGAATGTTTAGCTTCTTAGAGAAGGTATTGGGTTCTTTTTCTAGTCAAGGTCCTGTAGTTAAGTGGGGTCATCCTTACTCTTGCCCAGTCCCTTTATGACCAGTAGCATTGTTTTCACAGGGGCCAGGGGTCATCAGGAGGTGGTCTGTAGCATTGGCTTCATGGAAATTGAACTCCCATCTTTGATTTTGTGCTTCCTGATCAAATGTGTTAGCCAGCCACAGAAAGAAATTAGACAAAATCATTCTAATTTTTGTTACCATGTGCAATAACCAAGTAATGTCTTTGTTATCATGTGCAATAACCAACTAATGTCAGATTTATCTTCAGGATCTATCTGGACTCTTTCCATGTGTCATCACCTCCACCAGTCCTAGCTCGGTCCATACCAGTCCTAGCTCGGTCCATACCAGTCCTAGCTCGGTCCAACATAGTATCCATCATCCTTTGCCTGAATTATCTCAGTAGCCTGCTAACTGCCCTTCCATATAGTTTATTTTCAGCACAGCAATTCAAGATGACCCTTCAAAACTGGAAGCTGGATTGTGAAACTTATCTGCACAAAATCCTCTGAGGGCTTCCTAGTGTACTCGGAGTAAAAGCCATTATTGGCATTGCAGTAGCCAACAGAGCCCCTTGCATCATGTGGTCCCTTCACCCTCTCACTTCACTCCAGCGGTTCCCCAAATATCAAGCCCACTCAGAATCTGGGTCCGTTTTCTTGCTCTACCCTCTGCTCTGCCCTTATACCAGAGAGCTTCGTGGCTGAGGTCCATCAATCTGAGTTCGCCCAGGACAGTCCTGGTTTAAATTCCTTGTTCTATATGATTTTTTTTTTTTTTTTTTGTATTTTTCTGAAGCTGGAAACTGGAAGAGACAGTCAGACAGACTCCTGCATGCGCCTGACCAGGATCTACCCGGCACGCCCACCAGGGGCGATGCTCTGCCCACCAGGGGGCAATGCTCTGCCCCTCCGAGGGCATTGCTCTGTTGTGACCAGAGCCACTTTAGCGCCTGGGGCAGAGGCCAAGGAGCCATCCCCAGCGCCCGGGCCATCTTTGCTCCAATGGAGCCTTGGCTGCGGGAGGGGAAGAGAGAGACAGAGAGGAAGGTGGGGGGGGGGGTGGAGAAGCAAATGGGCGCTTCCCCTATGTGCCCTGGCCGGGAATCGAACCCGGGTCCCCCGCACGCCAGGCCAACGCTCTACCACTAAGCCAACCGGCCAGGGCCTATATGATTTTTAATAGTACTCCCTTTACCCCCTTTCTCTCTCAGAAGAGTTCTGGATTAGATGACAAAATGTATGGCCACCCTTCCTGTTCTCTTCCTTCAGGTCTTACTTGAATTACTGTTGTCTACCTTGGCAATTCCCACCTATCTTCCCTGCTTAATATTTCTTCATAGTACCACCTGACAGGGAGCTTTCCTTTTCTTTCTTTCATTCTTTTGTTTGTTTGTTTATGGTTGTGTTTCTGGACTTTAAGACAGTTCCTGGCATATATCAGACAGTTGAATGAATGCTAAAGCCTTCTACGGTTAGTTTTCTCACTCTGTGAATGTTTTCCTTCTCTTTCATTATCTTTAGTACTCATTCCAGAACAATTAACTGGATTCTTTTCCTCAAAGTGTCGGGCTGTCTCGGTTTGGAATTGACTCCTTTCAAGCCGTCCTCAATCCCCAAAGAATATATTTTGCTTCCTTCAGACCCACTAAACCCTTGTTCATGCCAGAAATACTTCTTGAACTTTAGGCCCTGTGCTAAAGCCTGAGAAGAAACAAAATGATTAAGAGACTGATTCTTTTCACCTCAGGGAGCTCTGGCTTGGAGTTCTATTTGAAGCAGTTCCATGTGGGGTAACAGCCACGAAAGGACAGCGCTCTTGTGGGGAGCTGGACTGTGAGTGGTTCCACTGATACCATGTGATTTGAATGTGTGACCTAAATTATAATATGGTAGATAAAGTAGCATGCTGTTATGAAAATGACTGGAACCAAGTACCCAGCTCTTCTCCTCATGGTCTTTAGAGTTTAGCCTTCAGCCTTTGCTGAGCCTCAAGTTCTTCATCTGTATAATGGACATGAAGATCTTCACCTGCCTACCTGCCTCACAAAGTTGTAAGGATCAAAAGTAGATTGGATTGCCTAAAGGGAAAATGTCGCCCTGGGTTCTTGTTTTGGGACAAGATGGGGTCTAAACAAACAACTAACTAACTAACATTTCAATCATAAAAAAATAAAAGACCTCATCTGTGACTTCACCTTCATGTCCCGGGCTTGACAGTTTGTACCATCTGCAGGCACTCTGGCATGACTCAGATTTTCTCCTGCCCTTGGACTTAATCCCTACATGAGTCACGATTCAGAATTCACATGAGTGGTGTCTCTGTGGGTTTCCCTCCTGGCCCTGGCAAGATTCCTTTTGAACCTTGTTGGCTCAGGCCTCACACCTGGACTGTTCATTTGTTTTTCTCATGCAGCTCAGCAGGGACCAAGTGGTTGCTGGGCCTGGGCAGATAATGTTTATCCCTCTATTTCTTTAACGGGGCACCAGTGTATAACTTGTTAGTCAGTGCCATTCTCCTCATCGGACATAAGTGCTCTAGATAATTTTGAAAAAGAAAATAAGCAATGCCAAGTTTTATTTCTCTTTGGTTGGGGTCCAGAAGCTGCAAGCTGGTATTCGTACTGTCTCAGGCAGATGTGGCCTGAGAACTAAAGTAGACAGTAAATCATAGCACATTGAGACCAGAAGACAGGGACTCAGACTCACCCACCCAGGCAGGTTGGGCTGTCTAAGGGTAAGCACCATCTCTGCAGCCCAAAAAGGAGAAAGGACTTGCCCCAGGCACAGGTTTGTAGATACCTCCTGGAACCGGCTCCCAAAGGCCCACACTGATCACCCTTTTTGCTTTGAACTTTGACAGTGAGAGAATCATCCCCAGATATGGGGTTGGAGTGTAGCTGACTGACCAGGAGGGCTCATGCCTGTCCTCTCAGTTGTTGGGGATCTTTACATGAGAATAGTGAGTCTCTGTGACTGAAAGTTAGCCCCAAAGACAGAGCTCGTGGGAGAGGCAGGGAATTACCAAGCTGTGTGTAAGCTTAGCAGAAGCCCTTAAAAATATGTATTCCTTTCATTTTTTTCATTGCTATTCCTTTAAAATAAAATAAGAATGAGAGAGAGAGAGAGAGAGAGAGAGAGAGAGAGAGTGTGTGTGTGTGTGTGTGTGTGTGTGTGTAACATACAAGGCACCTGGTGGCCATAAATGTGCTTGTATCAGTTAAAAATGGCACAAGTCTACTTTTGGCCTAGGAGCCAAAGCTGCTCTAAGAACCCTTTTATTGGTTGGCTCCTTAAACTCAAACAATTATTGCTTGTGCAATTGTAAGTTGAACTGTTTCTTTATTAGTCTAAGAATTTCAGTTCCTATAGACGAAATCTGGATGGGATTTTCTTAAAAGAAAAAGTGATCTAATACTCGAATTTAGCATAAAAGACTGTGAGGTGATGTGTTTTAATGATTCTGTTGTTCAGAGTGTTTTGAGAATGCCAATTTTGTAATTGCCTTCATACCAGTTCTTAGGCTGAACGAGAAAATCTACCTCATTGCTTTGTATTTTCATGAAAATGGATGCAATCAATTGAGCTAGCTTTTCCAGAAACTTTAGCTCCAAATGGCTTTTGTTGACAAAGAACAGATGACATTTTCAATAGCTGAAAACTGGTTCCCCAAATGGGTAGGCAGGAAATAGAGCATCTGTAGACTTAAGCAGAAGAGTTTCAGTGTAGGTTTCACCTACTTCCTGGGTGATTTCTCACTAAATTAACTTCTCTGAGCCTCTGTTTCTTTATCTGTAGAAAGGGGATAATACCCATACCATGTCTGCCTCATAGTGTGGGTTTGAATAAAATGAAATGCTACATTATCTGACTTAATAATTTGTATCTTCTTATTATGATGATTAGTAAATTGTAAAAATCTGCTTAAGGCAGTTCCAAAAAAGAAGTTAAAAAATTGTTTTGGCCAAGTGACATCATCATTTTAAATTTAAAAAAAATATATATTTATTTAAAAATTTACATATAGTAAAACTCGCTCTGTTCAATGTACAGGTCTATGAGATTTGACAAATTCATAGTAATAATGACCAACAAACACATCAAGAAACAGTGTTTCCATTATCCCCAAATTCCTTTGTGCTGCCCCTTTGTCAGCCCCTCCCCCATCACCTGGCAACCACTGGTGTCTGTTCTGCCTCCCTTTGGTTTGCCTTTCCCAGCACGTTATACACATGGAATCATACAGTATGTGGCTCTTTGAGCCTGGCTTCTTTCACTCAGCATCATGCTTTTGAGATTCATCTAAGTTGTTGCATGCATCAATGGCAATGCTCATTACTTTTTTATTGCTCAGTCATATTTCATTGGTTATATTTGCCAGTTGACTTAAGGACAGTTGGGTTGTTTCTACATTTTGGCAATTGTGAATAAGGCCATTTTAAACATTTACATGACAGGTTTCTGTGTGTACAAAAATTTTCATCTCTCTGGTACATTCCACAAAGTGGGGTTGCTGGGTCAAATGGTAAATGTACGTTTAACTTTTAAAGAAACTGCAAATCTGTTTTCCAAAGTGGGGTACCATTTTGCATTTCTGCCATCAGTAGATAAAGGTTTCCATTGCTCCGCAGTCTCTGAGCCCTTGGTGGTGACCTGTCATTTTAGCTATTCAAAGAGGCATGTAGAAAGATCACGCTGTGCTTTTAATGTGCCATTTCCCTAATGGCTAATAATGATGAACATCTTTTCATGTGCTTATTTGCACTCTATGTATGTTGTTTGGTGAAGTTTCTGTTCAAATCTTTTGCCTATTTTCTCATCAGGTGTTATTTTGCTCTTGAGTTGTCAGAGTTATTTATATGTTTTGGAAACAAGTCCTTTGCCAGATATGTGATTTGCAGATGCTGTTTCCCAGGTTGTAGCCTGTCCTGTCTTCTCTGAGATTTCACAAGGGATTTATAAATGTGCGTTCTTGTTATAAAAGATTCAGGTTTCACGAAATATTTCAAGTAAAAAGCACAAGTTCTCATTTATCTTCTGCCTCTTCCAGCTTTCTTCTCAGAGGTAGCCACTGTTGACAGTTTGGTTAGGGTCTTTCTAATCTTTTCTACAGTGTAACTTTCTAGTAAATATATATGTTTTGAAAGGGGCATTTAAATATTTATATGTATGTTTTAAAATTAGTTCTGTTATATCTCAGTCAATAAGTTGCATTTCAAAGACTCTTTCTGTTTTTTTCAGCCTACTTATAGGTAAAATCATTTTCTTCTCTTTAGTGAGTTTGGTGTCATACTTCAGAAAGCCATGATTTGGGGAAGAAAATTCGAGAAGATGACGGTTGAGCAGACTAAATTTAAATGGGACATTTTATGTTTGCTAAAGATTGCTTCAATTAGTTAAAATGACTTTGAAATATGTCCCTTTTCTTACTATAAGTGGCAAGTTGCTTTTTGCAAGGTCTCATCAGGTGAAGAATAGTATTGATAACCTCAGAGTAAAGTTCTGGCTCACTCTCAGGTTTTAGAGGGATCGTCTTTCTTTGATTGAATCTTTGTGCTGTGGGAAATAGCACAGATTTTGTACTTGGTTTACATTTTTTGTTTTAGCTCTAGTTTTGGGATTTTTAAACCACACTGGTCAGAACTTTTTTTTTTTGAAGAATGAGCCTCATTAAAACAAGCTGTTTTCATCTTTCCATAGGTATGAATCCTAGGACCCAGAATAAAGATTCTCTAGAGGACAGTATTTCTACCTCTCCAGAACCAAGTAAGAGGGGGCGGCTGACCGGGGAAGGTGGAAAGGAGGTGGGGGTTGCAGGGGGCCGAGCTTGAGGAAGCAAGCGGGAGCCCTGTGGGAAGAGAATGGTCTGGAAGACCACAGGGCTCTGGGATACCTGACGGCAGGGTGGTGAGGGAAGACTTCAGCCTCTCAGATGCAAAATGAGAGGGGAGTGGCCAAACAACCAGAATATTATTCAGAGGAACATGGGAAGGATAACAGAATTTTCATGAGGCTTTTGTGCTGGTCCCGAGTGGGCCTTAGCCTTCAATACCTAATGATGACTTTGGGGAAAAGCTGGAAAGAAGTAATAAGAACTGGAACTGTTTATATACCTGTAGCTGAAAATGTTTGACTGGGTGACGTTTGTTTTGATCATCCTTTTCTATTGCAATAGCTAGACAACGGATTACAGCTGACCCTGGAAAAGCATGGGGGTCAGGGGCACTGGCCCCTGTGCACCAAAAATCCACATATAACTTTTGACTCCCCCAAAACTTAATTATCAATAGCCTACTGTTGTCCAGAAGCTTTACTAATAAACAGTCAATTGAAACGTTTTATATATGTATTATGTACTATGTTCTTACAATAAGGTAAGCTAGAGAAAAGCTTCCTTCTACTATGATTTCTAACCAGGAAGTAGGGATATGCTCAACCCCCTCACCTGCCATGTAGAGAAATTGGGGCAATTAATTAGGCCATCTGGGCCATGTTTTGAATTCTTAAAATGTTAATGAGTTAACAAGACCTGAGCATAGACAAAGCCATGGAATCAAAGAGTGGGATGGTAGTCGCCAGACGCTTGAGGGGGAGGTGGGAAGGGGGCGCTGCTAATCAATGGACATAAAGTTTGAGTTATTCATGGTGAATCAACTCAAGAGATCCACTGTACAACATTGTGCCCCAGTTAATAATACTGTATTGTACACTTAAAAATGTGTTAAGAAAAAAAAAATGTGTTAAGAGGGTAGAGCTCATGTTAAGTGTTCTTACCACAATATAATTCAAACAAACAGACTAAGAATCACCCCAAGATCTGTGTAGACAATGGAGTTAGGTCTGTTGCAGGTCAGATCATCTTTCCTGAGGCAGTGTGCTGCATAGGGCATATTTCCCGCTGTGACTGAGCACACAAGTCCTCTTCCTGCCCTTTAACTCCAGGTTCAGTGGGACTCTGTTGTGCTGGTTGATATGTGTCTATATGGTGGAAAGATTCCTGAACAGAGAGGGTTCTGATCCTGTAACCTCTGGGAAGTTTGGCTTGGCCAACTGTAGAAAGGGGTTGATAAAAATAGCAAACCTGCTCCAAGAAGGCATGGTGAGGACTGATGAGATAACAGAGGTATACCACATTCAAAGCCACACAGCACATTGCAGAGATAAGGTGTATGAGGATCTCACCTGTGATTCAGAGGCAAAGGGGTGGAGTGTTTCTGTTTCATATCATTTCTTGTGTAAATATTTGTAAAATATTCTTCATTTAAGTACTTTAAAGAAATAATCACCCTAATATTTTAACTCAGTTGAGGATTCTCAACTGGGGATGATTTTGTCCCCAGCAGACATGTAACAATGTCTGTAGACATTCTGAGTTTTTACCATCAGGAGATGCTGTTGGCATCCAGTGAGTAGAGTTCATGGATGTTGTTTTCACGTCCTGCAATGCACAGGACAGCCCCCACTACGACAAAGAATTCTCCAGTCTAAAATCTCAGTAATATCAAGGTGGAGAAACCCTGCTTTAACCAAAGAGCAGGCAATTTTGGGCAGACCCGTGTGGTTAGGCCCACTCTACCTATTGATGCTTTCCTTTCTAGATTGTTAAACTCAGTCTCTTAAAGTTCTGGCCTTATAACTTTCCCAGACATCCTTGGTTTCTCCTCCTCCACTTTTGGATCTGTAACTTATTTTTACAATTCTGAAAGTATTCCTAAATTCTGCTACTGTGTGCTGTTTGCTCCAAAATCCAGCTGAGCTCTCCTCCTTTCTCCACCCAGCCGCTCTGCAGTCCTCGGGAGAGGCTCCAGCTTGAGCTCTCTTCTGCTCTTGGAATGTGATTTGCTTCGATGTGTAACTCTGCCTGCCCTGCGGTAACCTCCTTGGCATTGCAGCTTATAGCTCACGATCAGCAGAAAATGAAAAGTATCAGCTGTGAATCCCATTTGCATGATGGGATTGGATAAGCACGCGCATTGCCTTGTCTAACAAACTGTTTCTTTCTCTTTCTCTTCCTCCCTCCCCATCCCCTTGCCTGGAAATTTTGTCACCTTTCACCATGAATTTTGTTTTCCCCCACCCTCCCCTCCTTTCCCTCTCCCACCTCCCACTTTCCACGCTTGCCGTGGTGACCACATGTACCTTTCCCCTGTTTACACGAGGCAGTTCTGACACTGTCTGCTCCCCCTGTAGTGCCAGGCTTCTGTTGCACAGTTGGAGTGGACTGGAAGTCTCTCACTACTCCGGCGTGCCTACCCCTCACCACCGACTACTTCCCTGACCGCCAGGGCCTGCAGAATGACTACACAGAGGGCTGTTATGACCTCCTCCCAGAAGCGGACATGGACAGGTTGGTGTCAGGGGAAGGGTGTTTGCAGGGAGTCCAGGTATGGCCAGGTGTGCATCAAAACACCGCATTTTCAAACCCGTGCCCTCTTACATTTAGGAAATTTTATGATGTAACAACTATTCATTTTTCTTTGGAGTTCTATTGACCTACCTCCTTTAGCCATTTCTCCTCATTGATCCTTTCTTATATTTTCTATGACAGTTGTTCTGGGCACACAAATCTGATCTTCTTTTCTAAGATCACCCATTTGGCCATTCAATTACCTGCCTTCTTGTTTCAACTCTTGAACTGATCATTTCTCCCAAAACTTGTTTACAAATTGTTAGTTTTCTGAACCACCGCAGAATGGTTCTCAGGGCTGACTTGTAGGGTTGGAACAATTAATGGGGTTGAAGCAAAGGAGAGGATGGGACCACGGACTCTGAGTGCCACTCTGCCCTGGGCCAAGCACATGCATGTGGACAATTGTTTGCTTTTTCAGGAGGGACGAAGAGGGTGTGCAGATGACAGCCCAGCAGGTGTTTGAAGAGTTCATCTGCCAGCGTCTCATGCAGGGCTATCAAATCATAGTGCAGCCCAAGGTGCAGAAACCTAGCCCCGCGGTGCCGCCCCCGCTGAGCAGCAGTCCCCTATACAGCCGAGGTGAGCTTTTCTCCTTGGCCTTCTATTGTTTATTTTTACTAAATTTGTGCAAGTAGACTCTAAAGATGGTAAAGGATAGATAAATTTAGGAGTAATTGCTTTTTAACACAAAATTTTTCTTTTTAAATTTTATCTGTGCCTGTCTCCACCAGGCACAGATTTATCTTAAAACTCTCTTTGGTCTATAACTCTCCTTTTAAGGAAGAGAATATGACCAGGTTCTTGGAGTAGTGGGCAGCTGAGCCATGACGGAGATGTCAGAGCACATAGTGAATATTCTAGACCCAGAAACTTGTATTTGTTTCTAACACAGCCCCTGGCACACAGCAGGTTCTCAGATGTTACCTAAAACATGAAGTTTATACTTTTTTTTTCCTATTCTGGATTCATCTGTTGTTTGTCACTGAAGCTTAGTGACTTGGAGCAAGAATGGGTCATCTGTGAGTGACAGAGGCTACTAAGGTGACAGAGACTCGGTGACGCCAATTGAGTTAGAGCCAGGCTCTAGAAAGCTCTTCTGCAATAATTCAGGGAGAGAAAATTAAGTGTGGGTGCCTGGAGTCTGCAAGCAGCACTCACTTCCTGGAACAATCAATGAGCAACCGTTAATCTTCTGCTTCTTCCCTATAGCTAATGAGACTCCCAATTCCCCTAAGTGCCCAGCTCAAGATCTCAGGTCATCTTTGGCTTCATTAAAACTCCTCTGGCCAGAGGACCAGAGAAGTGAGGTTTTGTTAGAGGGAGCTCAGTGGTCCTCTGGTCCAGGTCCCATTGTTTAGGATGAAGCTTTGGACTCCCTCTGGATTTTCTTTGAAAGCCCCTTGTGATATTTATCACATGTTGCTGTCTTCTCACCTAGACTGTACTGAATAGTAACCTTTCTGAGTACCGGGACTATTTTATTTTATTTATTATTATTATTATTTTGTATTTTTCTGAAGTTAGAAGCGGGGAGGCAGTCAGACAGACTCCCGCATGTGCCCAACTGGGATCCACTCGGCATGCCCACCAGGGGGCAATGCTCTGCCCATCTGGGGTGTTGCTCTGCTGCAGCAGGAGCCATTCTAGTGCCTGAGGTGGAGGCCATGGAGCTGTCCTCAGTGCCCAGGCCAACTTTGCTCCAGTGGAGCCTTGGCTGCAGGAGGGGAAGAGAGAGACAGAGAGGAAGGAGAGGGGGAGGGGTGAAGAAGCAGATGGGCACTTCTCCTGTGTACCCTGGCTGGGAATGGAACCCAGGACTTCCACACGCTGGGCCAATGCTCTACTGCTGTGCCAACCGACCAGGGTCTGGGACTATTTTAGCTTCATTTTTTTATCTTCTACCACTGTGCTTGGCATACAACAATATGGGTTGATAAATATTCAGAACAGAATTCAGTCATCTGTTCATTCAGTCATCTGTTCATTCATTCAACAGTTTTTTTTGAACCTCCTGCTTTGTGGGGGATTTATAGCCCAGCGGCGGAAAGTAAAAGCTCTGAAATATAATTCATGTTGTGATAAAAACTGTGAGGAAAAACCAAGGGGCTGTGAGAATATTTAATATGGGGCCTGATCTGGTCTGGAGAGGGCAGGCATGGCTTCCTTGAGAAGGTGATGTTTGAGCTAAGATGTGAAGCATGTGCAGGAGTTATTAGTAAGGGAAGCAGGTAGGGATGGAAGACAGGATCAGGTAAGAAGAGCATACCAAGCAGAGGGATGCATTATCTAAAGGCCCTGAGGCAGGAGGCACTATGACACTTTCTGGGCACCAAATAGAAAACTGGTTGGTGAAGCATAGGGAGTAAGCAGAGATGTGGCCGTTAATATCAGGAGACTCAGACCTTATAAGATCATGTGAAGGATTTTGTTTTTTATCCCAAGAATAGTGGAGTGAATTTGCCATTAGTGTCAATGGTCTCAACCTGGCTGCCTACTTGCTTTTCTCTGGAATAGCTGATTGATGTACCTTAGTGGTCCATAATTCCTCTAGCATCCAGTTCTGTTTTGGCTGATCGTGACTCTCATGTCATGGCTAGTTAGGCTACTCACCTAACTGTACCCTTTCTGGCAATCTTTCTTCTTTAATAAATTTAATTGCTTTTGTTTCTATAGCAACAGAAATGGTACCATTATAATTATAATTACTGGAAAAGTAGCCACCATAAGTGACCTACCTGTGCTACTCACAGATCATAGATTTATTAAAAACTGATTGTGAGCGGGGACCCAGTACCAGTAGTGAATAGAACAGCATCGGTGCTGTCCTTGGAGTATACAGTTTACTGGGGCTCTGGGGGAGACAGATGTTCAAGTAATAAACCCCAAGTGTATATTTGATCACAGATTATGAAGAGTGCCATGCAGGATAAAACCAAGAATAACAGTGGTTTACCTAATTAGGAATAGGATATAGGTACCATGCAAGATGGTCATGACCATTATCCCATGACACTGTCTTCCTGATGACCAGCTGGGTGTTTGTTGCATGAATGAAAGGATGCCGGGATTGGGACCAGCTTGCTTGCAAGTTACAGAAAGTGAGACTTAGATTTGTACCCAAGATCACACTGCTGATGAATGAAAGTGCTGGGGTTTAATTTGGGTGTGTGGAGTCAAAACCTGACCTCTTTTACATACAACTTGCCTGCCTCAACTGTCATCTGGGAAATCACATTCACAGTGAAGATCCAAACCTCTGCCATCCTGCCTTCTGGCAACTCCCACTCTGCCTGCCATTGTGTGACTGTCTCTCGGAGCCGAACAAGGGGTCTGTTTCATTTCTATATCACGGGAATTGTCTTGGCTCAGTTGTTCACTGAGGAGCTATTTTTACTCTCTGTAAAGATTGTAGTGTTCTTTTTTTTAAAATACTATTTAATGTTATTTATTTATTTATAAATTAAATTTAATGGGGTGACATTGATCAATTAGAGTACATAGGTTTCAGGTACACATTTCTTGTAGAAAAGCTCGTCTTTTCTTGATTCTTCATTATTTTTCCTTTTTAATGTTCTGAATTCAATTAATATTTTTTGAATATCCTTTGTGGGAATGGCACTTTATCAGGTGCTACAGAAAATATAAAGACAAAAAAGATTTGAGGAAAAAAAAAAAAGATTTGGGCCCTGGCCTCCTGGAACTTTTAGTTTGTAAGGGCATGAGACACACATATAAGAAGCTACATACAAGGTAGAATTCAGAACTGCTGATAGGATCTGAGAATTTTCTAGGGGAAGTGGCATTTGATGGTGACCTTAAATCAGCGGTTCTCAACCTGTGGGTCGCGACCCCGGCGGGGGTCGAACGACCAAAACACAGGGGTCGCCTTAAATAAAATATGTATTTCTGATGGCTTTAAGTGACCCCTGTGTTTTGGTTGTTCGACCCCCGCCGGGGCGGTGACCCACAGGTTGAGAATCGCTGCCTTAAATGATTCATAGGATTTTGATGGTGGTCCAGGTGGTCCAGGAGAGAAGACAAAGAAAGCAACAGGAACAAATGTTTGGAGAAAGAAATTATAGCAAATAAATAAGTTGGTCTTTTAAGACTGAAATGTGGTGTGGGAGTCTGGCAGTTGTAGGAGCTAGGCCAGAAATCCAGGTTGGCTGCCACCCTGGGGTAAGGACCTCAAATGTGCCAGGGTACTGACGTATACTTGAGTGGAATTGAGTTCCATTTTGTCTCTCAGCCTATTAACATCTCCAGAACAGCATTAGGCTGTTGTTCAGCTTTGAGTATGTTGTCCAGATAGTATCTGCAGCCCCAGCCTCTGATCTGCTGCTGGTTAGTCAGTAACAGAAAAATCCACCAACTTCAGGACTTTTTTTTTTTTTTACCATAGATAACACTTTTCCATGAAACTGCTACTCAAAAGAAAGTGTTGCCTCTTTAAGTTATCTCTCTCTTTGTGTGTGTGTGTGTGTGTGTGTGTGTGTGTGTGTGTGTGTGTAAGCAAGAGAGAGAGAGAGAGCCAAGAAGGCAGAGAAATGAGAA
The DNA here is from genome assembly GCF_036850765.1 of Saccopteryx bilineata. Lineage (NCBI taxonomy): Eukaryota > Metazoa > Chordata > Mammalia > Chiroptera > Emballonuridae > Saccopteryx > Saccopteryx bilineata. The sequence continues at coordinate 255,875,534 of NC_089491.1, read as the reverse complement.
GCATCAACTTGTAGTTGTGTCACTCTTATAGTTATTCATTGATTGCTTCTTGTATATGCCTTCACTAGGGGGCTGCAGCCAAGCCAGTGACCCATTGCTCAAGCCAGTGACCTTGGGCTCAAGCCAGCAATCATGGGATCATTTTGATGATCACATGCTCAAGCTGGTGAACCTGCAACTAAGCCAACGATATCGGGATTTTGATCCTGAGTCCTCAGTATCCTAGGTCAGCGCTCCATCCAGCATGCCACCACCGGTCAGGCTTGGTTTTCTTTTTCTGAATCTACATGGAAGAGAAGCAATTGCCTGTTAACAAATGACCTTCAACCTAATTGCAGGAATGGGTTTTTTTTTTCTTTCTATTAGGCCTTATTTCCCGAAACCGCCCTGAGGAGGAGGACCAGTACTGGCTGAGTATGGGCAGAACTTTTCACAAAGTGACGCTGAAGGATAAGATGATCACAGTGACACGATACCTTCCCAAGTGAGTCTTTGGATATTTAAGGTTTTCAGCTACTGTCCTGACTTGTGCCCACATGCTGAATTATGTGTGTCACACAGATTTCAGACTGAGGAGGTTGAGTGGTTTCTCTTCTGAAGTTACTGTTCTGTTTCTATGGTTATTTTATGGTTATAATCCCATACTTCCATATGGAATTTGATTTAGCTTATAATGTTTAGCCTGATTCTCAACAAGCCAAGTAAAAATAAAGAATGTGAGGCCTGACCAGGTTGGTGGCACAGTGGATAGAATGTCTGTCTTGGGACACTGAGAACCCAGGTTTGCAGCCCTGAGGTTGCTGGCTTGAGCATGGGCTCATTGGGCTTGAGCATGAGGTTGCTGGCGTGAGCATGGGATCATAGACATGACCCCATGATCGCTGGCTTGAGCCCAAAGGTTACTGGCTTCAAGCCAAGGTCGCTGGCTTGAGCCCAAGGTTGCTGGCTTGAACCCAAGGTTGCTGGCTTGAGCAAGGGGTCATAGGCTCAGCTATAGCACCCATGCCTTCTCTGTCAAGGCACATATGGAAAAGCAATCAATGAACAACTAAGGTGCTGCAACTATGAGTTGATGCTTCTCATCTTTCTCCCTTTCTGTCTGTCCCTGTCTGTTCCCCTCTCTCTCTCAATATAAAAATAAATAAATAAATAATGTGAGGAGAGAAAGTTAAGATCTGAGAGATTTCATTATCAGTCACTGGGGATGAGTTGGTTACTGTAGTCGAGAGTTGAATGCCAAATATGGTGCTAAGTGTTTTGAGACAGAAAAGATGAAGAATCAGGGAAGATTCTCTTTTGGACTTCTGGACATGGTTTTTGTGTTTTTTTTTCAGGTACCCTTATGAATCTGCCCAGATCCACTATACCTACAGCCTCTGCCCTTCCCACTCAGACTCGGAGTTTGTGTCCTGTTGGGTGGAATTCTCCCATGAACGGCTGGAGGAGTACAAGTGGAATTACTTAGACCAGTACATCTGTTCCGCTGGCTCTGAGGACTTCAGGTCAGAAAGTGTGCTTTGGTGTTCCATTTTGACTGCCTTGGGTGTAACCATATTTTAACACTTCCAGCCCTTTTTTTCTTATTACAAAATGATGTCTGTTTCAGAAAAACATGGAACAACAAAAGCACATCTGCATTGGGTTAATAACTGAGTGATGAGATGGATGGATGGTGGTGATGGTTGCACAACAAGTGTGAATGTACTTAATGCCATAGAAATATACACTTAGAGATCATTAAAGTGGTAAACTTTGTTATGTGTATTTTACTGCATAAAAACAGACAGCAAAAAAAACTTGGTGGTGATATGCTCTGTGCTGGAATGTCGGTGCAGATCACATTCTTAACATTTTCCTCACTAGTTGTGGTGTCTTGTTTTTCGTTTTGATGTGTGACTTATGATTGTGATGATTAAAAAGCCACAACTTCACTGGGCCTGGGTGCACAGAAGCGTTCTAGCAGCTCGGGGATGTAGCAGCTCGGGGATGTAAAGTAAATGTAGTCTTTGAATTCTTCCTTCTGAGCTTGTATTTATGTTTTTGTTTTTTTAGTAATTTATTTCTAAATTATCATTGACATACAGTGAGGTTCTGTTTTGAGTGAAGCCCCGTGGCAGATCATGGGGAGAGAAACCCTCACATGCCAGCCTCCAGGAGAGGGTTGAGATGGTATGTGCATTGGTGGTGCTTTCATGATCTGCTTTTTCTCACCACCGCCTCCTTTTGTTCCTTCCACAGCCTGATTGAGTCTCTGAAGTTTTGGAGGACCCGCTTCTTGCTGCTGCCAGCCTGTGTCACTGCCACCAAGCGCATTACAGAAGGGGAGGTCCACTGTGACATCTATGGGGACAGGCCCCGGGCAGACGAGGAGGAGTGGCAGCTCCTGGATGGCTTTATCCGCTTTGTGGAGGGCTTGAACCGGATCCGCAGGCGCCATCGCTCAGACCGCATGATGCGGGTGAGGATTCTGTCGGCCCCGGGGGACTGTGTTCGGTCTGGGGTGCAGGAGCTGTCTCCTCCTATCTCAGGGGCCTCTCATGGGCTGGGTTGTTTACTCACCACTGTCCAGCATTTATCTTAAATCCCAGACAGTGTGTTCTTTTCCAGGGAAGGTGAGGAAGGGAGAGATTGGGCAGTCAGCCACTGGGCAGTGTTCTCTGGTATAGGGTGACCTAAGGACATAGGGCCTTCACGTGCTCCCCAAGGGGGCCTCAGTGTTTAGCTTAATGTCAGTAATATTACTTTTAGAGTTCCCAGCACCCTTGAGCATTTATTCATTGAACCACATGCTACCCAGTGAGTTTACTGAGGCCTGTGTTGGTTATGTGATATATCTGAGGACACCCAGCTGTGTGTGTATACAGGTCTATGAGTTTTATAAATGTACAGATTCATGTAACCGCCATACAATTAGGATATGGAATAGTTTCCATCACTCAAAAAAATCTCCCTCGCCTGACCAGGTGGTGGTGCAGTGGCTAGAGCGTCGGACTGAGATGCCGAGGACCCAGGTTTGAGACCCCAAGGTCGCCAGATCGAGCGCGGGTTCATCTGGTTTGAGCAAAGCTCACCAGCTTGGACCCAGGGTCCCTGGCTTGAGCAAGGGGTTACTCAGTCTGCTGTAGCCCCACAGTCAAGACACATATGAAAAAGCAATCAATGAACAACTAAGGTGTCGCAATGCACAACGAAAAACTAATGATTGATGCTTCTCATCTCTCTGTTCTGTCTGTCTGTCCCTGTCTATGCCTCTCTCTGACTCTCTCTCTGTCTCTGTAAAAAAAAACAAACAAAAAACCTCCCTCATGCCACCCTTTGTAGCCACACTCTCCCGTCATCTCTAATCCGTGGTAGGTGCTGGTCTGTTCTCCGTCACGATACTTTTGTCTTTTCCACATGTCATATGAATGGAATCATACAACATGTAACCTTCATCCAAGTTATAACTGCACCGGTGGTTCATTTCTTTTCATTGCTGGGTAGCCCTCCATCATCGGCCATGTGTTTACTTTTCTGTTCTTAACCTCAAGTTCAGTGTCCTCTAACCCAGTGGTCCCCAACCTTTTTTGGGCCACGGACTGGTTTAATGTCAGAAAATATTTTCACGGACCGGCCTTTAGGTTGGGACGGATAAATGCACAAAATAAAATTGTGTGACCGGCATAAAAACTGTGGTATTTTTAAATATAATTGTCGAACTTATGAGACAAGCGTCAAGAGTGAGTCTTAGATGGATGCAACAGAGGGAATCTGGTCATTTTTTAAAAATAGAACATTGTTCAGACTTAAATATAAATAAAACGGAAATAATGTAAGTTATTATATTTATTCTTTCTCTGCGGACCGGTACCAAATGGCCCACAGACTGGTACCGGTCCGCGGCCCAGGGGTTGGGAACCACTGCTCTAACACATCTAGCTGCCTTCTCTACCAGCATCACTTATGAGTGTACACAGCCTCATTTCTGGGAGAGTGGGAAGAACCTTAATTTTGAAGTCGGGTAATTGGAGTTTGAATTCCAGGTCAAATGGGATTTGGGATAAGCAGTTTAATTCTCTGAGACTCGGTTTCTTTGCTGTAAATTAGGTGTAACGTTATTTACTTCCTAGAGTTGTGATGAGAACAACATGAGATGATATGTGCAAACCACCTCAAAGAGGCAGTTTGTCAACAGGCATTTGGGAGCTTCCATTCAAGTGAAGAGCGGTTTTCTGGCATTTACCAAATACTGAGAACCTATGTCCTCGGTTAAGGGGACTCCCAGAGCCTGAAGCATGTAGCAGCATGTGCAGGGGCGTGAGTGGCGTCCACTGAGGTGTCCACTCAGGCGTATGGCCTTGTCTTTTCTCTGCTTCAGAAAGGGGCCGCCATGAAAGGCTTACAGATGACTGGACCCATTTCCACGCACTCCCTCGAGTCAACTGGCCCCCCGGTGGGGAAGAAGGGAACCTCAGCTCTGTCTGCCCTGTTGGAGATGGAGGCCAGTCAGAAGTAAGTGCCTGGGTGGAGAGAGACTTGTCCCCACCCACAGACCCTGAGGATTTTCAGTGCCCCACTGTTGTGATTGGGTTGAAATATGATTTTTATCAATAAGGAGCCTATATTATACAAAAATATACATACAGAGCAGAAAGCTGGTTAATATGTGGTAAGTGTTGAATAACATGAAATAGGTCAGAAGTTATAAACTTGTAGTCTGGGGCATAAATTGAACATTTGGTTTGGCCCACAGAGTGATTTTTTAGGTCTTGTTTTTGGGGGTTTTTTTTTTAGTAGATTTTATTTTTTAGAGCAGTTTTAGATTCAAAGCAAAATTGAGTGGAAGGTAAGAGATTTCCCATGCACACCCTGTCCTCACATATATATATCTTTCCCCATCTATCAAGACCCCCCTCCCCCCAGCGGCACATTTATTACAACAGATGAAGCTACACTGACACATTGTAACCACTGGAGTCCATAGTTAGAGTAGCTTCTGGCCCTGAGAACATGTAATCTTTTTTAAATATTTGAGCCAAAACTTTCTTTTAGTTGAAGATTTTATTTAAAAATCTGGATTCTACATGAATTTTTATATGAAAAAATATTAGTATATAACAAGATGCATGGTTAAATTATATAATACTGGAACCACAGTCCACTCAGCCATGGTGGGCTGGCACTTTATTTATTGTTTTAATTTTTTTTTTTTTTTTTCATTTTTCTGAAGCTGGAAACAGGGAGAGACAGTCAGACAGACTCCCGCATGCGCCCGACCGGGATCCACCCGGCACGCCCACCAGGGGCGACGCTCTGCCCACCAGGGGGCGATGCTCTGCCCATCCTGGGCGTCGCCATATTGCGACCAGAGCCACTCTAGCGCCTGAGGCAGAGGCCACAGAGCCATCCCCAGCGCCCGAGCCATCTTTGCTCCAATGGAGCCTCGGCTGCGGGAGGGGAAGAGACAGAGAGGAAAGCGCGGCGGAGGGGTGGAGAAGCAAATGGGCGCTTCTCCTATGTGCCCTGGCCGGGAATTGAACCCGGGTCCTCCGCACGCTAGGCCGACGCTCTACCGCTGAGCCAACCGGCCAGGGCCCTTGTTTTAATTTTTTAAAAAATTTTTATTGATTGATTTATTTTAGAGATAGAGGAAGGAAGAGAGAGATCAATTTGTTGTTGAATCATGCATTCATTGGCTGATTCTTTTTTTTTTTTTTCTGAAGCTGGAAACCGGGAGAGACAGTCAGACAGACTCCCGCATGCGCTCGACCGGTATCCACCCGGCACGCCCACCAGGGGGCAACGCTCTGCCCACCAGGGGGCGATGCTCTGCTCCTCTGGGGCGTCGCTCTGCTGCGACCAGAGCCACTCTAGTGCCTAGGGCAGATGCAAGGAGCCATCCCCAGCGCCCGGGCCATCTTTGCTCCAATGGAGCCTCAGCTGTGGGAGGGGAAGAGAGAGACAGAGAGGAAGGGGGAGGGTGGAGAAGCAAATAGGCACTTCTCCTGTGTGCCCTGGCAGGGAATCGAGCCCGGGTCCCCCACATGCCAGGCCGACGCTCTACCGCTGAGCCAACCGGCCAGGGCCCATTGGCTGATTCTTGTATGTGCCCTGACCAGGGATCAAACCCACAACCTTGGTGTATCAGGTCAATGCTCTAACCAACTGAGCTACCCAGCCAGGGCAAGTGGGCTAGCACTTTAGAATTTTAGAATGGGCATGTGCCCTCTGGTTTACCGTAAGAGCAGTGTGCCCTCTGTTCTTGGACTTGTCTTGCAACCTCAATCATGCTACCTGAACAACTTCTCTAGGCATTTGAGTGTGTGGTCCCTTTATAAACAGTAAATGTTATAGTCCTAGGACACTGGTGGCAGGACAGGGACAGCGCCACAGGAGGTGGGATTTAAACTGGCCTTGTAGGAAGGACACATTTGTATAGAGGGGAAGAGGCTCTTGGGGAAGAGGAGAAACACTGGCATGAGCAGGTGGGACCTTCTCTGGGGGGGCATTCCCTGCCCCCTTAAGTCTCCCAGCCACAGTCTCCTCTGTGCTGCACAGCACCCTGGGCCTATGGCGTCAGTGTTCTTGTAAGGGCCACGCCAGGTTTACTTACCTTCTCCCGACTCACTGTCTGTGCTCTGAGGGTGGAGGCTGTGTCTGGCACATAGTAGGTGGACAATAGATGTGAGTGATGGAGAAAGGGTGTGGAGGGTCGCTGTACAAGACGTTGGAGGAGACTAGGCATGCCTGTCTGGTGTGAGGGTCCGCGGTGTGCCCCGCAGGAGCCTGCACACGCTCCGCTTCCATAAAGTTATGTGGAGGAAGCGCGAGCACAGTGGGAGGGGTGGTTACAAGGCTGCCTGGGAGGCTGAGTTCAGGCCATCCTTACGCATTCTCACAGCAAGAGCGATCCCTTGGAAGTTTTTTTAATTTTAATGGACAATTTCAAACAGATTAAAAAAGTAGATGAACTAGTGTAATAAATCCCTGTGTACCCATCACCCAGCTTTAATGGTTGTCATCTCATGGCCAGTCTTATTTCATTTATATCCTACTTGCTGTAATCTTCCTTTTTTATTTCTTATTAAGTCCCAGACATCATATCCCTTCATCTGTAACATTTCAATATGTATCTCTGAAAGATAAGTACTCTAAAACGAACAAAGTAAAACCATAATACCATCATTTACGTAAAAAGTTACAATTTCTTAACATCATGAAATAATCCATTCAGTGTCTTTTGCCAGAAGTGATGTTGTCAGGGATGAGCCCCATGTGTATACGAAGGCCTGGTGGGTGCGCCCAGGAGGCAGAGACTCATTGGTAGGCTCTCTCTGGTCCAGGCAGGCTGCTACAGAGGCTGGGTGGAGGGAGTTAATGACATGGGAAGGAGAGAAGAAGAACATAATGGGAGCACTGGGGAGCAAATGAGAGAGTTGGGTTAGGTTGGGCTCATTACTGAGGGCACCGGGTCCTTTTCAAAAAATATCTTCGTGTGCCCAAGGAAAGACCCCAGAACTCTGCCTGGTAGGTTCTCCCAAGAACTAATCATAGGCCTTTCCTGTTGGAAAAAGAACAAGGAACATATGTTGCTAGGAAGGGTGTGAAGCTGGGGGTGGGGAAATCTTATTTTAATTTGTCAGTGAATCATCATTTAGTTCGCTCCAGGGAGCCGGTTTCTGCTCGGCCGGCCGGGGAGAGGGAGGGTGGCTTGGCTGGTGGTGTCCCCGTGTGAGGGCGAGACTCAGCTAGCCCAGAGCAAGAGGCAGGGCAGAGAGGCAGATTAACTCCTTGCCCCGTGACTGTTCTAGGTGACGTGGTACATTTTCTCAACGCTGGAGTTAGAGTAGAGGGAGCAGACCTTTGTATAGTGTTTGCTCACATGATGTTTTTAATTTGTGTGCTTTTTTTTTCTGCACCAAGCTGATTCAATTTTAGTTATTGGGAGAAACAATATGAAAAAAGAATTTTTTAAAATGCCATCTGTAGTCCTGCCACCCTACCGTAACTGTGTTTATTTCTTCCCCTCCCCTTTCAGCCTGTCTCTGTCGCGTTTACAGTTAGTCAGGCTCTCCTGGAAGAGAATGGCCCCTGGGATCTTGGCCTCGTGCCGATTAGCAGCATGGCCATGAGCCATCGGGCAGCAGGTACCAGTCTGGGGCTTCACTGCTCCTGTTAGATGAGGATAATCAGAAATGACTGAGTCAGAGCAGAGAGACCTCCACATGGCAGTTAGTTGTTACTGCCTCTGGTGACCCCTCCTGGCATGGGCTGTGTGGCCTTATGTAAGTTCTCATGCATATACACGTACAATACAAATAACTGGTCATTTTGTGGCAGTTCCCTCCCCTGAGCCATTAGACAAGGAGCCTCCAAGGGCAAAGACAGGGTCTCTGAATCCCTGACTCCAGTCCAGGGGTCAGCACAGCAGCTCAGTAAATGGGGATGGACAGGTGCATCAGACGACACATCTGAGGGGTAACCAAGACTTCCTGCCACTGCTCTCCATTCATGGCCTGCCACTCGGCCTTTGGGAGGGGCAAGAGAATGTCAGAGTATATGATTGTGTGTGAGGCTCAGGAAAACACCCTGCGATAAGGGAGGAGAGAGAGAGAGAGAGAGAGAGAGCGAGCTGTAAGTGGACAAGGGAAAGAATGAAGCATTTATCTTGCTTTTCCTGTATGAATTACACCACAGAGTAACCAAGTAATTGGTGTGGGGAAGTTTTTCTTTTTACAGTATTCCAGCTAATAGGTATAGAAGGATGATAGAACATTACCATGTGTGGTCTCTAATGGACTAGGAGATCTAGCAGAGACCATCAGTGGCAGCTGCCATCACCAGAGAGAGACCACCAGACACTACAGGCCTCCAGACCAAAGTACACACATGCTTAGGAAGAATTCTTGCCCCAAATTGAACATAAGTCTCTCAAACCTTTCAATATGATTTCTAGTTCTCAGGAAGTACAGGACACAGAGGAACATGATGAGCAATAAAGAGATATAATCAGCTCATCCAGACTGTTTAAGTTTACAGGATGAACAAGCTACTTCCTTCAACAAATAAATTGCAGGGATATAGAGAGATTAAAAGGAGTTTATAGCTTAAAAGAGATTTGAGAGACACATCTTATGGCAATGTAGGGACCTTAGTTGAATTCTGTTTTGAACAAACAAAACTGCAAAGAAATTTTTTGGAGATGATTGGAGAAATATTTGATATTAGAAAATTTAAAAATATTTTTGAGTGTGGTGACGGAATTGTGATTTTTCTTTTAACTTATTTTCTTTTAGAGATACAGTATATACTGAAGTGTTTATGGATGAAATAATATTTGTGAGTTTTGCTTCAAAATAATTAAGGTAGATGGTTGGGGTATAGGTGAAACAAGATTGATTGGCTCTAAGTAAATAATTTGTGATAGTTAGGGTTCTATTCTATCATCCTATTTACTTTTGTATATGTTTGAAATTTTTATAATTAAAACTTTAGAAAAGAGAGTATAACAGGTACTGTGGAAGCCAGTTTTTAACTTCTGGTATGATATTACTTCACTGTAAAAAAAATGTCAGAATTTAAGGCTAGAGAAATATCACAGGTTGGGTTCCTGGGGAAGCAGAGACAGAATTAGAGTTTAACATGTAGGATGTTTATTAAGGAACATCTTGGGCTCAGCACCTATGGGAGGGCAGAGGAAGAAGCAGGAGTGGACAGAGAGAGAAGCTGATATGCCTGAAAGGCCGTGACACCTGGGTCCACCTCACTCGAGCCCAGAAGCTTGGAACAGCCTTCAGAGATGAGGCAGGTTGGACCAACATGGCCATGCCTGGCTGCCCCTCACTGATCATTGTCTGTGGGTAGCCCAGGGAGGGAGAGAGCTTCTGCATGAGGCTGGTCTGCAGCTGGGGCTGTCCCTGAAGGGGCTGACAGCAGAACCACCAGGACAACACGCCCAGCTACTGTGACAGCAGGGCACAGCAGAGGGATCTAGGTGGCACCTTGCAGTGTCCACCACAAGAAGTATATGTTGCAATCATAATGAAGCTTTCAAGACTAATATGAGTCTTCTGAAACTTACTAAATAAAAATTCACTGGTAAAGTAAAACAATCCTATTTGGGGGATTTTTATGATACTAGTTCATTTAAATGATACTAGTTCATAGTTAACTTTAGTGCTGAAAAAAATTAGGGAAATAAACATGAAAGTATGGCTTTATGGACATCAGAACCAGAATGGAACGAGATGTGATCAGAAAACCATAGTTGTCTGGTGCTATGAGATAATGGCTGTTAGATATATGTGATTTTCTTTGAGTAGGAGGGATATAAATATGTATGTCTGAAATATTAACATATAGGCCTTCAAAATGTATATTTTCAACACATTTCCCCTGTTTAGTGTGTGCTGCATTTGAATGCAGCCCTAATTTTCAGAATGTGCTTCTGTTGGTATATTTAATAAAAACTGAGAAAAAGTCTTTCCCAGCTGATTAAAAAGGTGATTTGTGGATGGAAGTCACTGAAACCATGTATGTCACTTGCCTTTTCATAGTGATACTTAAGCACCAGATGCTGCCAAGATGCTTTTTAAATTGGGCTGTTTTCTGATTCACCATAGAGGGCTCGCGATGAATGAAAATAAGGGTATCATATAAGGTCCAAAAGAGAGAACAAAAGTGTGTGTTTCAAAGATGATGCAGCAGAGCTGTCATCATTTTATCTTGACTAACATGGGTCCATCAGGAGCTCTGAGTGAACCACAGTCATGCGTTTTTCCTCCTTTTAGGTGTCTGGGAGACCAGCAGGCAGCCATGCACGGTGGCAAGAGCTCCGCCCAGCCAGCCGAGAGCAGCAGTGTTGCCATGACTCCCACCTATGTGGACAGCCCACGAAAGGTAAAGGAGGCTGCAGGGAACATGCTCTCAGAGACTGGATATGAAAAGGGGAGTGGATAGCCATTCTAGTCTAGGATTAAATACTGAGGATTTGGCTGAATTCTGCCCCAGGCCTTCTTAAGCTTGCTATTTTTATGAAGGAACTTTCCTGCTCACAATTCTAAGGATGTTAACTGCTAGATAAATGCAAATATAAAACGGTCAAGCTAAACAGTATTGATCAAGGCCCAAAATCTGGCTTAAGGTTTGAAATTGGCCATCTGGTTTTTAGCCACATCTCTGGCTTTCTTGGAGGGTAGGTAGGAAGCTACTGAAGCATCTTCCATGAGAGCTCACTCTCTGATAATGAAATTCTCATCAGTTTGCTTAGACTCCTGAAAAAACAAACAAACCTGAGGCTTTGGGTCTCTATACGGAATAGCAAATACAGCAGAGGGGCCAGAAACTCTATATGTCAGGCTTTTTATATCTTTTAAGACTGAGAGCCGTGGCTCTGTCAGCTTCCTCTGGTAATTCAGAATCTGAGATCATTCTGATGTGGTAGGTGAGCTGACTATATTCTTTTATCTGGTCTCTATTACTAAGAAATAAAGGAGATTCAATAGATATATTTTCTTGTCAAAATTGTGGTCAGATTGTATATCCACCTATATATTTATTTATTTTATTTCCATATCATGAAGACTTTCCCATATCATGCAATATTTTTCAAAAGAATGCTTTTTAAAAATAATTATATATTTCATCATATGGATACACCTTCATTTATAACTGACTTTTTTGATTCAATATGTAGATTAGTGTCTGGTTTGTAAAAATAGCTGATAATTCTTCCATATCTTTTTATAATTATTCTATGATGCATTATAATTATCAATAATACTGCAAATAACATTTTTCAGGTAATTAGTTGACCACTTCTCTGATTATTGTTTTAGGATAAATTAGTAGAATAAGACTTAAGGATGGATGGGTTAAAATCTGAGGAAAGTGTAATTGAGGCTTTAGGTGACTTGTATAATCTATAGATCAGGGGTTGGCAAACCTTGATAATACAGGCTTTGCGGGCTAAGAGGCTGGATCAGGAATTTTGTGTGGGTACTTCCATAGCTATTTAAAACCCACTCTTAGGCCCTGGCCGGTTGGCTCAGCAGTAGAGCATCGGCCTGGCATGTGGAAGTCCCGCGTTCGATTCCCAGCCAGGGCACACAGGAGAAGTGCCCCTTTTCTTTCCACCCTTCCCCCTCTCCTTTCTCTCTGTCTCTCTGTCTCTCTCTCTCTCTCTTCCCCTCCCACAGCCAAGGCTCCATTGGAGCAAAGTTGGCCCGGGTGCTGAGGGTGCTGAGGATGGCTCCATGGCCTCCGCCTCAGGTGCTAGGGTGCTGAGGATGGCTCCATGGCCTCCACCTCAGGTGCTAGAATGGCTCCGATTGCAGCGGAGCAATGCCCCAGAGGTGCTGAGCATCGCCCCCTGGTGAGCATGCCGAGTGGATCCTGGTCAGGTGCATACGGGAGTCTGTCAGCTTCCCCACCCCCCACCCCCGCACCCCCGCTTCTCACTTAGGAAAAATACAAAAACCCACTCACTCTCAGCTCACAGGCCATAATGAACCAGTGGCTGGAGTTGGCCTGCTGGCTGGAGTTCACTGACCCAACGCCAGGCAGTGACTGTAGGTGCAGTTTTAAGGATATTCTGTACTTAAGGAATGATCTATTTGTCATGGAAGAGACTTCTCACCTGTGCTCACTTACATGTACATCAATCTCAGCAGTATTAGTTTCTTGGCTTCTGTATGTTGTGGCAGAGAAGGGACACAGATGGACAGTGAGAAGCCGTAAGTATCCTAGCTTTGGCCTCTGCTCATTGTCATCTTTGAGGATTAGAAACAGTGTCAGGGACAGGACTGAAAAGTAAAGACATTTTAGAGCCTTAAATATTAAGGTCAAAATGTGCCAGCAACCCAATATTAGATTGCTATTTAGAACACTGTCCTAATCTTCCAACTGAACACGAAAATACAGCTGGATGGCCCTCAGCCATGCCAATGTAGATTCCCACGTAGTCATGGAGAAGCAGAAGTGTGATGAGATGGCCACAGTGAAGAGCCCTGGCTGATATACTCCAAAGCGCCGACAGTGTCTTCAGTCAACACTTGTGTTGGGATGTGTGGAAGGGCGCCTGGATCTGCAGTTCTATGGCCGCGTGTTTCCATGGTTTGTTACTTGAGTTCATAGCAGCATGTGGAAAAATGCAGCAGTATTGCTAAAACAGCCAAACAGTTCAGTGCTTCTACTTAAAGAATTAGAAGTTGTAGGCAAGCAGAGGCCTTCAGATTTATCAAGTACCATTTCTGAATTTCAGTGATAATGCATAAAAAGTAAAAACACATTGATGGGACAAGAGAGACCTTCTTGACCTTAAGAAAGGTGGAAGGTGGGGTCTTTGGAAAAGTCCTCTGTCATTTTTTTTTCAAATACATGGCAACTTGTACCCCACAAGAATAGGCTGGGGAGAGGAAGACAGCTCCAGGAAACTCCTCACGAGTGCATATATAGCTGATACTACCTTTGTCTCAGTGATTTTGTTACACAACCTGTGACGGAGAAGGGATTGCTGCTTCTGTTTTCCCTGTTTGCTCAGAAAATTAAGCAAGAACTTTTCTAGCATTGAATCCTCTTCTCCCATCTGGCTGCCATGTTTAGTGACAGAAGTGAAAACCCCAAGTCTCTGTGTATGTCTTTAAGAGGGCTCCTGGTCACCCTGGCAGGCAGGAGGCCAAGAAGTAGACTAAAGCATCTTCCCTGCCACCCCCTCCAAGCTGCTTTTTGGCCTTTTCCCTCCCCCTTAGCATAGGTCTGAAGGAAGTTCAGAGCTATGTGGGAAGGTGCAAGCATCCAAGCCAGCTCTAAGGAGACCTGAGGGAGCTTGGGCCCACCTCCTCTAACCCAGGAGCTTGCTCCCACATGATGGGATATTCTGCCCGAGAAGGTGTGAGTTCCTCCTGCTAATGCTTTGTATTTGGATATTGTCTTCCTGGGTGGATCTCTCTCTCTCTCTCTCTCTCTCTCTCTCTCTTCCCATTCTCTTCATGTGCCCTTGTTTCTCTCCTTCCCTCCTTGTTTTTATTTTTCTCTTTCATACCCCTCTCCTTCCCCTGATGGTTCACCACTGGTCCACATTTTTGTTCATTCATTCTCTTGCACCTGCTGCTGCCACTGCTTCCTCCTCCTCTGACTTCAGGACGGGGCCTTCTTTATGGAGTTTGTCCGTAGCCCGCGCACAGCGTCGTCTGCCTTCCACCCGCAGGTCAGTCAAACTCTGCAGCCCATGCATGCCTGTCCTGTCAGCAGACGCCTTCTGCTTGGCTCTGAACAGATGGAACTGGGCTGCAACTGCGTTTCAAGGGCAGCTGACATTGAATTTTGTCTCAGAGGTATACATTTCCATCCGTGGTTTTGGCCATGGCAAAGGGGGATGGAAATGATTAATGTAAGAAAACAAATGGTCATATCAGTGTGTTGACTCACGTGTTTCCTGTCTCTGCCTCTCTGTTTCACATAGTTGCCACTGAATCTTTGCCTTCTTCCCTTTTAGGTGATTTTGTCCATGTAACATAAGCAACATGAAGTATGCTTACTTCAGAAATAAACACTTAACTTTTTCCTCCTAATATAACCAGATAAATTAAAATTATAGTAGTGTGATAAAAAACAGGAAGTGGTAAAAGAAACAAGCAGACATTTACTAACAAGCATGTGCTTTGTCAGAGACTAATGGTGTGTGGCCCTGGGCAGGCTTGTCTAGCCACTGGACTTCCCTTAACACATTTGTCAAATAAAGGGTTTGGACCAGGTCTCCAAGGGCCTTCCAGACCTTAACATTCTTCAGTTACTATGTGCCAAGCACGCAGTATTATCTCATTTTATTCTCACACCATAACCTATGAGTTAGGTAGAAGTTTTATAGCAGATTTACAAGTGGAGAAATTGAGGGACATAGAAGTTGTGCTTTACACGGTGTGGTGTTGAGCTGGGATTTAATTCTAGGATCAACAGGCTTGACTCATGTGCCCCCTGCTCTGTAATTAGCATTAGCAATTACTCTTCTTACAGGTCCTAGGTGAAGATAAACTGGGCTCCCAGCCCTTCATCAAGACCCTTAAGTATCATATATGAATTTGTCTTAGTTACAGAGATTTTGAAAGAGCTGACAAGGTTTACATAGAGCAGCAAGCTAAGGAGAGTGGGACTTGGGAGATTTAAGGGTAAAGGTTAAAGGATCCTTATCTGGTGGGAGTTAGAAAACCAACACTGATTAAGTACCTTCTCTGCCAGCTACTGTGTGGTGAGTTCTGCAAATATAATTTTCACAACTGTGTATGAGGAGCGGGTATCATCACACCACTCTCCAGATGAGGAAACAAGCTTAAAGATGTTACCTGGTCAAAAAGTATTTAACTAGTGAATGGCTGAGCCCTGGCACCGTCCTGCCCACCATGATGGGAGAAAAAGGAGTTTGTTAACTTTGGAGTCTTTCCTTTCTGACAGCTTGAGAGGATGCTGCATCTGCCTGCAGGTCCTCAGAGGTCAGCGCTACCTCTTCCCAGGGTGCTGCTTGACTCTGGGCAGGTCCCTGCTGGCAGCTCTGAGTCTCTGAGTCCTAATCCAAGAAACTGATCTCTCAGTTATTGGAGACTGTTTTTAGGTTAAAACAATCTCAGGTCAGACTTTTTAACCTTTTACTTTCTAACAACAGACCTTCTTGGGCTTAGATTAGAATTTAACATAATTAATTGATATTTAAATTACCACATATAGCTAAAAGCTACTATATTGCAATGCACAGCTCTAGACATTTGAAATGTTCTCGTTAATGTACATTTTTAGACTGTAGAACTTCATACACTCCCTAAGCTTCTTTTCTCTTTTCTCACACTTTTTCAACCCTTGTTTATTAGATTTTCTCATGTATTTGTTTTATCTTATTATTTGTCTGTTTATTGATAGCCTCATATCTTTTGGAATGAAATAAGATATAAGCATATAATAATCATTCAGAATAAAGGGTTAGGAGGGATCAGAGGAAGAAGGCTCAACTTGTGGAGAAAATTCAGGTCAACTGAGATCACAGATCCTGAGAACCTGCTGGGTGTGGAGCTGTGCCAAGTGTTGTGGGCGATATAGGGGTGACCACAACGCTTTAAGGACATTACTTGTTTAATGTCTGTTTTCCTTCCCTTCCCCTAGTTGCTAACTCCATGAGGACAGAGGGAGGGCTTTGATTTGGAATGATATACCATCCTTCCCTGCTACTATGCATCTTAGAAAACATCCTTGCTATCTGGCTGGGAGTTATTCCTGAGCTCTCTAGCTCTACAAAGTATGTGGGATTCTGTCACAAGTCCTTTTACCATTTGTCTACCAGCCTCAAGGAGCAGCTGGAGAACGGGGCTGGCAGATCTGGCTTCCTGGTGGCTGATTGTCCTCCAGCATGAGAAAATGGGGTCCTGCAGGCACACAGGTTGGAGGCCCTTGGGGGTGCCTGTTGTGATTGGTGCTCATCTCCAAAGTATTCCTGGCAGAGCCCCCTCCCTCACCCTCTCCCAGTTTGTGCGTGTGGGAAAGTGGGAGGAGACTGGTGATTGGTGTTGCTGGTCAGAGTTTGTTTGTCTAATTAACTAACTGCCAGACTTTATTTAGATTTCACCAGTATTTAATCATTTCCTGTTTCAGGATCCAGTTCAGGACCCCACATTGTATTTAGTGGTCATGTTTCCGGTCTTCTCTGATCTGTGACAGTTTCTCAGTCTTTCCTTGTGTTTTGTGACCTTAATAGTCATAAGAAGTTTTGCTCAGAAGTTTTGTTTATTAGATTTTCTCATGTATTTGTTTTATCTTATTATTTGTCTGTTTATTTATACTGTATAATTTCTCCAAATCTAGATTGGCCTGATGTTTTTGTCATGGTTAGACTAGAATTATGGGTTTTTTAAAAGAACACCTCAGAGGTGAAGTACATCTTGTCACATTGTATTTGGGGTACACAAGGCTCACACATCACTGGTGACATAAATCTTCATCACTTGGTGATGTAATAATATTTGCCAGTTTTCTCCAATATGAAGTTACTATGTTTCTCTTTCTATACTAGATTGAAATCTATACTAGCTTTAGTGAAACAAGTCATTAAATCTAGCCCACTCACAAGAGGATGGGGAGATTAAACCCTCCTCCTGGAAGAGGGAGTACTGTATTGCATAGGTTAAATTAAATCCTCTGTGAGAAAGATCATAAACAAGGTTTCTAAGATGAAATGCATTCTAGACCGAACACTTCCTCCACTTGGCTTTTTCCAGGCCTCTGTGTGAGAAGACTACCATGCTGTCCATCTAGCCTTCCTTGTCTCTGTTTTCCACTGCTCTTATTTCTTTTTATTTTTTTATTTTATTTATTTATCTATTCATTTTTAGAGAGGAGAGAGAGAGGGAGAGAGAGACAGAGAGAGAGAAGGGGGGAGGAGCTGGAAGCATCAACTCCCATATGTGCCTTGACCAGGCAAGCCCAGGGCTTCGAACCGGTGACCTCAGCATTTCCAGGTCGATGCTTTATCCACTGCGCCACTACAGGTCAGGCTTGGTCTTATTTCAAAAAGTTACTTAAGGTGAATTATGAAAGTAAACACAAACTCCGGAATAAAAATGTGACTAGATTTTTACATTTGGGGGAAATTCAGTAAAAGAAAAAATATAATAGAACATATGTGAGGTCTCATTAAAATACCTAGAATTTCATGCTAAATTTACCTTAAACTTCCTAGTAGCCGAAGAAAAGTAGAAAACATTTGTTGCAGGATTCAGAGAGTTCTTAAGATGAAGATAAACCAGTTTACCAGGAGAAGCATAACTTTTCCTGCTATGAAGATCTAAACAAAATGCCTTTCTGTGCAGCCTGTTGAAAGATGGACATTATGTGATAGAGAGCAGGGGTCAGGAAATGGACAAATATGGCCTACCATCTGTTTTTATAAATAAAGTTTTGTTGGAACAAAGCCATGCCCATTTGTTTACATTGTCTATGGCTGCTTTTGTGCTTTTTCCTGCAGAATTGAGTAGTTGCCACAGGCCGTACAGCCCACAAAGTCTAAAATATTTACTATCTGATTCTTTATGGAAAATGCCAATTTCTGATTAAAAGGAGAGCTCCTAACAACATCTCTACTAAAATAAAACTGCAGAAATGATGTAAATGTTGGTAACATCTTTTAGTTTAGGCTGTTGGGGAAGTTCTGAGGGTGCAGTAAGTGAGAGAGAAAACCCTGTTACAGGGATCTAGAAGGCAGCATGGGAGAGCCACTCTTTTGTGCCTAAGAGCTGGGTTCAGTCCCCCATTAACTTTTTCTAATTTAAAATTGTAGTGTTGTACCCGTTCTGAGTCTCAATGGTTAGAAGCAGATGGTGATTGGTAACTTCATGCTGCCTCTTGCTGTATTTCTCCATGTATTTATGGTGCTAGCAGAGTCTCTGTGGGGTTTTTTCCTTCAAAACATTGAGCCTGTTGCGGGAGAGCAAAGTGGTTCTTTCAGAAGTAGGGGCAATTTTGCTTCCCAAGGGCCATTTGGTAATATCTGGAGACAGTTTTATGCGTCACAAGTTGAGTAGGGGGAGTAATAAGAGGAGTGTTACTGGCATCTTGTGGGTAGAAGCTGAGGCTGCTGCTCTATATCCTATACAGCAGTGGTCCCCAACCTTTTTTGGGCCATGGACTGGTTTAATGAGAAAATATTTTCACGGACCGGCCTTTAGGGTGGGACAGATAAATGTGTCATGTGACCGAGACAAGCATCAAGAGTGAGTCTTAGACAGATGTAACAGAGGGAATCTTGTCTTTTTTTTTTTTAAAGAACTCTATTTAATTTTTTTTAACTTTATTCAGTTATTTTTAGAGACACAGAGAGAGAGAGAGAGAGAGAGAGAGAGAGAGAGAGAGAGAAGGGAGAGGAGCAGAAAGCATCAACTCTCATATGTGCCTTGGCCAGGCAAGCCCAGGGTTTTGAACCGGTGACCTCAGCATTCCCAGGTTGACACTTTATCCACTGCGCCACCACAGGTCAGGCCAAATCTGGTCATTTTTAAAAAATAAAACATTGTTCAGTCTTAAATATAAATAAAGTGGAAATAATGTAAGTTATTTATTCTTTCTCTGCAGACCAGTACCAAATGGCCCACGGACCGGTACCGGTTCGCGGCTCCGGGGGTTGGGGACCACTGCTCTACAGGACAGCCTCCCACCCAGAGTTACCTGCCCCCAAGTGCTGAGGTTGAGACACCTTGTCACAGAAGGAGCAATTTTTATATCATCTAACAAAATATCTGATAAGTCTTCGTGCTGGCAGTACTCAAGTACTCCTAGTCCCACATAAGAGGGATTTTTTAAGGAAAATGCCAATTTCTGATTAAGAGGAGAGCTCCTAACAACATCTCTACTAAAATAAAACTGCAGGAGTGATGTAAATGTTGGTAAGTCCCACATAAGAGGGACTAGGAGTCAAATTTTTCCAGGAATGCTCTGGAAAGCTTACCATTCTCTCCAGATATTTGCTGTGGGTGCGCCTTTCCCAGTAAGCAGATCAGTCCTGCCCTCCGGGAGCTATAAAGGGAATGAGACAGATATGACATCAAAATCCATCAGCTGGCCCTGGCCGGTTGGCTCAGTGGTAGAGCGTCGGCCTGGTGTGCGGAGGACCCAGGTTCGATTCTTGGCCAGGGCACATAGGAGAAGCGCCCATTTGCTTCTCCAACCCCCCCCCCTTCCTCTCTGTCTTTCTCTTCCCCTCCCGCAGCCAAGGCTCCATTGGAGCAAAGGTGGCCCGGGCACTGGGGATGGCTCCTTGGCCTCTGCCCCAGGTGCTAGAGTGGCTCTGGTCGCAGCAGAGCGACGCCCCGGAGGGGCAGAGCATCGCCTCCTGGTGGGCGTGCCGGGTGGATCCCAGTCGGGCGCATGCGGGAGTCTGTCTGACTGTCTCTCCCCGTTTCCAGCTTCAGAAAAATACAAAAAAAAAAAAAAAAATTAGCAGCTACAGGAGAGGGTCATAGAGGTCCAAACGGGAGAGAAAGATGGCTTCTGTTTGGGGGCTGGGGCAGAGCAATTCAGGAAACATTTTATGAAGGGAGCAGCATTTGAAATGGCCCTTTGAGACTAATGGGTGTTTAGCCTTGACTTTGGGGAAAGGAATCTTAGGGTGGTGGGGCATATAGACAGGATTAAACATGCAGGGTTTGGTTTGGCTAGAAATGTGCACATGCGTGAGTGGTGGGTGGTACAGCAAGGTCATAGGTCAGGGCTGTTTGTGCAGGACCCTCAGAGTCCTGCGAGTTGTTCTTTTGGGGAGAATTGAAAGATTTCAGAGTATCAGAGCGATGGGATTGGAACTGCCCTTTAGGAAGATGAAAATGGAGATGGACCGCAGGTGAGGACTGGGTGTGACAGGGTGAGCCCCGGGAAGCGGAGGGTGCCTGCTGCCATACTCACCTGTTTGTCTCTAATTGTGTTCTCTCTCCCTCCTCCCAGTCCCCTCACAAGGAATGCTTGTGACTTTTTTGCTTTCTATGAAGGTTTTTCTTTAGTGTAAATCTTGTGGTTTGAGTTAGATGCCAGAGCTATTTGTCTGGTCTGGGCATTTACTGTGGATGGTGGCCTCTCAGCCTTGGTGTAGAGCGCAGTATTTCCATTGCTCTGACAGAACGCAGCTCCATAGCTGGGCATGGTCCCTAGATCCCCACCGAGGACCAGCCAGGACTGGGCATGAGAGAGGAACAGAAAGGATTACAAATGTAAATAGCCTTAGAGCTTTTTGTTTGTTTCAATTTTAAAATCTCCTATAGGTATCTGTGGACCAGACGGCCATCCCGGTGTTGGACAGCAGCAGTTTGGGGATAAGCACGGGCCAATCTGTGGACAGAAGCAACAGCCAGACCTTTGGGAACTCCCAGAGCTCAGGGGAACAGAGCTTCATCTCTGCAAACCCCAGTGACAGCAGGTAAGATTCAGGACGGCTAACTGTGCCCCTGGGTGGGCGGTGGTCTAACCTCAGAGTCTGCAGAGCCTGGGAGGCTGGAGTACTGACTGCTGTGGGTGATATCTGTGAGCTGTGGCTAGTCAGTTCTTACCAGTACCCATTTGCTGAGGCTAATGTTCTCTGCCCTGCCTTCCTCACAGGACAGCGAGGAGGTTCCCACAGAGGCGCAGAGCAGTGTCAGTCGCCATGCAGGGGTGGACTTTGGGAAGGGGGCCCAGACCCAGTCTGACCTGTTCAACGTGACCCCCTTGGCATGAGGCCTTGCCTGTAATAGTGTGAAATTAAGTAGATAACACTTGTGGAAATGAACAAATAGTGAGTGAGTCACTATTTGTGACCAAACAGAGCCATACTGTTCCTACTGCTGAGAATCCGGAGGATAAAGAAGCTGGACCTCATTTGCTTGAGGAAGTGCCATGGCTTTTTATCCTGTTGACAAACCTGAGAGACTTCTTTTTTATTTTCTTTGTTTTATAATAATCTGCCCAGTCTGTCCTTGTTTCCTTACTGCACTGACTGAGCAGCCCTTGGCCAGGGGGTCTAAGAAGCCTCAGTGTTGCATACCTTCCCCTGAGAGCAGAGGGCCTCTGCGGCAGGGGCCTGGGGCTGTCAGTAGTCTCTTGGTTTCCTTTTTGTCGCACATTGGGTGCCGGTTCTTCCCAGGTCTCACGCACTGTACCTCATTTGTACTGGCCCGTAGAGATGATCAGTTCAGAGGCACAAGCAGGCCTGGACTTCTCTAGTCTGTCGTCTTCCCAGGCTCCAATCCCCACTGAGCCATGAAGGAGACTGGAGGGGCTGCCTGGTTCACAGGAAGGGAGTGCGCTTCTCCGCTTCCCCATTGCTCACCAAGGTAGGGTGGCAGGTTTTCTTCTGCTTTTGGAAGAAAAGAGGAACTGGGGATATTTAAGCTGGAGATGAGAAGACCAAAAATGACAGAAATCAGGATCAATGACTGAAAGTTAGAACAGGCTCCATTTCATGGTGAAGTTTCACTAGCAGTTGGTGCTCCCCCAGGGAAATGGGCTGCCGCAGAGGAGCAGGGTTCTGTGCCTGTAAGGATATTCACACGCTAGGACAGCCTCCTCTCCAGACCCCTGCAGTGGGGGCTCAGGCATTCGAAGGAAGTTCACTTCCAGGGTCTTTAAAGGCTTTTTTTAGCCCTGAGATTCTGAAGTGCTCTTCTGGGACCTGGACCCTCCAAATAGGAAGGTCCTGGAAAGGGAGAGGTTTAAGGAGTTTGAGGAGATTCCAGATAACCCCAATTTGGTCTGGGAGGTAGCTGTATTATCTCCTATGCTCTGTAGTCTGGGATCACTTGCTGACTGTGAAGCATGTTTTAAGAGACTGGCATACCACTGAGAAAGAACTCGGGCAGCAAGAGATAGAAAGATGTGGGCTCTGGAGTCAGACAGACCTGGATTCGAATCTGGAGGCTGATGCTGCCCAGCTCTCTGATCTTCACCAGTTTCTTTAACATCTGAGTTCCAAAGGATTGATGCTATTGTTGTTATGTTTAGTATTGTTTGCCATTTTGGACTTTGTGGGTATCAGTCCCATGCTCAGTATTTTATACACAGTAACCTCACAGCAGCCCTGAAAGACAGGAATAGTATGGTCTCTGTTTTCCGGATGAAGAAACTAAGGCTGAGAAAAGCTAGAGAGAGGCCCTGCAGCTGGCAGGTAATGGTACAGGGATGCTATCGCCATGCTCTTAGACCTTACCTGGCGCTCCCGTGAAAGGCCTCTGGGGCAAACCCAGAATAGTCCAGGGAGAGTTCTTGGAAGTGGTCAGGCCTGAGGCAGATTATTAAAAGGAGAGGTGCCTATTAAAAATAAGCAATTGTGAACATAAAACCAGTTTGAATTTCTTTTATTTTTAACATACACACTTTGAAAGTAGAACCCCCCTGTAATCTAGCCCCAGGATGTATCTATCCACAGTTTGCTAGAATGCCTTTAGTATCAGTATTGTCAAAATTCCTAGCTCTGCAGAAGTAAAGGTCCTCAGATTTGTGCTCTTGACCGTGTGTGTGCCCTTTAGCTCTGCTGACCACTCTGTGTTGCAGCTCTCAGCAGCTGGTGGTGAGCACCTTGACATCATCCTCCACCCTAGCAGAGATCCTGGAAGCCATGAAGCACCCCTCGTAAGTGGCTTAGCACACACGATGCTGGGCAGCGTGGTTTGGGGGATTAATACCTGACTCACTAGCTGTGAGACCTTGGGCAAGTTACTTGACCTCTCTGATCTCTCTCTCTCTCTTTTTTTTACACAGAGTCAGAGAGAGGGATAGATAGGGACAGACAGATAGGAACAGAGAGAGATGAGAAGCATCAATCATCAGTTTTTCGTTGCGACACCTTAGTTGTTCATTGATTGCTTTCTCATATGTGCCTTGACTGCGGGCCTTCAGCAGACCGAGTAACCCCTTGCTTGAGCCAGCTAGCTCCCTTGGGTTCGAGCTGGTGAGCTTTGCTCAAACCAGATGAGCCCGCGCTCAAATTGGCGGTCTCGGGGTCTCGAACCTGGGTCCTTGGCATCCCAGTCCAATGCTCTATCCACTGCACCACCGCCTGGTCAGGCTACCTCTCTGATCCCTGAGACTTACCTTGTTTGTAAAATGGGATAGAAGTGGCTAAATCACAGATTTGATATAAGGATTAAATAAAATAACTATGTAAATTACCTAGTATAAGACCTGACAAGTATAGATATTCTCTAAATGTCAGGTCCTTTTTCCTTCCCCTTCTCCTTTCCCCCCATTACACCATTTTCTTTCTGTCATGGGGATTTCTCTGGGTCTAGAAATAGTGCCAAGAAATTGCACTATGGGGACCCTCACTTCCGATGTTAAGTGCTTTAGCACAAGTCCCTTGTTTGTCATCTTCTCTTTCTGCCGGTTGCCACCGTGCACACGCGTGCCCTGCTCCCCGCCCACTGTGTTGGAACTCAGGACAGGAGTGCAGCTGCTGTCTGAGCAGAAGGGCCTCTCGCCGTGCTGCTTCATCAGTGCCGAGGTGGTGCACTGGCTGGTGAACAACGTGGAGGGGGTCCAGACGCCGGCCATGGCCATCGACATCATGCAGGTGAGACGGCCACGGAATTATCCGCTCAGCCTGCGTGAAACCGGGGCCTGTCTCTGAAGGAGCCGCCCTTTCCAGAAACGAGGTCTGTAGGTGGGGGTGCGGATCTGTTTTTAATAAGTGTGAGGACTGTCTGGAATTGATGAAAAAGCAGGTCTTGCTCTGAAAGACACATACCTTGACTTAAAAATCTGGCAGAATTTATTGTCTGAACTGAAATATTCTGGAAGGAATCTGCACTTTTGAACCTGGGAGGAATCTCTGTGAAAGATTCGCAGGGAAAGCCGTCCCTCTGACTCCAAGTCCCGATTTCCCCTGCTTGCTCAGGATTCAAGGCTGGATTTAAGGCTGTGGCGCAGGGGCCTCCTGGTGCCCTGCACTTAAGAGAGTGAAGATTCTGTGTGCCTCTCATTCATCGCCCACCTCGACCAGGCTCCTCGAGGGCCACATTTTCCTGTGCATCGCCGTATCACCAAGGCTTGCCGTGTAGTTTGTACATAGCCCTCAGCAAATGCTTGCCGAATTTAATTACACTGTGCAGAACTGGAATTAAACTCCAGAGGCGAGGAATGGAAAGGTTGAGTTGCTGAAGCAGCCTCACCATCCTGCCCACACAGAGAAATCAGTACCATTTGCTGACCAGCTGGGTTGTCCTCACTGAAATGTGAAGTCACATTTCAATTATTCAGATGTAACTGATTTGAATAAGTACATGGATCTTCAGTTCTCCTTTGGAGGGTCTCAGCAGGCTGTTGTTCGTAGCCTTTGCCTGATTCCATTATACTACCATCTCCCTGAGAATTGTATTTCCTTGTTCACACAAGGAATGCTGCTATAGCATTAAATAAGCTGGAGGTTCACGTACCATCATGGATAAATGTTAGAAGCATGATGCTGGGTGACAATCCAATTTACAAAATGTGATAATGGTATTACACCCTTTATTTAGAATTTAAAATCCCATGAAAATACCTCATATTCTTTATTAACACATGTCTAGATAATAAAATTATTTAAAACATGAATGAGAATAACATTACACTTACCGTTCATTTCTGGAGAGAGAGGAAGAGGACTGGGACATTGGAGTACATGAAGATTTATTTATTTTTTTAATAAAAGGATCTGAAGTTAGTGTAGCAAAATATTAGATTCGTTGAAGTCGGATGGTGGTATGCCTGGATTTTCTTTATACTTCTATGTATGTTTGAAATATTTGATGATATCATAATATGCATTTATATTTTATAGTATAATCGGCACCAGGCACAACATTAAGCATAATGTGGTTATGGCTGATGAGGGTGGAGGGTAAGGTCTCCTTAGTGCCCTTTTCATTCCCTTGACTCCAGCACATGACTAAGGGCTGTGCCTCTAAGATTTCCCTCTGCAGGCATTCAGAGTTTCAATGTCTCTCCCTCTAGAAAATGCTGGAAGAGCAGCTCATCATGCACGCATCTGGTGAAGTCTGGCGGACCTTCATCTACGGCTTCTATTTCTACAAGATAGTCATGGACAAAGAGCCCGACCGAGGTCAGAGATGAGGCATATGCTGTTGCCCACAGCGACTGGTGTTTTGCCTGGTGACTTGCTCTTTCCAGTGACGCTGCTTCTTGAGCTTTTTGTGTTGCTTTGTATTCTAAGTTGACAGATCTGTCAACTTCCTTGAGCATTTGTATTTAATTTAAGGATACCTGGAGTGACAAGGTTTCTTAAAGCTACCGTTTGTTCTTGGTGAGAACAGTGTGGATGAAAGATAAACCTAAAAGAGGCCAAGGGACCTGGTGAGAGGTTTTTAACTGTTGCACCCCATCCCCCATTCCATACACCCACCCCCCTTTTCAGTGCAGGTGTTTCTGAGTATGACATGACGGACTCTAACCTATAACAGCACTTTCTGCTTACTGGGCCTGCAGACTCCATTTCTTTCATTAGGAAGACTATCAAGTCCTAGCAGGTTTTCCAAGACATATTTTAAGCCCTTTTTTTTTAATAAGAAAAAGTAATTCCTAAGAGGAAAGTGATTTCTAGCATGGCCAGAGCCAGCTTGCACAGTGCTGGAGGCAGCCAGAACTCAGACACATATCTCTAGTGCACCCCGAGCGTACGTACAGGGCTGCCAGTGACTTCCATCCTGCAGACGATGGCTTCTCCGCCTCTGGGTTTCAGGAGTCGTACGTCAGATGAGGCAGCCTGTGCCACTCGCTGTGCTCTCTTATCCAGAGAGCTGTCAGAAGTGGATCTGTGCAGGTCTTTCCCCTTGTAACCACTAGTGTGTCCATTGCCACCTCTTCCTTGAAATTTTAAGTTTGGCCACTATGTACCTATTTTACCTTCAAGTTGGAGAAGTCCCGGTTACCATTATATGCTGTGAAATGAGAGGTCTGAACCTGAGAATAAAGGATTTTTTAAAATTTGAAGTAAAGTTCACATAACATAAAATGAACCATTTTAAAGTGACCAGTTCAGTGGCATTTACTCCATTCACAGTGATGTGCCACCACCACTCTGTCTAGCTCCAGGCTGTTTCCATCACTCTGAATGGAAACCCTGCACCATCTGCAGTCAGTCCCAAACTCCTTCTCCCCCCACCCCCCAACCACCACCAATCTGCTGTCTGTCTCTAAAGATTGGCCTATTCTAGACATTTTATTTAAGTGGCATCATGCAATATGTGGCCTTTTGTGTCTGGCTTCTTTTACTCAGCATAATGTTTTCAAGGTTAATCCACGGAGCCTGCATCAGTAAGAAAATAGGCATTCTTGCTGAAGGTGCTTTCTCTCCCCTTCGCTTTCCCAGTGGCCATGCAGCAACCCACCACCTGGCACACGACAGCGGTGGACGACTTTGCCAGCTTCCAGCGCAAGTGGTTTGAGGTGGCCTTTGTGGCTGAGGAGCTCTTGCACTCCGAGATTCCTGCCTTCCTGCTGCCCTGGCTGCCCAGCCGGCCAGCCTCCTACGCAAGCAGGCACAGCTCCTTCAGCCGCAGCTTTGGGGGACGGAGCCAGGCAGCTGCGCTTTTAGGTGGGTCTCCGACCCAGATAGGGCCTGGGGCCGCGTTGGTGGGTGGCTGAGGGAGAGTGGCAGCCAGCCACGGGAACAATGCCTGGGAACCAGGATTAGAGCCGTGATGGCTATCACACTGACCCTCTGTCTGTCGGCAATCTGGGCTCCTGTGCTAGCTTCTGCTTTCTGAGCGGATATAGCTCATTATTGTCCCAGCCAACCAACAAACAGTGTTCAGCAGTTCTTATGTTAGGGCATGGTGCTGAACCTGCATGAACAGAAAACAGTAGACAATGTGGCCCCTTTGTCACATCAGGGGATGTGAGCTAGTCTCATTCCTGTCAAAGGCCTTCCCCAGGACTGCAGCATCCTAAGACCTCAGAAGAGGAAGGGACCTCAAGGGTGGTTCTTTCCAAACACTCAGACTGAGCATGAATCTCCCTCTGCCCTTCCTCCTCTCCAAATGTGCTTCCCCCATCAAGGGGTGTAAACTAGGACTTGTTCCTCGTCTCCTCGCCTTGTGCCGCTGTAAGGTAAGGGTGAACCCCTACTTACTGAATGATGGCGACCTCAGGAAATGGAGAACACTACCTCAAGGATGGCATGAGGGGCTGAGATATGAGCATCTTCAAAAAATGCACCTTTGGGCAAGGCAGCATGAGATTTATCTCAAAGTCAGGTTGGAGAGATCCTGAAAACCCTCTGGGAAGAAGGACGCAAAAGTTAAATAGCCTAAACTCCAGTGAAATTCCACCTTCTAGTTAGTTAGCTTATAACTGTCCAGCTAACTGGAATGCTACCTAGCTGGTGCAATGGTTTCTAGATCCTCAGATTCACTTGGATCCAGATGTGGTTTTGACCCTGCCTTATGCCCTCCTGCCAGTGTGTCGAGGACTGCATGTGAGAAGTGGAGGCAGGTGGAGGGAACAAAGCCACCGACGAGAGAAAAGCAGCTTCTCCTCCCTGTTACATTTCTAACTCTCCACCTCCCTGAAGTCTTCTGGACCAAAGAGGCCACACACTCCCTGTTAGCCTGGGATGCCCACCTCCAGCCTAAACCACCCAGGGCTTGATACCAAAGGTCTTTGTTCACCTAGAAGGGCAAAGCAGCAAGCTGGTGCATTTTATGCCACAAAAGGGCCTAGCAGCCCATTAGAAGCAGCAAATAAAATGGTAGGTAACCTGATGCCAGTGGAAAGCAAAAGCCAGTAGTCTAACAACAAAGAAAGATGGAGTCAGGAAAACCTAGTACTCATATAACAAGCCCAAGAACTCGTAAGGGCAGCATTAGTCATTCATTTCTAGTGCTGCATCACATATGGGAAGCTTGTCAAGAAACTAAGTTTTGCCCTGGCCGGTTGGCTCAGTGGTAGAGCGTCGGCCTGGCGTGCAGAAGTCCCGGGTTCGATTCCTGGCCAGGGCACACAGGGGAAGCGCCCATCTGCTTCTCCACCCCTCCCCCTCTCCTTCTTCTCTGTCTCTCTCTTCCCCTCCCGCAGCCAAGGCTCCATTGGAGCAAAGATGGCCTGGGCGCTGGGGATGGCTCTGTGGCCTCTACCTCAGGCGCTAGAGTGGCTCTGGTCACAACAGAGTGACGCCCCGGAGGGGCAGAGCATCGCCCCCTGGTGGTCAGAGCATCGCCCCCTGGTGGGCGTGCTGAGTGGATCCCGGTCGGGCGCATGCGGGAGTCTGTCTGACTGTCTCTCCCGGTTTCCAGCTTCAGAAAAATACAAAAAAAAAAAAAAAAAAAGAAACTGTTTTGCACCATCCCTCCCTGCCCCCCACAAATCAAGCTTATTTTTACTAGCCACATTTTAAAGCCCTCTTTTGCCTTACAGTTAAAAGTTAAGAATTTTCATCTGCTCAAAAGAACAAGCCTAAAAAAAAAAAAAAAAAAAAAGAACAAGCCTAAAAGCTAGGTGGTTTTAGAAGCATATGAAGAGATAGTTTAAAAGTCAGCACCCCACTCTCTTCAAGGTCATTTTCTAAGATAGAGGCACGAGTTGCTCTAAATAAATATTGGACTGTGTGTAGTGATACTTTATTTACCTGAGAGCTGAAGGAAGCACATAAGATTTCCAAAGAACCCAAATAAATGCCAGAAATTCAAGTGTCACCTCTTATAGTGAGTGTCCCTCAGACCAGGACCTTGAGCTGTTTGCTGTTACTGGGCTCTTACTAGTTTGGTTACATGTCATAATCAAGTACACCTCAGATTAGAAGCAGGTAATTAGGGGCCCCCGATGGCAGCAAATATACTAACATAACACATTTTAGAAAAATGTTTGGCAGAACAAATCTGTTAGATTTTGGCTCTTTTTAGGTGTGTAGGGGGGTGAATAACAGTTAATTAGTAAACTTCTTTCCTTTAAAGTGTTGGCTGAAAGGACTTATTCCGATGTCAGTTTCCTGTAGAATGTGCAAAACCATAGACAGGGCTTTCAGCCTTAGCACTACAGCTGTTTTGGACTGGACCATTCTTTGTGGTGGGGGGCTGTCCTGTGCATCGCAGCATGCTTAGCACCTCAGATAGCTGCTCATTAGATGCTGGTGGCATCCGCCACTACACCCCAATGTGACATGTATTTGTTGGATTCGCCGTATCTCCCTGTCCCAAGGTGAGTTAGGTCGGTTCTCATGGAACTCCAGTAGTGACTCAAGGAACTCACTGAAAGCTGCAGCTCAGCTGGGCTTACTCTTCTGTCAACATTACAAGCTTCTGGCAGCATTGCCCTGTCCGGTCTGACTCCTGAGCAGGAAGCCAGTGACATCTTAAGCACTTGGCTGAGCAGTGTACTTTCTTGGGCTTCCTCAGACCAGCCTGTTCAGAACTTGACATGCTAGTTGGAAGAGAAGAGATGTGCAAGGTCACTGCTGGTGTTTTGGGTGCCCTTTCTTTTGTGACCAGAGGCTTTTCACCTGCAGAGGAATACACAGTGTCCAAGATCAGAGAGCAAAGCTTTTTTCCTTTGATTTGGGCTAAATAAATGGTTACTCTGACAGCATCGTGCTTCAGGAACACAAGGCAGAGACAGAAACCAGTTTAAAAGAAACTCTTAGCATTGGGGCCACCAAGTTACTTAGCCTTAAGTATCACAGACAGCTCTAAGTAGTGTCTTTAGGAGTTATGGACAGGCCTTGGAATGAGCATTGGTGAGTTCATGGCTTAAGCTGGGAGGAAGAAAAACAGGAATAGGAAGAAAGGAGAGTTAACACGTGAGGGTGGCTAGAGAAGAACAGAGGCGGTGTCTGCAGCTCTCATCCATGTTTCATTGATCCTTAGCCCTCTGAAGCAGCCAGGCTGGCACTATCTCAACAAACAAGGAGCTGAACCAGGAAAGCTAAGACCATATTCTCAAGGGCACATGGTCAGTAAAAAGCAGAGCTTAGTTCTGACTGCAAATCAAGAATGCTTTTTATTTTGCATGTTCTGCTTTTGAGAGAATGGTCAACTATACCCCAGGCAGCTGGCTATCTTCTGCCTGGGTGCCATTGAGCATCCCAGCCATAGCTCTCCTGCCTCCCAATAATAGTTTGTTAAAATTGCTAAGGAGCTATTTTATCCTTACCAATGATAAAAGCCACTGAGGTCTTCTACCTGCAGAACTCAGAACTAAGCTGACTCCTTAAGATAAAGAAATAGGGCCTGACCAGTGGTGGCACAGTGGATAGAATATCAACCTGAGACACTAAGGAACCAAGTTCAAAACCCAAAGGTCACTGGCTTGAGCCTAAAGGTCACTGGCTTGAGCCCAAAGGTCACTGGCTTGGCTGGAGCCCCCCCTGGTCAAGGCACATATGAGAGGCAATGAACGACTAAGGTGCCACAACTCTGAGTTGATGCTTCTCATCTCTTGTCTGTCTATCCCTTTCTCTCTCAAAAAGACAAACAAATAAAAAAGATTAAGAAATGCATTGGGCCCTGGCCAATTGGCTCAGCGGTAGAGCGTCGGCCTGGCGTGCGGGGGACCCAGGTTCGATTCCCGGCCAGGGCACATAGGAGAAGCGCCCATTTGCTTCTCCACCCCCCCTCCTTCATCTCTGTCTCTCTCTTCCCCTCCCGCAGCCAAGGCTCCATTGGAGCAAAGATGGCCCGGGCACTGGGGATGGCTCCTTGGCCTCTGCCCCAGGCGCTAGAGTGGCTCTGGTCACGGCAGAGTGACGCCCCAGCGGGGCAGAGCATCGCCCCCAGGTGGGCAGAGCGTCGCCCCTGGTGGGCATGCCGGGTGGATCCCGGTTGGGCGCATGAGGGAGTCTGCCTGACTCTCCCCGTTTCCAGCTTCAGAAAAATACAAAAAAAAAAAAAAAAAAAAAAAAAAAATTAAAGAAATGCATTGGAGAGAGGTAGGGGAGAACCAGGGACTGATAATAATTGATAGAACTTGAAACTATGTCAACACAATAAAAATTAAAAAAAATGTTTATAGCAACCTGAGGTCTGGCAGTGCCCAGCCAAGCAGAGCAGAGCCCTGCTCTTTTCTGTACTTCTGAGCCTGTTCTAGGCCTTTAGTCTGGTCAGGAACCTGACTATATGATCCGTCTCTAAAATATCCCTCTCTAGGTTGTGTAGGATTTTTGAGCAGGAGTCCCAGATAGGATGAGCTAGTGTTTGATACTGACCTGGAATTTTTTAGCAACACACAGTTGATGGAACAGGGCATTAGGCTTCATTATGTAGTTTCATTTTTTGAGAAAAGATTATAGAACTGCTACCTTCCTGAGTTGAGATTTGAGTTCCTCTAATCTGTGGTCTGGGTTGCTAGTCCAGTTGTATCCCTTTGTGGGTCACTAGAATCAGAAGATCAGGAGTCCAGCCGGCTGAGGGTCTGACTCTGTGATACTGACTAAGTTATTTACCACCCATCTTGGCCTCTGTTTCCTTATCTAGAAATGAGAGGGTTGGATTAGATTGGGGGAGGTAAACTATGGCTTAACTGGTCAAATCTGGCCTGCCATCTGTTTGTTTGTTTTTGTTTTATATACTGCTCACAAAAATTAGGGGATATTTTATTGCTTCCTATTCATCTTGAAATATCTTTTAATTTTTGTGAGCAGATTAATACTTTTTATAGAACACTTCTAGGCTTGCAGCTAAATTGATCAGAAAGTAGACTTTCTATATACTCCCTGCCCCAATGAGCACACACACAGCTTCCACTATCAACATCTCCCACCAGAGTGGGGCATTTGTTATGTTCTATGAACCTACATTGACATCATTATCACCCAAAGTCTGTGGTTTACATTAGCGTTCACTCTTGGTGTGTACATTTTATGAGTTTTGACAAATGTATAATGACATGTACCCACCGTCATAGTATCATCCAGAGTAGTTTCACCACCCTAAAAACCCAATTGATTTTGTAAATAAAGTCTTATTGGAACACTGCCAAGCCCATCATTTGTGTAATGTCTGTGGCTGCTTTTGTACCAAAAGGGCAGAGTTGAGCAGTTGAAGCAGTCTCCATATGAGGCCATATTGCCTGCAAAACCTTAAGTGTTTATTATCTGGACCTTTATAGAAGAAGTTTGCCAACCCCTGGACTAGATGATTTCCAGGAAGCTTCTAGAATCTGTGATTTTTCTATTAGGTAATTCTGCAGTTTCATATCTGGTATTTGTTCTTCCTCCTCATATCACTCCTTTTCCCTCTCGGGGCCCCTTCTATATGCTGACATAGCTGCCACTGTCCCGGAGCAGAGGACCGTGACCCTGGACGTGGATGTGAACAACCGAACAGACCGGCTGGAGTGGTGCAGCTGTTATTACCATGGCAACTTCTCCCTGAATGCAGCCTTCGAGATCAAGCTCCACTGGATGGCGGTGACCGCTGCGGTCCTCTTTGAGATGGTAAGATGGGGCCTTGGTTCACCTTGCAGAAGGACGTGGTGGATGCTTAGTAGCAATTCATGGTACCTTTTTTTTTTTTTTTTTAGTTCATGCTTCCTATTATTACAATAACCTCTTTAAAAAATTTAAACAATAGTAAAAAATCTAAGCAGTCAGAAAGGGTGTAGATCAGAATTTCTCAGCCTTGGCACTATTGTCATCTAGGACTGTGTAATTCTCTGTGTTGGGGGGCTATCCTGTGTGTCGTAAGATGTGGAGCAACATTCTTGGCCTCTACCCACTTGATGGCAGTGGCACCCCTGCCTTGTGACAGCCCCAAATGTCCCCAGACATTGCCACATGTCCCCAGGGAGAGGGAACATTAACACCTTTGAGCACCCCTCCCCAGGAGAGATTCTCATCACAGGAACATATTTAAGGTCCACATTTTTTTTTCTTTTTTTTTTTTTAAGAGAGGAGAGAGAGAGAGCAAGGAGAGAGAGACAGAGAGAGAGAGAAGGGGGGAGGAGCTGGAAGCATCAATTCCCATAAGTGCCTTGACCAGGCAAGCCCAGGGTTTCAAACCGGCGACCTCAGCATTTCCAGGTCAATGCTTTATCCACTGCGCCACCACAGGTCAGGCTTTAAGGTCTACATTTAAAAAGACTGCCCAGTTCCCTGTCTTGCTCAGCTTGCAGAGATCACCAGCTCTTCCCCAGCTGGTTGACTGGGATGACCACTCCCTCTAGTCAGCGTTAAAACCCTTTCTACCCAGTAGGCTAAGCCTTCTCCTTGGAAGCCCTACCAGACAAGCCTGTCTCATAACAACACAACCATAACATTCACACATTCACACACTTATAGTTACCATTTAGCCAAAAGAAGAGTATTTACACTGTTCACAAAAATTAGGGGATATTTTATAGCTTCATATTCATTTTGAAATATCCCCTAATTTTTATGAGCATTATATTTGCTAAGAAGAATTTAGCAACTATCTTTTCAGAATACACGTTTCAGGCCTGGCAATGTAGAACAGTTGGTAGAGCCTTGTCCTGATACACCAAGGTTGCGGGTTCAATCCTCCATCAGAACACATATAAGAATCAAACAATGAATGCATAAATAAGTAGAACAACAAATCAATATTTCTCTTTCTCTTTCTTCCTACCTCCCTTTCTCTCTCTAAAAAAATTAAAAATGCACTTTTCATATCAATTCATAAGAAACCCAATGAAAGTTGCTAATCCTTTTATCATTATTTAAAGCAGATTCTATAAGTCTCTAGTACATGTCAATTATTATTTTAAGGAAATTTCCAAAATTATTATAAATCAGATTTTATTAGGATAACTATTACATAAAATTAAAAAAGGTTATTGACTAAGCCTTAGAAATTAATTTGGTCAAACAGCTTAGTTTTTATGTTGCTGTTCTGCTGTTACTGTTATAAATGTTCCTAGGAAGACTAAGAGTGGTCCCCTTTAGTTTTTAACATAAGTGTATTTGTTTAATCGAGATGGCCCAGACTGTAGTTGTTGTTTTTTTAAATTACATGAGAGGTAGTTAGGCAGGGTAGCAGAGAGACAGATTCCCGCTTGCACCTCAACTAGGATCCACTCAGCAAGCCCACTACAGGGTGATGTTCTGCCCATCTGGGGTGGCTGCTCTGTTACTCGGCAACCAAGCTATTTCAGCACCTGAGGCGAGACCATGGAGCCATCCTCAGTACCCAGGACCAACTTGCTCGAACCATTCGGGTCATGGCTGCAGGAGAGGAAGAAAGCGAGAAAGAGAGAAACAAGGGGGAGGGGTGGAGAAGCAGATGGTTGCTTCTCCTGTGTGCCCTGACTGGGAACTTCCTCATGCTGGGCCAACACTCTACCACTGAGCCAACCAGCCAGGGCTCCAACTGTAGTTTTTTGATACAGTATTTGACAGAAATCTTATCTGTATGCCAGAGCCACATGCATCAGCCTTAAAAAGTATGTATGTTTGTCAGTTTTATGGTTAAAAAGGAAAATTATGACTCGGAACATTGCTACTGTTCCTAAAAATGTTATTAAGGGAAAGGTTTTTCTTTACACCAAAGTAACTTTTGTTCTTGGTCAGTCTTCAGACAGACAGCTGCTGGGAGTTTGCCAGCGAGCAGCTCTCATTCCGCCAGGTCAGGGTTATCGCTTTTGGCCAGAGGCCACCACAGTCATCTTGCACCCTGCGTCATGTCCCACTCAGCCAGCTTGAGTGGATTGTTTTCCTATTTGATACTCTGGACTTAGTAAATTTTTGATAAAGGACAAAATTAGAAGGGCTTAACCTATATCCTATGACCTTCCTCCAACATCCTATAGGATGAGAAGGGTTTTTAGGAGGCAATAAATAGCTCCATCCGATCTCTTCCTTCTGAAAGAAACACGGAAATTGCCGGAGCTTGGGCTGTGAAGAGGAACTGCTTCACTTACAGATTTTTGAGTATTTGTCAGGAGGTTAGACTGTGCGTTTTGCTGCGCAGGACTGGTTCGGAGCCAGTTTATTTATCAATATAAATGAACATGCCAACCAATGCATGACGCCACTCTGGCAGCTTTGCTCCTCCAGCAGTGTTTTCTCGTCTGGACGAAGTTGGGGGTGACACTGTTTGTTTTTGTGCTTTCTACCAGGTCCAAGGTTGGCATCGAAAAGCTACTTCCTGTGGCTTTTTGTTGGTCCCGGTTTTGGAGGGCCCCTTTGCACTGCCCAGTTACCTGTACGGTGATCCGCTACGCGCCCAGCTCTTCATCCCACTCAACATCAGCTGTCTGCTCAAGGAAGGCAGCGAACACCTGTTTGATAGTAAGAGACACTCCTCTTTCCCCCAAGGACCCCTCTTGGTATCCACATAGGCTGTTACACAGAGGGAGTCTTTGGACAGGGGGCCGAATGGATCTTAACCCTCATTCTTCACTTAGTGGCTGGGCAACCCTGGACAAGTCACTTAATGTCTCTGAGCCTCAAATTCTTTATACCTAAAATAAGGGTGGCTAGAGCTGCTTTGCAACTCAGGAAGCCCCTCGAAAGGCCCAGAGCAGAGTGATGGCTGGGAGAGGGTGCGATGCTCTATAGATCACAAACGGCCTGGTGTTCTCCCCACACTGTCCTTCCTGTGCTCCAACCGAACTGGTTTGGGCTGCAGGAATTTGAACCTCACTGGAGGCTTGAATCTGCTGTTCCAGGCAGAAATGCTAAAAAGGGAGGCGCTGAAAGCAGACAGGAAACAGTGTCCTATTGTGCAGAGCTGTGGTGTGTCAGCACCTGGAACTCTGAGTGTGACTGGAGTCCTGCATCTCAAGGAAGACAGAGCAGGAGGAGGCTCACGGGAGGGTGGCAGGACCCGACAGAGCCTGAAAGGGAGAGCACAGGGGGTGACCCCGCCCTGTTGCTCCACCCTGATCCACCAGAACTCTGAGGGCAGGTGTGGGACACGTGAAGGATGCATCTTACTTCACATAGGATGGAACTTTTTATCACCATTGCTCATTGTGATGAACATAAATAGCTCCTCCAGAGCTTTTGATGAGCTCACAGGTGAACATTTTAAAACCAGAAGAAGCTAGAGTTGCTGCTAATCAGTTGGAGCCCCTTTCGTTTCTCAGATACCAAAGTTAAAACAATGTGAAAGAAAAAACTTTGGATGTAAGGAAGATGCTTTCTTCCTGCGCCCTTATAAGTCTGCATCATGGTTGGTGGCAGAGGACTGGCCCCGAGGGTGAGAGGCCTGGTGAGGCCAAGCTAAGTGTCCCTGCGCTTTTCCTGTGGCAGCTGCTCCAGGGTAAAAACAACTTTCGTTCCAAAGGCCCATCTGTATATTCTTTGTTTATATTTTGGGGGACGTTTTGATAGAGACATAATGTTTTAAGTGACAGTTGGGGTTTAAGGCAGGTCCCCACAGTGATTGAGCGATTATTAGAGTTTATAAAGCACTACACACACACACACACACACACACACACACACACACACACACGTTCCTCATGGTGCTGTTTTTAATATGTTGAGGGGACAGAGAGATCATCCCTCACACCATCAGAGACTCTTCTGGGGTATTCCACCTTCATGGAAATAGCACAAGGTTGCTTGAGGGGCTGGCACTGCAGGACATTTTTATGTGAGCTGATGATTTTCCCTGCCAGTTATAACCCAGTCTTCAAGATCAGCCTCTTCTGTTGGTTGCCATGGTTACAGTTGAACGAAAGGAGTCGTAGCTTCAAGGAATAAGGATTTGAATCTAAAAATCAATTTTCTTGCTTCTGTTCTGCTTCTCTTCCTGTTATCGCTCCTTCTGATAACGGTGAAGTCAGAACCTTAGGAATCTGACAAGAATCTGCTGTGTGCATGTGTTTTACTATTAAAGCCAAAGTCTTTCTTCTTCCTTGCTCTTTAGTTGTCCAGAATTTTCAAAGCTGGCCTAGATAGTAGATTGCAAATGTGGAAGGAGTAACAAGGCCCCCGCAGGCACCTGTGGCCTTTGGGATGTCTTGTGCAGTTGCTGCTCCAGCCCTCAGCACCTCGGTCCCGAGAGCAGCCCTGGCCCGTGGCCTGTTGCTGTGTGACAGGCTGCCCAGCCCTCCCACCTCCCACCCGGGGTCTTCACAGCAGCCCCGCAGGAGGAGCAGTGGAGTGAGGCCCTAGGGGATCACTTTTCCAAAATTATTTTGTATTTATTTGCTTCAATTTCCCCACCCCTAAAGTGAAGCTTATAATATTGTCTTTCCTTATAGGGACATAGAAGATCAGTAATTAAAAAAACATCTTTTTATTTATTTTTTATTTCTAGAATTAGATAACATGCATTTAAAGCTTATCTTCTGTTTGTACTTTAATATCATGCTCCTTTCCGCCTTTGGCATAGGAGGGCGTTAGGATGAGTCATATCAAGGTCTGGTCGCTTACACTGGTTTCTGAGGACTTATAGTCATCCCCCTTATAGGTCCTGATAGAGCTTAGGGGAAGGAATGGTGAGAATGTATAGCTGTCACTTTCTTTAGGATATCCCTCCTTGAGATAGAGGCTGGTCTTTCTGGAAGCAGGTAGTGTGGAAGAGCAGAGCCTGTGGCCAAGAGGGAAGAATTGCCCAGGTTAGAGAAGGGCACAGAAGGCCAGACCCCAGGAGAATGACATACCTAGGGATCACAACTCAGCATTTATTCTTTTTTTCCTTTCAGGCTTTGAACCAGAAACATACTGGGATCGAATGCACCTTTTCCAAGAAGCCATTGCACACAGGTTTGTCCCTTAGCAAGAGAGAATAGTGGGAAGACGTTCATGTTGGTCTTGAATAGCAGTTACCAAAGCAAAATCCAGTTTGTTTCATTTCTGGGGAAACAGGTCTAGTCCACCAATGACTGACTCGCTGCTTATCTCTGATAGGTTGGGCCTTGGTTTCAAAGATAAGCACTACCTCTCCAGTTCCTGTGGCTGTTTTTCAGACCTGATTTATGTCTTCTTCCAGTTGAGAGGAGAGCAGAGCGCTCCCTCCTTAGCCTCCAACAAGACCCTGAGACAAGCTATCTAGGAGATGACATGAAATAAAACACTGAAATTTCTCGAGTCCCTTAACACATGTTGAAAAGATAATCAGTGGTTAAAAAGCAATAGAGCCTGACCAGGTGGTGGCGCAGTGGATAGAGCATCGGACTGGGATGCAGAAGGACCCAGGTTCGAGACTCGAGGTCGCCAGCTTGAGCGCGGGCTCATCTGGCTTGAGCAAAAAAAAAAAAAGCTCACCAGCTTGGACCCAAGGTCGCTGGCTCCAGCAAGGAGTTACTCGGTCTGCTGAAGGCCCCTGGTCAATGCACATATGAGAAAGCAATCAATGAACAACTAAGAAGTCGCAACGCGCAACGAAAAACTAATGATTGATGCTTCTCATCTCTCTCCATTCCTGTCTGTCTGTCCCTGTCTATCTCTGCCTCTGTAAAAAAAAAAAAAAAAAAAAAAAAAGCAAAAAAAGCAATAGATAAGTCAGTAGGTATTTACCGGCACATGTTTTTTTTAATTTTTTATTTATTCATTTTAGAGAGGAGAGGGAGAGACAGAAAGAGAGAAGGGGGGAGGAGCTGGAAGCATCAACTCCCATATGTGCCTTGAGCAGGCAAGCCCAGGGTTTCGAACCGGCGACCTCAGTATTTCCAGGTCGACGCTTTATCCACTGCGCCACCACAGGGCAGGCACATAATATGTATTTTAAGGAAAGCCTGTCCATCCCTCGGGCCAGTACAGTTCTGTCTCCAGAACATCACTCAGTGTCTACTTGCTGCTTCTTATTAATAATGGTGTAGGCAAAGCCTCCTCTGTTTCTGCTTCAGATCCTCTTGCTGCAACCTTCTTCAATATCATATTGTCTCCTTATTCAAGCACCTTCCACTGTTACCCTCCCCCCATGAACACGGCCCTCCACAGCCGTAGGAAGAGCTCCAGACTTCATCTTCCCCTCACCCAAGTTGGCCCCCGCCTTAGACCTTATGCTGGCCTTTTCTTCTTCCACCTAGCTCTGATGCTCAGTAAAGGCTGTAGAATGAATGCCAGGCCAGCTAGTGTCCTCCTTCCAATGGGAGGGGGTGCCGGTTTGGGGATACAGTGGTTGGTGGAAAGGGCATTGGCGTGGGAAGCAGACAGGCCTGGCTCACCTGCCTCATTTTGATCCAAGAGGACAGTGAGGGGGCCAAGGACCATGTGGTTAAAAATGAAAGGTCCTTCCTGGTGACAAGGAAGAGATGAGGCAGGAATCTGGTCAGGCTGGTCCATGCTGAGGAAATAAATGACCTTGATTGAAAGTAGAGAGGAAGAAAGGCAAAGCACAGGACCGTTTCTACCTGTGATCAAATCAGCCTGTAGATGGTATGGTACATGTTAGCCGATCCATTTAATTTGTATATCTGGTGTATCCTTCAGTAAATAATCATCAAATGCCAATGTGAAGCTGGCAGTTTACGTAGAGACCACAACACAGCAGCTCTCTGAGGAACGTGGCCCAGGAAAGGAGGGAGACATTCATTTTACCCTCTTAGATCTACCTGTATTCCTGCCTTTGTTACATAAACCCCTTAGACTCAGGGCAGGAGCCACATCTATGAAATGTCCTTTACAGCACTTAGCAGGTAGAGTTGTAATAAATGGGCTCTATGAAAATAGAAAATCCAGGAATAGATCAAGCCATAGTCGAGAAGCAGTATAGGACAGCCACAGATGAGAAATGGCCCCTCCTGCCCATTGCCAGAGTGCAGCAAAGCAGAGAGCCCAGACTGGTTTCCTCGCTTTTAGGAGAATAATTTCAATGAAGATACTTCATTTCACTTCAAAGCCTTTATTGTGGACCTACTGTGTGCTTGCTGTGGGAGACACCGAGGAAAGGGAGAGAGGTGTGGCTTTGGTAAATAAAGAGTAGGGCCGTTTTCTGGAGGACCTGACAGTCTCAAGTATGTGAGTGGCCACAGTGGGAAGGTCTAATGGGATGGCTGGTGAGCAGAGGAGGAGGGGGTAGCTGGGCAGATATGAAGGCTGGATGAGAGAGTGTGGCGGGTGAGAGGGCTTTCAACCACCCCAGACACGAAAGGAGGCTAGTCCAGAGGTGATCTGGTGAGCCACTGAAGAGGTGGAGGCGAGATGTAGTGTGGACAAGAGTGGGTAGCCTGAATGTTCCACCTTGAAAGAGATCGTTCCAGATCCCCTTTAGCCCAGGCTGTCAGAGTCCTGTTAGCCACGCTCTCTCCCCTTGTCCCTGTAGGGGCCTTAATCAGTACACCTTCCTTTCTTTCCCTTAGGTTTGGCTTTGTGCAAGATAAATATTCTGCATCTGCTTTTAACTTCCCAGCTGAGAACAAGCCTCAGTACATCCATGTTACAGGTGAGGCGCTCCGGGCAGAAAGTGGGTGGATGGGTCCCTGTGGCAGGACGGCCTGGCCCCATGCACAAGGGTTCTTCCCTCGTAGCCAAGCCTGTGGCTGCAGGACCACCCCAGCCAAACCCAGGCACCCTCCTGGTGGCTGCCACCCATTCCCCCACTTTCCCCTCAGGAACAGTGTTCCTGCAGCTTCCCTACTCCAAGCGCAAGTTCTCCGGGCAGCCGCGACGGCGGAGGAACTCCACCAGCTCCACCAGCCAGAACATGTTCTGCGAGGAGCGGATTGGCTACAACTGGGCCTACAACACCATGCTGACCAAGACCTGGCGCTCCAGTGCCACGGGGGATGAGAAGTTTGCCGATCGGCTGCTGAAGGACTTCACGGACTTCTGCACTAATCGTGACAACCGGCTGGTCACGTTCTGGACGAGTTGCCTGGAGAAAATGCATGCCAGCGCCCCGTGAGACCAGGCTGTGCTGGGCTCAGAGGATGGGGAGGGTTCCTGTCCTGCTATTGATATTCAATAGGATCAGTAAGGCTCTGGGCGTCAGATGTGTTTGCCGCTGTCAGCGAGTGGGGGCCACTGCCGCTGCTCTTCCCCACCAGTGTTCTCCCTTGGGGAGAAAGATTTTGGAAGCAGCTAGTGCCCAGAGCAGGTGGGAGGCCCAGATGGCCTGTGGGAGGGCTTTAGTACTGGGGAAGAGGACAGGCAGCCCCCATGAATGTCCTCAGAGAGGGGGCGGCTCCTTGGAGCGTCCTTGTCCTCCACCATCAGAGGGCTATTCGGAGCAGAATCTGCCTCTTCCCACTCGGAAGTATTCACGGGATGTAAGATAATTTTGTGAAATAATGTACCATAGGCTCACACCAACTGTATATACCTGTACATATCAGAAGCTGGAATAAATGCCACGGGTGGCATCTCTGCCCCAGCCTGGTCTCTGCTGTCCCATCCTCAGCTGGGCAGTTGTGCCTGGTCCCTGGGGCTGTCTTGGCCAGTGGGGTAGCCACAGATGGTGAGGAGGACTTTAGAATTCACTGTCTTGGAGGGTCTGGATGTGAGTCTACTAAAAGATGTCTTATCCCAGGTCCGTGGACTGGAACAAGGAAAGTTTCGGTCAGGCCTGGAGAGCAAACAGAACCAGGAAACTGCAGGCTTCTATAGTTGGAGGTGCATCCAGCTAAGTGGGTGAGCCCAGCTGTGGCATACAGACCTCATGACATTCTGCAAAAAATCAAAGGAAAGGCAGCCTTAATTCTAACCAGGTGTTAGCACCTGGTTTAACAGGGTAAAACTGAGCATGGTGTCCCAACCTTAGCACCCAGCCTAACATGCTGGGGGTGGGACAGGGCTGCAGGCCAGAGCGGCACCTCACAGTCCCTGACACTGATTCCCTCTCCATCTCTCCACTCAGAGTCAGTCACCGACCCTGATGACTGACCTCAGTAGCTTATGAGTCCATCCACTTCTTCCCAGGCCCCCAGCTGCCACTCCCAGCCCACACCTCTTTCTCCTCAGCTTCCTCTTGGCTGGCTGGGAAGGCCCCTGGCCTCGGCTCTGCTTTCACTCCAGGCCGTTCCCCGCTTGGCACTCAGTGTCTTTTCTAAAAGCTACTCTAATGGTGCCCACCACTTACTTAGACTTCTTTGATGGCTTGAATGTTAAAAATCTTTGACGCGGTCCTGCACAATCTGTCCTGGCCTGTTTCTCCAGCCCCCTGGAACATTCCAAGACTCTTGAGTGTCTCAGCGCTTTTTTTTTTTTTATTTTTTTATTTATTCATTTTAGAGAGGAGAGAGAGAGAGAGAGAGAGAGAGAGAGACAGGGGGGAGGAGCTGGAAGCATCAACTCCCATATGTGCCTTGACCAGGCAAGCCCAGGGTTTTGAACCGGCGACCTCAGCATTTCCAGGTCGACGCTCTATCCACTGCGCCACCACAGGTCAGGCCGAGTGTCTCAGCGCTTTGCTCAAGCTGTCCATCTGCCTAGAAGACTCCTCCTTCCACACCCGCTACTCCTGGTCGTCATCCATGAGCTCTTAGCTCATGTCACTTCTTCACAGAAGCACAGGAGAATGCCCTGTGACATCTTCCCAGAGCCCTTAGACTTCTCCCTCAACACATTTTGACACTCAGCCAGTCAGAAGCTTGCCTGTTGTGTTCATCTCTGTTCCTGAATGTGCTGGTAATAACAGATGATGGGAAAATGGTTGTTGGCTGAATGCATGGATTGAAGAGTGATCTCTGGCCTCGAGGGCCGGGCACTGGGTGTTAGATCTGAATCTCTCCCCAGCTAGCTGGGTTCCTAAGTTACTTATGGAGGCTATTTCCTCAATATGTAAAATTCAACTATTGATGCTGCACGTATATTTTGAGAGAACAGGTCTGTTAATATATGTGAAAGTATACTGGTTGACTCCTGGCATGGAGCACCTCCTTGATAAAAATCCATTCTCTTTTCCTT
This sequence comes from Saccopteryx bilineata, assembly GCF_036850765.1. NCBI lineage: Eukaryota > Metazoa > Chordata > Mammalia > Chiroptera > Emballonuridae > Saccopteryx > Saccopteryx bilineata. Next base: position 255,832,318 of record NC_089491.1, on the reverse strand, counting down.
TTTCACCTTGCCTTCTCTCAGACAAATCTTTGCTTCTTTCTAAGCATCAATATCCTTCAATTATAAATTGGGAGGCTGTTTCAAGGTGGTTGGAGGATCAAAAGACAGATGTATATGAAAGGACTTGCTAGCCAGCAGGCAGTAAACAGACAGGCTACTGTCACATTCCCATCCAGGAGCCCCCTTCACAGGCATCTGTGATACTCAGTACCCTGCGTGTGAAGCCAGCAGTCACCTTTGGCTTCTTCCCTCTTGCAAAGATGGGCCAGGAGAAAAAGGCTCAAAGAATGATTTGGGAGAAGAGGTAGTTGACAAGTTAGAATGCTGGGTCACCATCTTTCAGAGCTGGGCCTAAGATGTACATGCCTTCGGGCCCTAGAGCCCCCGCTGCCTGCTCCCCCGCCTTCCTCCTCTCTCTGACCACTAAGTACAGTACCCCCTTCTACCCACTTGTCCAAGCCAGAATCTGGGAGTCCAGCTCACTCCTCGTCCCCTTCCATCTTCATCCAGTCCTCCACCTATGCTTCCTGCCTTCCCTGAAAACTGTCCACCTCCCTCCATCCCTGCACCCGGCTGCAGAGCCCGGCCCTCAGGGAGTGTGTGGTTTGCTTAGACATGGAGCATGTGTGTGCGCTTATTGCGAGCCCACTCCCCAGACATGGAGATGTGAACACCGTTCCTTGGTAAAGAGAGAAAAGCACCAGGCTTTGGCCCAAGAGTACCTGGGTTTAAATTCTAGCCTGGCCATTTCTTAGCTGTGAGAATTAGGATAGTGTTGTCTCTTGAGCCTGTTTTGTAACCTATTACATAGAAATGAAGTGGTCTTAGCTTTCTCCCCAACTCTCTCTCTCACACACACACACACGTACCTGCACACATACTTCAGAGTATTGTTCTTCTATCTTGTGACACTGAAATTATTTGCTGACCAGTTTCAGCTCCCTAGGCTGAGAAGTTCTTGCAGCACACTCTTCAATGAGTTGAATGAATGAGTTGGTGGGAGTGTAGGAGTTGGGCCCAGCATGTAGGAGGGACACATGAGCTGTAAGAAAGACCTTGATGGGCCTGACCTGTGGTGGCACAGTGGATAAAGTGTCGACCTGGAAATGCTGAGGTCTCTGGTTCGAAACCCTGGGCTTGCCTGGTCAAGGCACATATGAGAGTTGATGCTTCCAGCTCCTCCCCCCTTCTCTCTCTCTGTATCTCCCCTCTGTCTCTCCCTCTCCTCTCTAAAATGAATTAAAAAAAAAAAAAGAACTTGATGGGATAACCCAGTCTTGCTCCCTAAATCAAATCATGGAAGGCACATATCCATACTGAGAAATGAGGCCATCAAGGCCAAACCATGTGCGTGGCATGCCTTGGATCACCCCAGTGCGGGTGGACATGAGGGAGGTCCAATGACAAGAACCTTAGAGCAGAGAGGTTCTTGGAGATCTGGTCCAACCTTTTCATTTTTTCCCAGATAAAGACACAGAGTACCTGCCTCTGGCTCCCAGCCCAGCACCTTTCTAGGCATTCTCTTGCAGTCACTAGCGTGGTGGTTAAGAGGGCAGGCTCAGAAGGCAGGTGGCTGGATTCAGATTCCGGCAGGACCGCTTTCCAGTGTGGGACCCTGAGTAAGTTACTGCACCTCTCGGAGCCTTGGTTTTCTCATCTGTAAAATAAGGTGATGATGTCACCTTACAGGGCCATGAAAATCATATGAGAGAATGCCGGTAAAGAGCTAAGACAATACCTGGAAGGTTGTGACCCCTTCCTAAACATTGGCTGTTATGATGATGGAAATAACCACAGAGAGCCAGAGTGGACAGGATAGTCTTTAAAGAGGAAGTAGCTTTGGGCTTTGTGGGATGTGTAGGAGTCAGAGTGGTTAAGAGGTGGAGCCCAATGTCTGGACTTAGGCTGGAGGGCTGGTCTCCTGTAGCTGCTATGTCCATTCTGCTTTTCTGGGTCCGAGCAGTAGATAGAGCATTTGTGTAGGACACAGAGGGCCCAGGTTCAAAACCCCAAGGTCACCGGATTGAGTGTGGGCTCACTAACTTAAGCGCAAGGTCATTGGCTTGAGCATGAGATCATAGACATAACCTCATGGTTGCTGGCTTGAGCCCAAAGGTCACTGGCTTGAAGCACAAGGTTGCTGGCTTGAAGCCCAAAGCCGCAGGCTTGAGCAAGGGGTCACTCACTCTGCTTTAGCCACCCGCCCCACAATCAAGGCACATGAGAAAGCAATTAATGAACAACTGAGGTGCCACAATGAAGAATTGATGCTTTTCAGCTCCCTTTTTTTAAACAATATTTTATTTTTACTTATTTATTTAAAGTTATTTTTATTTATTTATTCATTTTAGAGAAGAGAGAGAGAAGGGGGAAAGGAGCAGGAAGCGTCAACTCCCATATGTGCCTTAATCGGGTAAGCCCAGGGTTTTGAACTGGTGACGTGAGTGTTCCAGATTGACGCTTGATCCACTGTGCCACCACAGGTCAGGCCTTATCTCCCTTTCTGTCTGTCCCCATCTGTCCCTCTCTCTGTCTCTCTCGAAAAAAAAAAAAAAATTGTTGGCAGAGGCACCCTGTTGCTAAGAGCAGGAAGAAGGACCTCCTGGCCACATTGCCTTGGCTGCTTCCCCTGGTGAACAGGGTTGTTGCCCAAGGCCAGGCAGCTCTGGAGACATTTCTCGGGCTTGTGGTCATGCTTGGGGTTGCATACAGGCCCAGGTACACCTGGGGCAGCACCAGTCAACCTCTCGAACTTAGAAAGGAGTCTGGGGTGAGGAACCACACAGGGAGTGTGGGATGCAAAAAAAAAAAAAAAAAAAACCCACCATGATGGGAAAAGAAAATAGGGTAACATGTCCCTTCACCAAAGGAACTAGAAAAAAAAAGCCAGAAAGGCCTCAAAATTGGAGAGGTAGCTGTCTTAGTTCTCCATCTGTGGTTCTCCAAGAGCTCGCTTAAATTGCAGCTTTCAGAGCCTTCCCCCAGGATTCTGATTCAGGAGGTCTGGGGCTCTACATGTTAACAGACGCACCCAAGTGATTCTGCTGTCAGTGGTCCATTTGAGCAACCTGCCCCAGAGTCCTCTGGGCTTCTTCCTACCCACTATCCATGCAGTTCTAACCAACCTGAAAGTCTTGAATTTCAGACCAAAGCAGGCTAGAAGCCGCAAACTAGAAGGCAACGTAGAGGCAGAGAACATGACAGCAGAGTGAAATGACATGCCAAGGTTGCAGGTTCAATCCCCGGTCAGGGCACAGATAAGAATCAAGCAATGAATGCGTAAATAAGTGGAACAACAAGTTGATGTCTTTCTATCTATCTACCCTTCATCTCTAAAATAACTTTTTTTTTTTCGCAAGAGAGACAGGGTCAGACAGACAAGAACAGACAGACAGGAGGGAGAGATGAGAAGCATCAGTTCTTCATTGCAGCACCTTAGTTGTTCATTGATAGCTTTCTCATTTGTGCCTTGACCGGGGGGGAGGGGAGCAGGGGCTACAGCAGAGCGAGTGACCCCTTGCTCAAGCCAGTGACCATGGGGTCATGTCTATGATCCCACATTCAAACCAGCGACCCCGTGCTTAAGCTGGCGACCTTGGGATTTCAAACCTGGGTCCTCGGTGTCCCAGGCTGATGCTCTATCCACTGCGTCACCACCTGGTTAAGCTAAAATAAAATTTAAAAAAATTCTGTATATAATTTAAATCAGTCCTCAGCTCATGTGGATTCCCAATCCCAGTTTCTTGAGTCCATTAATGTGAAACCTGGGATGTAGAGGGCTGACTGTATATTTTATTGAAGAAAAAAATCTGTGTATAAATTGACCTCAGTTCAAACCTGTAATATGAGAGTCGCCTGAGCAGGCAGTGGCGCAGTGGATGGAGCGTCAGACTGGGATGTGGAGGACCCAGGTTCGAGACCCCAAGGTTGCCAGCTTCAGCACGGGGTCATCTGGCTTGAGCAAAGCTCACCAGCTTGGACCCAAGGTCGCTGGCTCAAACAAGGGGTTACTTGGTCTGCTGAAGGCCCACGGTCAAGGCATATATGAGAAAGCAATCAATGAACAACTAAGGTGTTGCAATGAAAAACTAATGATTGATGCTTCTCATCTCTCCGTTCCTGTCTGTCCCTATCTGTCCCTCTATCTGACTCTCTCTGTCTCTGTAGAAAAAAATATATATATCTTGAAACAAATATTTGAGGGTCACTGTACATGATACACTTTAGACACTAAGAAAATCTGAGGCCCTGGCCGGTTGGCTCAGTGGTAGAGCGTCGGCCTGGCATGCAAAAGTCCCAGGTTCGATTCCCGGCCAGGGCACACAGGAGAAGCGCCCATCTGCTTCTCCACCCCTCCCCCTCTCCTTCCTCTCTGTCTCTCTCTTCCCCTCCCGCAGCCAGAGCTCCATTGGAGCAGAGATGGCCTGGGCGCTGGGGATGGCTCTGTGGCCTCTGCCTCAGGCGCTAGAGTGGCTCTGGTCACAACATAGCGACGCCCAGGATGGGCAGAGCATTGCCCCTGGTGGGTGTGCCGGGTGGATCCCGGTCGGGCGCATGTGGGAGTCTGTCTGACTGTCTCTCCCCGTTTCCAGCTTCAGGAAAATACAAAAAAAAAAAAAAAAAAGAAAGAAAATCTGAGACTTTGCTCAAGTAGATAGGAAACAGTAGGAGAGAAAGCTGAATAGAAGCCAATTACCGGCCTCCTTTTAATCCAGAAAATTTCAGGTACATGAATAATGGTTGCTCCTTTTTTTAGAGAGAGAGAGGCAGAGAAAGAGACATCGAGCTGTTCCTGTATGTGTCCTGACCAAGGATTGAAATGGTTGCTCCAGTTTTTGAATGTTTCCTGCATTCTGGTCTGGGCATGTAGCATACTTTACGTGTCTTTTCATTATATAAACTTATCACCCACCATCATACCAGATGAGAGGTGAAAGGCCCCAGGAGGTGGAGCTAAGGCCACAAAGCCAGCAGCAGGGCTAGAAATCATGTCTATGGGACCGCAGAGCCTCGCCACTGTCCACTGTGCTGGTGGACGTCCCTTACCTCTTAGTGGTGCTGAGTCAGTGAGGCACTACCTGCAGCTCTGTCTTGGAGCCCTGGCTGGGGAACCTTTTTATTAATTTCAGTGGACTGGTCCGTATGTGGTATAGCCCTGCTGGGGTACAGGTGCTGTGTAACGTGGACATGGTCTCACATACAGGCCCTCTGGTAGTGAAGAGTCACTGGTTGGGTTGGGGCCAGTGGCCTTTCCTCTCCCCTGGGCTCCTTCCAAATGCACTGTCTGCTTCTTTCCTTCTGGCCCACAGCCCCTGCTGTCAGCCCAGGAGTGCTCCCGAGTGCTCCCAGCAGCTCTGAGCCTTCACACTTGCCCTACGCCTTTGTGGGGGCAAAGCAGGTGCAGAGAACTCAGTCCTACCAGCCTTCAGACTTGACTCCTATCTGCTTCTTCACTGCAGCGAGTCATCTGTTTCTCAGTGAATCAGCACATAGTCTTTCCAAGAAGAAAATCTTGTCCCCATGGGGGCAAGGGGACATAAGGGGTTGCCATGTGACTCCCAGCAAACCCCCTTCTATCTGAGCCCCAGCATTTTCTTTTTATTTTTTACGTTTTTAAAAATTTTATTGATTTTAGAAGAAGAAAGGGAGGCAGTGAGAGAGACAGGGACACTGATCTGTTCCTGCATGAGCCCTGACCAGGGATAAAACTGGCAACCTCTGTGCTTCAGAACAATGCTCTAACCAACCCTCAATTTGGCCAGCATTTTCATCTGAACTCAACTGGCAGTGAGTCTGGGACAAACATTGGGGGCCACAAGATTTCGGACTTTTTGCCTTCTCGACGGACAGGAGAGTCCCTGTCCATCTCAGGCAGCACATGGCAGTGTGACAGGAACTGAGTCTCCATTCTGTGTGCTTTGAATTCTACCAGATTGCTTATCCAGGCTCAGTTTCCCCTTTAATCCTCAGTTCTCTCTGAAGAGACAGAAAATTTTGTTTTTCAGCTCATTGCATCCCAAGAGAGAAGCATTTCCTTGTGCCTTTGATGTGCATCCAATCCTCATAGCTCACGTTTCTGGGTCCTCCCCACGGTCTGAGCATCTGGTTGGCATGCTCAGATGCTGTCTTGCGAAGGGGGCCCATGTTAAAGGTGAAATGTCCTGCCTCTTCTCAAGCTGTGTGTCCTCAGAACCTGAATGACAAGTTCGAGGGGGTGGGCAGGGCTCTGCCAAAGGCAAACCTATAAAACTTTTGTCCTGACACTGTCTTAAAACACCCTCACCCTTTTCCAGGCCCCTGGGTACAGTACTGGGGGAGAACGGGAGCTGGTCAGGGGTTCTCAACAGGGGGCGATTCTGATCCCCATTTGAGGGACATTTGGCAGTATCTGGAGACATTTAGTTGGCATAACTATGAGAAGCGCTACTGGCATCTAATGGGCGCTTCTAAACACCTTACAATGCACAGAATAGCTCCTATAACAAGGAATTATCTGTCCCCAAAAGTCAGCAGTATTGATGTTGAGACATCTTGAACAAAATTCTGTTTAGGTAAGAGTTTCCCTCCCTTCTGTGACTTTAGAGGAAGAGGAACCTGCCACTTGCCCTGACTGTGGAGGTCTGAACCTTTTCTTTTTTATAAGCAGACAATAATTTAAAAAAAATTGTATTGATTGATTTTAGAGAGAGGAAGGGAGAGAGAGAGATAGAAATACCAATTTGTTGTTCCACTTATTTATGCATTCATTGGTAGATTCTTTTTTTTTAAGTATTTTATTTATTCATTTTAGAGAGAGAGAGAATGGGGGATGGGGAGCAGGAAGCATAAATTCCCATATGTGCCTTGACCAGGCAAGCCCAGGGTTTTTGAACCGGCGACCTCAGCGTTCCAGGTCAATCCTTTATCCACTGTGCCACCACAGGTCAGGCCATTGGTTGATTCTTGTATGTGCCCTGACCAGGGTTCAAACCTGCAACTTGACATGTCGGGATGATGCTTTAACCAACTGAATTACCCAGCCAGGTAGTAATTACTATTGTTAGGTTCCAAGGTCAGGGTGGCTAAGATACCTGCTTAAAGCCATACAGCAAGTTATGGATAGAACTGGGATTTGAATCCTGGTGATATTTAGGGCTCACACATGTTAAGAGATGGAATTAAGCAAGACTCGTGGAGACAAAATACCTCGGCAAGGCAACTTTAATAACTTTCTGCAAAAGGGCGTGCTGTTGCTATTGAAAGCTAGCCAGCAAGTACGCGGGCAGAGAGTAAATTCTGTTTTTATCCCTAACGCAGGCCCTAGGATACTGGGTCTCGCTCCATTGGCTGGAGTGTTGACCATACAATCTTTTATATATATATTTTTAAATTTTATTTATTCATTTTAGAGAGAGAGACAGAGAGAGAAGGTGGAGAGGAGCAGGAAGCATCAACTCCCATATGTGCCTTGAGCAGGCAAGCCCAGGGTTTCGAACCGGCGACCTCAGCATTTCCAGGTCGACGCTTTATCCACTGCGCCACCACAGGTCAGGCCTCTTTTATATTTTTTTTTCTCTCTCTTTTTTTTTAGATTTTATTTATTCATTTTGCAGAGGAGAGAGAAAGGGGGAGGAGCAGGAATCATCAACTCCCATATGTGCCTTGACGAGCAAGTCCAGGGTTTCGAATTGGTGACCTCAGAGCTCCTGGTTGACTTTTATCCACTACCCCACCACAGGCCATACAATCTTATTTTTTCTCGATTGGCTAGTTTAAATGGCCATGCCAAGGTGGAAGGGAGAGATGGGGATATCATTAACCAGGTAAGGGGGTTGGGGAATAGTCGGAAGAACAAAAACTGGATAACCAGACAAGGGGGGCTGAGGGATTGGTAAACAAGTTAGTTATTTCTCATACTACTCCCTGGTTGGAGGTACCCAAAAGAAGGGGGTTGGGAATTAGTTGAAGAAAAGAACATGAGTTAAACATTTCCTTCACAACGAAGCAGTATTTCTCTTTTCTTTGTATGCACAGGCTGCTTCACCAATTGTCTATCAGCTCCTTGAAGGCAGAAAGCACAGCTTGTTCATCCTTGTATCCTCCACCCTAAGTGCCCGTCACACAGAGGTGCTCGTGCAGAATTGGTTGAATTCATTCAGCCAATACTTGCACAAAGCTGTACCAACGTGGGTGCTGCTGTCCTGGTGAAGGGAAACAGACAAGCAGAGTAGCTGTGGTGCTCAGGAGAGGCCTTGTGAGGGCTGTGCATGAAACACTGTGGAATAAAGGAGGGGCTTACTGTTGCCTAAGGGAGCTGGGGAAGAAGACTGGAGAAAGGGGCATTTAGACTGGGATTTGAAGGCTGTATAAGAGTTCTGGCCGGTAAGGAGGAAGGGGTGGAGAAGGGGATTCTGGAGGGCTAAAGGGCTTTGGAACTAAACCAAACAAGAGAAGGTGACAGCCTGAGAACTCAAGAGAGAAAACTCAGAGATTTCTCCAAATCTGGCCCGCCCAGCCTGCATTTTCAATAACTGATTTCCAGAGAGAGGTGAATGTTGTCAAGTTCCAGGATGCACAGTGACAAACAGGCCATTGTTTGGAGCCCTGAGCCAGCTGGGGCCCTGGGGTCACATCACTGGTGGTAAGGGACACACATTGCTTACCTGTCCAGCTTTGCTTTCCCTGGCCCTAGACTGGGTACAACACAGGCTTAAACACACCCAGACCCCAAAGGGATTGGCTGGTTGGGAATGATGCCTCTTCCTCACCCCCTTTCTCTTCAGGGAACCATAATCCCTGCTCCCAGTTTCCCCTGCTACACTCCTGGAACTGCACTGAGCCTGAGGCGATGGGTGTGAGAATTTGGAACAATTTGAGAACCAAACTGCACAGTCAAAGGTGGAGTCCCTGCTGTTCTCGTCTGACTTTAGCGCCAACTACATGTATGGTACTGTGCAAGTTCATTCACCTCACTGGACCTCAAGTTTAGGGGTGGGTGAATGGTTGGTGCTTCTTCTGCATCCTTCAAGGGGTCATGGTGAGGATCCAATAACATCAGCTTCATAAAAGTGTCTCCACAGATAACTTTAAGGTAGCACTATAAACACTCCCTGACAGAGGCCATCCAAACATTCTGTTCTGAATGTGCCGGGAAGTCTTCTAGGAATCTGGTATATCACCAGCTAGTCTGAAACTTGGGGAGGGAGAGAAAGCAAGCAGAAGAAAGGTATTATTATATTATTATATTATGATATAATATATATTATATTATATTTTATATGTAACCCATGCAAGTATGCCCCATTGTCATACTCAAGCCTGAGAACAGCCTTGAGGGAGGGGTGAGTGATGCCACCTCTGCTTCTCAGAGGAGAAACCAAGCCTCAGGGAAGAGGAGGGACTACTCAGGGCAACTGAGCACACACATGGCAAAGGAAGGCTTTTAACTCAGGGGTTCTTCACCCCAGGGCTCTTTCCTTGGAGAGAAGGAGTTGGGAAATGGGAGAAAGAAGCACACTGTGAGTGGTTTCCCCAGTGGGGGAGCCGCATCTGGAAAGGAGGGAGGGTAGTAGGGCTTGGGGCCTGAGCTCCTGCACAACGATGAGGGCCAAGTCCAAAGGCCCTGCAGTGCCTGATCACCACCCTGGCCATGGCTGGTGGGTGGCACAGGAGGACAGGAGCATTCCTGGGATCGTCTGACACACAGGATGTGTCTCACCTCAAAGCAGAAGTGAAACGGGGCACACTTCCCCTTGCAAGCCAGGAGGCAAGTCTCACTATCCCCTTGCTACCGTCTCCTGCAGGAACCAGGAGGCTGGCTGCCACAGCTGGAGTCTGAAAGGAGATGACAAAGAGAAGCCGGTCTAGTCTGGGGAACCTACCCATGCCCCCTCCTAACACACACATCTTGGGCAACACCTCTTCACACACGTCTCTGTGGCTGGCATCCATGCGATTGGAAGATACTGTTTACTGTATCTATCAGGTTTTATGATTTAGACTCTCAGGGAAGCGGCCCTTTATATAAGCCTCCCCCCCACACACACACAATTTCCCAACAGAACCACAGCTAGCCCATCACTATAAGAGGGGATTCATTTATGATTTATTCGCTCATTCACTGTTCTCCATCAACAACTATATTAAGAACCATCTATGTGCAAATACATGAGGGAGAAGGACTGCAGACACAAATGAATGCAGACCACTATGGTTGTGGTTGTGAAATAATATAGTTGTGAAGAGTGCTCCAAAGGCCAAGGAGAAGTCATTGTGAGATAAATGGGTCCCCCAACCTAGTTTAAGGATCAGGGAGCCTTCCGGGGCATTTCTTTATTTCTCTCTTTTTTAAAAGATTTTTATTGATTTTTTTTACAAAGAGAGAGGGGAATGGAGTGAGAAGTAACTCATAGTTGCTTATTTAGTTGTTCATTGATTGGTTGTCATATGTGCCTTGGCAGGGCAGGGGTTTGTTTGTTTTTTTAATTTTATTTATTCATTATAGAGAGGGGAGAGAGAGAGAGAAGGGGGAGGAGCAAGAAGCATCAACTCCCATATATTCCTTGACCAGGCAAGCCCAGGGTTTTGAACCGGCAACCTCAGCTTTTCCAAGTTGATGCTTTATCCACTGCGCCACCACAGGTCAGGCGGTTTGTTTGTTTTTAAAGAGAGAGAGAGACAGACAGGAAGGGGGAGAGATGAGAGGCATCAACTCATAGTTGTGGCCCCTTAATTGTTCATTGATTGCTTTCTCACACGTGCCTTGACTGGGGGACTTTAGCCAAGCCAGTGACCCCTTGCTCAAGCCAGAGACCCTGAGCTCAAGCTAGTGAGTCCATGCTCAAGCCAGTGACCTTGGGGTTTTGAATATGGCCCTCAGCGTCCCAAGCCAAAGCTCTACCCACTGTACCACTGCCTGGTCAGGCAGCCTGTGGTTTTGAACTGGTGACATCAGCATTCCAGGTTGAGGCTTTATCCACTGTATTACCACAGGCCAGGCCCAGGGTATTTCTGATGGATGACAAGGTTTGCAAAGGGCAGAACTGGGGGGGGGGAGCTCCTACTCTGCAGACCCTGAGACCCTGAGATTGGAAAGCAGCTTGATGGGACCAAGGAAGAAGGCTGAGGCCAGGGTAGCTGAGGAAGGAAGCAGAGACCGATCACATAGAACCTTGCAGACTACATAAGGGGTCCTGCCTGCTGTGTGGGAGGCTAGGTAACCTTGGGTAAGCCTTTCTCTTCCCTTGTCCTCAGTTTCCTCATCTTTTCAATAGGAACACATTTGCCATCCTTGCAGGGTTGTTGAAGAGCCCTTAGGTACACTAGCATGGCAGCTGGCATGGTGGAGGTGCCCGAAAAGTGGAGCCAATAGTCTAATAGTTGTCACCGAGCCAGACGAGGAATCGGGGCTCCCAGCCCAGCTTCCCCTGCAGCAGCTGCCTCTGCATTTCCTGCCTTCCCCCAGGGCCGCTTCTAGGAGACATGGAGCCAGGTGCTGTCATCAGGCCTGACCGCATTGGCCCCGGCTCAACTCACTCTCTGAGGAAGCATTTCTCTGCTGTCATCACTGCCTTCTGCCAGCCAAGTTAATGCAGCCTGGGAAAGGCCCCGCTCTGCAGCTGTGGTCAGCCCCAGGAGCTGACGCTTCCTTCCCTCCCGCCAGCCCCCTGTAGTGTTCCTGGCTAGGGCTCCATGACCTAGTCAGTCTTTGCAGTCTCCTGATGACTTCGAAGGTAGCCATGTGCTGTGCAAGTGAGAGACAGGGTGACACAGAGCTGGCAGCCTGGGGGTTGACCTGCAGCAGGACTGCATTTTTCTGAAAGGGTAGAGCCACCTGGACTCTTCTGATTCAGGGAAGAAATCTTCCAAAAGAAGAAGCTGCCATTGATCACGTGCATGCGTGGGGCTGTGCTGGGTGCCTTTCTTGCTACTTTGCTTAGTTCTAGCAACAACCCCTGATGATGGGTATTGTTGGCTGCTTTTTACAGATAGGTAACTGAGGTTTGAGGTCATCAAAGGTCACACAGCTAACAAGTAGCAGGGTCTGGATTCTGCTCTCGGTTACCATCATGATGTACTGCTGCCTGACCCTCAATGGCAGGCCTTGGGCTCTGTTTTGTTGTGTTTTTTTATTTCATCCAATACGAGTTGATTTGTAGAAGGCTTGGAAACAAGGTTAGCAAACCCGAGCTTTGATTTCTTCATCTGGCAAGTGGCCACAGAATATCACAGAATGATCCAGCTGAAGCCACCTCAGTGATGGATGGGGCCATCCCTGTTTACAGAGAAAAAACTGAGGCCTCAAGTCAGGGAGCAACTTGCCTGCGGTTACAGAGTTGGTCAGCAGAGAGCTGGGCCAGGCCAGACTGTCCTCTGGCCCCCTTGCTGGCCTTCTTTCCCACACTCTCTTGCTGGCCTCTGTACCTCTGTCCCGTCTCCACACATTGGAGGATCCCACCCTGTGGACCCCAGGTCTCTTTTCTATACCTCATTCCTTAGTTACCCAGTCCCATGGTTCTAATTACCATCTGCATGCCTATGAATCTCAACCTGAGATCTTTAGCCCTGACCTGACCTCTGAACTCCAACCTGCCTGTCCAGTTGCCTTCTCCTTAAAAATCTAAGAGGATATCAAACTTGATATGTCGAAAACACACTTCCTGCTTTACCTATGTCCTCCCAGCTCCCACACAAACCTGCTTCTCCCACAGCCTTCACCGTTTTAGTCACTATACCAACAGCTCCCCCATTTTTCAGGCTGAAAACCTTGGAGTTAGCCTATATTTCCTCCCTTCAACCCCGACACGTAATCTATTTGCAAAAATATATTGCAACCCGACCCTTTTCCCCTTCTCCACTCTTATCTGATGCAACAGCAACCTAACTTGTCCTCCTGCATTCTCTTTTGTTTCAAGAATTTATTTTCCTCATAGCAACCAATAAGCTCTTTTTAACACAGAATTTGTTGCATCATTCCCCTGCTTGAAAACCCTTTAGTGATTTCCCATCAATTTAGGTAAAATTCCAACTCCTTGCCACAGCCCATGAGGGCTCCTGGAAGCCTCCATCTCCGTTCTCACCTGCTCCTGCTAACTCAGAATGATGCTGCATCTCCCCTTTCTATTCCATGAACACCCCAAGCTTGCCCCTGCCTCAGGGCCTTTGCACATCTCTTCTCTCTTCTTGGAATCCTCTTCCCAAGATTGTGTCCAGTTGTTTCCTCATTGTTGGTGTCATTTGTTGCCTTCTCTGACCACTCTGTCCAGAGAAGCACCACCAACCCCTCTGCCTGTCACTGCCTATTGCATGGCTACTGCATGTTATTCTTTGTGACTCTCACTCTCCACCAGACTCTAAGGAAGCTTCTGGGGACAGGGTTCATGTCCCATGGGTAGGCCTGTGAACTGAACACTGTACACACACACCCCTTTTTAATCATCATAAGACCCTCAGGGAGGCAGGATGATCCCCATTTTAAATAGAAGGAAACTGATCTCTCCAAGGTCATACAGAGAGTAAATGGTGAAACTGATGGTGAAACCGGCTTGAATCTAAAAGCAAAATCTTTCATTGGTACCCAGGCCCCAATAGTTAATCAGCGGCCCTGGATGTGGCCATTCCACCTGTATCTGAACACTGCGGAGGGGAGGGTTGTAGGAGGACAGCCGGTTCATTGTTGAATACCTACCTGTCTGAGAATGCCACCCAGTGACCCAAATTCTGTCACCAGGGTGCAACCAGAACAAGCATGTCCCTTCTTCCACATGGCAGCCTGTCAATAATTTACAGCCAGCTCTCATGTCTCCCTTATATGTTATTCCTCCGGGGGGGGGGGGGCTGCAGAGTGGAGAGTGCTAACCTAAACTAGAAACCTGGTTCTCTCCTGGCTCTGCTGCTGTCCATGGACCAATACATTTCAAAAGAAAATAAATAGGTGGCCTGACCAGGCAGTGACGCAGTGGATAGAGTGTTGGCCTGAAATGCAGAGGACCTAGATTCGAAACTCCAGGTTGCTGGCTTGAGCACAGGCTCATCTGGCTGAGTACAGGCTCACCAGCTTGAGCGTGGGGTCACTGGCTTGAGTGTGGGATCATAGACATGACCCCATTGTCCCTGGTTTGAAGCCCAAGGTTGCTGGCTTGAGCAAGGGGACCGTGGCTTGGCTGGAGACCCCTGGCCAGGGCACATATGAAAAAGCAATCAATGAACAACTAAGGTGACGCAATTGAAGAATTGGTGCTTCACATCTCTCTCCCTTCCTGCCTGTCTGTCCCTCTCTCTATCTCTCTTGCTTAAAAAAAAAAAAAAAAAAAAAAAAAAAAAAAAAGTAGGTGATTTGACAAGCAAGGACATCCCCCCCACCTCAAAAAACCCAACCTATCACCACCTCCCATCATTGATGTTTCATAAAAGAAAGAGCATCCCAACACACAAAAAGTAGGGCAATCTGAGAATTAATTGAGCTTTATGAATACTCCCTACATCGTCCAGATTCCTCTCACTCTGCCGTGTCCTGATGCAGACTATGGAGGATCAACCCAGGGCTGTAGCCTACAAGGGCCTCTGCTCCAACCAATAAAGAAAACACCGTTGGGCAGAAAAACCAGAGCAGAGCACTCCACCAGCAGGACCCTGGAGTCACCCTATTTTGAGAGGGAAGGAAAGGGGCCTTCCCTCTCTGAAAGTGTCTGGCAAGGAGACAGCCAAGCTCAGGAAGTGAGGCAGGCTTCTCCATTGTGTCCCAGCTTTACGTCCAGTTTTTATCTTGGCTTAGGTGAACAAAGGCTTTCCCTACTCATGTGTCTGTGGACTCCCTGTGAAAACAGCACAGCAGGCAGGGGCCGCCCATGGCTATGTTGTTAACAAGTGGAACCCACTGGAAAGGTCAGGAGAGCTGCTCCAGCTCCATGGCCTAAAGCCAGTTGGTTATGCACAGGCAGATTTTGTCTTAGGGGGTTTCTCTGCTTGACCTGAGGGGCTACCCCCCCCCAAACCCAAGAGCTTTCTCACCACTCATTCATTCCCACATTCTTTTTTTTTTTTTTTTTTGTATTTTTCTGAAGCTGGAAACAGAGAGAGACAGTCAGACAGACTCCCGCATGCGCCCGACCGGGATCCACCCGGCACGCCCACCAGGGGGATGCTCTGCCCACCAGGGGGTGATGCTCTGCCCCTGGGGGGGGGCGTTGCTCTGCCACGACCAGAGCCACTCTAGCACCTGGGGCAGAGGCCAAGGAGCCATCCCCAGTGCCCGGGCCATCTTTGCTCCAATGGAACCTTGGCTGCGGGAGGGGAAGAGAGAGACAGAGAGGAAGGAGGGGGGGGGGGTGGAGAAGCAAATGGGTGCTTCTCCTATGTGCCCTGGCCGGGAATCGAACCCGGGTCCCCTGCACGCCAGGCCGACGCTCTACCACTGAGCCAACCGGCCAGGGCCTCTTTTTTTTTTTCTTTAAGATTTTATTTATTCATTATAGAGAGGGGAGAGAGAGAGAAGCAGGAAGCATCAATTTCCATATGTGCCTTGACCAGGCAAGCCCAGGGTTTTGAACCAGCAACCTCAGCGTTTCCAGGTTGACGCTTTATCCACTGCGCCACCACAGGTCAGGCTCATTCCCACATTCATTGAGTATTTATTGACCACTTCCTATGTGCAAACACTTGGCAAGCCCTGGGAGTGCCAAGGTGGACAAAGAATGACTTGATCTCTGTTGCCCCTCTCTCACAGCCCTTGTCACCACATGAAACCTTCTGCATTATTGCTCACTGTGCATTGTCCTTTCTTCTCACTGACATGTAGTTCCAAGACTTTTATCCCTGCCATGTTCTCAGTACTTACCACAGTGTGCCTAACGTAGGTACTAATGAGTGTTTGCTCAGAGAACCACGATGTGGACCAAGGGCCTGAGTTCTCAATCAAGCTTATTCTAGGCTGCTGTCTCCAGACTCTTTGGTAGACAGCATTTCCCTGTCCTATGACTTAAGACAGTAATTTCTATATGTCTCTCACTTACCTGCCAGCTTTACTATCAAGCTGTGTGACCTTAGACAAGTTACCTTACTCCTCTGCGCCTCAGTTTTGTCAGCTGTAAAATGGGGATGATAACAGTGCCACCTCAGAGAATGAATATAAAGATTAAATAAAGGGAGGCATAAAGAATTCTTGGAGGAGGCAACACCTAAAAAGGAGTGGGGGGCTTCCTAGGAAAAGAGCAGACAGTGGTCTCTGGCACATAGTACAACTGTCCCTTGAAAAGCACAGGTTTGAATTCTGTGGGTCCATTTCCACATGATTTTTTTTTTCCCAAATGACCACAGTTCATTTGAGTCCCACAGTTAAAACCCACATTGTTCAAAGGTCTGGAAGAATGTTCCAGTCAGTGAGGGAAGAACATATTCAGGGCAATATGAACTTGAAGGTGTCAGCATGACAATGCAGGGCCACCTGAGCTTGTTAAGACTTTTGGTGTTTAACAGACTCATTAGATAAGGAGAACAGACTGATGGTTGCCAGAAGGGAGGGTTGAGGGACTGGGTGAAAATGGTGCAGGGGTTAAGGAGTACAAACTGGCTGTACCAGAAGTCATGGGGATGTAACCTACAGCATAGGGAATACTGTATGGTCAATAATATTGTAATAACTATGTATGGTGCCAGATGAGTATTGGAAATACTGGGGGGAGCACTTTGTGAAATGTATGGTTGGCCACTGTGCTGAACACCTGAAACTAATACAAACTAATATTGAATGTACACTATAATAAGAAAAACAAATTCAAAAAATTTTTATCTTTAAAGGTTCTAAGCAAGCATCAGGTGACACAATCAGATGGTATTTTTAAAAGATTGATTGGCTGTGGTTATAAAAAATGGAAGCCAGGGATGGGATGAGCACGTGTAAAAGCAGGAAGCCTCTGAGAAGCCAGTGTACCAGGAAATCCATGATGGAACCTTGGACTGGGGAAGTGATGGGGGACAGTTGGAGTGGGGCGATTTGAGGGCCATCTAGAAGATAAAATGGAGATGACTGGGCAATGTGTTTGATAGGAAGAATGAGGACAGGGGAGCTGTCTAGGATAACACCTAAGTTTCTGGATAGAACTGTTGCCAGGCAACAGAGTGAAGCCAAGAGAGAGCTGGGAAGGGGTGGTCACACTTCCCCTTGCAGTTGCTATTATCAGGGGTTTGCAAAATCAGGGGTGTTGAGAATGTGGGCATGCACAGTGCCCTGGTTGCCTACCCCAGCGTGAAAAGGTGGGTTGGAGGAACTTGTACATTACCGGCTGGAGAGCTGGGCCTGGGACTAGGGGCTTCCAGTCATGGCTCCCCAGCCACGGAGCTGTGTGACCTTGGGACAGCTTCATCCATCTGGGTCTCCACCCAAAAACTGACAGCTCTGCTGGTCTGGCATTTTAAGGGCAAAAGCACCTTGAGTCTTATTAGTGTCCTTTGGACTACTAAGAGGGCTTCCCCTTGGAAATTTACTCCTTGTAGATCCACTTTATCCAGAGCCTGAAGGTTAAGACAGCATTAAGTCTTGAATGTGAGATCTGAAAGGAATCACAGAGCCCATTTGCTCCATCTTTGACTTTTACAGAGAGGGAAGCACCTGCGTCTGTCCTTTATCTCTATGCTCCAGCACTACCCTGCAGGTAGGAGAGGTGGGGCAGTCTGTGCAAAGTCACAAAGCTAAAGGGTAGAAGAGTACCACTTGGAGGTGAGCTCCACACTCCTTTTCTTTAGAGGTGGGGATTTTTCTGCATCCTACAGCCATTTCTTAGGACAGATGGGGCTGGGTAGAGCTGAGGGGATGGACTAAGATCATAGACAAAGATGATGCTGAGCATCTGGGGGGAAGAATAATCAAGGGGACATCTGAAGCCTTGCCCTGTGAAGCTGAGTTCTTGCTGACTATTTAAAGATGCTTCTTGTCATGCACCCCTGCTGTGACTCCTGAATGTCCTTCCTGGGCTGCAAGACACTTTTTTTTTTTTTTTGCAAGAAAAGGAATGCAGAAAATCCAGCCTACCCCCTGCAAACAACAAAATCCTGGTTGGAACCTCGGGGCTGAGGTTTCCATGGTGGCTCCACTCTGCCGCCTTTCCCATTGGCTAGGCATCTTGCTACGGCTTTAGCAACAAAGGCTCAGATACCCATCTCCTTCCTGATTGGTCAGGCTGTACTGCAGCGCCATGGCAACAGGGGCAGAGGGACCAGTCTCTGCAGAACGACTTGAGTCACCAACTACCTGAGGCAGAGATGAGAGGCCCCTTGTAGATAAGGGAGGGGGATGCACAGAAGAATAGGTAGCCCCCACCCCCTCTCACAGTCATGTGGGGAACTCTTCCACTTGGTTGCCCAGGCTGGTGGGCTTCTCATCTCATCTATCTTATATCTTGTAGCATCTTCCCAGTCCTTCTCTTGCCCCAGGGTTCCTGTCTCTGCAGAAGAAAAATCAAGCCTCTGGCAGAGGATAACTTATTTGCCCAAAGTCATATAAGTTGCAAGCCAGTATTTGAACCCATATAATAAGGTCTGACTTAAAGGCTTTAGAGGGTCTTGCTAGAGGATCCAGGGGGTCTTATTTTTAAAATAGATTTTATTTTTTAGAGCAATTTTATGTTTACATAAAATTGAGCAGAAGGCAGAGATTTCCAATTGGTTGCTTTTCATTTTAATTTTCCTTTTACTAGTCAAACAGCTAAAGCTTTCCAAAGTGCACTCTCATTTGAATTGTTATCTGATCCTCCCAACAACCTTATGGGTTTGGTAAGTCAGGGATGAATGACTCATTTTTTAGAGGAGGACACCAGAGTCCAGAGAGGGCAAGTAGTTTGTTTCATGTCATACAGCATATTGATGCCAGAGCTGGACTGCCAACCCCAGCCTCCTGAATTCTTGTCAGGGCTCTAACTCCAAACCATTGACTTATCTACACCTGGAGCCATCCAGAAGGGTTGGGGGCTGCTTTGAGGCATCTTCTCATCTGTTTAGAGAATGATGCCAAGTAAAATCAGGCATTCTAATGTGAACCAAGGGTTTTACACTATAACCCTAGTTCCTGCCAGGCAACTCCTAAATGTGGCTCTGGGAAGGGTCTGTGTTTCGCTGAAAACCTTGGGTTCCACCCCCAGCCCCAATACACTGATGAGTGGAGAAATATTTATAAGTTTAACTGTAATCAGTCTTACTATGTGCTTGAAACTGTGCTGAGCATGCAGGAGCTTACTGAGTCCCCATCACAACCTTAGGTATTAGATCTCCATTGTCCACTGTGTATTAATGCAGAAACTGGTGCTCAGGAAGGTCAGGCCACAGGTCAAAGTCACATAGATAACAGCGCAGCCAGAATTCCAACACAGACTGCCTGACTTGAAAGCGAGCTGCCTGGAACAGAGGTGATACACTCGCTGCTCCCATAGAATGTGGAATGGTGGCTTGAAGAGGCATCTGAGGGCAGATTCTTTTGTTCTTGGCTGTGCATTTTATCCTCAGTTGAGGCTGTGGCTAGACCTATTTTTTGGCACTGAAAAAAAGCAGACTCAAAGGATCTGCTTTGTATTAGGGACTTAGAAATCCTTGGCCCTGAGGAGTGACTCAGTGTCCCCAACATGGCCTAGTTTCTCAGCTTTGGGATCCTTCAGGAAGGCGTGGCTGGGCTGCTGATAATTGGCAGTAGATGTGGAGGCGCAAGAATCCAGCTGAAATAGACATTTTGGCAGTTTCCTTTCCTTCCTGCTCCACTCGGGCTCCCTGAAGCTCTTGCCACTGGTTAGGCCCCCCTCCAAAGGGCACTGGTTTTGGAGGATGCGGCAAGGTGGGAGCTCACCTGCCACTCTGCTTCCGTAAGTGCCATGCCAGCAAGAGGCAGGCATACAATTTCACCACTGCCAACATTTCTCAGCATCTTCCCAGTGCCAGACACCATGCAGGTGCTAGGGAGAAGGCAGGGAACAAACCTCATGGAATCTGCTGCTTAGTGGAGAAAATGGACAATAAGTCCACGAGTGAAAAAGTCATGATTTCAGATAGATAAATGCCTTGTGCAGGATGAAACGGGGTTATTGGATAGAGAGTGGTTAGCAGTGGGGACTAGGGGTGTGTTGTTTTAGCCAGGATGGTCAGGAAATGTCTCTCTGAGGATGTAACATCTGAGCAGACACCTGAATGAGCAAGAGGCAGTTATATCAGTTATCTGTGGCCGTGTAACAAACCGAAACTGTGTAATAAACCCCCAAACTTAGCGGCTTACAACAACTATGTATTTCCCGTGAGTCTGTGCTTGGCCTGAGTGGGTCCTATTCCCGTTTCTCCCAGACACGCATGTAGCTGCATGCAGCCTGAGGCCCAGCTGGGCTGGAAGGTCCAAGAAGGCCTCATTCTTGCATCTAAAAGATGGTGCTGACTGTTGGCTGGGGCACCTCAACTCCCAGTCCTCCAGGCCCGCATCTTCCAGCCAGCCAGAATGGCTGGCTGCCTTACGGCAGTTAAGGGGTAGGAGCACCCCAGGAGGGTGAAGGCAGAAGCTGCTAGACTCCTGAACTCATAAAGGGTCACTTCTGTCACAATCTGTTGTCAAAGCAAGTCACAGGGTCAGCCTGCATTCAAGGGCTATGGGAAAGAGACATCACTTTTTGATGGGGGGAGGTTGTGGCAAAGCATTTGTGGCCGTTTTTAACCTGGCACATCATCCATGGGGGATCTTTGGGAAGAGTAGTCTAGGCAGACAGAAGAGCAGGTGCAAAGGCCCTGAAGTAGAACGGGGTCCAGAGACCTGAGCCTTGACCAATGGGGGTTCCTCCAGGTCCTCGGTTGCCTCTTCTGTCAAATGGGCACTGAGGTTGCCCCTGTGCCTCCTTTATAGGTATACAAGATGTAGGAGGCTTTGCTTCAGGGCAGGGTTAGGATTTTGCTTACAGCCACTGAGTGAGAGGAGAATGAAACACAGAGCTTGGTTTGGCATCCTCTAAGCTCACTAGTGCTTGTGGACCACCATCTGGAGGAAAGTACAGTGCAGAGCACTGCAGGTCACGGGACAATTGAGAGCTGCTTATTTGCTGAGCAGGATGGTGAGGAGCTGGGAGGACCGTGGGCCCCAGGAAGGCCTGGAGGAGGTGTGATTTCAATAGGGTTTTGCAGGGCACATAGGGTTTTGGTTGAAGGAGGGGAAACTGTTGATAGGGCACGTGCAGGTGGTTGTGATACTTAGTCATTTAATGCAACAAATGTTTGCTGAACCCCTACTCTGTACTAAGTGACCAGAACAGACATGGCATGGTGGGCATTCAGAGGAGGCAGCACCTAGGCCTGGAAAGCCAGAAAGGCTTCCAGGAGGAAGTGATAACACTTCAGAGGCCTGAAGGATGAGTGAGGTCAAGTGCAGTGGGGTAGATGGAGGAGTAGGAGGTACTGAGAGTGTCTCAGTGGAAGGAACAGTATCTGCAAGGCCAGAGGGAAGAGGAACTTGGGATTTTCAAGTAAAGGCAGACAGCTGTGTCTGAGATAGAGGTCATGTAGAAGAGAGGGAAAGGATGAGTCTGGGCCCCAGATGGGCCTTGGGGATCAGTGAAAGACACTGACCTTTTTCCTAAAGGCGGTTTGCATAGGACTGCCAGATTTAGCAAATAAACACAGGTTGTCCTGTTAACTCCGAATTGCAAATAAACAATGAGTAATATTTTTAGTATAATTATGTACATGCAATATTTGGAACATCTTTATGCTAAAAAATTATTCATCGTTCATCTGAAATTCAGTTTTAACTGGGTCTCCTGTGTTTTCTCTGGCATCCCTAAGTGTGGGACCACAGAAGGGTTTTAAACAGAGAATGACACGGTCCGATTTACATTTTGGGAAGCTCCCAGGATTTATGGGAAACAAACTGGAAAGAGACAGGAAGGAAGGAAGATGAGGGTCCTGCTTTGTCCATAGAAACAGAGGTTGCCACTGGGGGATGGGGTATCTCATCATGCCACCTGCCTCCCTGCCCTGGTGGGCAGGCTTGGATAAATCCCTCAGCTGATGCAATCTCATACAGGTGACTAAAGACCAGGTCAGACTCTAGCTCTACTGTGGGAGCTTCTGGGCTGATCTGCTCCCTCCTGGGCCCTCAGCAGCCTCATCTGTTGAATGAAGGGGTCAATCAGACAAGATGGACCATGAGGGCTGTTCTGCTCCCGCTATCCTGGGCTTTCTGTCCATTCTCTCTCTGACACCTCTCCTAGGTGTTGCCCCACCATGATGACAAGTCCAAACTCTAGATGTTTGGCTTCAGTGTCACCCTTCTTGTGCCCCCTCATTCCTTCTTCCCCTCCACTATCACTCTGGCTCAAGAATGTGTGTGGTACCCTCATGTCCCCTCTCTCCAACTTCAGGACCCATGCCTGGTTTGGGAGAAGAGACTCAGCATTTGCTGAGGTCCCACTATGTGCTGAGCTAGGTCCTCTACATCAGTGTTCCCCAATCTTTTTTGGGCCATGGACCGGTTTAATGTCAGAAAATATTTTCACGGACCGGCCTTTAGGGTGGGACGAATAAATGTATCATGTGACCGAGACAAGTGGCAAGAGTGAGTCTTAGACAGATATAACAGAGGGAATCTGGTCATTTTTTTAAAAATAAAACATCGTTCAGCCTGGCCTGTGGTGGCGCAGTGGATAAACCTTTGGCCTGGAATGCCAAGGTTGCTGGTTCAAAACCCTGGGCTTCCCTGGTCAAGGCACATACAACAAGCAAACAATGAACAACTAACATGAAGCAACTATGAGTTGATACTTCCCATTCCATGCTCCCCTTTCTCTCCTGTCTCTGTAAAACCAATAAATAAAGTATTTAAAAATAAAACATCGTTCAGACTTAAATATAAATAAAACAGAAATAATGTAAGTTATTTATTCTTTCTCTGCGGATCGGTAGCAAATGGCCCACGGACCGGAACCGGTCCGCAGCCCAGGGGTTGGGGACCACTGCTCTACATCACTTAACTCATTTAAGCCTCACAGCAGCCCTCAAGGAAGATATTATTATACCCATTTCACAGATCAGAGAACTGATGCTCAGTAGTGGTACAGCTGCTGCCCAGTCACACAGCTGCACAGTGCAAACCTGGAGTGGAGTCCAGATCTGGCTAGTGCCACTGTTCCGCCCTCCCACTGTCTCCAGGAAATGTCCCCGCGGAGCCCCTAATCCCCCATACATTTTTCACTTGGGCTCAGTCAGCAGTATCCTTGTCCCACTGCAGGCACATGCTGCCCTGGCTTTTTCTAAGTTAATCCAGGGGCTAAAATGGGTGGGTGTAATGCTCATCTGCTGGGGGCTTTCCGGTTTATGAAGCTCTTTCCCAGCTGTGCCTTCCTCACGACCCCATAGAGACTCTGTTTGGCCCCCTACAGCTCTTTCAGCATGTAGCTTTGCCGCAGTGAAGGCCACATTAAATATTAACAGGGCAGCTCCTGGCACCACGGTGACGTCAGTTACTGGGCTGCTTGGTAAGGACCGTGGCTGCCTTTCCAAGGTGAGGCAGTGACTGGAATTCAGCTGGCTCAAATGGCATCCCTGGGGCCTGGCTGTCAGGGCTTAGAAGAGACTGCTAATGTAAGGCGTGGCTGGAGTTCTAATGCTCTTCTCCCATCTCCCTGGATCGCTCAGCATCTGCTGGCTTCCTGATGCTTACACAGCGCATTCACTCGGTCACTTGGGAAGTATTTACTGAGCACCTGCTGAGTGCCAAGCACAGTGCTAGGCTCTGGAGATATGGCTGTGAGTGTGATGAGACCCTTGCATCATGAGACTCCCTGTCTGTCAGATGAGATGGAGAAGTAGTTTGGATGCAGAAGGAAAAGCCCATACTGTGCCCACCCAGCCTGAGGCTGAGGGATACCTCCAAAGGAGGTTAGGGTTGTGCTGAAACCTGAAGAAGGAGTTTGAGTTAGGTATGGAAACAGGCAGGGAAGTGTTTCAGGCAGAGAGAACAGGATCAGAGCTCAGATACTGGCTCCACCCCTTCCTAGCCATTTATCTGCAAATTGGGCCCCCCTCACAGGGTTGCCAGGAGAACTGAGCGAAGCCATGGGTAGCAATAGCACGGGGCTTGATGCACAGTGAGAGCTAGGCATGGGGGCTGTTATTCACTTTAGTTGTTCATTGATTGCTTCTTGTATGTGCTCTGACCGGGCACACCTGGGGTTTCAAACAGGAGACCTCAGCATTCCAGGTCGAAGCTCCACCCATTACTACACCACCACAGGTCAGGCAAATTAAAAGAACTCTGTGCCTTTATATAAATCTTTCGCCCTGCCAAGAATCCTTTCCCCATTTGGTGAGCAGAGAAACTGAGGCTCAAAGAAGCGACCTGACATGCCCAGGGTTATATTGTGGATTAGATCCCATGCTGGGCATGCAACCTCAGGCTCTGACTTGGGCCTATTGCCCTTCTCTAGCCATAGGCAATCCAAGCAGCTGCCTCAGTTCAGCTGGACACAGACTCCACCAGTGAGCTCAGTATGAGGTCCTTGGCTATATTTTCAAGGGTGGTCTCAGCCTTCTTCAAGGTAAGGCTGCAGCTGTCCAAGGACAAGCCCAGGCTATGACTTTGGGAAGCCTGGGCACAGACCTGATTCTGCTCCTAACCTGCTGGGTCACTATGAGTGAATTACTTTCCCTTTCTGAACCTCAGTTCACCATACTTAATACTAATAATACCAGCTGTCACTGCCTGGGTCTCTGATCCTCCCAACAGAGCTGAGGAAAAGGAACAATTTTTGGTTCCATATTAAAAAATGAGGAACTAGTCTGAGAGGGGCAAGGTGACAGGCACAAGGCTACACAGCAAATGGGAGCTGGATTTGGAGCTAGGCCTGGTTGCTGGCAGAGCTGGTTATCGGTCTGCCATGCTGTGCTGAGTGATCTCCAAGATCCTTATTATGAATCTGTGAGTTCCCTGCTGTCTCCCAACCTTCAGGTACCAGTGATATCATGGGAAGAACATTTCAGGTTGGGCTGATTCTCCAATTGTCCCCATTTAAGGGAAGTAACAGCACAAGAGCCCAGTGGGCAGCACCTATGCTATCCCTCAGACACAACCTCATTCCTCCTGGCAGCAGCCAAGGGGGTCTGGTGGGAACAGCAAGCACTGTTGCAATATGCCCATTTTATGGATGAGAAAACTGAAAGTCAGACAAAGTGCAGCGACTGGCCCAGGCTTCCCCAGCTACTGTGGAAGAGCTGTGATTTGGGCAGGGTCTGACCTGAATAACTGCAAGGTGGCCAAATTCAACCCGGAGTCTTTCTCCTCCTTTCAACCCCCTCCTGACTCCTGCCATCTTGCCTTCCTCCCCATTGCTCCCTCCCATGTCCTATCTTCCATTCGGCTGTCAATTAATGTTAACTGTCAGCCCATTTTAAATGTTCCTGCTTCTGAAAGACCTTGGCCATTCAGAGGACTCTCGTGGTGGCATTTCTGCAATGTGCACAAGGTATGATCAGATTTAATTTGGCATCCATGGAGATGTATACTCTGGAGAGTTGATGATGAAAGAAACATGGGCCTTATCCTTTGGTGTTTACATTCTACAAGGGAAATGCCAGCTTCCCAAGAGAGCAGGAAGCAAGTTATATAAGAGAGAGTGCGAGTTTTATAGTCAGAAATAACGAGTTCAAATCCTGACTCTGTACCTTAAAGCTACATGATCTGGGGTAACTGGGCTTCAGTTCCCCCTTCTGTTTAATGGGTATGAGAGGGATCCTTACCTGATAGTCTTCATGAGAACTAAGTGACAGCATATATTAGATTAAATTGTATAGCATAGCGTTTGATGCCTAGTAGCTGGCCAGCAAACACCAATCCTACCAAAAGAACTGTATGCAGATGGTAAATATCAGAGTTATGGAGGGAGTGGGCAGAAGGGGAGAGTGCTTCTTGATGGAGAACTGGGAAAGTTCTTTAGAGGAGGTAAGATTTCAGCTGGGCATTAAAGGACTTAAGGAACAGAGAGGCGGAGGAATCAGAAAGGACATCCTACATTTCTACATTGGTAGAAACTCATGGGCAGTGTGTCTGGGAACGCTGGTGGGGCTAGGATATCCAGTGATAGGTGCTAAGCTTGGAAAGGTGAGCCAGGTCAGGTTATGAAGGGCCAGGGGGAGGAACTTTTATCTTTCAGAGGTCCTGCCTAGGACCCCAGCGGCAGCTCAGTCTGCAGAGGCCAGCCCCCTGGAGTCAGCCTTCTCCTGTGGCTTTGTTTCTCCCAGATCCCTTTGTTTCCAGAGTTGGGGCCAGCCGCCACTGTTGTCTGGAAGGAGGCAGAAGGCCATGGCAATCTGCTTGCCTCCTACGCACATACTGGGAGGAAAAAGATGTTTTTTTGCACAGTTGCCTGGCAGGGAACTTTGGTGAACATTCAGTGACCCTCTCCCTTCCCCTTACTTCCCAAGTTTGTACTGTTTAAGCAGCGGGTGATGACAGTTATGCTCACAGCTCAACAACCAAAAGCATTTTTCTCAGGCTCTCAGAAGGTCAGGGGCAGCAGAGGAAGGAACAGTAATGGTGGAGTTTGTCTGGATTCTGCTTCCTGCCCCCTGATCTCTGTGCTGCAGTTGTGCAAGACATTTAACTTCCCCTGGCCTCAGTTTCCTTGTCTATGACATTGGAACAATAATACTAACCTTACCTTAATTAACGGGGAGTTCACTGGCAAACCGCTGCCCCAAAGCCTGCTCTGGGGAGGTGCTTGTCCCCTTCCTTCACTCCATGTACTGACGTGATCCCAACACAGGTCCTGTGGTGCATCCCCGTTCATCCTCTTGAGTTTGCTGAACTGCCAATAGTGAAATATCAGTCAGGGCTGGAAAAAAGAAAAGAATTCTGCCATCCGCAGCACAGCCTCCCATTTCACAGATGAGAAACCTGAGGCTCAGAGAGGGGAAGTCACAGCATTCTCAGGCCCTGTCCTTCACCTTTCCAGGACCACACGGCCCCTCCCACCTGGGCCCACCTTGTGGGAATTATCCTGATGGTTCTAGCCAAAGAATCTAGAAATTTCTGGCTAAGAAACACAAGCTCCTTGACCATCTGTAGAACTGAAGCAAAAGTCTTTTCACCTGTTTTAACTGAGATCCCACAGCTTCGCCTTCTCCCCCAGAGTTGAGCTCCTCTGAACGAGCTTCAGGGGGGCAGGTGCCGGGAACAGGGCTCTGAGCGCCACCAGCTCACAGATTGCAGTTACCAGGACATTTCACACTTCATAGTGCCACAAGCTGCTTTGAGAACCAATCTGCTCCCAAAGCAGGCTTTGAAAGAGTGGTAGAAGGCTCTAGAGTCTAGATGATCCTGAAATCTGTGCTCTTGGGCTGATCTTAGACACAGGGGGTGGAATTTAGTACCAGCAAAAGGACAGTGGGGCCAAAGCAAGTGGCAGGAAGTGGGCATGGACGTGGGGCTGTGGGTGACTGCCTTGACCGCTGAGCAAGTGCCTGACCCTTCCAGGTCTCATTTTCCTCATCTATATCATGAGGATAACTATCTGTATCCAAGAGTTGTGAGATGATATATGGGGGTAAAGTGTTTACCCCCACGCCAGGCAGAGAGCCATTGACTAATCAACTAAGCTGCTATTGATGGTGGTATCACTGGCTTGGGATCAGCAAGGTCACCTGGGCAGCAGAAGACCTGTATTGGGGGGAAAAAAATCAAATCCTATCTGGGTGACACCACTCTGTGGGCAGATGGCCCCTCCTGCTCAAGATGGTAACCATGCCAACAATATGAACACTGTCTCTTCCAGAACAATACTCGGTCTTCTTTGTAATATGTCCCTTGGTGTCCAGATTTCTCAGGGAGCTCAGAGTGTCACAGAGTACCCGAGAGATAAAACAGAACGTGCCTTTTCTGGGTCACCCATTCACTGGGCTCTGGCAGAGGGTTCTGGCAATGCTTCAGAAATCCAGTCCCGTGTGAGGAGCTGTCATTACCACTGACTCAGGGTGGGTCACAGCAAGGAATTATTATACAGCTGTAATGGCTGGTGCCTCCCATGTGCTGGCACCAAGCAGGCGCGGTACAAACATGCTTTTGCTGATCTCCAGCCTTAAGAAATAGGTGTGGTTAGTCCCATTCTGCAAGTGGCTTGCCCAAGGCTACACAGCTGGTAACAGGTAGAGCAGGATTCCAACCCAAATCCAGATCCTTCTCTCTTATCACACACATCCTCAGGTAGCCAAGGGGGTTTACTCTGTTCCCTGAGACCTGTACCAGGAGCAGATGCAGCAGACCTGGCCCGGGCACTGGGGACCTGATCTGAGCTCTGTGGCAACACAGCATATTTGACCTTAATCATTAGCTCTTTGGAGTTGTTCAAAGGCCATGTTTCTTGATGAGACTTAGAATGATGGGAGTAGGTGACCTGTCCGAGGTGGTTGTCCTGGTCTTTATTTGTGAGGTATCAGGTATTAGCAGGTCTCTCTTAAGGGTGAAAAAGATGGGTGCTACTAGGAGTGTGTAGGCTACAAGTGGGGAGGTTTGTGTGTGCTTTTCACAATCTGAATAACCCTCCAAAGGGAGTCCTTCTCAGCTAACGCTACAGGGCACTGTGGGGCTGTCAGGCTTTGGAGTCTGACAGACTTGAGTTTGAATCCTGGCTCTGCTGATTACTGGCTGTGTGACTTTTGTTCAAGTCATGGAACTTTTTGAACTGGTTTCCTCATTTGTAAAATGGGAATGGGAACTGTGCCTATTTTACAGTGGTATCTTGAGGAAATCAACATACCTATTTCTGCAAATCTTCTTGCCCATACTGGGAATATGGTAGACGTTGCCTTCTCCTCAAGAGTGGGTATGGCCTGACCAGGCAGAGGTGCAGTGGGTAGAGTGTAAGATTGGAATGCAGAGGACCCAGGTTCAAAACCCCAATGTTGCCTGCTTGAGCGTAGGCTCATCTGGTTTGAGCATGGCTCACCAGCTTGAGCCCAAGGATGCTGGCTTGAGCAAGGGGGTCACTCAGTTTGCTGTAGCCCCCCCAACACTCCCCCCATCAAGGCACATATGAGAAAGCAATCAATGAACAACTAACATGCAGCAACAAAGAATTGATGCCTCTTATCTCTCTCCCTTCCTGTCTGTCTGTCCTTATCTGTCCCTCTCTCTGTCTCTGTCTGTCTCTGTCACACACACAAAAATAGTGAGTGTGGATGAGGTAACCCATGATAGGGTAGGTGAGAAGAGGGCCTGGGGCTGAGCCATGAGGAACTCCAGCATTTTGGGGGTAGCCTGAGAAGACAAGCTCACACAGGAGACAGAAGAGGAGTGGCCAGAGCAGCAGAGGGGAGGCAGGAGAGTGCAAGGTCATGGAAGCTAACAGGGCCAAGAAGGGGAGAACTATGAAGCAACCTTGAATTTGAGAATAGGAACCACTAGTGGCCACAGTAGAAGAGTGGAGTGAGGGCAGCACCAGAGTGTATTGGGCTGAGGGGTGGGTAGAAGGTGAGGCAGTGGAGGCAGTGAAGTTTGGTGAGAAGGAAAGAAAGCTTTGTGGAAGAACCAAAGTGTCTCCCATTGGACATTTATGACTGTCAAAATCAATTAGAATTAAATTTTATTAGAATGCTCCAGTCTACCTAATGTTCACTGTTTTGAAATCAATCTCAGTCCAACAAGATTAGAAAAACTAGAAGGGCTCTATCTTCGTTAAGAATTGGAACTAGCCTGACCGGGCGGTGGCGCAGTGGATAGAGCGTCGGACTGGGATGCGGAAGACCCAGGTTTGAGGCGCCAAGGTCGCCAGCTTGAGCGTGGGCTCATCTGGTTTAAGCAAAGCTCACCAGCTTAGACCCAAGGTCACTGGCTCAAGCAAGGGGTTACTCAGTCTGCTGAAGGCCCATGGTCAAGGCACATATGAGAAGGCAATCAATGAACAATTAAGGTGCTGCAATGCACAATGAAAAACTAATGATTGATGCTTCTCATCTCTCCGTTCCTGTCTGTCTGTCCCTGTCTATCCCTCTCTCTGACTCTCTCTGTCTCTGTAAAAAAAAACAAAAACAAACAAACAAAAAAAGAATTGGAACTAATGTGGAGATCCCCCTAGTGCTGCTCCTCCTCCTCCCTCTCACTGGAACCTTATCTTCAAGGAGGGCAGGGTTGGTGGTGGACAGTTATTATCTATCAGGCTCTTTAAAGATATTCACTAGGAGAAACATAATCCTGGTTTGTTAACCTCATTTCCACTTGTTAACAGAGGTGACTCTTCAAAGCATGGTGAAGCCTGGGGTAGGGGCCTCTTCCCAGACCCACACTCAAATCCTATTTCATGGATACTGAGGTCTGAATTTTAGCATCATAACAAGAAGATGGTGTTGGGCAGATAAAATATATTATGCTCACTTTGTTAAAGATAGTGCTGTCCATGTGGAAGCCATTGCCCAGATGATATTAATGTGTGTTGGGGGCAGGCTGTGGGCAGGCAGGATCCTTGTAGCCTGGGGGTTGGTTTTAGGACTAAGCCTTTCCCACCCTTTTTGATGTGCGGTGGTACAATCCCATCATGCCTCAGATAAGTGATTTTGTATTAGAGACTTCCCTATTTGTATATTGGATTAAAGGTTTTTGATTTCTGCACTATAAAGTGGGGCAGACCAGGAGCTCGCACTCTCGGTTCCTGGGATTATTATTATTATTATTTTTTTTTATTTATTCATTTTTAGAGAGAGTGGAGAGAGAGAAGGAGGAAGGAGCAGGAAGCATCAACTCCCACATGCGCCTTGACCAGGCAAGCCCGGGGTTTTTTTTTTGTTTTGTTTTGTATTTTTCCGAAGCTAGAAACAGGGAAAGACAGTCAGACAGACTCCCGCATGCGCCCGACCGGGATCCACCCGGCACGCCCACCAGGGGGCAACGCTCTGCCCACCAGGGGGCGATGCTCTGCCCTTCCGGGGGGTCGCTCTGTTGCGACCAGAGCCACTCTAGCGCCTGGGGCAGAGGCCAAGGAGCCATCCCCAGCGCCCAGGCCATCTTTGCTCCAATGGAGCCTTGGCTGCGGGAGGGGAAGAGAGAGACAGAGAGGAAGGAGAGGGGGAGGGGTGGAGAAGCAGATGGGCGCTTCTCCTGTGTGCCCTGGCTGGGAATCGAACCCGGGACTTCTGCACGCCAGGCCGACGTTCTACCACTGAGCCAACTGGCCAGGGCAAGCCCGGGGTTTTGAACCAGCGACCTCAGCGTTCCAGGTCTATGCTTTATCCACTGCGCCACCACAGGTCAGGCGGTTCCTGGGATTATTAGCATTAGAGAGGAGAGCAAGGGAAAGGCCATGTGGAGGAGGACAGGAGAAGCAGCCAAGATGGTGGAGTGCTGAGTGAGAAGCCAGTTTGTGCAGAGTTTGTGCAGAGAGAAGGAGGGAGATGGGGAACAGAGGTGAATAAGTCTGGTGAGCTAGAAACCTTTGATTCTAGGAAACTCGGATAAGTCAGTAGCTTTGTGAGCACTGAATGAGTGGGTTTTGGAGCCCAGTGTGTGTTTTTACTTGCCCACCGGATGCAAGCTAGGATTAAAGATGATGGCCAATCAGCTTTTGGCTCCATTGTTTCTTTACCAACTGTCCGAATCCAATGCGAAACCTGTATGGGCCAGGTGGCTGTCATGGTGGCTGTTGCAACTGGCTTTACAGATGGTTTGGGATACAGGAGATCTCATATGGAGGCCTCAGCTCTGTTCTCTCGCTGTACAAACTGGGGCCACTCTCACTCAGATGTGTTTCTTTTTTTTTTTTTTTTCCTGAAGCTGGAAACGGGGAGAGATAGTCAGACAGACTCCTGCATGCGCCCGACCGGGATCCACCCAGCACGCCCACCAGGGGCGAAGCTCTGCCCACCAGGGGGCAATGCTCTGCCCCTCCGGGGCGTCGCTCTGCCGTGACCAGAGCCACTCTAGCGCCTGGGGCAGAGGCCAAGGAGCCATCCCCAGCGCCCGGGCCATCTTTGCTCCAATGGAGCCTTGGCTGCGGGAAGGGAAGAGAGAGACAGAGAGGAAGGAGGGGGGGGGGTGAAGAAGCAAATGGGCGCTTCTCCTATGTGCCCTGGCCGGGAATCGAACCTGGGTCCCCCGCATGCCAGGCCGACGCTCTACCGCTGAGCCAACCGGCCAGGGCCAGATCTGTTTCCTTTTATGCAGGATAAAGGATGGGACAGTAGTGACTTCTAAGTGCCCTGTCAGCTTTGACAGTCCAAGATTTCTATTCTATAGTGCTTTTAACAGTCCTTCCAAGTCCAATTTCCAGATGCTAAAAGACCCACTCTCCAGTAACTCTCTTTTCTCTTCTAATGCAGCTTATTTTTCAGAGCAAAATTCCTGTTGCTTCACAACTCTGGTGAGTCCCCATTATCTAAGGACAATGCCTCACATCTTCAGCCTATCATTTAAAACACTCAGTAATCCTGTTTTACCCCACCTCATTTCCAATGGCGAGGCCTCTCTTCTCACCATTTTGTTTCTGTCCTCCTTGGCAAGACTATGCCCATGCTGAACCCCAGTCCCTAACACTCTTCCCCTGACTGTTACGTCCTTCTAGGTCCAGCTTACTTGAGCTCTTGTGTACAGGTATTTAGATCTCAGCTCCTGAGGCAGGGCTATCTCTTACTTATTTTGTAGCTACTCTTCCCCCCAGTGCTGAGCATGCAGTAGGCGCTCAGTAAAATTCTCAGAGCCCGAGGCCCCTTGTCCTCTGCTGTCCTTGGCATGTTGTACTTAAGTTAGGGCCTGTTTTTAGTCACTGGGGTTTTCTTAGCTTGTCCAGGGCCCAGCCCGGGGCCTGGCACGGGGAACCCTCAGTATCCAATGCCAGGACTGGGATGGGCTTAGTGACCAGTCAGCCTTTCATCCCTCTCTTTGCCACAGGAGGAAGTCCAGCCTGAGTTTGAACTCAGATGCTGGTCCCACCACTTACAGGCTGTGTAACCTTGAGCAAAGCACTCACCTGGCTTTGAAAAAAAAAAAAAAAAGCCCTGGTCAGGTAGCTCAGTTGTTTAGAGCTTTGTCCCAATATACTAAGGCTGCAGGTGTGATCCTTGGTCAGGGCACATACAAGAATCAACCAATGCATGCATAAATAAGTGGAACAACAAATCCACGTTTCTCTCCCTCTTCATTCTTCTCTCTCTAAAAAAAAAAAAAATCAATAAATTAGACTTATTAAAAAAAAGAAAAAATGGAGAACCTACCTGTGTCCACCTGCACGGTGGGTTATGACAATTAAATAGAATTATACCTGTAAAGGCATAAAACTGGGCTGACTCCTAGGTGTGTCCCATCTCTCAAGGAAAGGCACTGTATGCCTAACGCCACTTATCAGGGTGGGGCAGTGAGCGAGTGTGCGTGCGTGTGCGTGTGTGTGTGTGCGCGCGCGCGCGCTCCTGTCCGGGGCTGTCACCAAAGGCTCGGGCCAGTGCAGGGCGTGGTCCTGCGGAGCCCCGGCCCAAGGGGGTTGGGGCGGGCTAGACCGCTGGGCGTGTTCGACCCACCCCTCGGGGCACGCACACTCCGGGATTCTCTAAGCATTTTAAATTTGCTTTTTGGGTCCTTCTCAAGCCAGACCTCTAACTTGGAATCAGAGGAGCTTTCCTGGGCGGGGTTGTGCCAGGGCGCTGCCACCACCGCGCCCCCTCCTCTAGCCCCAAGTCGCCAGTCCCCACCCCACACTCCCCACTCCCACCTCCACCTCTGCGGCGGTAAAATGCAGCACCCGCAGGCCGCATGCGCGGATCTGGGCGGAGCCACGGCGACAGCTATTTATAGTAGGTGACGTCACCTTGAAATAGACCGTTAGGACCGGCCCGCCCTCCCTACCCTCCACTCCCGCCGCTCCTCACCGCCCTCTTCGGCCGCTCCCACTGCGCAGGCGTTCTTTAGTTCTCGCATCCTCCCCCCCAGCACGGCCGCCTCTCCTCCCTCGGCGGCGTCCGCGGCGCGAGCCACTGCGCGCGGGGCGAGCTAGCGAGAGGGCGCGAGCGTAGGCGCTGTCTGTAGCCTGAGCGTTGGGCCGGCCGGCGAGCCAGTGCGCGTGCGCGGCGGCGGCCTCCTCGGCGACAGGGGAGTGGACCGGCGGGCGAGCGAGCGGTGCGCGGCGCGAAGCGAGGCCGAGCCACGGACGACATGGGTGACCGGGAGCAGCTGCTGCAGCGGGCGCGGCTGGCCGAGCAGGCGGAGCGCTACGACGACATGGCCTCCGCCATGAAGGCGGTGAGCGCGCCGGGAGCCCGGGCGGCCCGCCGGGGGGCCCGACGTAGGGGAGGGATGGGCGGCCTGGCGGCGTCTCCCTCCTGGCCCGGGCGACCTCGCGACCCCGCGGGGCGCGGCCGCCTGCCCGTGGCCCGTGCTTCCTGAGTTCGCCGGGCGCCCCGCCATTTCCTGCGGCCGGACCCGGGTGGGGTCTCCGGGGAGGGAGTCGTTCGGGGTCGCGCATGCAGCCCTGCTGGGACGGGCGGGTGACGGTATCCCCTGCGGGCGGGCGGGCGAGAGCCTCCGCATCTTATCTCGGAGCCCTTCCTGGGGGAGGGAGCCCCGAGGAAACGTGAGGCAGACACATTCCTTCTTCCAGCGCATTCTTCCAGACCTGGGACTCACTCCCTTCCTGTCTTCCTCCATACCCCAACTTGTAATAAAGAATCACCTAGTTAGTCGTGCCCTGTTTCTCTTGGTTTTTGCTGCCACGAACTGAGGTCTGTAATACCAGTCTGTTTTGCTCTGCTCGCCCGAATCGTGCTCATCGCATCTTCCCACGTTCGGGGTCTGGCTTTGTGTGCAAAGACCCCTATCCTGCAGTCTGGGCGTGGACACGGGCGGGAAGGCGGCGGGCGTGGGGCCCCACAGCCAGGTTCGAGTCTGCGCTCATCTGCCTGGAGATTAAAATGCGGCGTGACTTCTAAGCCAGTGTGCCTTTGCATTCCCGAGACCCTCACAGATCCATTCTGCAGCCTGATTTCCGGTGGAGGAGACCGGGGCCAGCCACACCCTGGCAAGTGGCAGTGGATTAGACACCACCTGCGTTTCTGAGAGTTCCGGTTATCCTGTTACTGTCCCTGTTTCTTAACCTCTTTTTACATTTTCTTGAAATACACATTACTTCTCTCTGCCTCAAGGTCACTCAGTGGTGGAGCTACAACTTCGACCATCGACATACCTATGTTCATTTCTTGTATGACCTCCTAAGACCTGGGAGGATCCGTCTCGGCCCCACCATAGACCTAAAAATTCTGAGACTGGGGGACGGGACCCCAAAATCTGCATTTTAACCAGCTCTCATGACAAATTTTAGGGGGCTTAAGTTTTAGAATTACTTCTCAGGGTTATACCCATTTGCCCTTTTGCTAGCCTTGTCTACAAATCCCGAGGTGTCATAGCATTTCATAATTATTTGAAAAGCTTTTTTAAAGGCTTTTGATATTAATATCATATGAAGTATGTTGTTGAGGTCAATGTTTAGGATTATCCAGGATTATCCAGGTAAGAAAAATACTTGAAGAGTTGTGTTTCCTGTGGTGTTCTTATAACACTTGTGTTTGGAAACCACCAGTATCACCACAGCCCATTTGTTGATTCAGTGGGTGACATGGCATGGTGTTGTGGATTAGATAGGAGTTTTCATCCAAATCAGGGACAATCTAGGTTTAGTACTGAAGTCTAGGCAATTCTGGAGGCCCTCTTTAGGAAAAAAAAAAAAGGTAAAATATATTAATTTGGAAGTTTTCAGAAACAGAACTGTGGGACCTGGTTTCCTTGGAAGAGGTCATGAGCTTTAATTTCTTTGTGATGAAGCCACTTCTGTCCACACAGCAATCATACTTGAGCGAGCATCTTCTCTGCGGTAACTGAGTGGGATTAGGCAGGATGCGTCTTCTCTGAACATTATAGTGAGGCCCTTGCTCACCCTGTGAATGTTAGGATCCCTTTGGGGAACGAAGGGATGAGGATTGAAGAAAGGTGAATTGAGGTTAAAGGAGAATGACTAGAAGGTATGTTCCGGAAACCTGAGGCAACCTAAAATGGGAAGTAAGGGAAGAATTGGGAGATGTAACCAGAATAAAAAAAATACAGTGTGGGGAGAGAAGAAAATGGCTTTTTGTACTTTATATGCAGGCTTGAAAAAAATGCGTTCCTGTAGCCACTTTTGTGGTTTTTCACTGAGGCTTTTAAGGTAGTAGCATTTTGCAAACTAATGGATTCCTCCATGTGTTGGGAATCTGATGTCTGTATCTGAAATAAGCCATCCAGCATTGAAAACTGAGTCCCAACTATAATCCTGTCATCTCAGAATTGTGATAAACCACTTCCTCAAGGTAACTCCTGTTAAAAAATAAGAACTTTTTTTGGTCAATATGCCTGTTTCTTCTATTAAAAAATTCCCTTGTCATCTAAATTAATGGAATATATTTAATAGAAAAGACTTGGCAGGGGTTAGTTGGAAACCTAAGTTGATATTTGTACGCTGAATTCTTAATGTGATTGAGAAGACTCAGTCTTCATTTTATTAACATTACAGTCCTTAAGAGCTTTTGGAAAAAGGGAATTCTAGTAACCCTCTGGATTTATGTGAGTTTTCTTTGGGGCATGTAAGTAGACTGCATTAAGGAGGACGGAGCAGCATACCTGAGGGAAGGGGTGTTCTGATGCCATCATTCTGTGACCTTGAAATGTACAGCTCGGCTTTGGGACCACTGCAGTGTAAAACTAGTAATGTTGGTGTTACTGTCCAGTTGGTTTTCAGTCTTCATTCTTCTAACTTGTTTTCTTTTTTCCTTTATAATCTAAACTGTCACCTAATAATAATGCCCGCTGGTAATGATTGGTGTTTTTTTTTTGTTTTTTGTTTTGTTTGTTTGTTTGTTTTTTACAGAGGCAGAGATAGACAGGGACAGACAGACAGGAACGGAGAGAGATGAGAAGCATCAATCATCAGTTTCTCATTGCGCGTTGCGACTTCTTAGTTGTTCATTGATTGCTTTCTCACATGTGCCTTGACCGTGGGCCTTCAGCAGACCGAGTAACCCCCTGCTGGAGCCAGCGACCGTGGGTCCAAGCTGGTGAGCTCTTTGCTCAAGCCAGATGAGCCCATGCTCAAGCTGGTGACCTCGGGGTCTCGAACCTGGGTCTTTTTGTATCCCAGTCCGACGCTCTATCCACTGCGCCACCACCTGGTCAGGCGATTGGTGTTTTTTATGTTACCAGCGTCACCTGGAGGACTGTGTTGGTAAGCTATAAGAAAAATCTTGCGTATTGTAATCAGTGGTGTTGTCTCACCTCAGGTGAGATCAGTAGTTCCCTGCCTCACTCCATAATCTGAAGAGGCAAGAAATGTTTCTGAGGTGAAATAGAAGCATATCTTTAAGCTCTGCTCCTCTCATCTCTTTAGTAGTTTACATAGACTATAATAGTGGGAAGAAACTTTGAAAGATTCTGGAACTCCAAGTCTTAGAACTAACAGAGGTTGGACAGAAATACATCTGAAGGACTTGTATATGTATAGAAATCTTAAATGCGGGAAACAAATGCAGTTTCAGGAAACGGCAATCGGAGAGGAAGAGGCACTTGGCCCGGCCAGTGGCAAAGGGCTCTTATTCCAACAGCTGTGAGATTATGGGAAGTGGGGAAATGAGCAGGTGGTGTGTAAAAGGAAAGCACGGCCGGGTGCCGTGGCTGAGACAGAACCTGTGTTGCAGAGTATAAAGCTAAAGATGATTTTGAGGTGTACCAAACTGTGGTTGGTGTGAAACCTTAAAGCCACATTGGTACTGCAGTCTGAAATATATGTGTAAACTAGTGAGTCCTGTTTTCCACTAACCAGTCATTTAAAATGTAATTATCGTTTGTCCTCTATTGTCTGGGGAAGATGGCTCTGGATTCTTATAATAGTCTGAATTAAAAGGCACTTTAGATGGAGAGCAGTTCACAGATTTGCTGTACTGACGTGAGAGTTGTGGTTCCTGTCTGCGTTTGGGGTTCCTGAATTATCCTCAGAAGAGTCCTCACAATCTAGGAACCCACCACTGCCTTAAAGAAACCAGAAATATGTTTACTCCCTTTTGTCTGGAATTTTATATTAGTGGTAGACTGCATTTTCCTGAAATATGGTTTGGAAGTGGGTGCACCAGATGTGTTTTCCATGTTACAATTCATCAAGTTTGTGGATTGTTTATCATTTGATTTATTAGGTGCTCAGTAAATGGTAGCTGTTATTTCCGGGTATATATGTACATTGTCATTCAGTCTTTATAACCAGTCCGAATGGAAACTGTTATTAACTCTATTTTACAAATGAAATTTAGAGCTTAATTTTCTCATGGTCAAGTTGTAAAGCCAGGATTTGAACTCTTAAATTTAGAGCTCTCACTTTAACCACTGTATGGTAGTGCCCTGTGAGGCTAAGGAATATTTCTAGTATACATTCTGGTATATTAGCTGTTGTCATCATTGGTGACTAAATTCTAAACCTTTTATACCAACCAGTTGACTTACTGAACACAAGTTCATCTATTAGATTTGTTATTTTTGCCAAGTTTGATTAAAAACAGAATCTGCCTGACCTGTGGTGGCACAGTGGATAAAGCATTGACCTGGAAATGCTGAGGCCGCCAGTTCGAAACCCTGGGCTTGCCTGGTCAAGGCACATATGGGAGTTGATGCTTCCAGCTCCTCCCCCCTTCTCTCTCTCTGTCTCTCTCTCTCCTCTCTCTCCCTCTCTGTCTCTCTCTCCTCTCTAAAAATGAATAAATAAAAAAAAAATTAAAAAACAAACAAACAAACAAAAAACAGAATCTACTAAGAGATCTTAGCAGCAGTAGAGGAGCATAAAAGGCAAAATCTCACATCTGGATTTTGCTTATTCTCTTGAAGACCAAGATTTTTTTTTTTTTTTTTTTTTAGCTTAAGTGAAATATTAATGGACTTTGAGTTCCTGCTATGAATTAAGTGCCAGGACTATGTTAAATTATACTTGTATTTTAAGAAACTGTGTGATATATCCTTGGCACCCATTGCTTTTTTATATTGCTTTTCGTATATTTTATAAGCCCATAGACTCCCCAAAACTTCAGTGTTTAGGTTGTTGGTAAAACTACTGGTGTCTGAGTTGAGGCTGCCTGGTTTCTGCCCCCCTCCTTGCTGCCATGGCGTTCTCCTCTTTGGTGGTGGGTTTTGGCACTTTCCTGTGCTCAGAACCTGCCACAGCTTCTGAAGCCTTCAGTCCTGGTGCCTCCAGGGTCAGTAGCATGCAGTAATGCCATTCAGATGGGGTTGTATTGAACTCTTGCCAATGTCTACAAAATGCCCAGTTATGTCAAGAGCAAGACACAGGCAGTCTCTTAGTGATACAAGGGTAGCTGTTTGACTAATACTAAGCTTAGAGTGGACATTAATTACCTGAACTCATCTGCTCTGAGTTTGCAGTTGAGGCTGGTGGCTTTATAGACCCACAGCCTCACCCTGCAATGACAGGGTGTGGGTCTTGCCGGGCCTGGGCCAAATGGTGACTGATGGTGATTTGCCAGCTTGGAACCAGGCAGAATCCTCACTTTCAGGGTTTTGACTTGATAAAGAGTCAAGCAGAATAGCTTTCATCCCTCTAGCTCACTTTATTTTTTTCCTGTAGCTCACTTAAAAAAATGCACAGATGTACAGGGTTCTGCCAAAGAAGCTTAAAGATTTTCTGATGTGGTTACGTTTACCTAATTGTTTAGGAAAATCATTTTCTTCTGTTAGAAACTCTAATGTCAAAAACAAGCTTGTTGGTAGTGTGTGCGTAACTAAAAAGGGGGAATGGTAAAAAAAATGGTGGGATGGTAGTGTGTGGGGTGTAGCTGTTGGGGAGAAGGAGCAACCCCAGCTGTGGTCCGGCAGATCAGGGGTGGCATTTTTGTTTGCTCAGAATTATTTTCGAGGCTAAATATTTCCCAGAATAAGAACTTTTAAGTTTTCCCAAATAGTCCCTGTGCTATTTTTGGCAGTGGATCTATTTTTACTCACAAACGCAGAGTTTATTGCCTTGTGAGTTAGTGGGAGGGGGCCCTCAGGGATTTTTGAGTAAGCGAGTAGTGTCTCAGAAGATAAATGAACTCATAGTCGACCAGGTTATTTGTAGAATGCTGTGTAGTGTTGAAGCAGAGAGAATGGGCGAAGTGCCTGCCCCAGGGTAGCCCAAGGCTGTGTGGTAAGGATCAAGGACATGTGTGTCCTTAAAGGAAATGGAAAGGAGGGCCTTTATAAATGGGAAGGGTTCATCAATTTAAGGTTTTAGGAGGAGTGTAAGCAGGATTAAATGCAGAGAAAGCCAGGAGAAGGCAGAGAGGCTGTGAGCAGAGGTGGGGAAGCCCCTTATGGATGGAGTTGCCACATGAAGACAGTGCCCCAAGTGGCTCCACGAGGGGACTGTGTTGACACTGACATTAAAGTGAAAAGAAGGTCGAGAACTATTGTCTAGGTCTCTTCTGTCTTGAACATTTTTGTCTTGTCTTCATGTTCCTAATTAGAAACCATTTGGAAGTTTATGATTATAGAGATGCAGTAAATCATCTCCATAGAAACTCCAGATGATCATCTTGGTGGTTTAGTAGTACAGTGTGGTTGGGACCAGGAGTTTGTGCTTTCCTTTCCATTACACTGCATTGTCTTCCAGTGTCCACTTCTCTTAGTGTAGGACCAAGCTTTTCTTTAGATCTCCTGGCTCCAGGACTTTGGAATTGGAAGTGTTGGGAACTGGGGCTAACAAGTGTTAATGAAGGTTATTTGCAAAAAATATCACCAGTCAATATTGGCTATGAATTTGTTACGCTTTAAGGAGCCATCGGATTTCCATTCGACCAGGTTATAAAACTACCTTCATTCCATAAGTTTCCTTTTGCTCAATTAACTAAGTTGTAACCCCAGGAGTATTAAAAAGTACTATATTTAAATGAATCCAGTTAGGCCCTGGCTGGAGTTCTAAGAACAATGCTTGCTTAGTGATGTTAGTCACCCTCAGCTGATGCTGATAGTGATTCATTTAGACTGGCAGGCAACCAGATGATTGTTACATAAACACTAATACTTCTAGTAAATTATTTTTTTTGTGGAGGTGTATTCTTTCTATTGTCCAGTAGCCTTTTTTGGCAGTTTATTCCTGATGAAGAGAGGGAATTCCTAAAACCTACAGATACACTCAAATTTCGTTTACTGTTGCCTGACCTGTGGTGGCACAGTGGATGAAATGTCAACTTGGAACACTGAGGTCACCAGTTCGAAACCCTGAGCTTGCCTGGTCAAGGCACATATGGGAGTTGATGCTTTCTGCTCTTCTCCCCTTCTCTCTCTCTCTCCTCTCTAAAATGAGTAAATAAAATCTTTTTTTTTTTTTTTGTATTTTTTCTGAAGCTGGAAATGGGGAGAGACAGTCAGACAGACTCCCACATGCGCCTGACCGGGATACACCCGGCACGCCCCTGTGGGCGAGGCTCTGCCCACCAGGGGGCGATGCTCTGCCCCTCCGGGCGTCGCTCTGAGGAGACCAGAGCCACTCTAGTGCCTGGGGCAGAGGCCAAGGAGCCATCCCCAGCGCCCGGGCCATCTTTGCTCCAATGGAACCTTGGCTGCGGGAGGGGAAGAGAGAGAGAGGAAGAGGGGGGTGGTGGTGGAGAAGCAAATGGGCGCTTCTCCTATGTGCCCTGGCCGGGAATCGAACCCAGGTCCCCCGCACGCCAGGCAGATGCTCTACTGCTGAGCCAACCGGCCAGGGCCAATAAATAAAATCTTAAAAAAAAAAAAAATTTGTTTACTGTTAATAGTGTCAACCTAATGCCCCACCCCTTTCATTGCTGCTCAGGAACAATGGCAAGTTAGTAGCTTTGCTGGGGCCCAGACCAAGGTTTTCTGATTCCAAGTTTGTATTAGTTTCCTAGTGCTTTCCCCCAAAGTACCACAAATTGGGTAGCTTAAAGCAACAGAAATTTATTATCACAATTTGGAAGGCTAGGAGTCCAAAAATTGAGGTGTTCTCTGAAGGCTTCAGGGGAAAATCCTCTCTTGCCTCTGTCCTTGCTTCTGGTGGTTTCTGGTAATCCTTGGTGTTCCTGGGCTTGTAGACACATCACTCTAGTCTCTGCCTCCATCATCATAAGGTGTTTTCTGTGTGTGTGTCCAAGTCTCCTTTCCTTATAAGGACACCAGTCATTGGATTTAGGATCCACCCTAATGCAGTGTGACTTCACCTTAACTGATTACATCAGCAAAGGCCTCATTTCCAAATAAGGTCACATAACCAGGAACTGGGGGGTTAGAGACTTTGCATAATTTTTTGTAGGACACAATTTAATAACAAAGTTCAGTGCTCTTCCTACCAATGACAAAGCTGGCTCTCTTGGAAGTGACATTATGGAGAAAAAAGTAATGGAAGTTATAGCTTGTGACATTTAACATTTCCATTGAAAATAATTGGTGCTTCCATCCTTGATGGCCAGTCAGGGTTTCCCATCAGTAGGTCAGATTCAAACCCACTGCTGTGTAGCTGTATTTCCTTTCAGCAGAGGCCTGGACGCTTGACTGTTACTGATGTATCCGTTTTGGCTTAGAGGAGGACTGGGTGGACTAGTGGGATTCCACATGTAACCACAAGCTGAAACTCTGGCCACTAGATCTGTGGAGCTCTTAACTAATAATATGGATTTGAGGGAGGTTTCATTGGTTCTTTCTAGAATATAAACTAGAAGTAGAATCTGGAACAGACTTCTAGTCTGTAATTTTTGAACATTTGATAAAGGAATCACATGGTCTTATTGTTGAGTGCATCGTTTGCAAAATAGCTGAACCTTTGGGGCTTTCCCACCCATCATTATATACTATCACCTCACAACCTTTCCACAGTTACCTGTACCACCTCTATACCTCTGCCAAGATGACGGCAGCATCTTATAAGGCCTGAATTATTAATGTCTCAAAGCTTTTATCATTGAACATTTTGAGTTTCAAGTATTTATTTCTTCAGTTAGACTACAGTCTTACCTTCAGAGAGGATCC
Source organism: Saccopteryx bilineata (assembly GCF_036850765.1). Lineage (NCBI taxonomy): Eukaryota > Metazoa > Chordata > Mammalia > Chiroptera > Emballonuridae > Saccopteryx > Saccopteryx bilineata. Next base: position 255,789,324 of record NC_089491.1, on the reverse strand, counting down.
ATGTTTCATTGGTTTTTCTCCCGAATGGCTTGTCCATAAATTGTTTTTGAGAAAGATTGTTGACTAGGTGGAAGGGATTTCTTTCCAAGGTTTTCAGACTTGGATTTCAGTGTTGTATCTGGCATTTTTCAGGTGACGGAGCTCAATGAACCTCTCTCCAATGAAGATCGAAACCTCCTCTCAGTGGCCTACAAGAATGTGGTTGGTGCCAGGCGATCTTCTTGGAGAGTCATCAGCAGCATTGAGCAGAAAACCATGGCTGATGGAAATGAAAAGAAGCTGGAGAAAGTGAAAGCTTACCGGGAGAAGATTGAGAAGGAGCTGGAAACAGTGTGCAATGATGTCTTGGCTCTGCTCGACAAGTTTCTCATCAAGAACTGCAATGATTTCCAGTATGAAAGCAAGGTATTTTACCTGAAAATGAAAGGCGATTACTACCGCTACTTGGCAGAAGTAGCTTCCGGGGAGAAGAAAAACAGTGTGGTTGAAGCTTCTGAGGCGGCCTACAAGGAAGCCTTTGAAATCAGCAAAGAGCACATGCAGCCGACGCACCCCATCAGGCTGGGCCTGGCCCTCAACTTCTCCGTGTTCTACTACGAGATCCAGAATGCACCGGAGCAGGCCTGCCTCTTAGCCAAACAAGCCTTTGATGATGCCATAGCTGAGCTGGACACACTAAACGAGGATTCCTATAAGGACTCCACGCTTATCATGCAGTTGCTGCGAGACAACCTCACCCTCTGGACGAGCGACCAGCAGGATGAAGAAGCAGGAGAAGGCAACTGAAGAGCCTTCAGGTCCCTGGCCCTTCCTTCACCCGCCACCCCCATCATCCCTGATTCTTCCTTGCTACAATCACTAAATATCTAGTGCTAAACCTATCTGTATTGGCAGCATAGCTATTCAGATCTGCTCCCCTGCCCCCTGGGAAGCAGTTTCAGATGGGCATTGCTGGATCGATGGTTGCTTTGAGCCCACAGGAGCTTTCTTTTTGAATTGTGCAGACAAGTGCGTTCTGAATGAGGCATTTTACTCTGCCTGTTGATAGTTGTGAAATTCATAGGAAAGCAATGGGGAAGTTTAGAAAGGAGAATTAGCCAAAACAGGCTACTCTGATATTTAAATGATCCATTTAAAATGAGCTGATAGTGTTTTGTTAATAAGCAGTACATCTTGTGCATGCAAAATGAATTCACCCCTCCCACCTCTTTCTTCAGCTAATGGAAAACTGTTAAGGGAAGCTGATAGAAGAGAACACTTGCTCCTTTCCATCAGCTTTATAATAAACTGTTAACGTGAGGTTTCAATAGCGCCTTGTTTTGCCTCTTTAAATTATGATGTGCACAAACCTTCTTTTCAATTCAATGCATCTAAAGTTTTGATACCTGTAACTTTTTTTTTTTTGGTTGAGATTGTTTAAGAATCATGGATTTATTTTTTGTAACTCTTTGGCTCTTGTCCTTGTGTATCCTGACAGCGCTGTGTGTGTCAGCCCATGTCAATCAAGATGGGTAATCATTGAAATGCCAGACTTCTAAATTCAATGTTTTGGAATTCAGTGGATAAATAAATGCTGCTTTGGGGATCTCTGTAGGCGTGTAGTCTTCATTTCCCCTCCTCTCAAGGAGCTATATGACGGGTCACCATTTTGAATCCTGGTTTGAGTCTCAAACATGGAGGCATTTTTCATACAGTAAGTTTTCTTACCCTCTGATTCCATTACACATGTTGTAAGATACACATAAGACTCGCATTTAAAATAGTTTCCTGGCCCTGGCTGGTTGGCTCAGTGGTAGAGCATTGGCCTGGCGTGCAGGAGTCCCGGGTTCGATTCCCAGCCAGGGCACACAGGAGAAGCGCCCATCTGCTTCTCCACCCCTCCCCCTCTCCTTCCTCTCTGTCTCTCTCTTCCCCTCCTGCAGCTGAGGCTCCATTGGAGCAAAGTTGGCCTGGGTGCTGAGGATGGCTCCATGGCCTCTGCCTCAGGCGCTAGAATGGCTCTGGTTGCAACAGAGCAACGCCCCAGATGGGCAGAGCATCGCCCCTGGTGGGCATGCCGGGTGGATCCCGGTAGGGCGCATGCGGGAGTCTGTCTGCCTCCCGTTGCCAACTTCAGAAAAATACACACACAAAATAATTTCCTGTGAACCTAGCCAACACAACTTCTCTTATCCACTCTTTGTGATAACTGGTGTTTGTTAGGGAACTGAGCAGATCGTGGTGCAGTTGATAGAATGTCGGACTGGGATGCGGAAGGTTCCAAGTTCAAGACCTTGAGGTTGCCAGCTTGAGCACGGGCTCATCTGGCTTGAGCAAAAAGCTCACTGGCTTGGACCCAAGGTTGCTGGCTTGAGCAAAAGGGGTTCCTCGGTCTGCTGAAGGCCCGCGTTCAAGGCACATATGAGAAAGCAATCAATGAACAATTAAGGTGTCGCAACGAAAAACTGATGATTGTTGCTTCTCATCTCTCTTTGTTCCTATCTGTCTGTCCTTATCTATCCCTCTCTCTGACTCTCTCTCTGTCCCTGTAAAAAAAAAAGATTCTGTCTTCATAGTACAGCACTTGTGAAAGGTCAGGCCTGTGTTTTACTTGGGAGAGGAGGCTCTTCAACCCACCCTACTGGATTGCTGGTTGATATTTAACACTCTGAGTAGGCACTAAGCTTATTCATGTGCTCAAATTTTCTTAATATTCTTTCTGTATTAGATGTAATAAAATTAATTTGGGGTACAACCAAGAACTCTGAAATAATCTTTACTGATTAATGTTAAGAAAGCTTTTAATTTATTTTTTTTGAGAGGGTTGGCGAAGAATTGACTTATTCCACTTAGTTGTGCCATGATTGCTTCTCATATGTGCTTGGCTGGAGCTTGAACTGGTGACCTCAGGAATAAAGCTGGTGCCCTAAGGATCGAGCCAGTGACCCTGGCGTTTATTCATTTTAGAGAGGAGAGAAGGAGGAGAGAGAGAAGAGGGAAGGAGCAGGAAACATCAACTCCCCTATGTGCTTTGACCAGGTAATCTCAGAGTTTTTAACTGGCGACCTCAGCATTCCAGGTCGATGCTTTATCCACTGCGCCACCACAGGTCAGGCGTGACCCTGGCATTGAACTAGCAACCTCAGTGCTCTAGGACTCGGCTCTATCCACTGCACCACCGGCCAGGACACTTGATTGAGTATTCTTTAAAGTAGAAAAACAAACCTCGATCTGAGTTTAAAAAGAAAAAGGCCTAGCCCCTTACACACGCTCCCTGTTTGCGGTGTCCTAAGGCTCCGCTTGCTGCCCAGCGTCAAAGTTGGAGTACTTGATGACTCCAGCCCCTCATCACCTCCAGCATGGAGCCAGGACCGAATGTCCTTTTTAAATGGATTGGTTCAGTTACACAAAGGTCTTAATTACCTTATTCTTGACTAAAGCTTGATACTAGACTAGTGAAAATGGCCATGACCCAATTTCTGTCCTTGAGCGTATGTTGTGGAGCACAGAACTTAATTTAAACGTGGCAGTTTAACCTATTTTCTCATTCTGAAGTAGAGGTATCACCCATGTGCTAATAACTCCTTAGGAGGCTTGTTTTAAGTTGGTGGCCTAATTGCTAGCTAAAATGGTTACTGAGCTTCACTTTAATTAGGTCAGGTATTTTAAAGCTACAACCTTTATTGTGGCCAAGAGACAGCTCTGATAAACATGTAGACAATAAACTTCCTACATTTGAAGTGCTCTTCAGAGGAACAGCTTTAGGAAAAACTCATTTTCATTTCACAACTGTCTTATGAATGTTTTTGTCCCCACCCTGCAAATGAGCAAAGTTAGTGGACCTCTGGAATTCTCACAGCTGGAAAGTCTGGGTGGCTTCTGCCCCAAGACTTGTTTCTGATTCAGAGTTCTACTTGCCCTTGTGGGCTGTAGTAGTGCCTCGCTGCCTATGCTCCAGGCAGCCTAGGAAAGCCACACAACCTTTGAGGCTTAGGTACCTCATATTTTTAAGTGTAGAATTTGCAATATAAGTTTTTTTGTTTTTGACAGAGTCAGAGAGGGACAGGTAGGGTAGACAGACAAGAAGAGAGATGAGAAGCATCAATTCTTTGTTGCTGCACCTTAGTTGTTCAGTGATTGCTTTCTCATGTGTGCCTTGACTGGGGTGCTACAGCAGAGCAAGTGACCCCTTGCCCAAGCCAGCAACCTTGGGCTCAAGCCTACAACCTTGGGCTTCAAGCCAGCGACCATGGGGTCGCTGATCCCATGCTCAAGTCAGCAACCCTGCACTCAAGCTGGTGAGCCCATGGTCAGGCTGGATGAGCCTGCACTCAAGCTGGTGACCTCGGGGTTTTGAACCTGGGTCCTCCATGTCCCAGTCCAATGCTCTATCCACTGCGCCACTCCTTGGTCAGACTGGAATATAAGTTTTAATTCAACTCAAAGGACTCGTGTACAAGGCATCCTCTTTGGTCTGGGAATGGGGTGTAGGAAGTATGGCCATACATAATTACAATTAGGCCTGTAAGTTGTAAATGGGGTTCTTTGGGAGGACATAATAGGAAGCTATTAAATTATACATAGCATGATCCTGGAAGGCTTCTCTACTGTATGATCTCAATTGTTTCCCCCTAGTCCTTCACTCTCTTATGTTTTAAAACTTGTTGAGATAAATTTATGTAATAAGATTCAGTCATCTCAGTGTTAACTGAAGTCCAGAGAAATGAAATGGCTTTTCCCAGTCACTGCAAAATTGGTGGTAGAACCTAGACTAGCATTCAGACCCCTAAACCCTTTTTCATGGTTCTTGTCACTGCCATGCTCTTGGGATTGAGATGGGGAAAAATGTGACATCCCATTCAGGGACACTCAGTGCTTTTAATGTTTTCACTTAGATTTGAAGGAACTGTGCTTGGAAAGGAATGTTCAAATGTATCGGTGCTATTTAGATTTTCAGTATCTCCTCAAAGCCTGCTCAAAATTCAATTTGTTTGAGTTGGAGGACAGGGTAGGATTCTTGATAATGGAGCTATTGTGTAAATACTTGGCCATCTTAAATCACTTGGGATGGGGGAGTCCAGGATGCTTCTTGGCTCTGTGACATAAAGTAGGCTTCATTCCAACTCTTGGGTCCTCCACAGCCTCCCATACACCCTTATAGGTTGCTTGCCATTCAGAGACTTAAGAGGGTCCTCAGTTCTTAGGAGACCCTGCAACTATAAGGCAAGCACAAACACTGATTCACAGCTGGGTGGGACCTAACAGATCTTTTATTATAAAATCCAGTCGTTAGACTGATGAAAACAACTATTTCAAATACCTATCATGTTCTGGGCACCTTAGGTGCATGGCCTGAATCTACAGAGATTCTGGAAGGCAGGGATGACAATCTTTAACAGTCGAGGATACCAGGTATCAGGTAGAATGAGGTAGATAGCTAGTAAAGTGGAAACGCTGAGCCCTTCAAGGCTATTTCCACCACACTGTTTATTGATGTCCATCTGGAGAAAAGGGGTTCTAGAAAAGTTAATAGCTCCTCTGCCTCTCTGGTCTTGAACCTTTCTTCTCCAATCTATAGGCATCCTATCCAAATCAAATCCTTCAAGGGCTAATGGAATGTTGTCTCTCTAAGATTTTATTTATTGATTTTACAAAGAGTGGAGAGGGTTGGGGGAGTAAGAAGTAGCAGCTCGTAGTTGCTTCACTTTAGTTCATTGGTTGTTTGTCGTATGTGCCTTGACCAACCAAGCCCAGGGTTCTGAACCAGCGACCTCCACGATGTATCCACTGTGCCACCACAGGCCAGGCTAAAATGCTGTCTTATGAAACCTCTGATCTGGTTTGAAGCCTCCTGCTGGGTGACTTTGGGTCAGTCTTTGCATTATTCTAAGTTACTGTGTACATCTCTCCTCTGGACTACATGTCCTTATGGTGCCTAGCAAAACAAGGACTTCTAAAGGTTGGATGAGTTAAAGAATGAAGGAATCCACTGTCAAATTATTTTCCCGAAGTAAACTCTCATACCATTCTGGAGGGCCGGGACTGTACAAAGAAGGGGAGGGGAAATAACACTGCTGATTGCCTTTGGTGGGCAACTTAGCAGTTACACTAAGTAGGGCTTTACATACAGTTTAAAATTCAAAGCCGACAATCTGTGAAGAAGGTTGTAGCTCCACTTGAGAGACTCAAAGAGAAAAGTGACTTTTATATGGTCACACAGCTGGGAAGTGGCACAGCATGTCTCTGTGCAGGGCTTCAAGGTCCTTGTTCTTTTCATGAATACATTGCCTTCAGGCAGAGGCTGGAAGCCTGACATTCCAGGTCTTCCTTGATGGGAACTCTTCCTTCCTCACCATCCAGACTTCTTTAGTTACCTTGTCCTTCATGTTGGCCTCCAGCCTGAGCAGTCTTTTTTGCTGACATACTCCCATCACCAAGCAGTTCGGACTGGACCCTAATGCTTTTCTTCCTCCTAATCGTTGGAGCTCCTTCTACCAGGAGAGGAGGTATCTGTAGGTGCTGTAGCTACAGTATGACCCAAATGGTGGACCCAAACACCACCAGTTGAAATCTCTCCCTAGCTGGACCCCACTTTGACTCAAGCCATTACTCTCCCTTCTAGAATGGCTTTCTTCTCTGGCCACTCACATCCTATCTATGAAATCCCACCTTCTCCCTGCCAGCTACGGTGAGCCCCTCTCTGGGCTCCTGCACTTTGGGTCTGTACCACACAAAGGCATTTATCACTTTGTCTTCACTCATTCAACAAACACTATATGAAAAAAACAAACACTATATGGTAGACATTGGGCAGGGTGCTAGGAATACCTTGGTGAGTTACCTGACCTCCTGAGGCTAACACTCTAGTGGGCGAGTTACAATAAAAATGTAAAATAATAAAGTAATTATGAAAATGTCACTTAGGTTCTTTTTTTTTTTTTTTTTTTACAGGGACAGAGAGAGAGTCAGATAGAGGGATAGATAGGGACAGACAGACAGGAACGGAGAGAGATGAGAAGCATCAATCATCAGTTTTCCGTTGCGACACCGTAGTTGTTCATTGATTGCTTTCTCATATGTGCCTTGACCGTGGGCCTTCAGCAGACCGAGCAACCCTCTGCTCAAGCCAGTGACCTTGGGTCCATGCTAGTGAGCTTTTAGCTCAAGCCAGATGAGCCCGTGCTCAAGCTGGCAACCCCAGGATCTCAAACCTGGGTCCTTCCGCATCCCAGTCCGACGCTCTATCCACTGTGCTACCGCCTGGTTAGGCACTTAGGTTCTTTTTTATATTTTTAAAAATTTATTGATTTTTTTAGAAGAGAGAGAGAAATGGGGAGTAGAGGGAGAAGTGGGAAGCATCAACTCATAGTAGTCGCTTCTTGTATGTGCCTTGACTAGGCAAACCCGGGGTTTTAAGCCAGCGACTTCAGAAATCCAGGTCCATGCTTTATCCACTCTGCCACAACAGGATAGGTCACTTAGGTTCTTCTTGAGGGTCTAGCACACAGCTTACAATAAGAATTTGTTAAGTTCATGAATAATTGATTAATTTGAGGCCAGAAGATTAAAGAAAAATTTCCATTGATTCGAGAGACGGTGGTGGGGGAGAATATCAACTCACTGTTACACTTTGTTGTCACATTTAGTTATGCACTCATTGATTGCTTCTTGTATGCGCCCTGATGCGGGACTGAACCTGTGACCTTGGTATGCTGGGATGATGCTCTCCACTGAGACATCCGGCTAGAGCCAAGGCCAGAATTAAAAAAAAAAAAAAGAAATAACCAAAAGGAACCCTTTATATTTCCACCCAAGTCTACTACCAGTGAGCCATGTAAGAAACTGAGGGCATGGGGCCTCAGGATTGGTTCTAACATCACCTGTAGGTTGGTGGTGTGACCTTGAGCAAGTTCTGGCCTCTCAGCAGCCTCTGAAAAGGAGGCGAGTGTTTTTGATGGTCTCTGGTGCCTTTCCATTTCTGAGATTCCATGATTCTGTTATTTTCAACTGCTCTGGGATGGTCCTCATCCTCTTCCTGGACTTTTTTTCCTGCACTGCCCCCCCCCCCTTTCCTTCCGCCCTTCACGTTTGTCCCTCCTGCATCTGCCCTCCACCCTCTTCACTTTCCTGGCCAGCCCCTAGTTGCACTGAGATGGTTACCATGGCAACCATCTGGAAGTGACGCCATTCATCTCCTAGGCAACTGTTTCCAGGGCAGTGACATCATTTGATCACCATGGCAACCCTCCAGGAGAACAGTTCTACAATGAAATGGGCAAACAATTATGTATTTTTGGGTGTTGGGGTCAATGCATGAAGAATATTAAAATAAAAATATCTCAGGAGCAAGGAGAAAAAGTTTTGGGCTTATAGGAAAAAGTGGGAAACAAGCGTGGGGCTGGGAAGGGGCAGATACTCTCTGGTGACCCCCCATCCTTTCCAATAACTAGGCTGACTGTATAATATATCACCAAACTGGGACACTTGAGAGTGAACCAGGGCACCATTATTATGTTGGGATGACAGGTGAAAACTGGGCCTTCCCAAGTAAACCAGGGCATGAGGGCCCCATCCATAATCAGGAAGGTGCCTTGCCTCACTCCTTCCCCTCAATAAGCATTGATTCAGCTCTTCCTGTGTGTGGTCACCAGGATACCACCAGCCTGGGTCCCTGTCCTAATGGAGTTTACTGTCAGGTGTGTGCTGGGGCCAAAGGTATTCACGAAGTCACCCAGTGAAGGCTGCTGTGCAGACTGAGTGCAGTGCTTGGAAAGGAAGACACAGAATGCCAGCGGTGTGTTTAACACAAGTACCAGAAGCAGCCTGGGCAGGAGAAGACTTAATTAAAGGGGTGAGGTGGAGTGGGAGAAGTCTGGTTTGGCAGAGGGCACTAAGGGAGTGTGCAGAGTGCCAGGAGCTGAAATGAGACCCGATAGAGACCAGCAGGGAGCCAGGTGTGAAATAAGGGTGGAGAGGGTGGAAGGGACCAGGCCTCATAGGGCCTTGGAGGCCAGAGCATTGCGAAGCACCAGAAAGATGTGTTGAGCAGTGGGAGATAGAATCTTGTATTTTAAAAGTCTCACCCTAGCTGTTGCATGGGGCAGAGTGGGAAGGAGATTGGGTGGCAGGGACCTGAATGGTGGCAATAAAATGGAGGGATATGGTGGATATTGGGAGGTGGAGCTGACAGCATTTGCTGAAGAACTAGATATAGGGTGAGAGTTAGGGAAGACTCAGGATGACACTTGGAATGGCATGAATGACTTGGAGTGGGGGAGCGACTGCTCTTCTCTCAGATGAGGAAGCAGAGCAGGACTGGGACTCAGGGAGGCATGAGGTTTTCACTTTTGCCAATCCTCTAATAGAAATGGAGATAGCAGGTGGCAGACCTGAGTGCCAGCTGCTTTCCTGTCCCCACAGGTGTCCTGTGAGGGAGTGCCTCACTGGCCCATCTCACAGATGAAAAAACTGAGGCTCAGACTGGTTTTAGAACTTGCTGAAGTCCTCACACTTTGCAAATGACCACACCAGGCCTCAGACAGGGGCTTGCTGCCTCCTGGGCCTACCTTCTTCATACCAGACCACGTTTTACCAGCTGTCCCCATTTCCTAGTGAAAGAGAGGAAGGAAGGGAAGCCAAGTGCCACCGCCTTGATCTTCACCACCACCATTTGTGCTGATGAGCAAATAGAGGGTCTGAGAAGGGGTGAGACCCCTCAGCCCCATCAGAGCTGCTTGCTTTCCACCACAGATGTTTTTGGCTGAACTTTAGGGTTCTGCCCAAGCCTGTGTCCTCAGGAGGAGAAACAAGTGGGAGGCTGGGAACACTCCTCTGTGCCTCAGCTTCCTCCTCTGTAAAATGGGGACAATAACAGTGTTAACTCCTGCCCCATAGGTTGGTGCTGAGGCAAAATGTGATGTAATCAATGAATGTTAGCGACTGTTAGATTTAGGGCGGGAGGGCAGGAGGTGTGGGTGTGCACAGGACACATGGCTGTGGGATGGAGGTGGGAGAGGCAGGGTACAGTGACATATGGACCAGCTGGCTGAGACAGAGGCCTCCTCCTCACCAGCTGGCTCCCGGGGAGACAGCATGGTTTGTACCCCTCATTCCCAAGCCTACACCTGCTGCCAGGGGAGGATGCTGAGCATGGCTTCCCTTGGAAAAAGAGGATTGTAGAGAAAGCCTGGAGACAGGGAGGTTATATCCAGGAGGCCTAAGCCTGGGGTCAGGGTTGTGGAAGGGACTAAGAAGCCTGTACTTGGGCCCTCTGCCCTCATCCACCTCTTAGCCCTACCATCAACCCTACCATTAGGCAACCATTGTTTTGCTATAGCCTTCAACTACAAGATCCTGAAAGGCACAAACTACCCTGAGCTTTAAAAAGTGAATAAACATGAGGATTGGGCCCTGTGATTCCAGTGTGTGTGCATGCATACACGCACACACACGTTTTCTGTATGCATTAGTTAGAGTTCAGCAGAGAAATAGTACCAGTAGGAGATGAATACTAAGAATTTTTGTTTGTTTTTTTTTGGCAAGGAGTTGGTTGTGGCTAGGCAAGTCTGAAATCATGAGGTGCACGCTAGAACTCTTTTCAAGGGACGAAGTTGCGGTCCACAGGCAGAATTTCTTCCTCATCAGGAAACCTCAGCTCTGATTTTAAGGCCTTTCAGCTGATTGAATCAGGCCCACCCTGATTACATTCTAGGATAATCTTCCTTAAAGTCCATTGATAATGAAAGTTCATTTACAAAATACCATCACCAACCAGCAACATCTAAATTAGTGTTTGAATGACTGGGGACTGTAACTTAGACAACTTGGCAAGAGGCCATCACACACAGATACCAGCTAGACATGGTTTTGGTGGCCTGTGGAATGTGCTTTGTGCTTTTTAATGTGGCTATTTACTGAGTACTTACTATGGACTAGGCACTGCACTAAGTGGTTTCTCCACAGCATCTCAGTTAATCCTCAAAACATCCTGTGAAGTAGGTGCCCTTCTTGTCCGTAATTCCACAGGTAAGGAGACAGCCTCGGAGAAGTGTGGATACTCCCAGGGTCACACAATCTCAAGGGCAGATCTGTGCTTGGAACCATCTCTTTCTATGGCTTCCCCGTGTTAGTTTCTCCTCTCTCTGCTTCCTCTACTCTCCTGCTACAGAAAGTCAGAGTTCAAATTGCTGTGTGATGTGAGCATGCTCCCGCGCTCTGGACTCCAGTTCTCTCCCTGTGAAGCGATCCTGCGTAGCCTTCTCGGTCTTTCTGGCATTAGGGCAGAGGAAGACCATTCTAGGACCACTTTCTCGGGCCTTTGCTGCCACCTAGGGGACTCACCGATGTTCACCACGCTCCAGACTTGCCCTCTGGAAGGCAGGTAAATTTGCAAGTGAGCTGCTGAAGTCCAGCTGGATGGGAAGGAGGAAGCAAATGGTGTGAGGAGCGATTCTGGGCTCGGGAACAGAAACAATGTATATCCCACTGACCCTTGCCTCCACTTTTATCACTCAGGCTCCCCAGGCCTCTGCAAAGTCTGTGGCCCTCCACCCCTGCGGAACTCTGCCGCCGGCCTCACCAGAAGGGTCCCGCTGTCCCCCGCCTCAGTGGGGCCTCGGAGCCAGGAAGTCCAGAGATCTAAGGGGAAGCGAGAGCTTGTCTCTGCCATTTAGGTCACAGGACAGGTCCGCAGTGTGACTCAGGGCCCGGAGTGGACCCGTCCACCTCGACTAGAGAAGAGGAGGAGGCGGAGGCCCAAGGGGCGAACAAAAGAGGAGGGGAAAGGAGCGTAGTCCGGGAAGGAGGGTATAGGAGAGCCCCTTCTCACCCTTTCGTGCTGTTCCTGCGCTTCCAGCAGCTCCCGACTCTCCATGTTAGCCCATCAATACAAGCCCAACACAGAGCCCGCCAAAGGCCCCGCCCACGACCCGCCCCTTTCTTTCGAGCGCAGCCACTAGGATTTTTAATTTCAGCAAATAGATGGATGGTGATGCCATTGATTGAGTTGTGGAGATTGATCTTGCTGTGGAAATTGAGAATGCAATTTTGGAGAACTTACATATTTCTCTTAAGCAAGTTAAGATGATAAGGCAGCTGGCAAGGGCCTAGAGATCAGGGGAGTAGATTGGGATATTTGGCTTGGGAGATGGGACAGTACTCCAGCAGGAGGCAGTGCACTTCAAGGCAGGAGAGCTAAGCTGTTCATATTAGCCACTAGCCACGTGTGACTGTTGGGCACTTGACATATGACGTGTCTGAATTGGAGTGTCCTGAAATGTGAAATACATATCAGATTTTGAAAATTTAGCATGAAAAAAAGAATATAGAATATCTCATGAACAATTTTTTAGTGATTCCATGTTGAAATGCTAATCTTTTGATATATTGGTTTAAATAAAATATATTATTAAAATTAATTTCATCTATTTCTTTTACCTTTTAAAATGTGGCTACTAATGCCTGACCAGTGGTGGAGCAGTGGATAGAGTGTCGACCTAGGATGCTGAGGACCCAGATTTAAAACCCCGAGGTTGCCAGCTTGAGTGTGGGGGATTATCGATGTGATCCCATGGTCGCTGGCTTGAAACTCAAGTCGCTGGCTTGAGCCCATGGTCACTGGCTTGAACAAGGCGTCACTGGCTGGGCTTGAGCCCCCTAGTCAAGGCACGTATGAGAAACAATCAATGAACAACTAAAGTGATGCAACTATGAATTGATGCTTCTCATCCTTCTCCCTTCCTGTCTGCATGTCCCTCTCCCCCCACTCTCTCGCTAAAGAGTGTAGCTTCTAAAAATTTTTATATTTTTATTTTTATTGATTTTAGAGAGAAAGAGAAAGGGAGAGAGAAACATCCATTTGTTGTTTCGCTTTTCCATGCATTCATTGGTTAATTCCTGTGTGTGCCTTGACTGGGGATCAAACCTGAAAACTTGGTACATCAGGACAATGCTCTGACTAACTGAGCTAACCAGCCAGGGCAATAATGTGGCTACTAAAAAATTTAAAATTACATTTGTGGCTCTCACTGTAGTATTTTTACTGGGAGGAGCTGCCCTAGCTGGTAGGGCTGGTGGAAGATGTGACTGGTCAGGACATTAGGTGGCAGCAGTGGCTAGGAATTTGAAGGGCACTTCCAATGAGGACAAGCCTACGTTACACCCTTACACCTGCAGTGGGGGTTGTTGGCTTGGCTCTCCCTTGCTTTCCTTCCTGGGACTTCCTCATAGCAAAACGGTGGCACACCTCTCTGGACTTCCCAACCCATTGGCTGTCTCAGTTGGAATTGAGGAAGCGTCAGGAAGGGTTCCAATATTGTGGCAACATGAAGGACTCAGAAGGTGCTGGTACCTTAGATGCTGAATTCTCATCCCCTTCCTGTCACCCCTGGCTGACATCACCCTGCCCAGGGGACATTTCTACCCCTTGGACTGAACAGGGTATGCCAACCAACAGCTGGGTAGTCAAGGCAACCAAGGTCATAAAACTCATAATTTACAGGAAATAGATGTGATTGTAACCCATTTTCACCCATTAGCATTCTAAACACCTTGTTCAAACTGCCTGTAGTGTTTCTGGTTGGCAAGAAAACTGCCATTAATAGAAAAAGAACAGGGAGATGGTTAGGGGGTGGTGAGATTGAATTGACTTAGTTTGGTGTGACTTTTGTGAGTGCCACTGTATGCCAAGTAACATTTGTTCAAGTATCTTAATACAGGGACAAATGCATGGAGGAATAAATAAAGACCCATGAGAGCACAGAGGAAACAAAGCTAATGCCAGTGTGTGTGTGTAAGTTTGAATTCAGAGAAGGTGGTTTCAGCAGAGGGGTAGGATTTAGCCACGCAGAGGAAGCTGTGGATAGAGGGTTTTCCAGGCACATGGAACAGCCGGAAAAGACATGATTCGGGTAAGAACAGATAGAACTGTTTGGCTAGAATGTTGGGCACATGGAACAAAGTCCCAGGAAAAGACAGTTGGTGCCAGATCTTGAGAAGAAACCACTTGCCTGGAGCTTTTTAGAGGGCCACACAAAGAAGAGAGAGAAAAAGGAACTGGTGTGAGGAAAAGAGGGAGGTAAAGACCCTTTCTGGGATCACCCTGCAGTGTGGGGTAGTGGTTAAAAGCATTTGTTTTGGAAGTGGAAAGACCTGAAACTGAATGGTAGTCTTACCTTTTTTTTTTTTTTTGAAAATGGCTTTATTGAGATATAATTCACATACCATACAAATTCACTCATGTAAAGTATACACTTTGATTACATTTAGTATGTTCATAGTTATACAACTGTAACTACAGTCAACTTTAAAAAAAATTGAGATATACAAAATGGATAAAAGACTTGAATATAAGCCGTGAAACCATAAGCATCTTAGAAGAAAACATAGGCAGTAAGCTCTCTGACATCTGTCGCAGCAATATATTTGCTGATTTGTCTCCACAGGCAAGTGAAATAAAAGACAGGATAAACAAATGGGACTTTATCAAACTAAAAAGCTTCTGCACAGCTAAAGACAATAAGAACAGAATAAAAAGACAAACTACACAATGGGAGAATATATTTGACATAGCGTCTGATAAGGGGTTAATAACCAAAATTTATAAAGAACTTGTAAAACTTAATACCAGGAAAACAAACAATCCAATCCAAAAATGGGCAAAAGAAATGAATAGACACTTCTCCAAAGAGGACACACAGATGGCCAATAGGCATATGAAAAAATGTTCAACATCACTAATGATTAGAGAAATGCAAATTAAAACCACAATGAGATATCACCTCACACCAGTCAGAATGGCGCTCATCAATAAAACAACACAGAATAAGTGCTGGCGAGGATGTGGAGAAAAGGGAACCCTCCTGCACTGCTGGTGGGAATGCAGACTGGTGCAGCCACTGTGGAAAACAATATGGAGATTCCTCAAGAAATTAAAAATCGAACTGCCTTTTGACCCAGCTATACCACTGTTAGGAATATACCCCAAGAACACCATAGCACTGTTTGAAAAGAAGAAATGCACCCCCATGTTTATG
Organism: Saccopteryx bilineata; assembly: GCF_036850765.1. Classification (NCBI taxonomy): domain Eukaryota; kingdom Metazoa; phylum Chordata; class Mammalia; order Chiroptera; family Emballonuridae; genus Saccopteryx; species Saccopteryx bilineata. The sequence continues at coordinate 255,774,313 of NC_089491.1, read as the reverse complement.
GCAGCATTGTTCACAATAGCAAAGATTTGGAAACAGCCCAAGTGTCCATCAGAGGACGAGTGGATTAAAAAGCTTTGGTATATATATACTATGGAATACTACTCAGCCACAAGAAATGATGACATCGGATCTTTTACAACAACATGGATGGGCCTTGATAACATTATACTGAGTGAAAGAAGTAAATCAGAAAAAACTAAGAACTATATGTTTCCACACATAGGTGGGACATAAAGATGAGACTCAGAGACATAAACAACAGTGTGGGGGTTATAGGGTGGGGGGAGGAGAGGGAGGGGGTTGGGGGAGGGGAGGGGCACAAAGATCATGGCTTTTCAGCACTTGCCATATTCTCCCCTTAATCTATAGACAGACAGCAAATATTTACATATGGTGTTCCCACTATAAAGACTGCTGTCTTAGGGACAAATGCTGATAAACTATTTCAGCAGTTCCTCCTTCTTCAAAGACTTATATAGAAACATAGATCTCCATGTTTCATAGGACATACTCAAGCTCACTCCATGCTCCCTGGTGCTTTAGCACAAGGGTATGCCCCCCCCTTTTTTTTTAGTATTTTTCTTTTATTTATTTATTTTTTGTATATTTCTGAGGATGGGGATGGGGAGGCAGTCAGACAGACTCCTGCATGTGCCTGACTGGGATCCACCTGGCATGCCTACCGGGGGGAATGCTCTGCCCATCTGGGATGTTGCTCTGTTGCAACCGGAGCCATTCTGGTGACTGGGGCAGAGGCCATGGGGCCATCCTTAGGGTCCAGGGTGGATTTGCTCCGGTGGAACCTTGGCTGCGGGCGGAAGGAGAGGGGGGGGAATGGAGAGGTAGATGGGCACTTCTCCTGTGTGCTCTGGCCGGGAATCGAACCCGGGAATCCTGCACACCAGGCCAATGACTCCGACGGGTCTACCATATCATGCTTTTTACTTAAAAAAAAAAATAATTTACATTTCTTTTGAATGCTGATGAACAGGAGACACCAAATCTTTTTCGCCTGCAAACTACTACCTTCTTTATTAGATCTAGCTAATAACACTGTTTTGTCTTTTTTCCAAATAGCTCCAGATATATGGAAAAGATTTATATAGGCGGAAGGGGATCCTCAAACCCCTCAGCGAGATCTTCTGAGAATGGCTTTTAAGATACCTAGAGGCAGAAAAAGCCCAATAGAGATCAGGGGAACTACCAGCTTTTAGGATACACCCTTAAAGGCTCCAACACCCAAAAGGGTCTCATAGGATGCCATCTGGGTCCTGCTTCACTAGTGGAAAGGAAGGTCATTGAGCTAAAGTCTGCCAGGCTTACACGCCTCTGCTGTGAGGAAACAGGGACACTGGAAGGTGGGCTTCCCCCTCGCTCCTCTAAGGGAGGGTTCAGTCTCTTCCAGCCCTGCTCCAACCACCTATGACCTAACCTTGCCCAGAAAGCTGGGGTTTGCCACTGAAGGCTGAAGGTGCCCAGGGCCATCGGCCCCATCTACGACACTGTGGACGAGCCTAGGGTATTTCTTCCAAGAAGCAGGTAAACTGATCTCATTTGCACAAGGGCCACTTAACTATGTTTTGCCTGAATAGTCAGGTTTTTTATTCTTCCCACAAAGATATGAGTAGTGTCCTTATATCTTTGTAAGGTAAGTAGTGTCCTTACCTTACAAAAGAAATGTAAATTATTTTATTCTTCCCACAAAGATCTCTGTTGTGGGTGTTGATAGTCCTATTTTCTGCTGCTTTGCTTAATATATAGTGTTTCCTTTATCCCTCCTACCTCAATGCCCCACTCATATTTCAGGCTGAGACCTACTCTTAATTTAGAGCTCTCTTTCCCCCTTTTGCCAACTTGTATTATGAATTTACCTTTGCCACCCAGCTTAGTGTATCCCAAGGTTCTCTTTACCAGGCCACAGTCACAGAGCTCCAGGGAAAAGCAACCTGGTCTCAACTCTCCAGGCAGAGGAGAACAGAAGCTCCATATCCACGCATGCTGCAAATGGTTTTTTCCAATCTGCCTGAATCATTACCAGCTAGAAGCAGCGGTCATTGGGACTTGGACATGAGCTGCAAAGTATAGAATGGTGACAACAATTCCAGTGCCATGCGGACTTTTCCTGTGGGGAACTTTCCTGGACTCCTGCTCCCTGTGGCGGCTCCTAACAGACTGAACTGTGGTTGGGTTGCATTTTTCGGGGATTTGGCATGGTGATGGGGCCAACTTGGACTTGGGGAACATGTTAAGGACACTACTCATTCATGGATTCTTGCTGTATTGGCCAAGAGTTTGCTTAAAGGCTGTTAATCACTGTAAAAAAAAATAGAGGACTGGATAAAGAAGACGGGGCACATATACACCATGGTATATTATTCAGCTAGGAGAAAGGGTGACATCGGATCACTTATAGCGGAATGGTGGAGTCTTGGTAGCATTGTGCGGGGTGAAATGGGTGAATCAGAAAAAAACAGGAACTGCAGGATTCCATACATTGGTGGGACATAAAAGCGAGACTAAGAGGCATGAACAGGAGTGTGCTGGCTATGGGGGGTGGGGGGAGGGAAGGAGGGAGAGGGAAGGGGGAGGGGTACAGAGAGAACTGGATGGAGGGAGGCGGAGGACGATCTCTCTTCGGGTGATGGGTATGCAACAGAACTAAATAACAAGATAACCTGGAAATGTTTTCTTTGAATGTATGTACCCTCATTTATTGATGTCACCCCATTAAAATAAAAATTTATTTATAAAAAAAAATTGAGATATAATTCATATACCATAAAGTGACCATTTTGAGATGTTAATTTTATCAGTTTTTAGTAAACTCACAAAGTTGTGCAAACAGCACCAATGTCTAATTCCAGAATACTTTCATCACTCCAGAAAGAAACCCAGTAGCTCGAGTTTCCAGTCAGCAACCTCAGAGTTATGGGTCAATTCTTTATCCACTGTGCCAATGCCGGTCAAAGATCTTTTTAGAGGCCCGTGACAATGTTTTAGTTTCTTTTCAAATTAGAACAAAAGTGAACATGTAGGTCAAGGAAAATGCCTTAACACACAATATTAAGACAACAATAATGTCTTTATACAAAATGCAGTGGTGAAATATAATGTTTAACATATTTTGTAGAGGAAGGGACCTATGAGGTAGTAGTAGTACCTTGCATCCACAAAAGTCCTCCATGGTCCTGGTAATATCTACTTTATAGGGTTATCGTGAGGATTAAATATGGTAAGTCACATACCATGTACTCTGCTGGCCCATAGTAGGCAATCAGTAAATGGTCATTATTTGTGGGGAGCAGAGAGAGTTTCCCTCCGCAGCTCGAGCCCCTTTAAAAGGACCAGTGCCTTGGCAAGCTGGTGAATTATTGAGTGTGCAGTCCTGTGAAGGAGCTGCTCAGTGAGTTCAAAGGAAGGTCAGCACTAAGGAGCTGCCCCTCTTTCCTGATTTCCTGCTCTGACACCTCTGAGGGCTCTGGGGGCACTGTGGCCTCAGTAAGCAAAGAGCGAGTTGCTGAGGCGGAGAGGAGGGGAGCCCTGTGGGGCTCTCTGCCTCAGTGGCTGACCTATTTGGTAAAAGTCCCTAGGATGACTCCTTGACACTGTTAGGCAGAGGCCTGATGTTCGCTTTGGTGGATAAGACAATGCCTATGTAGAGTTATTTGAGAGGCCCTAATGGCCCAGGTCTTTTTTTTTTTTTTTTAAATAGAGGTGAAATTTACACAACATAAAATTAACAATTTAAGCCTGATCTGTGGTGGCGCAGTGGATAAAGTGTCGACCTGGAATGCTGAGGTCGCTGGTTCAAAACCCTGTACTTGTCTGGTCAAGGCACATATGGGAGTTGATGCTTCCTGCTTCTCCGCCCTTTCTCTCTCTCTCCTTCTCTCTCCTCTCTAAAATGAATAAATAAAATTTTTTTAAATGAACAATTTAAGATGTATAATTTAGTGGTTTAATATATTTACATTGTTGTGCAGTCTATCTAATTCAAAACATTTTTATCACCCTAAAGCGGTGTTTCCCAACGTGAGGCCCACGTCCCACAGGGGGGCAATTCGATAGTTAAGGGGGGCAATTTGAAAATGGACTCGACACGACTTTAACTCTTTCGCCCCGGACCATTTAAATGCAATGCTAGATATCGGTGCCAAATTTAACAAAAAATGCAATTCTTAAATAATTGCTGTAAATAATTATTAAGTATAATTTCGTTTGACGAGACCAAAATATCAACTGGGTGATTGGCGTCGTCAAGTAAACTTCGTCCTGGGTTCACCGCAGAGCGTGCCGTCTGCCGCGGGGAACCCCGGACGTTTTAAAAACTCGCTAAACAACGCAGTTATTCTCACCTAATTGGCCCATCGCAACTTCTGTAGTGTTTCACATCATTCAGTTGGTGTTAATTTGAAATAAGTGTCAGTCAAAACTGTTGTAAAAGCTTGTTGATTTAAGCCCTGGCCAGTTGGCTCAGCGGTAGAGCGTCGGCCTGGCGTGCGGGGGACCTGGGTTCGATTCCCGGCCAGGGCACATAGGAGAAGTGCCCATTTGCTTCTCCACCCCCACCCCCTCCTTCCTCTCTGTCTCTCTCTTCCCCTCCCGCAGCCAAGGCTCCATTGGAGCAAAGATGGCCCGGGCGCTGGGGATGGCTCCTTGGCCTCTGCCCCAGGCGCTAGAGTGGCTCTGGTCGCGGCAGAGTGACGCCCCAGAGGGGCAGAGCATCGCCCCCTGGTGGGCAGAGCATCGCCCCTGGTGGGCGTGCCGGGTGGATCCCGGTCGGGCGCATGCGGGAGTCTATCTGACTGTCTCTCCCCGTTTCCAGCTTCAGAAAAAATACCAAAAAAAAAAAAAAAAAAAAAAAGCTTGTTGATTTAATAAATATACATATATATATATTGTATAGATATAATTGGTAAGTATTTGATTTTATTTTTATCAATATTAAACTCTTTATTAAGTACTTCTTGCATCGGGGCTAGAAAGCACTAATATTTTATAAATATTATTGGGGCTATAATAGTACATGCATGACAATTTTAATTTTAGAAGCATAACTTTCCAGAAAATTTTGTCAAGTGGAAAAAATATAGATACCTTTTGATTTGCGGTGGTAGTGTAGTAAATGTGTTATATACATTTAAATAAATATGAATTTTTAGTATACATTTACTCTGTCACATTGAATATATTTTAACACATATATATATTTTTTATTCATTTTAGAGAGGAGAGGGAGAGACAGAGAGAGAGAAGTGGGGGAGGAGCTGGAAGCATCAACTCCCATATGTGCCTTGACCAGGCAAGCCCAGGGTTTTGAACCGGCGACCTCAGCATTTCCAGGTTGACGCTTTATCCACTGCGCCACCACAGGTCAGGCTTAACACATATTTTAATATTAGTTTTTAATTGATCTTATTTTTATTTCTTATAGCCCATAGTAAAATGAGTGGTGCAAGCAAGAAAAAAAACTCGTTAATATTCGGAGGAATATTTAAAATTTGGGTTCATACCCGCTGTTCACGATGAGCGGATTCCTTTTTGTCTTTTATGCCAGCAATGCTTGACCAACGAATCAATGAAACGAGGTCGTCTTGAGGCGCATTTGAAGGCGAAACATAGTGCTCATATTAATTCAGATTTGAGTTACGTTAAAACTTTAAAGAAAAAATTTGAAAAAAGAACAACATTAAAGTCTCTATTTACTGCTCATACTTCAACTAATAATCGTGTTCTTGAGGCTAGTTATCAAATTTCTTTATTCATCGCTAAAACTGGAGAAAATCACACTATAGGAGAGAATTTAATAAAACCATCAATATCAGCATTTCTTTTAAATTTTATTTATTTATTTATTCATTTTAGAGAGGAGAGAGAGAGAGAGAGAGAAAGGAGGGAGGAGCAGGAAGCATCAACTCCCATATATGCCTTGACCAGGCAAGCCCAGGGTTTTGAACCGGTAACCTCAGCATTCCAGGTCAACGCTTTATCCACTGCGCCACCACAGGTCAGACTCAATATCAGCATTTCTTAAAACGGTTCTTGAAAAAGATGACAAAGATGTAAAAGCTATGCCACTCAGTAACAATTCTGTTAGCAGAAGAATAGACGAAATGAGTGAGGATATTGAAAAACAACTTGTTGAAAAGCTGAAAACAAGAAAATTCTCCTTGCAAATGGATGAATCAACTTTGAGAGACAGTGAGGCAGTATTGATAACTTACGTAAGATATATTGATAAAGGACATTTTGCTGAAGAAATGTTGTTCTGTAAAAGATTAGAAAGCACCACTACCTCCAAAGATATATATAATAAGCTAAAAAACTACTTAGATGTCAATGATGTACCAATGAAAAATATAACATCTTGTGCTGTAGATGGTGCTCCCAATATGATGGGCAAGAAAAATGGCTGCTTAAAATGGATGAAAGATGCGAATCCAGAAATGATTCTTGTGCATTGTGTTATTCATAGGGAAAACTTGGTAGCTAAAAACATCTCGCCTGTTCTGAATGAAGTATTACATACAGTAATAAAGTGTGTTAATGCTATTAAAGCTAGTGGCAAATGTGAGCGGCTTTTCAAGCTATTTTGTCAAGAACAAAATGAAGACCATGTGAGACTTTTACTTCATACTGAAGTAAGATGGCTATCTAAAGGAAACTGTTTGAAAAGATTTATGGAACTGTTTGATACTCTTAGTGATTTTTTAAGCGACAAACCTGAAATGAAGTATCTGTTAACAATAGATGGTAAAGCATTTGTGAGTTATTTAGCCGATATCTTTGAAAAACTAAATATATTAAATAAGCAACTTCAAGGAACAAATAAAACTCTTGTCGATGCAAAAGCAAAGATATTTGGTTTCATTACCAATATTGAGTTATGTCAGAAACATATTAACAACAAAAACTTTAAACAGTTTCATTGGCTCCAAAAATGTGAAGTAACTGATACCGCTTTACTTGTTATTGTCAATCATTTGAATATTCTATCGGCTGATTTAAAAGAAAGATTTTCTGATTAAAAAAAAATTGATTTCCCAACATGGATGATGCAGCCAATGTTAGTGGATTTGTCTGATATATCAAATATGCAGTATCAAGAAGAACTCGCAGAATTGCAAAATGATGAGCCGGTTAAAGCTTTATTTAATATCAAAGGAGCGATGGCATGGCTTTGTGAGGAAACAGAAATCAAATACCCAAATTCAACCAAATGTACAAGAAAACTATTGCTACCGTTTCCATCTTCATTTTTAGCTGAATGTGGATTTAGTGCTGTAAATGATTTACTGGTAAAAAAGAGAAATCGGCTGGATATAACACAATGTGGAGACTTGAGACTAAAGCTAACCGAATTGGAACCTAATATAAAATCTCTGTGCAGGCCCTGGCCGGTTGGCTCAGCGGTGGAGCGTTGGCCTGGCGCGCGGGGGACCCGGGTTCGATTCCCGGCCAGGGCACATGGGAGAAGTGCCCATTTGCTTCTCCACCCCCACCCCCACTTCCTCTCTGTCTCTCTCTTCCCCTCCTGCAGCCAAGGCTCCATTGGAGCAAGGATGGCCCGGGCGCTGGGGATGGCTCCTTGGCCTCTGCCCCAGGCGCTAGAGTGGCTCTGGTCGTGGCAGAGCGACGCGCCGGAGGGGCAGAGCATCGCCCCCTGGTGGGCAGAGCGTCGCTCCTGGTGGGCGTGCCGGGTGGATCCCGGTCGGGTGCATGCGGGAGTCTGTCTGACTGTCTCTCCCTGTTTCCAGCTTCAGAGAAATACAAAAAAAAAAAAAAAATAGTATTGCAAGGTGTATCCATGTTGTAGTATGTACCAATGCCTCATTTCTTTGTACAGCTTAATAACACTCCGTTGTGTGGATAGACCATGTTTAGTTTATCCTTTTATCAGCTGATGTACATTTGGGTTGTTTTTACCTTTTGTCTATTGTGAATAGTTTTGTTATGAATATTCATGTACCAGTTTTTAGGTCAATGTGTTTTCAACTCTTTGGGGTATATAATTAGGAGTGGAATTGCTGGATCATATGGTAACTCTATGTTTGACTTTTTGAGGAATTACCAAATACTGGCTGCACCATTTTACATGGAAAGCCTTTCTTTTCCATCCCTGTTCCCAGAAGCTCTTGCTCTCTTTTGTTTGGGTGGCTCCTTCCTTTGGTAGGACCTGGAATTCTGCTGGCATTGTGGTGCCAGAGGTGGCTGCCAGAACAGGTGCCTCCTGCAGATGACCTGGTGCCTTATTTTCCCTGCCCCCATTTCTTCCCTGCCTTTTCTGGCTCACCTCCTAGAGTAGAAATGACCCAGGGCCAAACATTAACTGTGAAACTATAAAACCACGTGAAACTCCGGTGGCTCCTGGCGGCCTGGACTCTCGGTGCCCTGTTATCAGGAAGTGCTGGCTCTCCTCCCTGTGGAGGGAAGGTGCAGTGTCTGAAATGATGAGGGGGTCCCAGCACTCTCGGCTTCCACCCTGGACAGTGGTGGGCAGAGGAGGCCTCTGTCGCTTAAGGACTGTCTAGAATCCGAGGCTTGGGGCTTGGAGCTTGGGGAGAGAACACAGCAGAATCTGTCAGTGTCAACAGAAGATGTGCCCTCACTTGTGCAGTCAGGAACTTCCCTAGTTTGATGTGGACCCTGATGTACACATACATATGTACAGTGATTTCATAGACATCTACACAGTACTGAAAAACAGGCTTACCCCTCATGTACCCTGGAGTAGAGTATGTCCATCTATATACTGTCTTTTAGTCATCCCTGGAATCTTGCACAGTGTCTGCAGCATTAAGACATCTTCTTTGGACTGACAGGTGAATAGTGAGTGAAAAGCCTTTACATCTTCCCACATACTCATCTACATGTACATACATTTTGAGGATGGCACCTGTAGGTACCCATGGATGTTCACAATATGCCTATAACACATACATACACACACACACACTCAAACTAAACACAATAGCATAAACACACCTGTCCATGCACACCTGCACCTACAAGTCATATGCATATGTGTATGTGTATATAATTATAGATTCCTGAATGATCTTGCTAAACAGCAAAGTGGTGGTTATGATGAGAGAACATGTTTCCAGGGACATAGGACAAGGCAAAGATGGTATTTCAGCTGGGACACCCATCTCCCAGTCATGAGCTGGGATGCTTGTCCACCTTGCAAAGCTTTCACCTCTGTTCTTCATGCTAAATGAGGTGGTGCACAGGCCCCTTATAATCCCTTGGAGAAAATGTATCGATCTGGGAACTGCCCTAGGCTCTTATTCCTTTAGAGAATGATGATACCCTAGAGCAGGGTATCAAACTTTTTACACAGGGATCCAGTTCACTGTCCCTCAGGCCGTTGGAGGGCCGGACTATAAAAAAAACTATGAACAAATCCCTGTGCACACTGCACATGTCTTATTTTAAAGTAAAAAAACAAAACAGGGACAAATACAATATTTAAAATAAAGAACAAGTAAGTTTAAATCAACAAACTGATCAGTATTTCAATGGGAACTATGCTCCTCTCACTGACCACCAATGAAAGAGGTGCCCCTTCCGGAAGTGCAGCGGGGGCCGGATAAATGGCCTCAGGGGGCCGCATGCTGCCCGCGGGCCGTAGTTTGGGGACCCCTGCCCTAGAGTCTAAAGGGGTGAAGCCGCAAGCAGGCTGGAGCCAGTGTGAAGGTATTTATAAAGTGTGCGTGTGTGTGTTCCCATGTTGTTACAGGGGTGGCCCAGGCTTCATTTCTTAAAAAGGGCATGAGGCTGTGATTTCACTGCATCCTGCACACCTCAAAACCTACAATCTGGAGGCAAGAACCCTGGCGCATGGTTTGGGCTCTATAACCAGCTTGCCATGTGGCATTAAGAGGTCGTGTCAAAGCCCTGACCGGTTGGCTCAGCGGTAGGCGTTGGCCTGGCATGCAGGAGTTCTGGGTTCGATTCCCGGCCAGGGCACACAGGAGAGGCGCACATCTGCTTCTCCACCCTTCCCCCTCTCCTTCCTCTCTGTCTCTCTCTTCCCCTCCAGCAGCCGGGGCTCCATTGGAGCAAAGATGGCCTGGGCGCTGAGGATGGCTCTGTGGCCTCTGCAGCAGGCGCTAAAATGGCTCTGGATGCAACAGAGCAATGCCCCAGAGGGGCAGAGCATCGCCCCCTGGGGGGCATGCCAGGTGGATCCCGGTCGGGCGCATGCAGGAGTCTGTCTGACTGCCTCCCCGTTTCCAGCTTCGGAAAAATGAAAAAAAAAAAAAAAAAAAAGAGGTTGTGTCACCTCCATGCCAACGGCTTCACACTCCAGTGGAGTGGTCAGCCTGCCTCACAGGGTTCCTGTGAGAATCAGGGACAAAGAGAACTTACAGGTATTTTGAAGAGTTAAGAACTTTTCCTGGCAGCCAGGGCTTATTTCTCAGCTTGGTGAAAAACATTCTAAGTATTCCAGCATCCTGAACAATGAATCTGTGCATAGGATAAAAGGTTGAACACAGCACAGTTTCATTTCCCACAGGAACACAGTAGCCAAGTAGGAAGAAGCACCCATGGGAGGGATCCCTGCAACCCCCGCAGTCGGTGCTAAGCACCTGACCCTGGGATATAGTACAGTGTAGCGGGGTGGTCAGAGGGCTGCGGGCACAGGGGCTTGGGGAGTCAGAAAAGGTTTCATGGAGGAAGTGAGGATTGGCAAGGTTTAGTTAGGGGAGGGGTATGGGAAGGTAGAGTGCTCTGGGTAGAGGGTTGGGGGGATGGCAGCCAAACCATGGAGGGTGCCTCACCAAAGTTACAAGTGGTAAAGATTAAAAGGGAAAACAGGAGTAACAAGGTTAATTTTTGAGTCTTTTCTGGAACTGACCCAGCCCAGTGGTTAATTGTTTGACCCTTTAGGAATTACTTGGACTCTGTCCCAGGCATACATACACACACAACTAGAGGATCTGGAGTGACCCAGAACAGAGCTGAGGGGGACCTTAGAAGTCACCCTGTCCAAGCCTGACCCTTTGCCAGAGGCAAAATTGAGGCCAGACCCTTTGCCAGAGGCAAAATTGAGGCCAGGAGAGGCCAGATCAAGGTGCTGAGGTTTCTCCGGGAGTTAGTGGCAGAGCTGGAATTTGAACTCAGGTCTCCTGAGTCTAGTGCCTTTTCTGGGTCTTAAAGGTTTTCTACCTTTTTTCTTATTGAAAAAGCAGTATCCCTTTATTACAGAAGAATAAGAAGATACAGAGGTCAATAAAAACAGAAGAAGTAAACTCCATAGTCCCATTCGCCCCTTCCCTCTTAGGTGGCCATCGTTAATACCCAGGTGTGTGCTCCTCTAGTTCCTTCTCTGTGCCTGTTCTGTGTGCGTGTATGCATATAATGTACATGTGTGAGTTCATATATGTGGATGTTGTTTATATGATATGTATATTATATGCATATAAATAGAAGATAGTATGTAGTATTCTTTTTTTTAAATTTTTATTAATTTTAATAGGGTGACATCAATAAATCAGGGTACATATAATCAAAGAAAACATGTCCAGGTTATCTTGTCATTCAATTCTGTTGCATACCCATCACCCAAAGTCAGATTGTCCTCCGTCACCTTCTATCTAGTTTTCTTTGTGCCCCTCTCCTTCCCCCTCCCCCTCTCCCTCCTCTCCTCCCCCTGCCCCCTGTAACCACCACTCTCTTGTCCATGTCTCTTAGTCTCGTTTTTATGTCCCACCAATGTATGGAATTCTGCAGTTCTTGTTTTTTTCTGATTTACTTATTTCACTTCGTATAATGTTATCAAGATCCCACCATTTTGTTGTGATCTGATGTCATCATTTTTTTTTTTTTTTTTTACACAGACAGAGAGAGAGAGAGAGAGTCAGAGAGAGGGATAGACAGGGACAGACAGACAGGAATGGAGAGAGATGAGAAGCATCAATCATTAGTTTTTCGTTGCGCATTGCAACACCTTAGTTGTTCATTGATTGCTTTCTCATATGTGCCTTGACCGCGGGCCTTCAGCAGACGGAGTAACCCCTTGCTTGAGCCAGGACCTTAGGTCCAAGCTGGTGAGATTTGCTCAAACCAGATGAGCCCGTGCTCTAGCTGGCGACTTTGGGGTCTTGAACCTGGGTCCTCAGCATCCCAGTCCGACGCTCTATTCACTGTGCCACCGCCTGGTCAGGCCTGATGTCATCATTTTTTATGGCTGAATAGTATACCATGGTGTATATGTGCCACATCTTCTTTATCCAGTCTTCTTCTTCTTTTTTTTTTACAGTCATTAAAGCCTTTAAGCAAACTCTTGGTCAATACAGCAAGAATCCATAAAAGAGTAGTGTCCTTAACATGTTCACCAAGTCCAAGTTGGCTCCAACACCATGCCAAATCCCTGAAAAATGCAACCCAACCCCAGTTCAGTCCGTTAGGAACTGTCCCAAGGAGCAGGAGTCCAGGACAAGTCCACCTCCAGGGAAAGTCTGCATGGCACTGGAATTTTTGTCACAATTCTATACTTTGCAGCTCACGTTCAAGTCCCAATGACAGCTGCTTCTAGCTGGTAATGATTCAGGTAGACTGGAAAAGCCATCTGCAGCATGTGTGGAGATGGAGCTTCTGTTCTCCTCTGCCTGGAGAGATGAGACCAGGTTGCTTTTCCCTGGAGCTCTGCGACTGTGGCTTGGTAAAGAGAACCTTGGGATACACTAAGCTGGGTGGCAAAGGTAGATTCATAATAGAAGCTGGCAAAGGGGGGAAAGAGAGCTCTAAATTAGGAGTAGGTCCCAGCCTGAAATATGAGTGGGGCATTGAGGTAGAAGGAATAAAGGAGACACTATATATTAAACAAAGCAGCAGAAAATAGGACTATCAACACCCACAACAGAGATCTTCAAGGGAAGAATAAAAAACCTGACTATTCAGGCAAGACATAGTTAAGTGGCCCTTGTGCAAATGAGATCAATTTACCTGCTTCTTGGAAGAAATACCCTAGGCTTGTCCACAGTGTCATAGATGGAGCCGACAGCCCTGGGCCCCTTCAGCCTTCAGTGGCAAACCCCAGCATTCTGGGCAAGGTTAGGTCATAGGTGGTGGAGCAGGGCTGGAAGAGACTGAACCCTCCCTTAGAGGAGCAAGGGGGAAGCCTACCTTCCAGTGTCCCTTTTCCTCACAGCAGAGGCATGTAAGTCTGGCTGGCTTTAGCTCAATCACCTTCCTTTCCACTATTGAAGCAGGACCCAGATGGCATCCTATGAGACCCCCGGTAGGCGTGCCGGGTGGATCCCAGTTGGGCGCATGCAGGAGTCTGTCAGATTGCCTCCCCATTTCCAACTTCAGAAAAAAAAAAATTAAAAAAAAAAGAAAGGGTATTCCCTTGTGCTAAAGCTCCAGAGAGCATGGAGTGAGCTCAAGTATGTCCTATAAAACATGGAGCTCTACGTCGGCCTGGCGTGTGGGGGACCAGGGATCGATTCCCGGCCAGGGCACACAGGAGAAGCGCCCATTTGCTTCTCCACCCCTCTCCTCCTTCCTCTCTGTCTCTCTCTTCCCCTCCCGCAGCCAAGGCTCCATTGGAGCAAAGATGGCCCTGGCGCTGGGGATGGCTCCTTGGCCTCTGCCCCAGGTGCTAGAGTGGCTCTGGTCTTGGCAGAGCATCGCCCCCTGGTGGGCAGAGCGTGGCCCCTGGTGGGTGTGCCGGGCGGATCCCGGTCGGGCGCATGCGGGAGTCTGTCTGACTGTCTCTCCCGGTTTCCAGCTTCAGAAAAAAACAACAACAAAAAAAACAAAAACAAAAACAAAAAACCCCAAAAAACATGGAGCTCTATGGTGACATACAAGTCTTTGAAGAAGGAGGAACTGTTGAAATAGTTCATCAGCATTTGTCCCTAAGACAGCAGTCTTTATAGTGGAAACACCATAAGTAAATATTTGCTGTCTGTATATAGATTAAAGGGGGAATATGGCAAATGCTGAAAAGCCATGATAATGGCATATAATTCTAGACTTTGAGCTGATTTTAAGTTGACAGTTTCAGTATAAGGTTGTCCATTGATTTGCAAGAGTGATTTGCCGTTTAGTGGAAGTTTCCCAGAGCCATTGTTGTTGATCCTTTGAAAAAAGGAACAACAATAATTTTGAGGCTCAAAACCTATAAGCTGTAAGGGTCGCCTATGCCCCTTGATAATCCAGGAGGCAACAAGATCAAAATATGGAAGTGTATTCCATAGGCTATTAGATGGTTCAATGTGCCCAAGTTGTAGCTGCTCTTGTACTCATTGAGCAGCTGCCCTAAGTTTCTCCTGAGAAAGGGGCCATTGGTCTACTCATACAGGATTATCTGATTTCCAAGTATTGGGTCTGCAGTATGTAGTATTCTTGATTTCACTGTGGTCTGGGAAAGTATCTACCCATGGGTATCTAAAAGCAGGTCCTGGGCCCTGGCCGGTTGGCTCAGTGGTAGAGCGTCGGCCTGGCGTGCGGGGGACCCGGGTTCGATTCCCGGCCAGGGCACATAGGAGAAGCGCCCATTTGCTTCTCCACCCCCCTCCTTCCTCTCTGTCTCTCTCTTCCCCTCCTGCAGCCGAGGCTCCATTGGAGCAAGGATGGCCCGGGCGCTGGAGATGGCTCCTTGGCCTCTGCCCCAGGCGCTAGAGTGGCTCTGGTCGCGGCAGAGCGACGCCCCGGAGGAGCAGAGCATCGCCCCCTGGTGGGCAGAGAGTCGCCCGTAGTGGGCGTGCCTGGTGGATCCCGGTCGGGAGCGTGCGTGAGTCTGTCTGACTGTCTCTCCCCGTTTCCAGCTTCAGAAAAATACACACACACACACACACACACACACACACACACACACACACAGCAGGTCCTGCTGTGCTTAGCTGCCACAGAAGTTTGTTTTAACATCCTCTCCTTGTCACTCTTTATTAATTCCAGAGCAGGGTTGGCAAACTTTTTTTGCCATAAGCCAGATCGTAAATATCTTGTTCTGTGGGCCATAGGGTCTCTGTCACAGCTACTCGACTTGGCCGGTGTAGACTAGAGAAAGTAAAGACTCTGGTTTTGGATATATTGCCCTGGAGGGGTCTGGGCACCACCCAGGGAAGTGTATGCAGTCCCCTTGTGAACTGTGGTCTGGAGCTCCCGAGAGAGGCAGGGGTCACCACATGTCATCTTCTGCTTGTTGTTCTAGCCACACTGCCCTCTCTCACTTCAAGATCATGTCGGCCAAGATCATTTCTATCTTAGGGCCTTTGATTTTCTGCATGGCTGACTCCTTTTATTCTTTAGTTCTCAGCTACACAAGGCAGGGACCTTGATTGTTTTGTTCAGTGCTGAATCCTCGGGGCCAAGCACAGTGTCTGGTACATAGCAGCTGCTCAATGAATGTTGACTGAATAAGTGAAGGGGAGTTATAGTCTAGGGATGAAGCAGGAGACAAGGACGCATATTAATATTTAAGGGATCTGGAGAGTACCCGAGGGCAAAGCAATTCCCTCCACAGTTGAAGTGTAGGCACTGGAATCTTTTCTGTTATTAATTTTGTTGATGACAATACTATTAAAAATGACAGTGAAAAGTCAGAGTGCCTGGGTTGAAATTTCTCTTTTAATAGCTGTGTGTCCTAGGCCCTGGCCAGTTGGCTCAGTGGTAGAGCGTCGCCCTGGTGTGCAGGAGTCCCGGGTTCAATTCCCGGCCAGGGCACACAGGAGAAGCGCCCATCTGCTTCTCCACCCCTCCCCCTCTCCTTCCTCTCTGTCTCTCTCTTCCCCTCCCGCAGCCGAGGCTCCATTGGAGCAGAGATGGCCCAGGCGCTGGGGATGGCTCCTTGGCCTCTGCCCCAGGCGCTAGAGTGGCTCTGGTCGCGGCAGAGCGACGCCCCGGAGGGGCAGAGCATCGTCCCCTGGTGGGCAGAGCATCGCCCCCTGGTGGGCAGAGCGGCGCCCCTGGTGGGCGTGCCGGGTGGATCCCGGTCGGGCGCATGCGGGAGTCTGACTGTCTCTCCCCGTTTCTAGCTTCAGAAAAAAAAAAAAAAATAGCTGTGTGTCCTTGAGCTAATACCTCAGTTTTCTCATTTGAAAAATGAGAATAATAACAGTATCTACCACTTTGGGTTGTGAAGATAAAATGCTTCACAAGACGATGCTTGGGTAGATAGGGACAGAGTAACTGTTCAATAAATATTAGCTATTATTACTTTTCAAACATTACCTTATACCAGGTATTATGCTAGGAACTTTCAATGAAAGTTCTTAATTTCCCCAATAACATGGTGAGACAGAACCTTTATTTTTTTAAGTCCATGTTTCATAATTGAGGAAATGGAGTCTTGGCCAGAGGAAGTCACTGAGTCACACATTTACTAGCTGGGAGATGGAGGCACTGGAAGTTAAGACTGGGTTTGTCTGAAAAAATTTATTTTTATTTTTTTTAACGAGAGAGAGAGAGAGAGAGAGAGAGAGAGCAAACAGGAAGGGAGAGAGATGAGAAGCATCAACTCATAGTTGCGGCACCTTAGTTTGTCATTGATTGCTTTCTCATATGTGCCTTGACCATGGGTGGAGGCAGGTGTCTATAGCTGAGCCAGCAACCTTGGGCTCAAGCCAGCAACCATGGGGTCATGTCTATGTTCCCCACGCTCAAGTCAGCAACCCCACGCTCAAGCTGGGTGAGCCCTCGTTCAAGCCAAATGATCCCGTGCTCAAGCGGGCGATCGTGGAGTTTCCAACTTGGGTCCTAAGCATCCTAGGCCAACACTCTATCCACTGTTCCACTGCCTGGTCAGGCTGACTTTTTAATTTTTTATTGATTGATTTTAGCATGAGAGAAAGAGAGAGAGAAACAAGAGTATCAATCTGCTTTTATTTATTTTCAATCTGCTTTTATATGTGCCCTAACTGGGGATCAAACTGGTAATCTCTGTGCTTCGTAATGATGCTATAACTAAATGAGCCATCCGGCCAGTGCTAAGTTTTTCCAACTTTAATGTTGATGCACTTAACTATTGTGTCACACTGCAGTCCCTCTGGAGTCCTGATATAGCCAAGGGAACTTGCTACAGAGGCTGATCAGAACTCAGGGATTCTGCCTCTAGACTTTAGCCTTTCTGAACCTGCAGAGGGCCTCTGTGGAAGGCAACAGAAAAGGTATCCTGATCAGCCTTTCTACCTTTGACTGAGAAGGCTAGAAGGGACCTGAGAGACCTTGTGGCATTTATAGTCTGGTGACCTACACCAATCATATACCAGAATATTTATAACTAGTCATCACAATTCTCTTCAATATCTAGAACCTTTGGGCAGGATAAGAGACTTCATGAAAACATAAACTTCCCCTTTGACCAATCAATGTTTAATTATTTTTCTACTTACTAACCTTGGTTGAGATCATGATAAGAAAGAAGAAATGGCTTTTGAATTATTTCATTGACAGCGGAGTCTTCTAAGGAAACATTTATATATACACAGATACACATGCACACCTGCTTAGCTGCTAACATGCTGACTCATGCCTGTCAGGGCATGTGTCCACACTGGCCCCATACTCCTGGAACACAAATAGCCTTGCAAGGAACTTGCCGCATGGGCAAGAGATCTTATGTACCCAATTGTGCACACATAGCAAAAAAACAAAACAAAAATATAACACACACACACACACACACACACACACACACACCCTTAGATGCTTCTTAAGTTTGGAAGGACAGATACTAAGTGAAAAAAATAATGAATAATAAGAATATTAATTTCCATTCATGAGTACTCACTGAGCGCTGGTGAGTAAGTTAAGCAATTTACATATACTGTCTCACTCAGTCGTCATAGCAATTATGTCAAATAGATATCAGCATCCCCTTGTTTCCCTCAGGATGACTGAGGCTGTGGTGAAGTCCAGATGCCTTGGGGATTTGTAGGCCCATCAAAATTTGGAAGCCTTGTGGTATAGCCTGCTGAGGTCACACAACTAGTAAATCACAGACGCAAATTTTGAATGCATCTGTGTTCTGACTAGAGAGCATTTGTTCTTAATCACAAAGATCTTATCCATCTGTATTTCCATGGAAGAAACGGAAGAAACATGGATTTAACTTTTACAGAATAACGGCACGAGACATCTTCCACAGCCATTGCCCTCAGCTTAGAAGGAATAGGTATTTTAAAAAAATTGTGGTACAATAGATACAACATGCAATTTACTTATTAAATCATTTTAGTGTACAAGTCAATGGCGTTAAATACATTCATGATGTTGTGCAACCATCCCCACTATTTCCAGGACTTTTTTATTGTCCCAAACAGAAACTCTGTACCCACTAAACAATTTAACTCCCCTTCACATCCCCTCTCCAACCCTTTGGTAATCACTATTATCACTTTTGTCTCTATACATTTGTCTATTCTAGGTACCTCATATAATGTTGAATGTTTTCAAGATCCACCCAAAAAGATGTCTTTTTTAATTTAATTAATTGTGTTACCTAGATTCTAGGGTCACCCTGAATGCCTCTCCCCTCCCCCCTATTCCCTTCAACATCTCCCTTGCCCCCCTCTCTACAGCGCCCTCCCCACTTCCCTTCAGGTTTATCCCATCCTATCATCCTCTTTCCCTCTGTCCACTTTCCCTCTGGTCCCTTTGATCCCTCCTCTGTCTCAATTCCATTCCTCAGTTCTCATTATTCCTTGGATTCCTCAAAGGAGTGAGGTCATATGATATTTTTCTTTCTCTGCCTGGCTTATTTCACTCAACATAATAGTTTCCAGGTCCCTCCATATTGTTGCAAAAGGTAATATTTCCTTCTTTTTCATAGCCCCATAGTATTCCATTGTATATATGTACTTCTTTTACCAGGCAAAGAGTTCAAATGTAAAGCATTATCTTAAAGTGGTGCTATAGTCAGAAAACCAAAGAGATTCAGTATGGGTTTAGACATAGTTTAGATAAGCATTTTTTTAAAGGTAAAGTTGGTACATAAAATTATATAGGTTTCAGGTGTACAACATTATGCTTCAATATATATAGATGAGCATTCTTGAACTAGTTAAGTTTTCTCCTTCTCCTCCTTCTTCTTGTTTTCCTCCTAATGCCTTTCCTCACCTCTGTGATGTCCTGTTTCTTTCCCTCCTCTGTTGCTCCAGGACAGGAACCTATGGCTCGTGAGCCAGATGTGGCTCTTTTGATGGCTGCATCTGGCTCACAGATAAATCTTTAATAAAAAAATGTTAAAATATAAAACATTCTCATGTATTACAATCCATTCATTTCCTACTGCTCATGTTCATGGTTGTGGGTAGCTGGAGCCAATCACAGCTGTCCTCCGGGACAACACCAAATTTTTATTGGATAGTGCATAACATACATGGGTCGTTGTGAGGTCAGGAAGTAGACTTCCTTCCTTTTAATCAAGTAGTCAGCTAGCTAATTGCAGAAACCCTTTTGACGAAGAAGATGGCTAAAAGAAAAAAAGATGAGGAGTATCATACTTTTCAGCAGGAATGGACAGAGGAATTCACCTTTGTGGAGAGAGCAGGTTCTGCAGTGTGTCTAATATGCAATGATAAAATTGCATCGATGAAACGGTCAAATATAAAGCGGCACTTCGACACATGCCATATTACATTTGCATCGAAATATCCAGCGGGGGACAGCAGGAAGAAAGCATGTCAAGAGCTACTGTGCAGAGTGCAAGCTAGTCAGCAGCAACTCCGTGTTTGGACCCAACAAGGTGACTGGAATTCGGCTAGCTTTGCTGATGCTTTAGCAATTGTGAGAAATGAAAAACCATTCACAGATGGGGAGTATGCCAAAACATTCATGCTCGATGTTGCCAATGAACTTTTTGACGATTTTTTGGATAAAGACAAGATAATCAAACGAATAAAAGACATGCCTCTGTCGGCAAGAACTGTTCATGATCGTACCATCATGATGGCAAATCAAATCGAGGCAACAAAAGTGAAGGACATAAATGCGGCACCATTCTTTTCTCTCGCTTTGGATGAGTCAACAGACGTAAGCCATTTATCCCAGTTCAGCGTGATTGCAAGGTATGCTGTTGGTGACACACTATGTGAAGAAAGTCTTGCTGTTTTGCCTATGAAAGAGACAACAGGAGGGGAGGATTTATTCAAGTCTTTCACTGAGTTCGCTAAAGAAAAAAATCCACCAATGGATAAACTTATTTTGGTGTGTACTGATGGTGCTCCGTGCACAGTGGGGAAAAACAGAGTATTAGTAGTGCTTCGTGAACATCCTAAGTTTTCACTGTGTCCTACATCAGAATGCGCTTTGTGCTCAGATGTGTGGCAAGCAGCTTGGTGAGGTGATGTCGCTGGTCATGTGGGTGGTCAACTTTATTGTTGCCCAAGCTTTAAATGATCGCCAGTTTAAGACACTGCTGGATGAAGTTGGGAATAATTATTCTGGTCTGCTTCTGCACAGCAATGTGCGTTGGTTGTCAAGAGCGAAGGTGCTCAGTTGTTTCATGCCTTGTCTGAGTGAAATCTGGACTTTTCTTGAAATGAAAAATGTCGAGTATCCTGAGTTACCTAACACTGAGTGGCTCCTGAAGTTCTACTATCTCATAGACATGACTGAACATCTGAACCAGCTCAATGTGAAAATGCAAGGCATTGGAAATACAGTCTTATCCCTTCAACAAGCAGTGTTTGCATTTGAAAACAAGCTGGAACTCTTCATTGCCAACACTGAAATAGGTCGTTTACTACACTTTGAAAAACTGGGAGAGTTTAAAGATGTATGCACAGCAAGTTACCCCACTCAACATCTTGATCTCCAGCAGCTAGCGGTCTTCACATCTAGTCTCCTGCAGTCATTCAAAGTGCACTTTGGAGAATTTTGTGAGCACACTCTCTTTTTAAGTTCATCACCCATCCACACGAGTGTGCAGTGGACAGCGCTGACTTGAGTTACATCCCCGGTGTCTCCGTCAGAGATTTTGAACTACAAGCTGCTGACCTGAAGGCCTCAGACATGTGGGTGAATAAGTTCAAGTCACTGAATGAAGATTTGGAAAGACTTGCATGAAAACAAGCAGAGTTGGCGAGCAAACACAAGTGGGGAGAAATGAAATAACTTCAACCTGCGGACCAGCTGATTGTCAAAACTTGGAATGCACTTCCCATAACATACCACACACTGCAGCGTGTGAGTATTGTTGTGCTGACAATATTTGGCTCTACGTATGCATGTGAGCAGTCTTCCTCACATCTAAAGAACATTAAGACCAACCTACGATCATGTTTAATGGATGGATGTCTCAACGCCTGCATGAAGCTTAACTTCACCACGTATCAACCAGACTACAAAGCCTTTAGCACAACCATGCAGCACCAGAAGTCGCATTAATGGTAAGAAGTACTTTATTCATCATTGGTTAGCAACAGCATAACAATGTTATTAAAAGGAATTCAGAGACTTATTGTACTTTAAGAGCATTGGTCTTACATAAAATGAACACATTTACTTGTATTTAGTGTTAAACATATTGTATGGCTCTCACGGAATTACATTTTAAAATATGTGGCATTCGTGGCTCTCTCAGCCAAAAAGGTTCCCGATCACCGCTCTAGGAGAACATTCTTAGAGCAGGATCTAATGAGAAACAGTGTGGAGCAGTAGGAAGAGCCCTGGGCCAGGAATCTGGGGACACTGGCTTTGACACTGGATGATCATGGGCCAGTCCCTTTTCTCTGGGCTTATGTTTTTTATTAGTATTCTATGAGGGTTGACTTGGCTAATCTTTAATCTGGGCTTTCTGGATTTGATGCTCCACTCACACTAACATGATAGTGTTACTTTTCCCAAGAATATTTGCATTTAAGTGTGGGACAGAGCCTTAGACCAGAGGAATGAAGATCTGATGGTGGAAAGCCAGGCTTCCTTATGTGTCTGGGAGAGGTATTTCCTGTCATCACACCCCTAGGAAAGTATAGATAAGGTGGGTCCTGAACCCAGCCCCAGAAACTTGCCAGCTCCTAAGGTCGGCTCTGACTCACAGTCAAGAATGTGGAGAAGGAGGCTGTGGGGCAATCCTCATGCCTGATTGGTCTGAATCCCTGTGAATAGATGGTGTGAATGAACCTGAATTCCTGGGTATTTCCTGGGATTTTTACCTAAATGGGTAAGAGGAAAGGGTTTCATGGAAAGAATTGTCATTGGAGAGCAGGAGAACACGGTTTAGTCCTGAGTCTGTTGCTTGCTCTATTAGTTGTGTGACTTGAGCAAGTCCCTTCTCTTTGAGCATCAGTTTCTTCATATATAACATAAGGGAATTGAACCCTTTGGTCTCTTCCACACTTTGGCTACCTGGACCTTCCAGTCCCTCAGATGCACTGTCATCTCTGTCTCTTCTGGGCATTTTCCCACCTGGAACACTTTCTCACCCCATTTCTTACTCCACCTCCTGGCATCCTTCTTTATGGTGTGTCTTTCAGGGTCCAGGCTATATCAGCGTGAGAGAGTACTGAACAGCACACAGTATGGAATGGTGGGAACTGTGGCAAACTGGAGAGTTCATGTTCCACTGAAGCCATTCAGGTGCTTTTGAAACATGGTGCTGGCCAAGTTGTCTGTGGTTGAATCTGTCCCGGGGCCGGGAATTTGCATCTGCTGGCCTATGGACAAGTAAAGCCCCTTCTCTGGAAGGATGCTCTCCTGGCACCCCATATTCCTCTTCGTAACACATCATTTTATGGTAATTATTTGTTTATTGCAGACTTTCCCATTAGGCTGTGAATCCATTTGGGCAGATTCCTAACTATTGTATCCTCAACTCTATTCCTAACCTTATCACAGAACTGGTACGTAGTAGGTGCTCAGTAAATAGCTATAAAATGAACAAATGAGTGGATAACTAATAAGTAATTGTTGAGTGAATTAATCTAAAGGTTCTTCAGTGGTGCTATTTGATTTCATTTTATTCCATTCTTTGGCCCTAAAATAATTGCAACCAGCTTCAAAACTAATGATTGGCCTTGGCCAGGTGGCCAGTGGATAAAGCATCATCCCAGTGCACTGAAATTGTGGGTTAGTTCCCTGGTCAGGGCACGTATAAGGAGCAACCAGTGAGTACACAACTAAATGGAACAACTAAGTGAAACAATGAGTTGATGCTTCTCCCTGCCTCTCTCCCTCTCTCTCAAATCATGGAAAAAATTAAAAAATTGCTAATGATTTAATTTAAAAAAATATTTATGAATTCTTAGAGAGAGAGGAAGGGAGAGAGACAGACAGAAACATTGATCTGTTTCTGTATGTGCCCTGACCAAGTGATTGAACTGGTAACCTTTGCAGATTGGGACGAAGCTCTAATCAAAAGAGCGATCCAGCCAGGGCAATTCTTTAGACCCCAGTTTACCCAATTTGTCGATTCAGTGTTATGATCTGGTTGAGCCTCAACACTTTTGAAACAATGTCCTTGAGCTCTTTCAGGGGTGTTTAGGTTGGGAAAGGTAGCTACCAGGTTTGGAGTCATCCACTTTTTTGTTCATTCAGGGAAGTCAACAGAAACACTTGTACCATCTATGCATATATATTAGATTTTATTTATTCATTCCCAGAGAAAGAAAAGAGAGAGAGAGAGAGAGAGAGAGAGAGAGAGAGAAGAGAGGAAGGAGCAGGAAGTGTCAACTCCCATATGTGCCTTGACCAGGCAAGCCCAGGGCTTCAAACCAGCAACGTTCCAGGTTGATGCTTTATCCACTGTGCCACCACAGGTCAGCCTCATATATATTCTTAGAGCTTTCAAGACCTGTCAGATCCATGGTCTCTCTCTCTCTCTCTCTCTCTCTTTTTTTTTATCATAGGCCTAGAAGGCAAAATTATCCTCATTTTATAGTGAGAAAAACTGAGACTCAGAGAAGTTAGAGCTATATCGAGATCTTCATTTATAGAAACTTCACTAGGATATGCAGAGCTCTAACTCTGCCTCAGAATCCTACTTAATACCGTGTTCTAGTTAGTTACCAACAATTAGTTGAAAGTTGACACTTGAGATGAAGACAATCGACCATTTGCAGCTGATGATCCTGCTTCTGCTCTCATGCAGTTTTTATAGAAAAAAAGCTTAATTTATTTTTCAAGAAGGTCATAGATAATCAATATCAGCTTGCTCCATCACCTGGGAACCTCGGTGGTATTATACTTCTCCACCTTTCAGGAGTTCTGATCTTGGCTGTCCTGATCTTGCCTGAAGTATGTTGGGAAGAAGGGAGGCCTCCAGTACCTCAAAGGAGTCCCCAGAACGAGGCCCTCTGACTCCTGGTCATGTCTGTTGTTTACTCTAGTTCTTAGCTTCTGCTGATCCTCACCCCCATCTAGTGACTTCAGACCCAGACAAGGCACAGGTGGCTGAATGGTCTTGGGGTGGGGAAGTATCTCAGTGCAGCACTGGGTCTCATCACAAGGTGGCGATGTAGCTTCCTTTGCTTCTCGTTTCTATCTTGATGGGAAATGTCTGATTCTGCACCCTGCAACCCCACAAATAAAACTGTGATTAACGTGTGGCTTCACAATTTAAATCGATGATTTAATCAGCTGCCCTGTTGCAGGTTTCAAACAGTTACAAATAAGTTTGTTTCCCTGCAGTGCCTTTGAAATTATGGCAGTGTGCTACACTAGGAGGACAGGGGCTCTAAATTCCAACCCTAACCTTACACATATGGACTTTCTAGAACCTTCTGCCACACCCTGGGTTCCTTCCTGTAAGCTCTCTAAAAAATAGGCAAAAGGGTGGCAATAATCTGGTTTTTCCTTCCTCTCGAAAAAGTCTAAGAGACATAGGTCCCTCTTGCCCCTTAGATGACATCACTTTCATCCTATCTATTTATTGGCTTAGTAAGTGATTGGTATGTATAAGATACAATCATATAGCCTGACCTGTGGTGGCGCAGTGGATAACGCGTCGACCTGGAAATGCTGAGGTCGCCGGTTCGAAACCCTGGGCTTGCCTGGTCAAGGCACATATGGGAGTTGATGCTTCCAGCTCCTCCCTCCTTCTCTCTCTCTGTCTCTCTCTCTCTCCCTCTCTCTCTCCTCTCTAAAAATGAATAAAAAAAAAAGAAAAAAAGAAAGAAAGATACAATCATATACGCAGTGAGGCCATGAAAAGGCAGGGCGTGGCTTCCAGGTTGCTCAGAAAGCCTTCTGAAGAACTTCCCAGCAAAAAAGAGTATAAACACTCTCCTCATCTACTGAGGGAACCCTATCACACCTCTACTCCTTCACCTCAGCTGCTTGGGGTGACCTGGGTTTCCTCAGTCTCCTCCTCTGTTCACAACACAATGCCTTTGCTCATTTGCTCCCTCATCCTATCTCAGGCTGTGAAATCCTACCCATCCTTCAAGGCTCAGCTCTAAACTGCTCCCTCCAGGAAGTCTTCCCAGAGCTTCCCAGGGTCATTAATCTCTCTGTTTTCTCATAGCTCTTTGCTTGTTCTGATATTATCTCATGCTCTTTTTGGTTTAAAACTCTTTGTCCTTGTTAAAAATAATTATATAGATATGACACCTTTTTACCCCAGTTGTATTATAGATATGACACTTTTTTACCCCTAAATACTTCAGTGTGATTTCTAAAAACACAGATATTATCTTACAAAACCACAACAAATCAGGGAATTCACATTGGTATATTACCATTTTCTAATCTACAGACCTTATTCAGATTTTACCAAGTTTCCCAATGAAAAGAAAACCCGAGGTCATGCGTGGCATTCAGTTGTCATATCTCTCTAGTTTCTTTTCATCTCGAAGCAGTTCCTCAGTTTTAAAATCTATTTCTGGGGCTTCACTTCATGATTTTCTGTTTAATTTGATAGAGAGGAGGCTTGCGCATTGATGTATTAACAGCTATGACAAATCCAACAAAAACTCTCCAGTTGGTTACAATGTGGAGCCAGGGTTGAGAAAAGCCAGCTTTGAGATTTACAATAAGGGTTGAGTCCCTGATGGGTGGGGTTAATTAGGTAAGAATTGAATGGCCCTGGCTGGGTAGCTCAATTAGTTAGAGCATCATCCCATTATACCTAGGTTGCAGGTTCAATCCCCAGTTAGGGCAAATAGAAGAAGCAACCACTGAATGCATAAATAAGTGGAACAATAAATCAATGTTTCTCTCTCTCCTCCAAAATTAATAATAATAATAATAATCATAATAATAATAATAATAATAAAAGACTTGAATGATGGTTGGTTAGGCCAAAGGCACAGACTCAGATATGAGTTCGGATGCCCGCTTTGCCTCTTACTACCTGTGCTTTTGGGCGGCTCCCTGAGTGTCTGCACTCCCCACTCTTGTTGTAAAAAAGGAAAATTTCCCAGGAAGAGGGTGTGACAAGACACATAAAGTGACTAATGTTTCTTGCTTCAGAGACAGGTGTGAGCTAAAGAGGGTGGCACCATCCTCTTAGACCAAACTCCTTCTGAATCGAGCAGGTGAAAACATGCCCCTGCCTGACTCAGCTGGAGGCGTGGAGGAGTACTGTCCAGAGGCCCTGTGTTCCTTCCCAATCTTGGTGTCATAGAGTGGGGTTGACCTCATGGATTCACCTGAGGACAGTGAGTGAGCTCAGGGCAGAGGTGAGACTTACCCAAAGTCACATCCCATGACTGTGGAAGAGAATTCCAGGACTCTGGCCTCCACCCCAGGCTGCCTCTTGTGTGGCAAATACTAATTGAGCATTAAACACTAGCTCCCCATTCCCCCTCCCAAGACCCTGGTAACCTCTTTCTACTTTCAACCTCTCTGAATTTACCTATTTTGGCGACCTCATAGAACTGCAATTACATAACATTTTTACTTTTGGTGGCCTTCCCAACCAAAGCCAGCAATGCCCCAGAAAGTTCTCTCATATCTCTATGCAGCCAATCACCCCTCTCCTGCCCTGAGCAACTATGTTCAGTTTTCTATCACCATAGACTAATTAGTTTTGCCTGTTCTAGAATACATATAAATGGAGTAATGCGGTATGTACTTTTATGTTTGCCCTCTTTTCTTAATTCAGTGTCCATGAGATACATCCATGTTGCTTTGTGTACCAGTAGTTTGTTCCGTTTTATTGTCCAGTGAATGAATATACCACAATTTGTTAATCCTATACCTGTTAATAGACATTTGGGTTGTATCTAGTTTCTGGCTAAAAGAAAAAAAAAAGCTTCTGTGAACATTTGTGCAGTTTTTTTTTTTTTTTTTTTTTTTTTGTGTGTGTGTGTGGATATACAGGCATGGGAAAAAGTAGATTTGCAGTTGTTTGTATGGAAGATAATACAATAATTAATAAATAATAACACAAGAATAAACTCTGTTTCACATACTCACAACTGTAAACCTACTTTTGCCCACCCCCGTATATTATCTTAGGCTGATTGAGCTGCTATAACAAAGTACTACAGTCTCGGTAGCTTATAAAAAACAGAAATTTATTTCTCAGTTTCAGATGCTGAAACGCCAAAGTGAAGGAGCCAGCATGGTCAAGTTTTGGTGAGGGTTCATTTCCTGGTTTATGGCTGGCACCTCCTTGCTGTGTTCTTACCTGGTGGAAGGGGCTAGGATTCTCTCTGGAGCCTCTTTTATGTAGGACACTAATGCCAACCACGAGGGCTTCCCCTCACGATATAATGATTTCTCAAAAGCCCCACCTCCTAATACCATCACCTTTGGGAGTTAGGATTCAACATATGACTTTTAGGGGGATACATTCAGACCATAGCATATGTTTTAATTTTTCTTAAGTAAATACTTAAAAGTGGAATTGCAGGGTCATAATATAGGTATAGGTTTAATTTTATAAGAAATTGTGAGTTTATTTTGAACAATAATTTTGGAGAGGGCAGAGCATTGGATTAGGAGTTCAGAGACCAGGCCATGACCTTGGACAAGTCACCCTTTCTCATTGGGTCTCAATTTCCACTATAAAATAAGGGGGTGGGTTGAATGTCTTAACTCTTTGTAGCCCAAGAGCCTGTTATGCTTAGAGGTGGTGGAAATAACCTGACACATGCCTGATTCAGGCATTAAAACAACTGTTTCTAAAAGCCATTCACCAGCAGCTCCCAGGGCTCAAGAAGGCACAAACAGCCCTCCCATATCAGGGCTATGTGGACGTAGTAACAACGTTAATGGCAGTTATAGTTTAAAGAGGCCTTTGCCCCAAAGAGCTCACAGCTCTTTCACATGAACGATGACTTTGGAGATACTGAAGGAAGCTCTCCCAGCCCAGGTACTTTCTCAAGAAGTGGAAGTGCAAAACATGCAGAGAGTGAGTGACTCAGGATGAGTCAAAACAAGATTTAAGCTGGCATCTGGGGTGACTGCTGGTTGGAGAGCAGAGCAAATGGGCATTGCAGTGGCCCTCCATTAAAAATGAGGCCCCATGGTGAGATCCACGTTCTGAGCTCACACAAAAATCCTTACTTGGGCTTTTTTACTTTTTTCCATCTCTCACCCGTGAGGAATTCCAAGGATCAATTCCTTTTTTTCCCTACTTGTCAGAGCCAAATAGAAGTTGGAAGGTCAACCAGCAGGTCTTCTTCCACTCACAGAATCACTCCAAAGACAAACAAATTTTAGGATTTTGCATTTTGGAGCATCATGGTGGTTCCTTCACTAAGTGTAGCCAATTTAGAATGAGTAGTTCTAGGATGAAGATCTTAGACTTTTATTTTAGGCTTTGGGGTTAACATTTGTGTGTATGTCTATGTCAGTATATGTTCATGGGAATGTTTATATGTATTTGGGTACATATAGTTTCATTTTTGTACACATTATATAACATGTACTTGAATCAACATTAACTAAAAAATCAGGCTAAGCCCCAGGCTGTTGCTTGCTGCATCTTTCTCATTCAAGGTAATGAGGATGACACTCCTCTTTTCTTGCTTCTTGAGAGGATTGCCCAAACTTGGAAAAATTTTGTTGAGAAGTTTGCCTAACACCCTTAGAAAATCCAAGGGATCAGGAACCCTTGACTGTGCATTAAGATTTTTTCCCTCTTGCTCAGACAGAAGGTCATTCTGTAGCCGAGTCTCTGCTTTATTGCTTGTCCTTAGCATTTCTGGTGTCTCAGCAGGAACAATGACTACTATTCAATAGAAACCATGTGTAGGGGAGGAAAGCTCTTCCTGGGAAGCCAGTTTTGTGGTTCGTTTATCTTTACGTTTGTGAGCATTGCCTGTGTCATCAAGTCCATTTCCTTCGCTGTACTTTAAGCCCAGGGTTAAATAATAAAGCCAAACAGGAGGTTGAAGACATGGATTTCAGTCCTAGCTCTCCCATCAGCCATCTGGGTAACCTTGACCAAGGCCTGTCCATTCTTTGGGCCTCGGTTTCTCACTGGTAAACTGTAAGATCTTTCCCCATTAGATTGTGTACTCCCACATCTTTGCATCTTGCTATCTACAGCACCTGGAACAGTGCATATATGTATATAAGACACTCAGGTTATATTTGTTGAATTAGTGAATATATTATGGAGTCAAGTTTGAAGATCTCTGAGGTCCCAGACTGCTTAGATATTCAGTAATCCAAGGATGATATTTATTCTCTTTCTCTCTTTATCTCTCTCGCTCCTATCTGTTGATCTAGTAAGTAATACATTCTCATGGTTCATATACTACAGATGCATATATAGAGAAAGCTTCCTAGTCTTCCAAATTTTCTCCCTGAAGGCAATCAACTTTGCCAGTGTCTTGTGTATCCAAGAGATTTTTAAAATGCACACATAAGCAAATATGTACATATATTCTTCCCCCACTGCTGATATTTTACATGAATTTTAGCACACTATATATTTTGCACAGTTTGCCTTTTAACCTAGCAAAATACCTTTGAGACCAATCCATATCAATATGCTAGACTGAGATTTCATTTTTTTTTTTATGGCTGCAAAGTATTGTTCCATTAAGTGGATAAACTTTAATATATTTGACCAGTCCTTTATGGATGGGCATTTAGGTTGCTCCTAATCTTTTCCCATTACAAATAGTGCGGCAATAAATAACTTTGAACAAAGGTCGTGTTGCCCTTACGTAAGCCTTTCTGGAGCATAAATTCTAAAATAGTTGAGTCCAAGGGTATATGCGTGTTTAAGTTTTTAGTAGACTTTATTTTTTAGAGCAGTTTTAGGTGCACAGCAAAACTGAGCTGAAAGTACAGAAAGTTCCTATCATTAGATCCCCCTCCATCATTAGAGGTCACTCTTGGCATTGTACATTCTATAAGTTTTGATATATGTATAGCACCCTGTATCCACTATTACAGTATCATATAGAATAATTTCCCGGCTCTAAAATTTCAGATTCTCTGTGCTCACCTATTCATCCCCACTTTATCTCTAACCCCTGGCAACCACTGATCATTTTATTTTCTTCATAGTTTTGCCTTTTCCAGAATGTCATATAGTTGAAATTATAAGAGTATGTAGCTTTTTTAGATTGGTTTCTTTTTTTTTCTTTTTTTTTTTTTTTTTTTTTTACAGAGGCAGAGATAGACAGGGACAGACAGACAGGAACAGAGAGAGATGAGAAGCATCAATCATCAGTTTCTCGTTGTGCGTTGCGACTTCTTAGTTGTTCATTGATTGCTTTCTCACATGTGCCTTGACCGTGGGCCTTCAGCAGACCGAGTAACCCCTTGCTGGAGCCAGCGACCTTGGGTCCAAGCTGGCGAGCTCTTGCTCAAGCCAGATGAGCCCGCGCGGGACCTCGGAGTCTCGAACCTGGGTACTTCCACATCCCAGTCCGATGCTCTATCCACTGCGCCACCGCCTGGTCAGGCTAGATTGGTTTCTTTTACTTATTAATATACATTTAATATTCTTTCATGTATTTTTGTGGTGTAATAGCTTTTTTAAAAAATCACTTAATGATATTCCATTGTTTGGATGTACCACAGTTTTTTAATCCAGTCATTTACTGAAGGCCATCTTGGTTGCTTCCAAGTTTTGGCAGTATGAATAAAGCTGCTAAAAACATCTGTGTGCAGGTTTATGTGCAAATGTATTTTTTTTTTTTGTATTTTTTCTGAAGCTGGAAAAGGGGAGGCAGTCAGACTCCCGCATGCGCCCGACCGGGATCCACCCGGCACGCCCACCAGGGGGCGATGCTCTGCCCATCGGGGCGTCGCTCTGTCGCGACCAGAGCCACTCTAGCGCCTGGGGCAGAGGCCAAGGAGCCATCCCCAGCGCCCGGGCCATCTTTTGCTCCAATGGAGCCTCGGCTGCGGGAGGGGAAGAGAGAGACAGAGAGGAAGGAGAGGGGGAGGGGTGGAGAAGCAGATGGGCACCTCTCCTCTGTGCCCTGGCCGGGAATCGAACCCGGGACTTCCGCACGCCAGGCCAATGCTCTACCACTGAGCCAACCAGCCAGGGCCTGTGCAAATGTATTTTTAACTCCTTTGGATAAATACTAAGGAGCACAACTGCTGGATCCTATAGTAGAAGCATGTTTAGTTTTGTTACAAACTCTCTTCCAAAGTGGCTGTACCATTTTGCATTCTCACTGGTAATAAATGAAAGTTCCTGTTGTTCCACATCCTTGTCAGCATTTGTTGTTGTCAGTGTTTTGGATTTTGGCCATTCTAATAGGTGTATAATAATATTTCATTTTAATTTGCAATTATATAATGATACATGATGCTGAGCATCTTTCATATGCTTATTTGCATATCAGAAGATATTCATATATCTTCTTTGATGATGTGTCTGTTCAGATCTTTTGCCCACTTTTTTTTTTTTTTTTGCATTTTTCTGAAGCTGGAAACAGGGAGAGACAGACAGACTCCCGCATGTGCCCGACCAGGATCCACCCAGCACGCCCACCATGGGGTGACGCTCTGCCCACCAGGGGGCGATGCTCTGCCCATCCTGGGCATCGCCATGTTGCGACCAGAGCCACTCTAGCACCTGAGGCAGAGGCCACAGAGCCATCCCCAGCGCCAGGGCCATCTTTGCTCCAATGGAGCCTTGGCTGCGGGAGGGGAAGAGAGAGACAGAGAAGAAGGCGCCGCGGCGGAGGGGTAGAGAAGCAAATGGGCACTTCTCCTATGTGCCCTGGCTGGGAATTGAACCGGGGTCCTCCGCACGCTAGGCCGACGCTCTACCACTGAGCCAATCGGCCAGGGCCTCTTTTGCCCACTTTTAAAATGGGTGTTCATTTTCTTACTGTTGAATTAAAAATATTTTATTTATTGATTTTAGAAAGAGAAGAAGGAAGAGGGAAAAAGAGAAACATTGATTTGTTGTTACACTTATTTATGCACTAATAGATCGATTCTTGTATGTGCCCTGACTGGGGATTGAACTCACAACCTTGGTGTATCAAGATGATGCTCTAACCAACTGAGCTACCTGGCCAGGCCTAATCTTATTTATTTATTTATTTATTTACAGAGACAGAGTTGAGAGTCAGAGAGAGGGATAGATAGGGATAGACAGAACGCAGAGAGATGAGAAGCATTAATCATCAGTTTTTTGTTGCGGCACTTTAGTTGTCCATTGATTATTTTCTCATATGTACCTTGACTGTGGGCCTTTAGCAGACCGAGTAAACCCTTGCTCAAGCCAGCAACCTTGGGTCCAAGCTGGTGAGCTTTGTTTAAAGTACATGAGCCTGCGCTCAAGCTAGTGACCTTGGGGTCTCGAATCTGGGTCTTCTGCACCCCAGTCTGATGCTCTATCCACTGCGCCACTGCCTGGTCAGGCCCAGGCCTAATCTTATTGCTGAATTTTAAGAGTTCTTTGTA
Source organism: Saccopteryx bilineata (assembly GCF_036850765.1). Classification (NCBI taxonomy): domain Eukaryota; kingdom Metazoa; phylum Chordata; class Mammalia; order Chiroptera; family Emballonuridae; genus Saccopteryx; species Saccopteryx bilineata. The sequence continues at coordinate 255,741,577 of NC_089491.1, read as the reverse complement.
TATTTTAGCAAAAGTCCTCTATCAGATGTGTCTTTTGCAATTTTTCCTCAAGCCTGTGGCTTGTCTTCTCATTCTCTTGATATAATTTTGAATTTTTTAAATTTATTTACTGTTTTAGATTTTATTTATTCATTTTTATTAGAGAGAGAGTGGAGAGAGAGAGAGGGATAGATAGAGAGAGAACAGGGGGAGGAGCAAGAAGCATTAACTCCCATATGTGCCTTGACCAGGCAAGCCCAGGGTTTTGAACCGGCGACCTCAGCATTCCAGGTCGACGCTTTATCCACTGCGCCACCACAGGTCAGGCCGATATAATTTTGATAGATATTCTCTGACGATTAATGATGTTGAGCATTTTATTCATATGTCTGTTGGCCTTTTTGGAGAAGTGTCTATTCAGGTCTTTTGCCCATTTTTTGATTGGGTTGTTTATCTTCTTGGTCTTGAGTTGTATAATTTTTTCATATAGTTTATCAGATGTATCACTGGCAAATCTGTTCTCCATTCAGTGGGTTTCTTTTTCATTTTGTTGATGGTGTCTTTTGTTGTGAAAAAGCTTTTAAGTTTGATGTAGTCTCATTTGTTTATTTTTTCCTTTGTTTTCCTTGCCTGAGGAGATATAGCAGCAAAAAAATTTCTATAAGAAATGTCTGAAATTTTACTGCTTATGTTTTCTTCTAGAACTTTTATGCTTTTGCAACTTATATTTAAGTCTTTAATCCAGTTTGAGTTTTTTCTTGTATATGTTTATTCTTGTAAGAAGGTGGTTTAGTTTATGTTTTTGCACATATCTATCCAATTTTACTAACACTGTTTATTGAAGAGATTGTCTTTACCTCATTATATGTTCTTGCCTTCTTTGTCATAGTAGTTTTAACTTGCATTTTTCTTATTAGAGAGAAATTCATGTATCTTTCAATATGTTTATGTGCCATTTGTATTTCTTTTTATTTTTTAAAATTTTATTTATTTATTTATTTATTTTTTACAGAGACAGAGAGAGAGAGTCAGAGAGAGGGATAGATAGGGACAGACAGAGGGGAACGGAGAGAGATGAGAAGCATCAATCATCAGTTTTTTGTTGTGACACCTTAGTTGTTCATTGATTGCTTTCTTATATGTGCCTTGACCATGGGGCTACAGCAGACCAAGCAACCCTTCCTCAAGCCAACGACCTTGGGTCCAAGCTGGTGAGCTTTTACTCAAACCAGATGAGCCCGCGCTCAAGGGGGCGACCTCGGAGTCTCAAACCTGGGTCTTCCGCATCCCAGTCCAACTCTCCATCCACTGTGCCACTGCCTGGTCAGGCTGTATTTCTTTTTATATAAATAATTTATTTTTATTTTTTCTACTGCGGTTGCCAATGGATGAGACCATGGATGAGCAAATACTGGGGGTCAGTTCACAGCAGAGAGCAATATTCTCAAAATCTCCTCTCTCTGAGCTTTTCATTCATATATGCTTCTTTGATATTTGGAATTCTATTGCTCAAGGTCCTGAAATTTCAGTGACTCTGTTTCTGCTGTTTTGACAGATTTTTATCCCCCCATATTTGACACTGAATGTGATTTTCCCAACATGAATAACTCCCTTCCTACTTAGGATTACCACTCCAGGAAGTCCCATTCTTCTTAGTCAGCAACACCTTAAGGTAGTGGTTCTCAAACTGTTTGAAGTCGGGCACATTTAAAATCCTACAAATAATTATATGTTCACTATATACAAATTTCTGAGAAATATGTTATAATAATTAATTTAAATATTAAAGAAAAAATATAAAGTCTAAGCGTGCTTTTATGATAATTAAACAAAATAAATATGACAAAATTAAATTTATTCTGACATTAAAAACATTTTTATGTTACATTTTTTGAGTTATGCTTTTTAGAATTTGTAAAAAAGGGGTTAAAAATGAAAAAAATGACAAAAAAGTTATCTTTTTACATATATAGATACATTCTTAGTAAGATTTAGTAAATTCAGCAGGTCCTGGAACTAATGTGTTAAGTTTTTTCATTCTTGTGTTTAAGAGAAACATGAACCTGATGTGTCCTAGAGATTTCTTCAATGGTTGGGCATATATTTGAAAGGCAAACTCTCATTTTCTCATCAATACATTGAAGAATTCCTCTCTTTTTACTCTTAATTATGTTGAATGCAGAAAACCCTCACCATACATATCATCTTAATGTTATACCAATCAAAGGATAGAAGAAACTTGCCTCCAGTCTTTCTGGGGAACATGGGGGGGTAGTGTAAACAGTCCACCACCATTGCTTAACAGCCTTTTGCAACCTAATCAGGCAAGTGAGGTGGGGGGGGGGGGTTGGGCAGACTGTCAGCTTACAACCAATTCTCCACATCTCTGCCTCCCAAAAATCTAAACTCCAAAACCCTGTTGGTTTTTTGGTCCCCAACAGGCACATATTTCTCTGGAATACCACAGGGCGCATCTGGAAATCTTCTAGGGCACACCAGTGCGCCCTGGCGCACACTTTGAGAACCACTGCCTTAAGGTCTTGTTCATAATTCTTTTACTGACACATGCCAATTGTAATCATGAAATAGCACAGTGTTACTCATCCTTATAAATATTTTGAAATCGTCTTTAACTCAATACTACTGTTATTGTTACAGTGGCGTCACTTTTTACCTCACAGTATCTGTGATGCCTGGTGTGTCATGCAGATGGGAAGTATTACAGGCAAGACAGGAAACAGATCTAACTCTCAGTTCAGACTCTTTCATTTATTCAATCATCTGTCTATCATTAATCCGGCCACCCAGCCATTCTTCTATCCATCCATCTTTTGACTTCTTGTATTTCAAAAAGGGCTAAAAAACCCCACACCCATTCACATGGAACAGATGGACAACTGTCAGAGGGAAGGGGGAAAAGGGAGCTGGATCAAAGAAACTGAAAAGGTTAGCTAAAAAACATATATACATAACACATAGATACAAACAACAGAGGGAAAGAGGGAGGTTTAAGTAGGGGAGAAAGGCAAAGGCATTGGAGAAATGGGAGTGGAAAAAGGGGGGCATGAGGAAGTATGTAGAAGGTGTTATATTGACTTGTACACTTGAAACCTGTATAGTTTGGCGAACCATGTCAACACAATAGATTAAAAAAATAGGGTAAAAAAATTACACACCCATGTTCATTGCATCATTATTCACAATGGCTAAAAGGTACAAGCAACGCAAGTTTCCATCAATGAGTAAATGGATAAACAAAATGTGGCATATACATACAATGGAATTATTCAGCTTTAAAAAGAAAGAGATTTTTAAAAAAGATTTTATTTATGGATTTTACAAAGGGAGGAGGGGTCATGTAGTGAGAAGTATCAACCCAGTTGCTTTACTTTAGTTGTTAGTTGATTGCTTCTTGTATGTGCCTTAACAGGGCAAGCCTGGAGTTTGGAACTGGCGGCCTCAACATTCCAAGTTGATGCTTTATCCACTGCACCACCACAGGCCAAGTGAAATAAATGAAGGGAATTGTGACATACGCTACAACGTGGATAAACCTTGAAGACGTTATGCTAATGAATTAAATCAGTCAGAAAAGGACAAACACTGTATAATTTCACTTATGTGCGGTACGTAGAGTAGTCAAAGTCAGACAGAAAGTAGAATGATATTTGCCATGGGTTTGGTGGAGGTGGGAAGATGTGGAGTTATTTCAATGGGTACACAGTCTTAGCTTTGTAAGATGAAGGAAGTTCTGTGGATGGATGGTGGTGATGGCTGCACAACAATGTGAATGAACTTAATATCACCAAACTGTTACACTCAACAATAGTTAATATGGTTACATTATGTATATTTTACTACAATGAAAAACAACACTGACACATTCCAGGGCATGTGTGTTAGGCACTGGAGATAGATCCTCCAAGAAGAAAGACAAAATTCCTGCCCTCATAGAGGGGAAGGCAGACAATAAACATGTAAACAAGTAAGTCAGCAACATATTTAAATTTTGTTATGAGTACTATGAGAGTCATGAACTAGCATGGGGCTGTTTGGTTAATGTGGTAAGGGAAGGTGGTGGATCTTAACCTTTTTTTTTTGAGTCATTGATATTTTTGAGAATCTGATGAAAGCCATAGTTTCCCTCTCCAAGAAAACACAAATTTGACCTTAATTGTACATAGGATTTTATGAAGTCTTTGGATGTTTAAAATCCATCTCTGAAGGTTCTATTAGCCTAAAATTAAGAACCGATGCTTTAGTGGCTCCCCAGTGTTCTGTAGGGTGAATTCTGTATTCTAGGATTCTTAGTATGACACGCAAGGTTCTCTGAGGTCCAGTTGCTGCCCACATCTCTGACCTTATTTCCTGCTGTTTCTGCCCAGCCATGCAGACCACAAGCACTCAGCATGTTCTGAATGTGCATACATTGTGCTCTCACATCTCAAAATGTTTTCCCAACTGCATTGCCTCAAGAATTCCTACTTAGACCTTAAGACTCTGTGCAAATATCTCCTTTTTATTTATTTATTTATTTTTAAGTGTGAGGAGAGGAGATAGGGGAACAGACTCCTGCATGCTTCCCAACCAGGATCCATCCTTGATGCTCGAATCAATCAAGCTATCCTCAGTGCCTGAGGCTGACATTCAGACCAATCTAGCCACTGGCTGCATGAGTGGAAGAGAAGATTGTTGCTTCTTATGTGTAGCCTGACCAGGGATTGAACCCAGGACATCAGCACTCTGGGCTGACACTCGATTCACTGAACCAACTAACTGTTCAGGGCCAAGAATTAACTCTTTTTTTTTTTTTTAACAGAGACAGAGAGAGGGATAGACAGGGACAGACAGACAGGAACGGAGAGATGAGAAGCATCAATCACTAGTTTTTCGTTGCACTTTGCAACGCCTTAGCTGCTCATTGATCACTCTCTCATATGTGCCTTGACCGTGGGCCATCAGCAGACCGAGTAACCCCTTGCTCGAGCCAGCGACCTTGAGTCCAAGCTTTTGCTCAAACCAGATGAGCCCGCGCTCAAGCTGGCGACCTCGGGGTCTCGAACCTGGGGTCCTCTGCATCGCAATCTGACTATCCACTGCACCACCGCCTGGTGCCACCACCTGGTCAGGCTAAATATCTCCTTTTTAAAATCGAGGTATATATGACCAAATACCCCATTCTTTTTTTTTTTTTTTTTTTTTTACAGAGCAGAGTGAGAGTCAGAGAGAGGGATAGATAGGGACAGAGAGACAGGAACACAGAGAGATGAGAAGCATCAATCATCAGTTTTTCATTGTGCCACCTTAGTTGTTCATTGATTGCTTTCTCATATGTGCCTTGACCGCAGGCTTTCAGCAGACCAAGTAACCCCTTGCTCAAGCCAGCGACCTTGGGCTTAAGCTGGCGAGCTTTGCTCAAACCAGATGAGCCCGCATTCAAGCTGGCGACCTCGGGGTCTCGAACCTGAGTCCTCTGCATCCCAATCTGACGCTCTATCCACTGCGCCACTGCCTGGTCAGGCCAAATACCCTATTCTTTTTTTTTAAATTAAATTTAATGCAGTGACATTGTTAAATCAGGGTACATATGTTGAGAGAAAACATCTCCAGATCATTTTGACATTTGATTGTGCCGCATACCACTCCCCCAAAGTTAAATTGTCTTCTGTCACCTTCCATCTGGTTTTCTTTGTGCCCCTCCCCTCCCCCAACCCCTCTCTCCTTCTTCACCCCATCCCCCCTCCCCCCACCCCCACCCCTGTTGCCATCACAATCTTGTTCATGTCTCTGAGTCTCATTTTTATGTCCCTTCTATGTATGGATTCATACAGTTCTTAGTTTTTTTCCCGATTTACTTATATCACTCCGTATAATGTTATCAAGGTCCATCCATGTTATTGTAAATGATCCGATGTCATCATTTCTTATGGCCGAGTAGTATTGCATAGTATATATGTACCAGAGCTTTTTAATCCACTCGTCCTCTGACGGACACTTGGGCTGTTTCCAGATCTTCGCTATTGTGAACAATGCTGCCACAAACATGGAGGTGCATTTCTCCTTTTCTAGCTGTTCTATGGTGTCCTTGGGGTATATTCCCAAAAGTGGGATAGCTGGGTCAAAAGGCAGTTCGATTTTCAGTTTTTTGAGGAATCTCCATACTGTCTTCCACAGAGGCTGCACCAGTCTGCATTCCCACCAGTAGTGCAGGAGGGTTCCCTTTTCTCTACATCCTCGCCAGCACTTATTCTGTGTTGTTTTGTTGATGAGCGCCATTCTGACTGGTGTGAGATGATATCTCATTGTGGTTTTAATTTGTATTTCTCTAATGATTAGAGATGTTGAGCATTTTTTTATATGCCTGTTGGCCATCTGTATGTCCTCTTTGGAGAAGTGTCTATTTATCTCTTTTGCCCATTTTTGGATTGGATTGTTTGTCTTCCTGGTGTTGAGATTTATGAGTTCTTTATAAATTTTAATTATTAACCCCTTATCCGACGTATTGTCAAATATGTTCTCCCATTGTGTAGTTTGTCTTTTTATTCTGTTCTTGTTGTCTTTAGCTGTGCAAAAGCTTTTTAGTTTGATATAGTCCCATTTGTTTATCCTGTCTTTTATTTCACTTCCCCATGGAGATAAATCAGCAAATATATTGCTCCGAGAGATGTCCGAGAGCTTACTGCCTATGTTTTCTTCTAAGATGCTTATGGTTTCACAGCCTACATTTAAGTCTTTTATCCATTTTGAGTTTATTTTTGTGAGTGGTGTAAGCTGGTGATCTAGTTTCATTTTTTTGCAGGTAGCTGTTCAATTTTCCCAACACCATTTGTTAAAGAGGCTATCTTTACTCCATTGTATTTCCTTGCCTCCTTTGTCAAATATCAGTTGTCCATAGAACTGTGGGTTTATTTCTGGGTTCTCTGTTCTGTTCCATTGATCTATATGCCTGTTCTTATGCCAGTACCAGGCTGTTTTGAGTACAATGGCCTTGTAGTATAACTTGATATCAGGAAGTGTGATACCTCCCACTTTATTCTTCTTTTTTAAGATTGCTGAGGCTATTCGTGTTCTCTTTTGGTTCCATATAAATTTTTGGAATATGTGTTCTATATCTTTGAAGTATGTCATTGGTCAAATACCCTATTCTTTTTTTTTTTTAATTTTTATTTATTTATTCATTTTACAGAGGAGAGGGAGAGACAGACAGAGAGAGAGAGAGGAGAGACAGAGAGAGAGAGAAGGGGGGAGGAGCTGGAAGCATCAACTCCCATATGTGCCTTGACCAGGCAAGCAGGGTTTCGAACCGGCGACCTCAGCATTTCCAGGTCGATGCTTTATCCACTGCGCCACCACAGGTCAGGCTCAAATACCCTATTCTTAATGATTATTTCTTTTGCCCCTCTCCCTCGCTATCAGAGCATCTATTATGTTACAATTGTTTATGTTAATTATTTTAATTCATTTATTTTCCCAGCTAGTGTTTATTGAGCATCTACTATATGCCAGCGCCAGTCCTAGGGAACAGTGATGACCAAGAGACACTGACACCACTCTCCTGCTTATAGCCTGGGGGGGGGCTATAGACATTAAAGGTATAGTTATATGACCAAATGTAGATTAAAATTGAGAAAGGTGTAGGAAGGATGAGTATAGGTCTTGAGAACAGGGTTTTCAGTAAGCTTTTAGGCCAGTGGTGAAGTGTGAGTCAGGAGACCTCTTGGGAGAAATTTAAGCTGAGATAAAAGGGTTATGAGAGTTAGGCAGGTGAAGAACAGGGAGAAAGTGTTCTTGCACAAGGAATACCATTGCATTGTGGATGTATACTTTCCTTGGTGGACTGGGAGGGCCCAAGGTAGAGATTGTGTCCTTTTCTTTTTTTTTGCTAAGATGTGTTTTCTTTTCTTCCTTCCTTACTTTATTGAGGTATAATTGACAAAATTATATATATTTAAAGCATTCAATGTGATGGTTTGATATATATATATATAAACATTGTGTACATTATAAAATGACTTACTACAATGCATAGATCAACTCACATCGTTATCATTTTTTAATATCAAAAAAATATAAGGAACTCATACAATATACAAGGAGCTAACAGGCATATGAAAGGTTCTCAAGATTACTCATTCTCAGGGAAATACAAATCAAAACCACAATGAAATATCTCCTTACACCTGTTAGAATGGCTATTATTAAAAAGACAAAAGATAGCAAGCACTGGCCAGGATGTGGAGAAAGGGGAACTTTGTGCTGCTGCTGGTGGAATGTAAATTGATGCAGCCACTATAGAAATAGTATGGAGGGGGCTCAAAAAGTTAAAAATAGAACTACTATATAACTCAGCAATCTCAGTTCTGAATATATATCCAAAGGAAATGAAGTCAGTGTCTTGTAGCAATAACTGCACTCCCATGTTCATTGCAAACATTTTGTCTCATTCAAGTTTGTAACCCCAGTGTCTGGTGTAGAGGTGCATACTATGAATGAATGAATGAAATTCTCCATGTAAAATTATCAGGACCAATCATTAGATGGGAGAAATTATTCTTTTGATGATGAAATAAACTTACCTTTTCATTCTCCTCAAGTGACTTGTTGAATAAATGAATGAAACTCATAAAAACTTTAGGGCCAGCCAGTAAGTTGGGGAGAACGTAACTGGGTGGGGAATTAAATTGCTATGATCTCTGGCTTATTGCCTTGTGCATTTCTTTTATAAAAAAAAATTGAGATGAAATTCACATAACATAAAACTAACCATTTTAAAGTAAAGAATCCAGCAGCATCTAGTGCATGAAACTTTCACATCTATCCAGTTTCAAAAAGTTTTATCACCCCAAAGATTAACCCCATACACAATAAGTATGTGCATGAATTCTAAGCTTCTGAAAGGCAGGGACTACATTTGTCTTGTTCACGTTGTACTCCTGATGCCTCAGCAAATGTTCAACCAGTGTTTGTTGAATACAAGAATGACTTTCCATGCTCACTGCTACCTTTATGGGTCTTTTGGTTTCTCAAGGGTTTTTGAGCTTGGTTTTTGTGTTCCTGGAATCCTAGCCTCAGTGGCGGTTGATGGATGGGTGGTAATTGGCTAAGGTGAGGGAGTAAAGTTCACAGGTTCACAGGTGAGAGCTCTGGTGAGATCCTCAGCCAATGTCTGCTGGCCTCTGGCTACCTCCAGCCAGGAGGTTTTTTTTTTTTTTTTTTTTTTCCTTTTTATTAAATTTATTGAGCTGAAACTGGTTAACAAAATTATACAGGTTTTAGGTGCACAATTCTATTGTACAACATATCATCTGTACACTGTATTGTGTGTCTTCCACCCCAAGGCATGTCTCTATCCATCACCATTTATCCCCCATACTTTCTTCCACTGACCCCTCTCGCCCCCTGGGCAATCACCAGTTGAACATTTGTCAAGGCATCTTCCAGTCCTCACTCCTGCTCACTTTTTAGATTTGCTCATTTCCACAAGCTCCTGCAGCTGGGGGTATGGGGCTGGATTTTTTCTGTGAATGGGCTTACTTCCAGATCAAATCAGAAGTTTCCTGAGGGCAGGGACTCTGCTTGGTACACAGAGCCAGGTAAAAAAATCTTTGCTGAATGCAGGAACAAATGGACACAATGAAAGGCAATTTGCTCCAAGCTATGGAGGCATCCACAGAGAAGAGCTGCACCCTGTGGTCAGGCATTATGACAAGCCCTGGACATTGCCTTATACAGTGTACAGTCTTGGGGGTGGACAGTGGGAAACAGGGAAGACTGCAGCTTCAGTAGGAAGATCAAGCACTGATGAAGGATGAGGGAAGTGGACCTCAGAGGCAGCAAGGTGCAAAGGAGCTCGCTGTGCTGCTGGCCTTTGTGCCCTGGGTGGTTACCTGGTGGTGGGGAGGGAGAGCCCCAGGCAGAACAGCACCCTGGCAGGGGTTGTGTGGTCTTTCCCCTTCTGTATCTCATCATCCCAGTGAAGCTTCCCCACTCTAAAAGCGGCTGCTCTGCGGCCTCCAGCACCAGCCCTGAGAGCATCCCTCAACCACCCTCTGAACTAGGCCTGCCTTGTCCTGGGCTGCAGTGCCACATTTATCACCGGAGCACTGTGTGACCTTGAGCGAGTCATGACTCTTCTCTTAGCCGTCTCTATTCTTAGCCCTGACTCTCGGCTTAGACCTGTGTTTCCACATGGGCTAAGTCTGTAGGAAAGGTCAGGGATTGCTGAGCTCCTTGGAAAGGATTTTCTAGTATCTTTCCTCCTGTCTGCCTAGGAAGAGCCCCAAATCACACTAATGGGCGAAGCATAGGACAAAGAAATAGCTTTTCGTGGGATTCCCTTTCCCAGCCTCAGTTTCTTCCTCCTTTCGGTGCGGGTAACAGTGAGCCTGATGGCTGCACGCTGTGGAAGGGGAGTCAGAAGGTAGGTGGATGGGTGGCCATCCAGTGGCCAAGAGATTGCAATTGTGCTGAACCTGTAAGGGCAACATCCAACAACTGGTCCTCCGCAGCATGTTTTCCAGGGAGACCAAGAATTTGGCTGATTCCTGGGAACAGTGAGTCCTGTACCCATTTTACACGCGGAGAACGAAGGTTCACGGAGGTCGTGGGACTAGTTTAAGAACAGGTGGCAGGTGACATTAAGTAGGCGCTTGGCCCCAGGCAGCCTAGTTCCTCAATGGCGCCGCTCCGGCAGTGGCCCCGCGGCAGTCCAGGAGGCCGGCTGGGTGCCCGCTGCGGGAGCACAGCGGGCCTTTGTGCCAAGCGGGCACCACCCCCTGGCCGGCCCCTCCCCGCCGGCAGTTAAGCCCTTACCTGCGGGCTGCCGCCGCCCCACCAGCCGTTCAGCGCGCGCCTCATTTCGTGCTGTGCGTCCAGAGCTGCTCCCCGACGGCGCACGCAGGGGTCCGCACCACCGCCTGGCTGCCGCCAATTTGCAGGTGCCCTTCTCCTGGGCTGATCATTAACCCGGAGGCCGTATAAGGAACGAGTGGCCCCGGCGGGAGGGACACCTCGCCGCCGCCATGGAGAGTAGCACCTTGAGCCCTGAGACCATCACGACTGCTGCGCCCCTCGCGCCGCACGAGCGCATCCGTAATGCGGCCGACATCTCTGTCATCGTCGTCTACTTCGTGGTGGTGATGGCTGTCGGGCTGTGGGTATGTGGGGGCCCTGAGACACTCGCTGATGGAGCGAGGGCCACCGGGAGGGACAAGGGATGCACGGTGGAGCAAGAGCCTGGGTGAACTGCGAGGAGGGGAGGAAGGATGGCCTTAAAGGTGTGTGGAGAGGAGTAGAAATGACTTGGAAACACTTAAGAAGAGGGGCAAAGTATGAGGACAAGCAAGTGACAGGGGTGCTGGCCAGCACGACAAACGGACACCAGGGACCTGTGAGCCGAGTAGAGGGTGAGAGATGGGGGGGCGGGCTGTGAGGGGCAGGAGAGAGCCAGCCTGTAGCTGCAGGTAGGGTCCCAGGCTTGGGAGGAGGTGACTACTGTCCTGCCTCTTAGTCATCCAGTTTCAAATGGAAAAGAAACAGTGTAGATGGGGAAGGACACAAGCTTCTGTCAGATGCAGGTGCCACGGGGCAGCCTAAGGTCGGGGAGCTGCCTGGTGTCCTCCTCCTGGAAAGGTTGGCTGAAGGCCCTGTGCCATGGGATCCCAGGGGCTGCAGTGAGTGCCAGCTGGGAAAGCTGGGTTGAGGAGAAGGAGGAGGAGGAGGAGGAGAAGGAGGAAGACTAGAGGGTGGCCTGGCCCGGAAGAGGTGTAGTTTCCTTTTGGGACTCTGGGGACACACCAAACTAGAGAAACTTGTTCTTAGCAGCCTGAAACATGGAAATTTCACTTGTGACAGACTTTGGCACACCCAGTAACCAGCAGAGGAGGTGTTTTAAATTTGCAAAAATTCCAGCCACTCTCAAAGTCTTTCATGGGGGTGGCAGGTCAGGAGGAGAGGAGGGTGGACATTAACCCTTCCATGGCCACAGAGATTTTTTTTTTTAGGGATAAAAAGATTTTTTAAAAAGTAATTGTAGAAATCAGATGTGACTAAAAGCCTCCCCAAGTATCACAAGGAGTTGGCATGGCTGACTCTTCCTCCAAACCCTCAACTTCCCAGAAGAGTCCAACTAGGAACTAGGAGTCTCAATTTTAGTAATGGCTTTGACATGGTTTTAGACACTTGACTTTGTGTAACCCACTCCAGCCTCAGTTTACTTAAGTGTCAAATGGACACAGTCTTACCATTATGACTCCCTCAGATTGCTGTATTTGCAGAGAAGAATCTGGAAGCTCATTATGGATGCTAGGCACCTTATTTATTTATTTAAAAGTGTTTGTATTTTTCTGAAGTTAGAAGCAGGGAGGCAGACAGACTCTCACATGCACTCGACCGGGATCCACCTGGCATGCCCACCAGTGGGCGATGCTCTGCCTATCTGGGGCGTTGCTCCATTTCTGCCAGAGCCATTCTAGCGCCTGAGGTGGAGGCCATGGAGCTGTCCTCAGTGCCCAGGACAACTTTGCTCCAGTGGTGCCTTGGCTGTGGGAGGGGAAGAAAGAGATAGAGGGGGAGGGGTGGAGAAGCAGTTGGGCTCTTCTCCTGTGTGCCCTGGTCAGAGATCTAATCTGGGACTTCCACACACAGGGCTGATGCTCTACTGTTGAGCCAATCAGCCAAGGCCGTGCTAGGCATCTTTTTTTTTTTTTTTTCCTTGTCTGAAGCTGGAAACAGGGAGAGACAGTCAGACAGACTCCCGCATGCGCCCGACCGGGATCCGCCCGACCGGGATCCACCCGGCACGCCCACCAGAGGCGATGCTCTGCCCACCAGGGGGCAATGCTCTGCCCCTCCGGGGGGTCACTCTGCCGCAACCAGAGGCCAAGGAGCCATCCCCAGTGCCCAGGCCACCCTTGCTCCAATGGAGCCTCGGCTGCGGGAGGGGAAGAGAGAGACAGAGAGGAAAGAGGGGGAGAAGGGTGGAGAAGCAAATGGGCGCCTCTCCTATGTGCCCTGGCTGGGAATCGAATCCGGGTCCCCCACATGCCAGGCCGACTCTCTACCGCTGAGCCAACCGGCCAGGGCCCATGCTAGGCATCTTTAAAAATACTATTATTATTTGCTTTTGAGGGTATGAATTATTTTTGTTATTTTTAACTAAAATGGACAAAAGTGGTCCACAGAGTAAGACATCTGGACAAAAAGGCACAAGACAGAGAGGGCAGGAATGTTAGTCCCCATTTTACAGAAGAGGAAATTGAAGCCCTGTGTGGTTGTGATTTGCCTGGGGCTGCAATTCATGGAATTATTCCTGGAACTAGATCTCTTTGCTGTGGTACCAGGTACTTTGCTATCTTGCCTGCCTTCCTTCCCCGACCCCTCCACAGTTTCTAAATGCTGGAGCCAAGATGTGAATCTATCACTGGCTAGCTGAGTTGAATTGCCTGTTTCTCAGATAGCAACATTCTCCATTTCCCTTAAGCAATCTCATTTTATTTAGCCCTGCCAGTCCTGATTATGATGTTTATACTTTTCAAATATCTGCAAATCAGAGTCACTTGTCCTGTTAAATGCTATTTAATAAGCCTGCTAGTATATGTTTGTCCACATTAATCAGTGCCTATGGACCCTGATCATTCAGTGTGCTGGATTTCTTCCAATTACATTTCTCTTTTCCTCCTGGAGCATTAGGGCTTGGTTCAGGGACAGGTCCTGACTCCTGCGTGATCTCTGGGCTGCAGAGACAGAGTGAGCCAGCCCCACTGTGCTTCCTCATCTTAGAAAAGATACAGCTGATGTCCCGCTGTCATCACATCCCCATCTCTTCCAACATTATTTAGTTCTGTTTTTTCCTTTCAATGGTGCCTCATCCTATCATATTGGGGCTAGAGGCTAGAGTTTATTCTTTAGTGTATAGTTGGCCTTTGAACAACACGGGTTTGAACTCTGTGGGTCTACTTACACATGGATTTTTTTCAATGAATATTTAGGATTTCACATCTGTGGATTTAGTGGACTGCAGATAGAAAACAGTATTTTCAATCCTATATTGGGAATTTGCAAATACAGAGGGCTGACTGGATGGATGGTCTAGGCCTTTTTTGTTTTTTGTTTTTGGCGACAGAGAGGAAGAGGGGACAGGGACAGACAAGAAGGTAGAGAGGTGAGAAGCATCAACTCATAGTTGCGGCACCTTAGTTATTTATTGATTGCTTTCTCATACGTACCTTGACTGGGGCGCTTCAGCCGAGCCAGTGACCCCTTTCTCAAGCCAGTGACCTTTGGCTCAAACCAGTGACCCTGCATTCAAGCTGGTGAGCCCACGCTCAAGCTGGTGAGCCTGCACTCAAGCTGGAGACCTCGGGATTTCAAACCTGGGTCCCCAGCATCCTAGACCAATGCTCTACCCACTGTGCCACAGCCTGGTCAAGTGAAGCATCTTCCTTTTGCTCAATGATATTTTTATTCCATTGAGAAAATATAAACATATGGGGCACTAATTGTGCTTTTTGGCTTCTGTGGCTTGCAATAGTGAAATCATTCTCTTCTAGTTGCAGGGTACACAGGCATATTCAAACCCATGGTTTGCAAAATGGGGTCTGGAACCTTAGAGCTTTCCTTTGAGCATCCTGTGCTCATGGAGACAGTGCCTTTCTATTTGTAGGGCGTGAACAGCGAGGAGAAAGGAGGCAGGGTACCTGAGCCGTCTTGCATGCCCCAGGAAGCACCTACTGAATGCTCCTGACAGATGACTGCAGAATGCCCTCCTGGGGTGGAGGGGGTTCATTTCCATAAAGAGTGTTTAGGGTGGGATAAGGGGGAGGAGTAGAGCCTGAAGGAACTGAGAATCCATTCATTTAACTTTTTACTGAATGTGCACCACATACAAGGCATTATATTAAGCACTGTGGGGGATTAAATATTTGTAAAATGATGACCACAATCAAGCTAATTGACACATTGATCACCTCACATGGTTTCAATATATTTTTGTGGTGAGGACACTTAAGATTTCCTGTCTTAGCAAACTTAGCTATACCATACAGTATTATGAATGACTGTGACCATACTGGACATGAGGTCTCCAGGACTTAATCATTTTATAATTGAAACTTTGCACCTTTAACCAACATCTCTCCATAGTTCCCACTCCCAGCTTCTGGCAATGAATACATGTATCAAAACATCATATTGTACACCTTAAAAATATACAATTTTTATTTGTTAAGACACCTTAACAAAGCTGGAAATAGAATTTGTAATATAATAGAAAGTAAAACAATTGTTAAGAGGTGTGTACAGATATAGATGGACTTCTCTAGATGTTCACAGGATAGAGAGATTATTTTGTTCAGGGAGGGGAGGTGGAGACTTCTGTCGGAGAGCGCCACGTGAGGCTTCCTGGGGAAGGAGGCGTCTGGAGGGTCCTTGAAGGATAGGTGTGTAGGGTCCAACCTTGTGCTGATAAAGTGATGACTATTCCAGAGAGAAAAAGGCTAGGGGTGGGTATACCTCTCCTTAGCCTTTAGCCATCCCCATGTTTCCTGCATTGTTCCAGCCTCCCACTCTAGTCTCTGCTCTCATATTCTTTTTCTAAGCTCTTCGGACTAGTTTGGAAGTGTTGTGTGTGGGTTCCAAACCCACTGTCTCTCCAACTTGCAAGGAGAGGTGGTGGTATCAACCTTTTCCAACTTAAGTACAACCTTCAGAATGGTCTTTTCCCAGTAAACTTCTGGGGCCTGGGTTCTTGAGACTTATATCTGTTTCAGCCCTAGCTACTTTCTCTGCTCCTGGATCTGTCTGTTGGTCTTCTTGCTAGTCTCAGAAAAACTATAATGGAGGCCGCTAGAGTATGTCCACTCCTTGCCAGGGATCCAGAAAGATCTGCCCCGTGCTCTCCCTGGCACTGCCTAGTACACAGGGCTGTGCACCAAATCTATGTTGATTGTTTGGATGCATCCTACAAAGGACTAAGTCTGGCACGTCTCTGCAGTCTGAGCACGCAGCAACGTGCTATCTGTAGCAGACATATTTGCTGAATAAATGATGGGTTTCTAAGTGCCTGAAATGCCATCATCAGGGGTTAATACCTTTGGGCCAGTGATACTTTTAACTTCAGAGGTCCCTTATGAAAAACACCTCTGACAGGTCCAAGTCATTCTTAGCCATTAGCATTTTCAGGGACGTTAGCAAGCTTCAGCTAAGGCAAGGCCATTGACACAGAGAGAGCAAGGGGACAAGAGGCCAGGGCAGAGACACTGTCTCTCTTTTGTGCTGGAAGGCTGGGATGGACTAGGAATAAGCTGAAGGTTTAGAGACAACATTCCAAGAAGCTGTGAGAACAGCTGGTGATCATTAATTGGAATGCATGTCCTTCTCTCATAAACCTTCAGTGGCTCCCTACTGCTTATGAAATAAAGCTTATAGTTTTTAGCCTGGCATTTGAGGGCCTGTAGCCTGTCTCCACTTATTACTACTTTCCCCATTCATACACTTTAACGAGGTCCATCAGACAATATTATTCCCTATCTCCCCTCTCCACACCGGTGCGGTTCGATCTTGGGTCATCACTCATGCTGTTCCCGAAGTCTGAAATGTTCTTTCCTTCTTTTCTCTGACTTGTAAATGTCCTTCTTTTTTTAAGACTTGCTGAGGTGCTGCCTGCTTTGTGCAGCCTTTCCTGATACCCATTTATAATGAATCTCCTCTTTCCTCTGTATTAAAAATAATAATTATTCTACAGAATTCATAACATATTGAAAAGTAATGTTTTTAGCAAACACCTATCTACATCCCCAAAGAGGAAAGTCTTGAATCGAGTTTGAATATTTAGTCTTATGTAATATTTAGTATGAACACTGTGCATTCCTATGGTTTTTTTTTCTTCCCTCCCTCCCTTCCTCCATCCTTCCCTCCCTCCCTTCCTTCCTTCCTTTCTTCCTTCTTTCCTTCCTTCTTTGTCTTTCTCTTTCTGTTTCTTTTTCTGTCTTCAGCATTATTGAGATATAATTTGCATACTGAATGGTGCTTTTAAAACCTATAATATTTCATCAAGCACCTTGTGTATGCTTGTAAAAAAGCCATAAACACTTCCATTTCCCTTCACTTTGTAGAGAAACAAACAGACCCAGATGGAGTGAATAGCTCGAAGCCACGCCATAAGTTCACTGCTAAGTCAGCATAGGACAAGCTATGTAGACCTTGTGAGCCTCAGTCTCCTGGTCTATCAAATCAAGTCCCTGCCTCCTCTGTCTGAGTATCCCTGAGCTCCAGGGGAGTGAGGAATGTGGAAGAGCTTCAGAAAGTGAAGTGGGCAGAAGAAAGTGAGAGTATATGAGAGGCATGTCCTTTTGGCTGGCAAGGTCACCCTGTTCCAGTTTTCTATTAAACTTTTGACCCTTTCCTCCTCAGGCTATGTTTTCCACTAATCGTGGGACTGTTGGAGGCTTCTTCCTGGCAGGACGAAGTATGGTGTGGTGGCCGGTAAGTTTTCTTTTAAATACCATTTGCTTAACTACAATGTTACCTGTAGGAGGCAACATTCTTTTTGAGTTGGGGTGGCGGTGATCCCTTCTTCGAGCCTGAGACTCCTGATAATGGGTCTTTGGCTCACAGGATCTCCTGGGTAGCCTTAGTTTCTTGTGGTAAGGAAATAGCCTTAAAAAATAATGTTCGGAATCTGAAGAGATGGAGGAAGAGAATGCACAAGCAGGCAGCAAAGAGAATCAACAATTGCAAACAGACTGAGGAGATTTGGGGCAAATCTGAGCTTCCACTTTTGTAGTTGTAAAATGAGGACAGTAATATTTACCTTCCAGGAGTGTTATGAGAAATGGGCACCTCTTATGAGGTGGAAACTCAATATATAGTAACTCTTTTGCTACCTTTTTGCTACTATAAGTCCCATGGAAGAAAGACCATCTGTCCTACTGTGGGAGCCTAATGCAGTGCCTGATACACAGAAGACCCTTGGGACATACTTGTTGAATGATGAAAGAGGAGCCCTCTACTGCTCCCAATTACAGTTTTTTTTAATCTCTTAGTGAATTTTGTATTTTGTATATTTAAGAGGCACTTTCCCTGATGCTTATATGAGGGCAGAACTATCCCAATCAAAAGACATATGCATGGACCATACAGAAACCGGGAGGTCCCTTCCATCCTATCAGCGCAGAACTCTGGCCAGTTTATCAGTTTAACCCAATGACCATTTTGATCCAGAGTTCTCACCAAAAGGACTGGTTGACTGCATTGGCTAATTTGTGTAATTCCTTGGGCTTGGGATACAAGCAATACTAGCTGGTGAATGAGTGGGTAATAAAGCATATATACAGGAAGAAGAGATAGATAGCTATGAATTGATTGGAGGAAGAGAAACAATACAGTAAAAAAAGGAAAGTCACTGTCATGCACAGCACAGAGAGAGGTTATGAGGAAATCATGTCACGTTTGGCCTTTGGTTGCTTTGAGATGAATTTTAACCATTGGCTTTACTACTGTTGCTTGGGTTGCCCTGAAGTTACTTTTGCTTTATCTTTAAGGTGGCTAAGAATACTGAGCAGAGGCTGATTTCTGTGGTGGGTCCCTCGTGGTGTTCTTTCCTGATACTGCATGCGGGTAGAGACGCACGTATTCTGATGCCTCCTTTCTGTTCTTTGCCCGAACTTCTGTCAAAGTTCTATCTTGGGACTTCGGTGATTCCTAAAAGCTGATGTTGAATAGGCAGTTTGGGTCACAAAGTTCAAGACAAGGCTGGGATAGTCCCTCCAGAACTGCGCTGTTCAATATGGTAGCCACTAATCACATTGACTATTCAAATGGAAATTCCAACTAGATAATAGTAAACATTTTCCCCTATATCACACTAGCCATAGTTCAAGTGCTTAATAGCTGCATGTGGATAGTGGCTACCATATTGCACAGTGCAGATCTAGAACATTTTTCCCATTGCTGAAAGTTTTGTTGGACAGTGCTGCTCTATAGGCTTCAGAGCCAAGGCTGGCGTGCAATCTTGGTGGGCTTGAGATTTGCTGAATTAGATAGCTAAATAGGACCTCGATGTTTACTTTAATTATTTTGGAAGCAGTGCACCCCCACCCCATCTAATGCTTCAGTGTCCCCTATGGTAAACTCACCAAATGCTCATCCAGCCTCAGTCTGCCCCCTTCTCTTCTCCTTTCCCCCTCCCCATGATGATAGATAACATATCTTCTCATGTAAAATTTCTAGCACTGACTTATTTGGGAGAGGATCTTAGTTTCAATCTCTGGGTCTTGAGGAAGCCAATGAAGGAGGAAGCCAATGAGGAGGGAAGCCAATGAGGGGGGAAGCATGGGGCAGAACCACCCTTAGGATATAAGCATTTTGAGCTAGGCTTGGAAACGCCTCACACTTTAACCAGCAATGATGTCTTTCTTCCTGAAAGTGCCCTGGTGCCTGGACTGAGAATTGTTTGGTAAGAGGAATTAGCCCCACCCAAAGCAGGCAGGGTTCAATGGTTCATGTGGGTTTCTTGTAAGTGGTGTTTTCCTTACTCATGTCTCAGGATTGAATTACTCTAACCAACAAAGAAACATGGCTTCATTCTCTTTTGTGCTGAAGTCACTGCTTCCTTGATTAGGTTATAATTCAACTTTTCTTCCTCCAATCATAATTTCTGTCTGAGTTGTCATGAGATTGCATTAATGGTTTCTAAACCTGCCCATGTATCAGAATCACCTGAGCATGCTTTCTAAAGATACAGATTCCTGTGTTGCATTCCACACCTACTTAAAAAGAAACACCTTACAAGAAGGTCCCAGGAATCTGCATTTTAAAAAACTTCCTAGATGCTTGACCGGTGGTGGTGCAGTGGATAGAGCATTGACCTGGGACAATGAGGTCCCAAGTTCGAAATCTTGAGGTTGCCGGCTTGAGTGCAGGCTCATCTGGCTTGAGCAGGTCTGGCCAGCATGAGTGTGGGACCATCAACATGATCCCATGGTCTCTGGTTTGAGCCTAAAGGTCACTAGCTTGAAGCCCAAGGTTGCTGGCTCGAGCAAGGGGTCACTGGCTCAGCCTGAGCCCCTCTGCTCAAGGCACACACGAGAAGCAATTGATGAAGAACTCAAGTGCCACAACTATGAGTTGATGCTTCTCATCTCTCTCCCTCTCCCTGCCTCTAAAAAAAAAAAAGCTTCCTAGAGGCTTTTGATGATCAGACAGGTTTGCTAATCACTGGTGTAAGTAGACTCTTCTCTATCTGGTCAGGCTTACTGAAACATCATCATCTGTTAGGGATAATGGGAAGAGAGATTCTTAAATGGGAAACCAGTGACTTTTAACTCTAGAATTTTCTAGACTACTCTAAGAAGTAGAATGAGCATGGGCTTTGAAGTCAGCATGTCTGACCTGCCACATTTACCAGTTGCGTGACTTTGGGCAAGTGGCTGAACTTCCCTGAGCTTCTTGCTTTGGAGGGTTCTTACCAGCCAATGAGATAATGCACGTACAGCACTTAGCCCTGTGCTTGGAAAGTGCTCAATAAATGGGGGCATTCTGACATGGAAGAAAGGCCAGGGATGCCAAGGCCACCCCACGGGTGGTGTCTGTCTGCTGCGAACTAAAATGGAAGTTAGCATTTACGTAAAGCTATTGTTGCCACTTCACTTACGTGAACTTTCAGATTGACTGTGTGACTCAATGAACATGCCTTGTGTGCAGATTTATTTATACTGCTGCAAATCATCAATTCTAACTGCACACTGACCACATTTTAACATCTTTGAAGTTGGTTTGTGTGTACCAATCAATCAGGGGTGTGCCATGTTTAAGTGACAATGTTTTTCTTTCTTTGTACTTCCCGGTATGTCTTATAATAATAGTTGACATTTTAGATTCAGTAAAGTATGGCTGTATTCCAAAATAGTGGTTTTTAAAAATTGGTTCACTACAACCTGTAGGTGCTACAGAAATGCCTGAGGGGCAGCCCGACATTTATTTATTTTATAAAAAGGAAATCTGCTAAGATTTCATTTGAGAACAAGGTTCTGCTGACTTACGAAGTTTAAAAACTGCTAGTTTAGAAGAAAAATAAGCATGGGGACTTCTATTCTAAAATTTAAAATGGATTAAAACATTGTAATACATACTTGAAAGGAAAATACGGTATGCAAGAAAATGCAAATATAAGCACTTTCTCTCCCAAACTGAAAAATAGTTTAAACCGTGTTAAACCTATACTTCTAAATTTCCCTTGGTATCCAAATACAAAGTCAGTTCAAGCCTGTCTGTTGGGCTGGAAGTTTCTAACTGGAGTATTGGCTCTCTAATGTGCTGGCCCAAGGAGAACATCACAGGGCCACAAGGCCTCTGAAGCTGACATCTCTTTCAGCTTACTGGACGAGGCAGAAACCCTCCAATGGGACCCTTTGCCCCCTTCATCTGCTTTGTCCCCTACTCTGTGCTATAGGAGGAGTGAGCAACCAGAAGAGTTTTGGGAGAGAGTCCTAGGGGATTTTAGGAAGGGAGGACTTGGGTTGACCTTGGGTTGATACTTGTGACAGATGAAGATCCAGGAGTTCTGGAAAAAGACTTTGTTTCTAAAATAGTTAATAAGGCTCAGTGAGAGAAATGGCTTGTGCCTTTGCCTGGGGAGAGAAGTGAGAGACAATCAGAGAGGAGGAAGAAGGATTCCAGGGCTGGATAACAAGAAGAGTCAGCTCCCAAGGGGAGCCAGCCAGGTAGTCCCACAGCAACCTGAGTCACACATGAGGCTGACCAAGCCAACTGAGTAACATGAAACCATGAAGCTATGGCTTTCGTAACCGTGGGCTGGTTTAGGGCCCAGGATTCCCTTTTTTGATGGCACTGTGGTTTGGCACCTTTAACAAACAGCTGCCTGCGTGCTGTGTTGTAATGAGTCCGTGGGATGGGAGAGATATGAGAGCAGAATGTGGCTTGGAAAGGGGAATTCCCCTCTCCTTGGCTAGTGGTGCCAGAAATTACTGAGAGTGGCACAGCCCCAGGTATACAACCCAGCGGAAGACTCTTGTTTTGGAGGAGAGTGTGGTCATACAGACCACAGGAGTGGCAGGTACAACGGGGCTGAGCCGACCCGTCCACAACCTCCTTCAACACATACATAAGCACACCAAAGGGAGCGGGGACCTCACAGGAACCAAAGCACTTGGCTTGTCCCAGGTTTGTGACATTGAGCATATCATTAACCACTCTGAGTCTCAGAGTCTCCTCTGTGATGGGAGACAGTCAGGCTGAGGATCAAAGATGCCCCAGGAATAAAATTCTAAGAGGGGGGAATGAGCATGAGGAAGATGGGTGTGGGCGTGCTGGTCAGTCCATCACCAGCAAGGGTCTTGAAAATGGAATGCCTATGTGTCTCCCAATAGCCACAGTTTCTTTCTTTCCTTTATTATTACAGAATCATCCTAGAGGAGTGTATCAACGTGGTTTAGGGCAGGTGTTGAAAACTATCTCTGTAAAGGGCCAGATTATAAATATTTTTGGAGGTTATATGATTTCTATCACAACTATTCAACTCTGCTGCTAGCATGAAAGTAGCCATGATAATACATAAATGGATAGGCATGACTTTATTTCAAGAAAACTTTATTTGCAAAAATTTATTTATAGGTGGAGGGCCAGATTTGACCCATAGACCCTCACTTGTTGACCTCTTGTTCAGTCCTGGGCTCTGGAGTCAGGTTTCTTGGGTTTGAATCCAACCTCTGCCCCTTATTAGCTGTGTGACCCTGGATGACTTGCTAAACATCTCTGTGCCTTACATTTGTTATCTCTATAACAGGGATAATAGTGCCTCCGCTAAGTTGTGAGGACACACACACAGTCTCAAGCAGTGCCTGGCTCACAGTAAACTTTGGTTTTAGCTCTTGTTTTTTTTCAACCATAAGTTGTTGAAGGACTGTCATATCACTAATCTGATTGACTCCTCAGTGATCCAGCCAGAATGATGGTTAACCCCAGGGTTTGCCCAAGTTCACACAAGATAAAGCCAGAGCGAGGACTCTCTCTGTTTATCTGGTTACTCAGGTCTCTTTCTCTTTATCCTTTGAGATGGAAATTTATGAGATTAATAGGCACAGCTAGTGCTTGACTTACGACCACAATTGGTTCCGACAGACCAGTCGTAACACGATTTGGTCGTAAATTGAGTAGGCTGGCTATATGTACAGTACTGTGAAATGATGTTATAAAAATCTTTAAGTCATGTTTTATCATAATTTTATTTCATTATTGTTATATATTATAATTTTTTGTTCATTTTATGCCATTTGTATCATCTCTATACCATTTTGTTTCTTATTTTTACATTTGTCAGGTGTAAGTAAAACACTGCATTTCCAGTACAACTGGTTTAATATTTGCAAAGACAGTTTCCTCTTGGTAGACATCTTGGGAGGGGTTTGATGAAAAATATCCAAGACACAAAACACAAATTGTTGTACCGAATCTAGGATAACAGTTGAAATGGTGCACGCGAAGATGGTAGTGCTGCCAGAAGCTGGTCCACACTGTCCTACGCCCAGCCGGGCAACGCTTGCGCTGCCAGACGCAGAGCAGTCGTGGCTAGCGATTGTGGTCGTAAAGTCGAATGGTTGTAAGTTACATAGGTTGTAAGTCGATCAATATTTGTATGGTCTAAAAGGTTTACCTGAAAACCAAGAAATTCTTTCATTTAGGGTTGGCCAGAGACCCTGATGGAAATTTTCTCTGAGAAAAGAAGACAGCTTCTCACACTTCTTAAATGCGCTTGAGTAAAATGTATCTGATGGTATCTTTAAGTCTCTAAAAATTAAAGTTCCCATCAAAATTAAACCAAGTAGATGCTCCCAGGGGGGCCACTGGGCATCCTGGAAGAGCCTAGCAGGCCGAAGACCTAGGGGGCTCATGAAGGAGAGAGGAAGAAAGGAAATAAGGCAAATGGACACAGAAGAGGCAGAGAGCTAGCTCAGCAAGGGAGCAAGGCTCAGGAAGGTTAAGACAGAAGACAGATGGGTACTTGGCATACATGAGCTTGGGTGGAAGTGACTGCCAAGTCCAGGTGGCCCTCTCTTCTTGCTCTGATGGCTTTCCACTGGCATGTGGCTGTGCATGCCTTCCTTTAGCCCAGGGACAAGCCTATGTTTTTTTTTTAACCTTTTTTTTTTTTGGTATGTGTGCTGCTGAAATGAACACTATCTTTTTTTTTTTTTAATCTCTTCCAACACCTGGTCCAGGGCCTTGCATCTAGCAGACACTTGACAAATATGCCCTGAATTAAATAAATGAGAGGGAGGAGAGGAACTTACCCCTTGTCCCAGACCCTCATGCTGGACCCTGTTGTTGATGTCAACAGCCTGTATTCTGTTCTCCAGGGCAGTGACCACACCGCATAGGCAAGCAGTCAGAATTCAGGAGGCTAGGAGGGTGCTGGGTCCAAGTCGAAGGCTGCCTCCAGCAGGGCTGCACATCTCTGTTCCTATGTACAGAGAAGGGTTTTTTTAGGCTCATGATAATAAGGCCTGAAATGCAAGCCTGGCCCAAATCAGAGTGCCTGATTTCAGCCCACACCGGACCCCTCGGTAAAGTCTGGGCCATACTTCTTCACTGTCTAAAACATTTGATTTTTTTCCGTTTGAGTCAAGCTTTTGCGAAGCGTGGCATTCCCAATGGTGTGTATCTGTCTTGTGGTGAGGTTGTTTTCTTTTTTGTTGCTTAGTATGCCCATTGCTGCCTTGCTCTTGAACAACCTGTTCCCTCTAGTCTCCTCCTTTTCCTCACCTTTTGTCTCTTTCTCCTCCTTCTCTCCTATGTCTCATGTCTGCTCTTCTTCCCCTGCCCTTTCCTCTTCATTCTCTCTCTCTCTCTCCCCCTCCCTTGCTCCCCCTTCCATCCCTCTCTCCTTCTCTCTCTCTAGGATGGGCCATTTCTCTTCCATTCTCTATGGCTTAGTCTCTTCCGCAGAGTTTCTCTGGTTAACACACAGCCACTCACCACCCCATGTACTCCTTGTGTTCCTAAGGAGTCAGCTGACTGGTGTGTAGCCAACTTCCTGTCATCTAGTTGGTACCTAAGCCCCTGCCTCCTCCTGTCCCTCTGGCTGCTGTCCCATCACCTTCTAACACATTAGCACTTCCATAGACAAAGAAAGGAAAAAGTAAATCACAGTCACGCACTACTTGATGAGGTGGATATGTTCTGAGAAATGCGTCATTAGGCGATTTCGTCACTGTGCGAATGTCATGGAGTGAGTGTAACACAAACCTGGATGGTCTGGCCTACTACATGCCTAAACTATAAGGTATAGCCTATGGCCCTTAGACTACAAGTCTGTACAGCATGTCAGTGGACTGAATACTGCACAACGGTAGGTATTTGTGTATCTAAATATGAAAAAGGTACAGTAAAAATACAGTATGAAAGATAAGCCTGACCTGTGGTGGCGCAGTGGATGAAGTGTTGACCTGGAATGCTGAGGTTGCCAGTTTGAGACCCTGGGCTTGCCCAGTCAAGGCACATATGGGAGTTGATGCTTCCTGCTCCTCCCCCCTTCTCTCTCCCTTCTCTCTCTCTCTCCCTTCTAAAACGAATAAATAAAATCTTAAAAAACAAAACAAAACAAAACAAAAACAAAAAAAGATAAAATACGGTGCAACTGTTTAGGACACTTACCGTGAATGGAGCTTGCAGGACAGGAAGTTGCTCTGGGTGAGTCAGTGAGTGAGCGGAGAGAATGTAAAGCCTAGGGCATCATTGTCCCCTCTAGACACCACACACTCAAGCTACACTAAATGTATAAAACAGCACAAGCACAAGAGAAAATGACAGTCGAAATGCAGTGGAAACAAGATGTAGCAGGTGTTGCTGGTGTGTGTAACACAGCATACTGTTTTACAGCAGACTTTTTTTTTTCCAAATGAGAAACAGGAAGGCAGAGAGACAGAGTCCTGCATGCGCCCGACTGGGATCCACCCGGCATGCCCACCAGGGAGTGATGCTCTGTGCATCTGGGGCGTTGCAACCAGAGCCATTCTAGCGCCTGAGGTGGAGGCCATGGAGTCATCCTCAGTGCTCTGGGCCAACTCTGCTCCAATGGAGCCTTGGCTGCGGGAGGAGGAGAGATAGAGAGGAAGGAGAGGGGGAGGGGTGGAGAAGCAGATGGGTGCTTCACCTGTGTGCCCTGGCCGGGAATCGAACCCAGGACTCCTGCACGCCAGGCCACTGAGCCAACTGGCCAGGGCCCAGACTTTTTTTTTTAATAAGTAGAAAGAGTACACTGTAAAAAATGAAGATAAAAGTATAGTCTAATAAATACATAAATCATTAACACAGCCATTTATTATCTTATCAAGTATTATATACTGTTCATAAATGTATGTGCTGTACTTTTATACGACTGGCAATGCAGTGGGTTTGTTTACACCAGCAGCATCACAAACACTTGAGGAATGTATTGCACCATGACCTGAAGACTGATTTGATGTCACTAGGCAAAAGAAAATTTTCAGCTCCATTATAATTTTATGGGATCAATGACTTATATGTGGTCCGCTATGCAGCACATAACTGTGTAATAAGTATTTCTAGTTGGCTGAAGTCAGAAGAGCGCTGACACTGTCAGTTATGATGAAGTCTTTGGATGAGTTTGGAAGACAGACACCTGGACTTTCCCTGTCTACCACTGGTTGGCACAGAATGTTTTGAGTTGGTCCCAGCTATATGTATCTTTTGGGGTGAATGCTCTATTAGAGAAGTGGTTTAGAGTTGGAATTAAGAGCATGGACTGTGAAGCCTTGGTTTGAACTCCAGATCCACCCATTCCTAGCTGTGTGACTCGGGCGAGTTACTTAACTTCTCTGTGCCTCAATTTCCTTAACTGGAAAATAGAGATCATAGCATCTACCCCATAAAGTTGTTTTGAATAAATTAGTTAATATATGTAAATCTGTTAGAACAGTATATTGTTAATACTTCATTCTATACCTATATGTTGATTACCTACTGTGTGTCACATTATGTGTTAGGTGCTTGAATGTGTGTGTGTGTGAAACATACACATTCTTATAAAATACATCCAAAATGACAAATAATGGTAAGTGTTAAGCAGGAAATGTATTTGAGCCAAGGGTGAGAGGGAAGGAGAAGGGTCTTTCTTAACCTACATAAGAAGGTCAGGGAAAGCCTCATGGAGGATTGAGCGTGTGGACTGAGAGCTGAAGGACCAGATGGAGGCAGCCATGTGAAGATTGGGGAAAGAGCACTCTACCCACAAGGAACAAGATGGTCAAAGACCTGAGGTGGGAAGGAGTTTGGGATACTTGAACTGAAAGGGGTCAGTGCAGGGGAGAGATCATGAGTATCAATCAGCCCTCTGGCTGAGGGCCCCCCCGTTGCTGATGATCGCAAAGATGAGCTCATCTGAATTGGTAAGAAGGATGGTCTCTGGCCTCCTTGACCTACAGATGCCAACAGAAACCCTTATTTGTTTTTTGGGCAAATAACCTGTGGGAAAGTGACCAGCTTTGGCAGTGGCACCTTAATTTCTTTGGCTCTTAGAGCAAGGAGAGGTATGGTGAAGGCACCCATTGTCTTTGGAGAGATATGAGCTGATGTAGAGTAAACAGAGATTGTGATGACTCTGGAGCAAAGCCTGCGTCTAAATATTTACTAACGTCCCAGAAATAAAATAGTCTGAATATACAAGCCCCACCTTCTCCTCTCTGTACCAAACCAGGAAGTGTGATCCCTGAGAGAGGGCAAGGGTCAAAGTCAAACCTTTCCAACCTTCCCCCATAAGAAGATCTCTTAGGAAGGGAATAAAATAATGCTAATTTAAGTTACAGACCAGTTCTCCAGATGAGAAAATAGGAATCTGAAATACAAACACGATGCAGACACCCACATGCAGTTCCTGAGTTTACAGTGGGATGGCTAGGGGGCCTGACTCTACTGTGCCCCTTCACAGAAGTTCAGAGGGAAGGATTCCTGGGGAAGGATGAAAGTCAGCATGGTGCTGGGGCCTCCCCCTTCTGTCCCTTGAATGTCGGCTGCATTGGGCTGTAGGACCTCGTGCAGATCATGTTGTTGCTCTGGTCCTCAGTTTTCCCACATGTAAAATTAAGATAAGAAAATAATACCTACCTCACGGACTGTTGTGAGATTGAAATAAGATCAAGTGAAGGAAATGCCTGGCCTCACACTTGGCTTAAAGGAGGCTCTGTAGTAGTTCATCATCCTTTGTCCCTCTCTTATTCTCCCTTGACAGGGCTCTAGCAGTGCAGTACTCATACCTGCAGCAACAGCAAGACTCTCATTAGAAATGCAAAAATTTCAGTCCCAACCCAGACCTATTGAAATTTGAGGGGATGGAGCTCAGCCATATTGTTTAAAAATATTTATGGGAGTGACATTGGTAAAAAAAACATTATATAAGTTTCAAGTGAACAGTTCTATAATACATCATCTGTACATTGCATTGTGTGCTACCACCCAAGGTCTAATTTCCCTCTGTCATCATATAGTTGACCCCTTTACCCTCCCCTCCTCTTCCCACCCCCTTTTCCTTTGTTGTCTGTGTCTATGAGTTCGTTTGTGATGTTTGTTCATTTGCCATTTAAATCCCACATGAGTGAAACCATATTGTTTTTTGTCTTTTTTCCATCTGGCTTATTTCACTTAGTATGATACTTTCAAGATCCATCCATGTTGTCACAAATGGTAATATTCATCTTTTCTGATCACTGAGGAGTATTCCACTGTACACATGTACCACATCTTCCTTATCTGGTCATCTATCAAAGGACACTGAGGTTGTTTTCATGTCTTGGCCACTGTGTAGAATGCTGCACTAAACAAAGGGTTACATATAGCTTTACAAATAAATGTTTTCAATTTTGGGGGGAGATATCCAAGAGGGATTTCTGGGTCATATGGTAACTCTATTCTTAATTTTTTTTAGAAAACCCCAATTGTTTTCTGTAGCGCCAGCCTTCTGTTTTAACAGGCTCTCCATTTGACTCTGATTTGGGTTGTCAGATTTAGCAAATAAAAATACAGGAGGGCCAGTTAAATCTGAATTTCAGACAAACAGTGAACACTTTTTAAAGTATAAGTATGTCTCATGCATATTGATTATCTGAAATTCAGATTTCAATGGCCTTCTGTATTTTTTACTCTAGCTTCTGATGCATGCTTAGTTTGAGAACCACTGTCTGAGGATATCTCAAGGGACTTGTTAGCATAGCCCAGAGAAGGAGTGAGAGGAGGCCTTCAGGTATCCTCGTATGATTTCTTAAAAGGGAGACAGAAGCTGGGAGCAGATGCCATCTGCAGAGCTCTGGATATTTGGGATATTATATCCCATGAACAAAGAAAGCAGTTTCCTGAAATTAGCTGAGTGCATTTGCCATGTGAACTGTGAGGATCTTGTTCCCTCCAAGGGAAAATGGCCATTCGGACTCTTTCAGGAAATTCAGGGCACTCCCTAAAAGCACCACATGCCTATGTGTGCAAAAGTTTCTCGTGTTGTCATCTGGGACAATGTAAGCATGGGTACACCCTTGTGAGGTAGGTTAAGAGAATTTTTTTTTTACAAGGACAGAGAGAAAGAGTCAGAGAGGGACAGACAGGAACGAAGAGAGATGAGAAGCATCAATCATCAGATTTTCATTGTGACACCTTAGTTGCTCATTGATTGCTTTCTCATATGTGCCTTGACCGTGGGGCTACAGCAGACTGAGTAACCCCTTGCTGGAGCCAGGGACCTTGGGTTCAAGCTGGTGAGCTTTGCTCAAGCCAGATGAGCCCACGCTGAAGCTGGCGACCTCGGGGTCTCGAACCTGGGTCCTCCGCATCCCAGTCTGACACTCTATCCACTGCGCCACCGCCTGGTCAGGCGGTTAAGAAGATTTTTATCCTGGGTTTATAGCGGAGGAAACTGAAGATCAAGGCAGTAAAGTGATTGGCTCACTGTCACATAATCTGCTCTGGCAGAGCCAAGATTAGGACCAGGTCAGAAGCCTCCCAGTGTACTTAGAAGGAGGGCAAGAAGAGGGTGTCCACACTATTAATTATGCTTTCAAGTGTGATATAGGATGATTTTTGTTTTGTTTTGTTTTCAGCAAGCATTTATTTTTTGTCAAACTGTTAAAAATTGATTTAAATATATTAGCAATTGTATTAGTTTCAGAAATCTAGCACATCCTTATGCTTCTTTTTTTTTTCTTCCTGTTTTGTATTTTTCTGAAGTGAGAAGCAGGGAGGCAGACAGATTCCTACATGCACCCAACCGGGATCCAACCAGCATACCCACTAGGGGGTGATGCTCTGATGCAACTGGGGCCATTCTAGCACCTTAGGCGAAGGCCAAGGAGTCATCCTCAGCACTGGGGCCAACTTTGCTCCAATGGAGCCTTGGCTGCAGGAGCAGAAGAGAAAGACAGAGAGGAAGGAGAGAGGGAGGGTGGAGAAGCAGATGGACTCTTCTCCTGTGTGCCCTGGCTGGGAATCTAACCCGGGACTTCCACATGCCAGGCTGATGCTCTGCTGCTGAGCCAACCAGCCAGGGTTATAGGATGCTTTTTGAAATTCATTGGCAACCTCTGATTGTGAAGCTAGGAAGACACACAGCTGTTGTCCATTGACTTAGGTAATTCTTTTTTTTAAATTTTAAATTACTTTTATTTTTCAATTACAGTTGACATACAATATTATGTTAGTTTCAGGTATACAGTCCAATGATTAGACATTGTACAACTTACTAACTGATCATCCTGATAAATATTGCACCCAACTGATACTGTACAGTTATTACAATATTTTTTACTATATTTCCTATGCTGTACTTGACATTCCTGTGACTATTTTGTAACTACAGATTTGTACTTCTTAATTCCTTCAACTTTTACACCCATTCCCTTAACCACCTTCCCACCTGGCAGTCGTCAAAATGTTCTCTGTATCAGTGAATCTGTTTCTGTTCTGCTTGTTTGTTTATTCTGGTTTTTAGGTTCAATTGTTGATAGATACTTAATCACTGGCATTTTGTTATTCATATTTTTAAATCTTTTCTTATTCTTCTCCTTTTTCTTAAAGAAGACCCATTAACATTTTTGATAATACTGGTTTAGCTTCTTCTTGTCTGGGAAGCTCTTTATGTGTCCTTTGATTCTAAATGATAGCTTTGCTGGGTAGAGTAATCTTTGTTGTAATGTCCTTGCTTTTCACCATTTTGACTATTTCCTGCCAATCCCTTCTGGCCTGCAGTTTCTGTTGAGAAATCAGCTGACAGTCTTATGGGAGCTTCTTTGTAGGTAACTAACTGCTTTTCTCATCGTCTCTTTGTCTACAACCCTTTGCATTTTAGTTATGATGTGTCTTGGTGTGGGCCTCTTTGTGTCCATCTTGTTTGGGATTCATCCTTGACTTGCATGTGTATTTCCTGTCATCATTTTTTCAAATAGGTTTTCAATTTCTCTCTCTCTTTTCTCCTCTGGCACCTCCGTGATGTGAATGTTGGTATGCTTGAAGTTGTCACAGAGGCTCCTTACACTATCTTCATTTTTTTGGATTCTTTTTACTTTTATGTGGTCTGAAGCTGTCTACTGGGTGTGCTGGCCCTGGGGCCTCCCAGAAGGTGCAGGTCAAGACCTGCAGCCATGACTTAGGCAATTCTTGACTCCTGGGTGTACGCATGCTATCTCAATTTCCTGAGGGGATAGAAGTAAAAATAAAATTAATGAATAAACTTGAATTAGTTTTTTCCTCTGGGCTATTGTTTTGTTTTTATTTGAAAATGAAAGGTTAACCTTAATGATTTTCAAGATAATTCTAACATCAGATGCCTGGGCTAAGATGCCTATTTTCTATTTCCTGTCACACAAAACATAATTTTAGTTAGCACTCAATGACATTTTTATGTCTTTTTTTACATCCCCTACCTCCACCCCAAACAAACAGATAACTTCCCTGTAAGCCTTATTCTCAGGCTTCAGGATGTGTGAATGAATCTGAAACAGCTCTTGAATCGCTGCCCTTTATTTTTAAAGGTTTTAAAAAATTGTGTTCTGATTATATAATTACATAAACTCATCGTGGGAAAATGGGTAGCATGAGTGCCATGGTAACAGACCTTTAAAACTCTGGAGATTATGTCAGGGATTTTGGAAAGAGAGCCTCTTTTACCCCGAACATTTTATCCCCCACATTCTAGCCTCTCAATTTTGTAGTTAGGCATTGTGCTCCTGCTCTGAGGTCAAAGAGAGGTCAAAACAAGCTTCAGGAGGGAACAGTAACTTTCAATACAGTCTAGGCATGCTTCTCAAACTTTACTGTACACAGAATCACCCGATGATTCTGAACTAGTGGGTCTGGAATGTGCACTGAGGATGGGCATTTCTCATAAGCTGGTGAAACTGATGCTTCTGATCTGCAGAACACTCCAACAGTAGCTTTGGTTCAGAGAGCCCATTTCTAGGGCTAAGATAAACACTGAAGGGCTGGTCATTACATAGACTAATGTCTGCCTTTAATTCAAGAGACAGATATAGTTCCTGCTTCTGACTTCTGACATTAGTAGTTGGTAGAGAGTAATAAATTTGGCCAGTTGTTTTTCTTGATGGTTTAAGTAGTTTTACCTTTAGAGAAGGCTCATAAGAAAAACATCAAACTTATGCCAAACCCTCGAAGGACTGAAGTAGAAAAATTTTCAGTGATAGAGTCACAGTATTGTTAAGACAAACTAAATTAGCATTGTCAGGAATCTAGCTTGCAATAAGAGGAAATCTGTTTTTGTTCAATGGTCCAGTAATTTAGAGGCTGATTCTCTGTCAGTGAAGAGGATGAGAGGGACTGGCTTAGTCCTGGACACTGCCAAAGCCCCATGGCTGAGTGGTAGGTTTAAAAGAAAATTTGGAACCACTTGATGTTAAAACCAGACAGGAAGTCAAGAAGAGTGGCCTGCTTTGTTCTGGGTAGCTCATGGTTGGAGTGGCCCATTTGGGTCTGAGGCCCACTTGGGGACAGTTGGGACTGAAGGCAGCAGAGAGCAACAAGTTTGGTAAGATTTAAGTTCATGGGCAGTAAGAAGCAGACACATTAGAAGAGAAAGCTTAGCCTGGAGAAGAGTTGAGGGTGGGTACAACCTCTGTCCACAGATATTGGAAGGGCTAGCTTGTAGAAGAGAGATTTAACTTGCTCTGTATCACTCCAGAGGGCACAAGGACTAATGGGCAGAGTTTAGCTCAAGGTAAAGATGGACGTTTTAACAATTAGAGTTGTTCCATTATGGACTCAGTTGCTTTGTAAAGTGGGAAGTTCTCTGTTTCTTAAGGTACGCATCCCGAAGCTGACCATCACTTGCGGGGGGTGCAGAGGGCATTGAAACTGTGATGTCTGTGGGTCCATCCAACTCGGGAAGATTCTAGGATTCTGTAATTTCTCTGTATGTTTCCTTTCCTGCCAACTTTCTAAGACTGACAATGGAAGCAGTAAAACGTGATTGTGAATTCCCTAAAGTCAAAGGAAAACAGACTTTCTGCCTTTTGTGATGTGATAGGATGTTATTTTCCAATTACCATGCTATTAAACCTGCTGGGCTGAGTTAGACCCAGCTCATCTTGCACAGTGACAGCAAAACCATCTTCATACTCGTAATGAATTTTTGAGTCCCCTCAGGGGATGAGGAAGGCTTGGAAAGAAGTTAGTCAGAAGTAAGGTCAAACTGGGAAAATTTTAAGTAACGCCTACAATCCTGCTCAGAAGGATTGTAGGAGGAAATGACAGAGAAGAACATGTTGCTGGATGACTCCTTGGATGGGGCGTGATTCCCGAATGGGCATGAAATGGGTGAGGAATGGAGAGGGAGAGGTTTGGGAAATCAGAGTGATGTAAGCATTGTTAATAAACTCTAGTGAGAGGAAGGGCAGAATGACATCTTGGCATGGGAGTGCAGGCAATCAAGTAATGGTGTCTATATTAGCTTGCGCGAACTGTGTCAACAAAATATCACACACTGGGTGGCTTAAACAACAGAAATGTATTTCTTTACAGTTTTGCAGTCTATAAATGCAAGATCAAGGTGCTGTCCGGGTGGGATTCTGGTGAGACCTTTCTTCCTGGCTTGCTGATGGCTGCCTTCTCTCTGGTCATTCACATGGCCTCCTCTCTGTGTATACATGGACCAGTCCTATCAGATTAGAGAACCACCCTTATGACCCAATTTAACCTAATTACCCCTGAAGATCCTATCTTCAAATATCGTCATTGGGGGTTAGGGTTTCAACATATAAATTTTGGAGAAACATAATTTAGACCAAAATAGTGTTTGTTGTATTTTTTGTAAACTATCTTTGAGGGTGAAGTGATTGTCTTCTTGGAGGAGAGAAAGGACCCCTGATTGAGGGCCAGTGGAGTGTCAGTTGTCACTGGTTCATGATCTTGTTTGACTCCTGCATGACCCTGTCATGAGAGAAGACTGAAGCTCATAGATGTTATGATCACCCAGATAGTAAGAGATCAATAAAGCATTCAAATTCTAATTTATAAGCTCATGCTACCATATCATTGGAGGGGACTTTAATTGAAACCTTGATGAATTCGTAGAGATTATGTCTTTAAACTTGGAATTGCTAAGAAGGCTACTTGGCAGGTCCATATGGGGGTCTGAGAGGGTCTCTGAGTAGGGAAGTGATGTGATTGGAGTTGTGTTTTGGGGAGGTAAGTGGCCATGTGGATGGGTGGGGATGACTGGAGATCATCTAGAGGCCTACTACCATGGTCCTGTTGAGAGATAATGATAGCTATCAGGGGCAATATAAAAAGTGCCAGGTTCCCATGACGTTGTCATGGTTTTGGTAAATGATTGAGTGCAGGCTATGGGGCAAAGTGAGGTAGTCCAGGGTGAGGCTAAGATGGTTGGGAGGATAGCCATGCCCTGATGGAAATGAACTGAACCTGGGCCCACTGCATCTGGTACCCCCAAAGCTCTCCTGGCCCCATACCATCAGGTGGTGAGGAAGTACCTCAAGAAAGACTGCAACTGCTTAGAGAAAACATCCCTTTGGGGGGATGTTGGAGAAAATGTCTTGAACTTATGGTTAATCTAATGCAGTTAATCATTACTGATAATTATGCCCTAATAGTACATTAGGCTTAATAATTTATTAAGTGAGCAATGATAAATGAAAAGATAATGGGTCAGGATAGGTAGGCTGCATGCATAAGGGAATTTTGATTGAAAGTGGACTGTTATTCCCATCAGACTTGGAAGAGAAAATGCTAGTTCTCTAAAGAGCCTGCTTTCTTCCCAGTTTCTCCTGCTCTTCTTCTTCCTCCTCTTCTTCTACCTCCTTCTCTTTTTTCTTCTTTTTCAAACACACAAAGCATTTTAATGTTTATGTTATAAGGAGGATGAGAGGCAGTCTGAGCTAATATAACTTTTCATGCCATGAGAATTCCACTTATAGGCAGAGGCAATAGTAATTTACTTCTTTTGCAAACTTTATTGGGTCCTATTTTTGTTTGTTTGTTTTTTATTGTTTTTTTTTACAGAGAGAGAGAGTCAGAGAGAGGGATAGATAGGGACAGACAGACAGGAACGGAGAGAGATGAGAAGCATCAATCAGTTTTTTGTTGTGACACCTTAGTTGTTCATTGATTGCTTTCTTATATGTGCTTTGACTGTGGGCCTTCAGCAGACCAAGTGACCCCTTGCTCGAGCCAGCGACCTTGAGTCCAAACTGGTGAGCTTTACTCAAACCAGATGAGCCCAGGCTCAAGCTGGTGACCTCGGGGTCTCGAACCTGGGTCCTCTGCATTCCAGTCCGATGCTCTATCCACTGCGCCACTGCCTGGTCAGGCTGGGTCCTATTTTTTTTTTTTTTAACAAAGGCAAGCATGCCTACACTGTACAGCACCCTTTAACATACCGATGACCAAAGATTAAAACTGTTAAGTGGCAATAATCAGAGTACGCAGTTTCCCCTTCTAGATGAATGGTGTCCATCCGGTTTCTAAAGTCCTGAGTCTCGGAGTCACCCTTGATTACTCTTTTCCTCATTTCCCACATTTGACCCATCAACAGGCCCTTCAACTTTGTTTCTAAAACAGACCCTAATTTCTATGGTTGTCTGTGTTTCTGCTGCTGCCACCCAAGACCAAGACCAAGTCACTGTCTTCTCTCACCCAGTTGCTGCAGTAGCCTCCCATGTGGTTGCTCTTTTCTCCCTTGCCTTCAACACTACACTTTCCGCATGCTCGAGAGCAGTCTTTTATTTATTTATTTATTTATTCATTTTTTAGAGAGGAGAGGGAAAGACAGAGAGAGAGAGAGAGAGAGAGAGAGACAGAGAGACAGAGAGAGAGAGGAGAGACAGAGAGAGAGAAAGGGGGAGGAGCTGGAAGCATCAACTCCCATATGTGCCTTGACCAGGCAAGCCCAGGGTTTCGAACTGGCGACCTCAGCATTTACAGGTCGATGCTTTATCCACTGCGCCACCACAGGTCAGGCTCGAGAGCAGTCTTTAAAAGCAAATTAGAGCCTGTCCCTGCCCTGCTTGAAGCCTTCCAGTGGCTGTCAATCACACTTGCAGTACAATCTATACCTCTTATCCTGGCTGGCTGGGACCCATGTCGTGTGTTCCCGCCCACGTTCCTGCCTCATCTCATACCACCCTTCTGGTTGCCCACCACACTCCAGCCACTCTGACCTTCACCCTGCTTCTCAACCATGATGCCCTTCCCATGTAGGGGGTCTTTGCTTTGCCGGCACCCTTCCCCTCTGATCTCAGAATAATCAACTTCTTTTATCCTTCTGACTTCAGCATAGAGGTTAACCCCCACAGAGGAAACTTTCTCCAGCTCTCCAATGTAAAGTAATCCCTCTATCACACCTTCTCTGTCTTCTTCACAACACTAACCATTCTCTGATGGTTTTGCTTGTTTGTTTACTTATTTATGTTTCTTCTGTTAGAATATAAGCTGCTGGGAGTAGGGATTTTGCCTGTGCTATTCATAGCAGAATCCCAAGTGTCTAGAACAGTGCTTGACACATTGAACACATGCTATATTAATATTTGTTGAATGAATGAATGGAGATATTTATACCACTATCACCCATCATTCTAGAAATCTCCTTCCAGCCCGGCCTTCAAGGATCTCCCTGTACACTGACTTGGCACCAAGCACCCACTTTCTTATGTTTGGGGTAGGGTCTGGTACAGTTAGGGTGGTATTTTGGAATGATCTGTGCTTTGGGAAATATGTCTTTTGTTCCATATTTGGACCCTCTTAGGGATAGACAGATAACTACAAGCCTCTCCCTACCATTTGCTTAGAAAGAATGGGGATAATTATAATAGTTTGGTATTTATTAAATATGGCTATACCTTCTTCTGGGCATAAGAGGACTTTAGAACTTCCTAGAGTTCTT
Source organism: Saccopteryx bilineata (assembly GCF_036850765.1). Classification (NCBI taxonomy): domain Eukaryota; kingdom Metazoa; phylum Chordata; class Mammalia; order Chiroptera; family Emballonuridae; genus Saccopteryx; species Saccopteryx bilineata. Next base: position 255,704,175 of record NC_089491.1, on the reverse strand, counting down.
TTGGGGCTCAGATGCAATTGAGTTGATGGCACAGTGATCTGACTGGTCAGTGTGAGAGCCTTATCTTGTTTCACCTGCTATTTTCCCCACCATGTTTTTACTCTTGGGTATTTAATATACATTCTTCCCATCTGCCTTCTGACCTATGTATTGAGACATATGAGACAATGAAAAATGTAGTATTTTGTGCATACATCTGCCGGGTCTCTGGGACCTTTGGGAAAATAAAAATACTACACCAATTTAAAGAGTTGTTATTCATATCATCTTTTGTTACTTGAGAGCACATGAAATCACAGAATTGAACAGGTAGAAGTCCCTTGGGAATCATTGGCTCCAATGCCTTCTCTCTCTGAAAAGTGACGGGACTGAGGCCAAAAGGCTTCCTTTAAAATGGTTCCTTTATCAAAATGTCCCCACTTGCTGAGAACTTATGTTGATCAAAGTCCTGAGCCAGGAGTGGCAAGGATGCAGAGATGATTGACATAGGCCCTGCTCCTGGGCCCACAGCCTCTTGGGAGACTTCTATGGGAGGCGTGGTGGGCTGTGGGGCTTCGCCCGTCTTCTTTACTGTGTACATTGAGCTCACAAAGGACTCACAGACAGTCTGATGGGGGGATGCAGCCTACTGGCCGCTTCTTACTCCTTTTCTTTTATCTTCACTATTATTACCCAAGACCCCATGAGCACCTTTAGGACCAGCAGTCCTGACAGACTCTGAGCCCTGTTCCTGGCCCACCTCTGCTCTTTTGTGTCCTCTTGGCTGACATCTCTTCTCTCCTTGGCTCACCCCTGAGTGTCCTGATGGGGCGTAGAGTCCTCACCCTACTTTATCTTTCTGTTTCCAGATTGGAGCTTCTCTCTTCGCCAGTAACATCGGAAGTGGCCACTTTGTGGGGCTGGCTGGGACCGGAGCAGCTGCAGGCATTGCCACCGGGGGCTTTGAATGGAATGTGAGTTACACATCTGAGACACCATGTCCTGGTGTTGGAAGGGGCTTTAGCTTTCAACTAGTTCAATCCACACTCAAAGGTATATGTTGTAGATCAGGGGTAGTCAACTTTTTTATACCTACAGCCCACTTTTGTATCTCTGTTAGTAGTAAAATTTTCTAACTGCCCACCGGTTCCACAGTAATGGTGATTTATAAAGTAGGGAAATAACTTTACTTTATAAACTTCATAAAGCAGAGTTATAGCAAGTTAAAGCATATAATAATAATTACTTACCAAGTACTTTATTTTGGATTTTCGCTAAGTTTGGCAGAATAAATGTTTTTTTTTCCCTGAAGTTGGAAACAGGGAGGCAGTCAGACAGACTCCTGCATGCGCCCAACCGGGATCCACCTGGCATGCCCACCAGGGGGCGATGCTCTGCCCATCTGGGGTGTCGCTCTGTTGCAACCAGAGCCATTCTAGCACCTGAGGCAGAGGCCACAGAGCCATCCTCAGCGCTCGGGCCAACTTTGCTCCAGTGGAGCCTTGGCTGTGGGAGGGGAAGAGAGAGACAGAGAGGAAGGAGAGGAGGAGGGGTGGAGAAGCAGATGGGTGCTTCTCCTGTGTGCCCTGGCCGGGAATTGAACCCTGGACTCCTGCACGCCAGGCCGACGCTCTACCACTGAGCCAACCGGCCAGGGCCAGAATAAATCTTTTTTTTTTTTTTTTTTTTTTTTTTTTGCATTTTTCTGAAGCTGGAAACAGGGAGAGACAGTCAGACAGACTCCCGCATGCGCCCGACCGGGATCCACCCGGCACGCCCACCAGGGGCGACGCTCTGCCCACCAGGGGGCGATGCTCTGCCCATCCTGGGCGTCGCCATGTTGCGACCAGAGCCACTCTAGCGCCTGAGGCAGAGGCCACAGAGCCATCCCCAGCGCCCGGGCCATCTTTGCTCCAATGGAGCCTTGGCTGCGGGAGGGGAAGAGAGAGACAGAGAGGAAGGCGCGGCGGAGGGGTGGAGAAGCAAATGGGCGCTTCTCCTGTGTGCCCTGGCCGGGAATCGAACCCGGGTCCTCCGCACGCTAGGCCGACGCTCTACCGCTGAGCCAACCGGCCAGGGCCAGAATAAATCTTTATGAAACAACTTACTATAGTTAAATCTATCTTTTTATTTATACTTTGGTTGCTCCGCTACCACCCACCATGAAAGCTGAAATGCCCACTAGTGGGCAGTAGGGACCAGGTTGACTTGTAGATGTTAGGGGACCTCTCTCGGCTGTTGTAGATGTTAGGGGACCTCTCTCAGCTACCTTGTGATGTGGATGAAGGCGGGGCCCAGTTCCAGGAGCCCCATGGCCTGCTCCCCTTCCACAAGAGTAGCATGAAAAACCACTGAAATGATGAAAATATTATTTTTTCTTTTGAAAGGCCAAGAAACTCCTCTACATTTTCAGCCATACTGGAGATTTGGAAAAGCTCTTCACCAGATTTCCATTATTATTATTATTATCATTTATTTATTTTTAAAAAGGTCTCTAAATGGTACTTTACTCCTTGTAAACTAGGGAAGAGGAAAAAGGAGTTATGATGTCACCAGAAAGTCACCAGGGGTCCCCTCCACTGTTGCTTTACTACCATTCCTACGGGCCAGTCAGGCAGCAAAGACCCTCCAGCTCTGATGGCCACACAGGGAGTTGTCCTCAGAGCCCAAAGAGAAAACGCTGGGTGATTGTTCTGCAGTAGCTGGGGGATCTCCAAGCATTACGATCTGACTCCATTTTTGTTTTCGTTTTAGGCCCTGATTTTGGTGGTTGTCCTGGGCTGGGTGTTTGTCCCTATTTACATCAAGGCTGGGGTAAGTATCGGTTATTCCATCTACTGTCCACGTGTGCATGTGTGTGCGCACGTGCGCGCGCGCGCACACACACACACGCACGCACGCACACACACCTCTGTCATCCTGGAAGGCAGAGGAGACTTTACAGAATAAATGGCAGAGAAAGCCTGGGCCTTGCCTTTTTTTCCAGGTTATAAAGTTCCTGACGGCTTTTAAGGACATTAGATCCACTAAGCCATGACTCGTCCTCTAGGAAGCCCTCTTCAGGCTTCTCTCTGCCCTCTTAATCTCACTCTGCTCAGAGCCCTCTGGAGCATCATCCCCTTGCACTGGCCATGTATTTACAGGCATTGCCCTGCATTTGCCCCTGATCTGTAACTGCCTCTGCCCAGGAAGGGAAGCAGCATGTGAAAAAACAAACATACATCAGCAGATTGGTTTGCTGAGTACGCAACTGGTACTTAACTATCAAATGCATGCCAGACTCTTGAAGAAAACTCTCTGACATTTTACCTGAGGCAGCTGTAGCATCATCTATTCAGTGAGATTTAACGAGCACCTACTATGTGTGAGTCTGTTGAAAGCAATATGGAAGAAACGCAGAGCAGACTCGGCAATGGGAGGCTGTTGGTGACAGCTGTCTGATCCCAGGAGACAGCAGGCTCAGGGCTGAGGGAACAAGATAGAATGTGGTTGGAATTGGCAGAAAGGAACTGGGAGAACAGTTGAGCAGGCCTGCAGCCACAGTCCTTGGTAAGGCCTGTGTGCAGAGCTGGGTGACAATCATCCAGCCTGGCCACCTGGCTTGGTGCATTAAGAAGATGCTGCTGTTGTTATGATGTCTTGTTCACAGTAGGCACTTTGCATAGGAATATCTGTTTACCTATCCCCGCCTCCTCCAGGGCAAGGATCTACCTTCTTGGTTATATGCAGTCATGTATTAATTTAAAAAAGCGTTTATGGGGCACTTTCTATATCCTGGGATCAATGCAGCTACCTTTGTAGTGAGGCATGTGGGACTGAGATGAGCAAATGGCTGAGGACAGCCATCTGGCCACAGTGCAGACTTCTCTGACCAACAAGGGTGAAGCCTTGATCACACCTCTGCCACCATGGTGGATGCCACTGCTCTGCTGGCTCTGGGCCTTCTGGTCACTCTGGCTGGCAGTGACCGCACTTCCATCCCATGTAGGTGGTGACGATGCCAGAGTACTTGAGGAAGCGATTTGGAGGCAAGCGGATCCAGGTCTACCTCTCCATTTTGTCGCTGTTGCTCTACATTTTCACCAAGATCTCGGTGAGTCCACCGCATGGCAAGCTGGGCACTAGATGTCTCAAAACCTTCCCACTCTCAATCTTCAGCATGTGCTGGTCTACCAAGGGGCAGCGCTGTACATTTCTATTAACTTGGTTCCTTAAGTAGTCTTGCTCCTTAAAGTAAAGCCCTAGTTCATGTTTCAAAGAGCCAACACATGGAACTTCTTATCTGCCACCATGGAGAAGGTTGAACACGTAAACAGGTTCAAGAAGGTTCAGTGGAAGCTGTTTGTAATAGAAGATTAAGTGGGAATTAGGATGTCTGAAGGCTGGTCCCAAACTCAGAGGTTGCTGTGGTCTTTGTGCTTTCTCAGGGTCAGATTCTGGTTCCAGGTGACATTTCTGATGCACTTAAACTTGAGCAGTCAGTGACAAGACAACTCTTGAAAGTACCTCAGAGATTTTCCCTGTTCTTTTATGGATGAAGAAACAAAAATGCTGGGGGTGGAAAGTCCTTGTTCATGATCCTGAATCAGAAATAGAACCTTGACCTCTGGCTCCAGCTGACTGTCCTTTTCAGTGCAGAAGACTTATGTTTGCTTGGAATCAGCTCCCTGGGCCTTTGGTCATTCACTCTCTGGGGTATTTCTACTCTCTCTGAACCCAACTATTGGGTTTGCTCCCCCATCATCTAGCCAGTCTCCCTACCAACCTGGAGCTGCAGGCTCCACTGTGCAGAGCTGAGATTTCTCAGGGACTGTCTGGCTATGGGGGTCTACCTGAGAACTACACAGAGCTCTGGGCCGACCCACTGCAGCAAGACTGTATTCTTTCTTTACTTCACCTTTCCTACCTTAAAAGTGTGCAAATCAACACTTCTTTTGATGGTAAAACAAAACAAAACAAAAAAGCAAAAGATCCAAGAAACCAATGAAGTTCTAAGGTATTCTCTTTTCTTCCCCAAAGGATGATGGGAAGAGAAAAGTTTGGCCTAGCCTTTTCCTTTTCTTTTTTTTTAAATCCCCTAGTTGATTGTCAGTCTGATAAAGGTTAAAATAGCAGTGAAAAGAAAGGATATTGTTAATGATAAAGGATAACAGAAAGAAAATAGGACCTTGGTAAGAAAGCCACCAAGGAGAATAATCAGAGGAAGTACGCGGTTGTGGAAAAGCCTGGGCTCCTTGTCTGCTCCACTGCTCACCAGCAGGGACCTGGGGCAAGTGGCATGTTGCTTCACCTCCCCAGAGCTTAGCTTCTTCGTGGGTAAGGTGGGGTTAACAAGCACTGCCTTGCCTACCTCCCTGGGTGGTGGGGACATTCAAATGGATTTACTTAAAAACATGGAGTGTCATTGGAATGTAAGATAAGATGATGGCCAACATGAGCACCCTTGCTCCCTGGATGGCTTCAGCACCCTAACCTCGCTAGAGAAGAAGGCTGTGTATCTTGGATATTAGACCCTTGTCAGATATGTGACTTGCAAATATGTCTTTTCGCTTTCTTGGTAATTCCTTTGACGCACAAAAGTTTTAAATGGTGATGAAGTTCAGTTTATCTTCTTTTCTTTTGTGGCTGATGCTCTTAGTATCATGTCTAAGACTCCATTGCCAAATCCAAGGACAGAGAGAGAAGTGACATTTTCTGAGAACTCACAGGGAGTGGCTCCAGCTTTCCCCCTCAGCCAGCAGGGGGTCATCTCACTGGCTAGAGTCAGTTTTCCTCCTTTTTCTTGTCTGCCTCCTTCCAGTCCCCAAAGGGAGATTGGACCAATTTCATCATCCTGTCAGAGGTTTTTCCTGGCTGAATCCTGAGTCAGGTTGAATCTGAATTGAGCCTTCTGTTGTTGCTAGGAAGGGTGCTGAAAAAAATAGCTGCTAGTTTTTTTTTTTTAATTTTTTTTTTCTTTTTCATTTTTCTGAAGCTGGAAACAGGGAGAGACAGTCAGACAGACTCCCGCATGCGCCCGACCGGGATCCACCCGGCACGCCCACCAGGGGCGACGCTCTGCCCACCAGGGGGCGATGCTCTGCCCATCCTGGGCGTCGCCATGTTGCGACCAGAGCCACTCTAGCGCCTGGGGCAGAGGCCACAGAGCCATGCCCAGCGCCCGGGCCATCTTTGCTCCAATGGAGCCTTGGCTGCGGGAGGGGAAGAGAGAGACAGAGAGGAAAGCGCGGCGGAGGGGTGGAGAAGCAAATGTGCGCTTCTCCTGTGTGCCCTGGCTGGGAATCGAACCCCGGTCCTCCGCACGCTAGGCCGACGCTCTACCGCTGAGCCAACCGGCCAGGGCCGCTGCTAGTGTTTTTATTTTCATGATTACCTAAAGCTCAGATGACAAATGGCATTATTTTTTCATGGTGGAATAATATTCCATTGTGTATATGTACCACATCTTCTCTATCCAGTTGTCTCTTGATGGGCACTTAGGTTGTTTCCATATCTTGGCTATTATGAGTATTGCTGCAGTGAACATATGTTCTTTTGCAATAGTGTTTTGGGTTTCTTCAAATATATACGCAGAGGTGGAATTGCTGGATCATAATGCATTTCTATTTTTAATTTTTTGAGAAACCCCCATACTGTTTACATAGTGGAGCCACCAATCTGTATTCCCACCAACAGTGCACAGGGTTCTTTTTTCTTTATGGTTGTTTGTTTTTTTGCTGTTGAGTTGAAAGAGTTTTTATATATTCTAGATAGTAGACCCCTATCAGATGCATAATTTGCAAATATGTTCTCTCATTCTGTAGTTTGTCTTTTTACTTCCTGATAGTGCTGTTTGGTGCACAAAAGTTTGGAATCTTGATGAAGCTCATTTTTTCTACTTTTATTTGTGTTGCTCATGCCCGTGTTATCATTGAATTCACGGATTCTGTGGCACCAAAAAAAAAAAAATTTTTCCATTGACTCTTATGTTTGATCCTTAGATTTCTAAAGTCTTAGCTCTTACATTTAGGTCTTTGATCCATTTTTAATTAATTTTTTTTTTTTTTTTACAGAGACAGAGAGAGAGTCAGAGAGAGGGACAGACAGAAACAGACAGACAGGAATGGAGAGATGAGAAGCATCAATCATTAGTTTCTCACTGCGCATTGTGACACCTTAGTTGTTCATTGATTGCTTTCTCATATGTGCCTTGACCGCGGGCCTTCAGCAGACCAAGTAACCCCTTGCTGGAGCCAGCAACCTTGGGTCCAAGCTGGTGAGCTTTGCTCAAACCAGATGAGCCCGCGCTCAAGCTGGTGACCTCGGGGTCTCGAACCTGGGTCCTTCCACATCCCAGTCCGAGGCTCTATCCACTGCGCCACCACCTGGTCAGGTCATTTTGAATTAATTTTTGTGTATAATGTGAGATAGGGGTCCAACTGTATTCTTTATTTTTTATTTTTTAATTGATTTTTGAGAGAGAGGGAGAGAGAAAGAGGGATGAGAAGTGGGAAGAATCAACTCATAGTAGTGGTTTTCCAAATGTTCCTTGACCGGGCAAGCCCAGGGTTTTGAACCAGTGACCTCAGCATTCCAGGTCAATGCTTTATCCACTGCATCACCACAGGTCAGGCCCAACTGTATTCTTTTGCATGTGGCTATCCAGTTCTACTAGCACCATTTTTGAAGAGACTAGCATTTCTCCACTGATCAGTCTTGCACATGTGTTTTTTACACAACTCAATGGAAACCTGCTCTTGCCCACAGGGCTGATAGAGCTTTGTCTTAGAGTTGGGACTGCCGGGCAGGATTACTGCTCCTCCTCTGCCCCTGCTTTCTGCCTCAAACTGCTACAGCCCTGGTTGGCATCTCTGTGCTTGCCTGCCAGTGTGATGATTCTGCCTCCTTCACTTTTGCCTTCCCTCCTTCAGGGAAAGTTTTTAGTTACAGTCCTGTTTCATTAGTGATCCCTGTGCAGAGACTGCATTGGGAAGGACGGGAGGGGTGGAGAAGCCTGTCTTCCTGGGGGTGGGTGAGGGGCAGGGAGGGGTGGAGAAGCCTGTCTTCCTGGGGGGGGGGTGAGGGGCAGGGAGGGGTGGAGAAGCCTGTCTTCCTGGGGGGGGGTGAGGGGCAGGGAGGGGTGGAGAAGCCTGTCTTCCTGGGGGGGGTGAGGGGCAGGGAGGGGTGGAGAAGCCTGTCTTCCTGGGGGGGTGGTGAGGGGGAAAGGGCAGCAATGTAAGAGAAGAAAACGAAATGTAAGCAGGGAGGGTGGGGAGTGACCCTGGAACTTGCTGGAAGTTGGTAAGGGAACAGTTCCCCAGTTCAGCTTGTAGGTGAGGTGCACCTGTTTAATGAACATGTAGCGGATGGCACTTGGACTCCCCTTCTCAGAAGCAAGACTTGCTCCAAGTCCACAGTTCAACTGGGTGAAAGTCTGTGGAGTGTAGTTGCCATGGAAAGGGCACTTTTTGCCCTCAAAGCTAGTATAAGGGTGGTCATTATAAGTGAAGTGCCCAACTTCACTCCTTTCCTTCCAAATTGCCTCACCTATTGTTAGGTTACTGATTAAACCTCCCTGGACATGGGAGCGCCCAGGCAGCTGAGGGGCGGCCGCCCTCAGCACGGGTCCTGGTGGAGCCCAGCCCCCGGCAGTCAGCTGTTTTGGACTTTTGCTTTGAAGTAGAACTTGGTGCAGGCTGCTCCTTCTCCACGTGATTTCTGCGGCTCCTCACTGGAGGCCTTGCCCAATGACCTGCCTGCTCTACCTGCTTCCCGGAGCCGGGGATCCCTTGAATAATGCACAAGAAGGATGACAGCTGCTCCTTGTTCAGTGCCACTCTCTACTTAGTCTCCAGTAGGGGCTTTGCTTATTCTGTTTCCAGTTCTCATAAGAATATTGCATGCGTAGGGATTTTCATTTTATTTTCCATTTCCTGGAAGAGAAAACTGAGTCTTAGAAACGTTAGGAAATTTGTCCCAAGTCACACAGCTGGTGTATGGCAAAGCCAGGATTGAATCTTGGGTGTCTCTCATCCCAAGGTCTGTGTTCTCTGCACAGTTCTGCTCTGTGCTTGGATGGGATAAATGCATAGGATGAAAGAATGGGATAGGTCATCTAGTCCTATGTCCTAAGTTCTCATTTGACAGATAGGGAAACTGAGGTCCTGATTGGGGGGTTAAACAGTAGCAATACTAGGATGAGAAGCAGGGTCCCTGAGACTGAATCCAAAGCTTTGGACAGTATGTGACTCCTCCCCCCACCCCATGTTCTGAGTCTTTCTGTTCTTTAGTACAGAGTAAGTCAAAATTCAAGATCTTGGGAAAAATTAAGATAGGCAGTTAAATGAGCTTACAATATAAATGAGTTCCTGAGAGTGGGATTTGAGAGGGCGGGAGAAGAGAACATAAGCTGTGTACTGGGTAAATGAAGCAGCTGAAGGAGGGACCTTCAGCATTAGGAAAGGGAAGAGAAGGGTCAGACAGTGAGGCTTTGTCTTTATAAACTTAGCTGGCTCTTGGTTTATCATGAGTCACAAAGCTTGAAATCTTGAAAAGGTTTATGCTGATGTCGACCATACCTGCTAGGCATTTTCATTGATACACAGGAGTTCAGGGTTCACGGTCAAAAGGAAAAAATTGCTAGTCAACAAAATAAGAAAGTCAGGTATTTACCTTGCACACAGATATTAATCAATTTTGTTGTGTGTGCGTGGAGAGGCTTGGATAATTTGTGATGGATGAGAAGGGTGGCCCCGTGTTTCAAGACAGAGAACAACCAAGGACCTAATAGGAAGACTTGGGAAGGATGAAGGGATCTGGTGGGTATGTAACTGTTGGGAGAGAAAATTGAAACGTATTGCAGGCTCAAGACCCAGATGTGACCCAGGCCACCGAGCTGTGGTCCTGTGGGGTCATGACTCTGAGGCCCAGACTTTATTCCTCCATGCACTCCTCTGAATATTTTTGGCTCTGCCTGAGCACCCTGTCCTATTGAGTTCTGACAATCATTCTGTTCTGTAAAATTTCCTGGCATTATTTATCTTATTCAAATGTGCACAATCACTTGTGATAAAGCCTCATATTTTATGAATTACGCGTGATGACCAATGTCCCTGTTTATGTTTCCTGGGCTCCTATTATCACACATCATGACTGCAATAAACTTTTACAGCTTCACTGTCCATTTTGAATCACTGGGTGAAAATAAGAGCTTTGGCTTTTGCTCAAGGTTTAATTGCTCATCACCTGGGCCATTTACTTTCACAAATGAAAAGAGAAGTTTGAGCAGTGGGGCTTCCCATCTCAAACCCCAGTGCCAAATAAGATTTATTGAGTGCTCAGGTATGACCAGGACCAGAATGGGCAACGAGCACACATAAAATCACAGGATCTCAAAGCATCAGAGTTGACACAGATCAACTTGCTGAAGGCTAACAGTCAGAGACTCCATTACTCTAAGAGATTTTTTCTCGAAAATACAGCTGGGTCTGTGTTTTTATTGTTTCCTATGAGTCCCATGGAAATTGTTCACTCAAATTTTCAAAATGATGAAAAGAAAGCTCTTGGGCTAGATCCAACTTCCTGTTTTTGTAAATAAAGTTTTATTGGAACACAGGCACACTCTATGGCTGCTTTCATGCTTCAGTGGCAGCGTTGAGCAGGTTGAACAGAGGCTCTATGGTCTGCAAAGCCTGAAACATTTATTATCTGACCCTTTGCAGAAAAAGTTTGCTGACTCCTAAACTAGAGGACCATAATTTTCTATTTCACCTCAAGTTGTTTTTGCTTAGCAACATTGGGGAAATTCCTTTCTTTCTTCCATCTCTCCCTTTTATTTTTTCTTCCTTTATTAAGGCTAATAGTTTAGAGAAGGAGAAATCTGGGATTAGCTTTGAAACAGTCTCATAAAATTATAGGAGAGTTCTATATCAAAGCTGGTGGGATATGCCCTATCCAGTTCCCTATTCTTATAAATAACAAGTAATGACATGCTTTAAACGTATAGAAAATTACAATATAGAAAATGCCACTACCCAGATTCTAGAGATCTAAAGAGTTTACCATCTTTTTAAAAAAGAAATGAAACATTAGAAATATGACCAAATGTTTACCCGTACCTTTCTTGACCTATTTCTTTCCTTCTTAAAAGGTAAACACTGTCTTGAACTTGGTTTGTATTTTTCTGGTCCACATTTTTGCATTTTTTAACCTATATGTATATCCATACATCCATCAAGAATATATCGTGTTTTAAAACGTCTGCTCCCCCACCTTTAAAACTGTAAAAATATTGTAACAACGGTATTTAAGAAAATCTGGAGGGACAAGCACCTATAATTCTCTCTCTAATACAGACATTTTCACAGTCTGGCCTTGCCTGCATGTGTGCATGCTTCCACAAGTTGCAAACAGAATATACACACCATCTTGTGGTCTTTTTTCCCCCTCTTAGCATCAAACTATAAACGTTCTCCCACGTTTCATCTTCAGAATTACTATTTTTAGAGGCTGTGGAACAGAATTGGTGATGTGTAATTTTCAGAAAGCCATCTTCAAAATTCTCTGGTGGATAAAAGCTCTCGATGGTGGTCACGTTTGGGCCTAGTCAAGGAAGAGGCCACTTTTACTTTTCAATGTGTAATTTTCTGTGCTATTTGTTTTTATACCATATATAAATGATTTTATTTTAAAACAAAAAAGTTCTTTTTGGATTAAAAAAGACCTGGCCCTCTATTCTAGAAAGGAGGGTCCTTACCTTTCAAAGTTGTGAGAAGGTCACTGGACTTCGAGACAGGAAATCTGGATTTTAGCCCTTGAGCAAGTCGTTGACTTTGTTTCTCTCACCTGAAAAGTGGAGCCAAATTACCTGTTCCATCGCCTTATTTTGAGCATCCAAACAATGCATATGTCTAAAAGCTCCTGGTAAACTGTAAAGTCACCTGGATGTGGAAGGAAACAATACCCTCTGAAGCAGGATAAAGTTTGGGCACCTAGCAGATCCAAAGACCAATGCCAGAGCACCCAGGCTAACATGGGCTTTCCTATGGTATCCCCAAGCATACCTGGTGGCTTTCGAGGTTCCAAGGGCAGAAGGAATTCATCCCTGAAATCAGGAGTGACTCATGGGAAGAAGAATTTATCTCAGGTTTTTTTTCTATTCATGAGAAGGCTTTTCTTAGCATTCTTTATCTGCCCTGTTAGCCAGAAATAGAGCATTATAAAAACAAGACTTCTATTAACCCAGTACTTCTCATAAGTGTTTATAGACTTTGTTTATAGCTTACTTTAAGAGTTATGTGTTATCTATTTGTGACTAATAACAGCAAGACAAATATTAATGAAGCTATCATAGTCTACTATGACATGTTATTATAAAGCATTACAAATTAACTTCTCTGGAAAATAAACCAATCAAGGGCATTTTAAAGGCAGTAGGAGCCTTGGAATACATATGTATTTTGCTTACTGTACTTATTTGCTAATCTACTGAATCAGAAAAAGTGCATACTTAACAGCATTTTACTGTAATAATCAGTGAATGGGGCCCTTAAGTTGAAGTTACTTTATGAGATGGTACAAGGCATGTGAGGGGAGGGACAGGTGTTAGGATTACTCATCACAATTTCAAGTGGCCCAGTGTGGACAATCAGGAAGGAGCGGCCATTTCACCCTCAGCAAGTCTAAGGTGCAGCTGGAGCCTCTCCTCTCTTTCAGCCGCTGCGGAGGGCAGGGTGGAACAGGTCTAGGACCTGGGAAGAAAATTCTCTTCTCCATGGCAGGACCTTCCTACTTCCGGCCACTGAGGGTCACAACACCACTTTAAAGACGAGAACACTGAGACATGGAGAGGCACGGTGTTTTATCCATTCACTCAGCCCTATAGTGGCAGTGCTGGGGTTAACATCCAAGTCCTTTCACCACTAGCCCTGAGGCTGGAGGCGGGCCCATCTCTTAGTAACCACATGTCTCCCTAGTTCCTATTTCTGCCTCTTCTCCTTCACCAAGCAACACAATGACATTAGGTTCCCATGGGCTAGAGAATCTGTAGGGGACTCCAAGGCACAGGGTCCTCAGGAGGTCCATCTTGGGGGAGGTGGTCATGCATGAACACATAGGCTTGGCATTGGTCTGTGAGACAAACTCTCAGACAATGAAGAGGCAGGGAATAGGAGATTTGGTTGGTGGGGACCTGAGTGACAGAAGGTCCCTGAGGAGCAGCAAGGGGCCACAGAGGGGGAAGGTAAGAATAGAGAAGAGATGCAAGGGTTCCATTTCCCAGGGATATTCATGGGTAGCCTTTTATATGTCTTGAAATATATTTGGTTTTATGCAATAAAGCAACTTGTGCATTGCATCTAGGGGAAGTCTAGTTTCTTTCCTACCCAGAGATTTGAAAACAAAAATGAGTCACTTCTTTTTCCCTTAATCCTACCCTTCCTGGTAGTATTTTGGAGATGCCATGAAAATTCACTTTGGGCAACTCCAACGCTCTCTCTTGGCTTAAGTTAGCAACCGCACCATCCAGCCACATAGAAGATTTTTCATGGGACTAAATGAAGCAAGGTGAAGAACAAGAACTGTAGCAAGAAATGGTGAATTCAGGGGTGAACAGGGAGTAGTTCTCCCTCAAGTTCTATGAGCTAATCTAGATAAAAACACCTAGCACCAAGCTGGCCATGCAAGAGGTTCTTGGTGATGTTCTGGTTGTGTTAGGGTCAAGGTAGACTCCATCTGGACAGGAGAGATAAAATTATGATGATGTTAAAATTTCTCTCCACTCCAGGGTAGGGCTGGAGTTTCCCTCCCCAGGACTGTCTAGTGCTCACACTTGCTGTTTGGAATAGATCTGATAAAACTCTGCACACTAAGGTGTAAACAGCGAATAATAGCTTACAGCGGGAATCCACAGGTGTGTTGGGAGGAACCTCAAAGTATTAATAGTTGTTTCTTGGCAAACAGAGTTCCATAGTTAAATAAGTTTGTGAGGGGTCATTTACCATGCTTCCCTCCTGGGGATTCACAGCACACACAGTGCATTAGAGGCTCAGAGGAGTTGCGTGGTCAAGAAACTGCCTTAACTTTGTTTAATCCAGTATTTCACAGACCTCTTTGACCATAGAATCCTTTCCTTTCTATGGAATAACTGCTGTGATCTTATATAAAGCTTATTGGAAAATGTAGGAATAGAGTATGACTCTCAGGTATTTGTATCCTTCTAATATTATTTTATTGTGGGAGGAACATTTAGCAAGTGACCTATCTTCTTGATGGATTTTAAGTGTACATTACTGTTGACCTTTAGGCCTATTGCTGTACAGCACATGTCTAGAACCTGTTTATATTATTTACCTGAAACTCTGTGCTTATTGACTAGTAACTCCCCATTTCCCCCTCACCCCAGTACCTGGTAACCAACATTCTAGTCTTTTATTTTATTAATTTGGCCCTTTCAGTACTTATATACATGGAATTATGTAGTATTTGTCTTTTACGTTCTTAACTGGGGATAAAAATATGAATCTTTAATTGTTCTATTTCAGGGGACCTGGGCTAACATTGGACCCTAGAAATCACAAGCATTGACACTATCCAGGAGACAGCTTCTAAACCCTTCAAGTTTTTCTCCTGACCCTGTAGCCACTGCTATCTCTCACCCCTAACTCACCTTTCCTCTCCTTCCAGGCAGACATCTTCTCTGGGGCCATATTCATCAACTTGGCCTTGGGCCTGAATCTGTACTTGGCCATCTTTCTCCTGTTGGCAATCACTGCCATCTACACAATCACAGGTGAGTCCGTTCACACGACTCGGCTCAAGCCCAGCCCGAGGTTAGGCAGTTGGGCAGGATTGAATGAAAGTAGGAAACAAGGCTTCTTCTTTCAAGGAGGAGAGATATGCCCAGGAAACAGTCCAAGGGTGGGGCATTTGCTTGGTCCCAAATCACAGAACCTAACAAGTTATGGAGGTTGCCCCAGAAACCTCCAGTGTTGACTGGAATAGTCAAGACAGCTTCTTCCAGGAGGCAGGCAGGGCAGGGCCTTGCAGGTTGTGAAGAGAACTTGGCTAAGTTGGGAGAATTGAGGAGGGAGTGCCTGGCGTAGGGACAGGTGAGAGCAAAGAAAGGAGGCAGAAATGGGCATGATGTGTGGTCAGGGCAGGGTGTGAGCAGCAGATGTGTTTAGGAGGAGGGTGGTCTATGGGATGTAGTTGATGGGCTGTGTGTGGGCGATAAAGGCAGATAATTCAAATGAGGTCACAGGGCAGGGGCCTTGGAAGCCAGACAGAGGTCTTGGATTTGATGTGACAGGGACTGAGAGGTACTGTGGGGAAGAAGGGAGGAAGTAACACAAGCAAAGAGATTTTAGAGGAGATTCAAGAGGTGACTGGCAAAGCTGATGACATGAGTAACAATGGGGACACCTGTGCAGAGGTGTGACTCTGCCCCGGTCAGGGGCCAGGGTCTATGATAGAACTTGCTTTTCAGCTGGAGCCACATGGTCTGAGAATAGAGTCAACATACAAGTAGCCCTTTAAATGTGTTGATTTGGTAATGTCCCCAGGCATCTTGTAGAGATGTCAGCTCTTTGCTGTTCCCTGCCTTCACTTGTGGAAGATGCTTTTTCTTACCTCAGAGGAGCCATCTCCTGGTTTAAGCTCTTCCTCCTCAATTAGGGAGGAACATTTCTCTTTTCCTCAAGGCCTTCCCAGTATTTCTGTGAAGGGTAGAGATGTTGGATCATGCTGGGTGGCAGACTGCTGTAACAGGACAAGAGAAGGAGGGAAGGAAGGGCAGGCGGGTGACCGAGGGGCGTGCTCTGCAGGTGTGCAGAGGGAGAGAGGCAGCAGTAGAGACAGGAGGCAGGCTGACTGGTTGCTCTCCTACGTGAGATCAGATATATTGTCTCTTTGTTTGCTTAGGGGGCCTGGCTGCTGTGATTTACACAGACACCTTGCAGACCGCGATCATGCTGGTGGGATCTTTTATTCTGACCGGGTTTGGTAAGTGGGGCTGGGGCAGCCTGAGGTAGAGGCCCAGGGAGAGAAAATCGAGTCCAGCTTCTCTGCCTGCCTTCCCCAGGGGAGTGGTCCAGTCCTGACTTGCCATCACTTGGCTGTGCAGGCAGCACCTTCCTCAGCCTTGGAGGACTCAGGGTGGGTCTGGCCCAGACAACACCTACGTTCCCTGCTAGATGGTCTGGGCAGTGGTCCCCACTGTAGGCCTGTGATGACATGGTCTTCTCCCCACAGAGAAACTGGACAAAAAAAAAAAAAAAGAAAAAAGAAAAAAGGATAAGACTAAATAACCATCAGGCTGAATATATTCGAAAGTTATGTCTTAAATTTCAGATTATATTTTGTCTACATATTGACATTCAATATCCTTTCTTTTATGAATTGATGATAATAAGTGATCATTTTCTACTTTATGTTCTTATTTGACAAAACTTGAAAAATCAGCCAGTCTATGTTAGACCCTCTAATTTTGTAAAATTTTATTTGCCTATAAAATCCTAAAGACGAGGCCCTGGCCAGTTGGCTCAGTGGTAGAGCGTCGGCCTGGCATGCAAGGGGTCCCGGGTTTGATTCCCGGCGAGGGCACACAGGAGAAGCGCCCATCTGCTTCTCCACCCCTCCCCCTCTCCTTCCTCTCTGTCTCTCTCTTCCCCTCCCGCAGCGAGGTTCCATTGGAGCAAAGATGGCCTGGGCGCTGGGGATGGCTCCTTGGCCTCTGCCCCAGGTGCTAGAGTGGCTCTGGTCTCGACAGAGCGACGCCCCCTGGTGGGCAGAGCATCGCCCCTGGTAGGCAGAGCATCGCCCCCTGGTGGGCATGCCGGGTGGATCCCGGTCGGGCGCATGCGGGAGTCTGTCGGACTGTCTCTCCCCGTTTCCAGCTTCGAAAAAATACAATAAATAAATAAATAAATAAAATCCTAAAGATGAGACTAGAAACCCTAGATCTAGAGGTACTTGTTATGGGAGGATATAAAATTCATTTTATTTTTAATGGGGTCTGGATTCTCTGTGAGTCCTGTGAAGCCTCTTATCCACTTTCTATACTCTGTTATCTAAGAGCTTCCATTGGGGTTTTTTTTTTTGGGGGGAGGCGGTCTCCAGGGCAAGGACTGGGATACCTTATTCAAGGACACAGTCAATAGGCCACAGGGCTCGAGACTCCTCACCCATTCTCTGTACATCCCACGGCAAGGCTGGGACCAGGGGCAGTAAAGCCCAGTCTACATGTCTCTAGGTCTGTGTCTGAGGTCCCAAAGGCCACTGCTGACAGTAGGGGGTGGGTGAAGGAAAAAAACCCAGAGTTTTTGTACATGGTTCAAAACCAAGGTCTTTCTGTTAGTAATTCAAACACTTTCCCTTTGTAAAGATGTTCACGGTTGGAGTCCTTTCACAGGTTCTTGCTTTGGAGCCTCACAGTCGCCCCGGAGGGGGCTGGGCTGGGTTAACAATCCCCTGTATGAGTGAGAAAGCTGAGGCCCAGAATGGGAGAGTGACTTGCCAAGGCCACACAGCAAGGGCTCCGGCTGCCGGTCGTCAAGTCCCTGCAGTGTGTCAGGCGGCCACAGGAGGAAACTGCTGTGAAAAGTGGAGAGTTTTGTGATGTTGATTTTTGTTACTAATGTTTTCCAGCTTTTCAGAAAGTGGGAGGGTATGAAGCGTTCGTGGATAAGTACATGAATGCCATTCCAACCGTGGTTTCTGATGGAAACACCACCATCAAGGAGGAATGCTACACCCCCAGGGCCGACTCCTTCCACATCTTCCGAGACCCCCTCAAGGGAGACCTGCCATGGCCTGGGCTCATCTTCGGGCTGTCCATCCTCGCCCTGTGGTACTGGTGCACGGACCAGGTACCCACACTGGGCGGGCGGGGAGGACGGGCTTCCCAGGGCACGGCGGGGACTCCTGTCTGCTCCTGGGGTTGGGAAAGGTGAGGCAAGGCTCACGTGGTCTGCGGGGGTGTCACGGAGCCTTGGTAACATGGGAGTGCTGGGCCAAGGAAGCAGGATGTGGGGGAGGGGAGCTGGGGCAGCCAGAAAGTGTCATGACCTGCACCCCTCCCTCACCACGCTCTCCCTGGCAGGTCATTGTGCAGCGCTGCCTCTCAGCCAAAAACATGTCCCATGTGAAGGCCGGCTGCGTGATGTGTGGGTACCTGAAGCTGTTACCCATGTTTCTCATGGTGATGCCTGGAATGATTAGCCGCATCCTCTACACAGGTGATATCTTCTGCTGGACTCAGTGTTCACTCTCTCCCATTCCTAGCTCTGAGTCACTTCAAAAGTCCTGAAGCTCCCAATTCTTTCCTTTCTGCCACTTTCTTCCTTTATGCCATGCATTACCAAACATTATCAATCTCCCCCTAGTCAGTGAGCAACTTGAGGTCACAGAACCCACAGAGTTGCCTTCCTGTTCTTTGCAAATTCTCTGAAGTCCTGATATGCCTCTAGTTGTAGCTTCTTCCAGCTAATATTTGCTCACTTCTTGCTCAGTTCCATGTGGACTGTAGTAGTGTGTACGGCGTCCTTAATGCCAGGGGACTCCAGCGGGTCTTTAATTATCTGCTGCTCCGATCCTTGTTTCCTGGACCATTTCCTTGAAGGAGCACTTTGCTTTCTAGGGTGACAGATTACTTTTTGGCTTTTTTGTGGCCTATCCAGCATTGCTATTGCTTTTTTTTTGGGGGGGGGTCAGCCATCGTAGGTAAAAACTTCCTTGGAATATCCCTGGCTGAGTAGCTCAGATGGTTAGAACATCGTCCTGATTTGCCAAGGTTGCAGATTCAATCCCTGGTCAGGGCACAAGGAGGAATCAACCAATGAATGCATAAATAAGTGGAACAATAAATAAATTGATGTCTCTCTTTCTCTCTCCACCTTTGTCTCTTTCTAAAAATCAATCATTCATTAAAGAAAAAACTTTGCTGGAGTATGACATAATGGGAAATTTAAAAACAAGGGAGAGAAGAGAGAGCACCATGAAGTGAAAGTTTGGTGAGAATCCTTCCAAATGAAGATGAGACAGTCCAGAGGAGTTGCTTCCTTTGGCTGCTGCATGCTCCTAGTTTACATTGTAATGGTTATAATACACAAAAATATTTGAGGTGAATCAGTGCTCTAAGGGGCAGCCCTAAATGATATACCTATAACAGGTACCTAATATTTGTTCAGCTAAATTCTATAAAAGTTTCTAGAATTTTCTCCAAGTCTCTAGATCATGTTCCTGTCCCCTTCCGGATCACTTCCTTTCTATCTTTATCCTAGATTTTCCACATCTTGGAAGTATGACCCGGCAGCCCTCAATTGTCTGGGCATTCAGCCCTACTTGAGAGAGCTGCTTAAAATAAACTTCAAAATCAGGAGCCACCTAATCTTCAGGCAAATAAGACAATTGTTACTCCTGAGCCGCAGGGTAGCTAGCTGACGTCTAAGGATGTGCCTGTCCCTTCCCACTCTGAGCACTTTTTGCTTCCCTCTCCTCTGCCTAGCAACTGTCTTTTCTTCTCAGTCAGAGCTTGGAGATGGTCAGGACCAGCAGGGCAAGAGTTTATCATCAAAGGATCCAGCCAGGAGCTGCACTCTTTGTGGATCCATTTTTGGGCCTTAGATAGAAATGTCTTGTCTGGAAGTATTGCCCTAACGTCTACTTGCTGACACAGCTCTGATCTCTCTGCAGAAAAAGTTGCCTGCACCGTTCCCTCCGAATGTGAGAAATATTGCGGAACCAAGGTTGGCTGTACCAACATCGCCTACCCGACTCTGGTGGTGGAGCTCATGCCCGATGGTGAGATTCGTCCCCACTGGTGGTCTCTTTCTTGGGAGCCTGGCTGGGCTTAGGCTGTCGGTGGGTTCTGTGGGCCTCCTGGGACAAGCTGTTCCAAGCCTGGAGGTTGGTAGGGGAAGCCTCCTTTCAGGTGTCCCCAGTTTCTGAATATGTCTTCCCTTAGTGGGAAGGAGATGTAGGACTTGGTTGGGCTCTTAGACGGGGCACTTGTTTGTTAATCAGGAAAGGAGGTGATATGAAAATGTGTTAGGGAAAAACACAACTTTTCCACGCTCATCTGGACGGTCTTTGCAAGCTCTCCAATTGACGTGAACATGATAGCTTGAACTAAGAGGAGTTTTACCCAGAGAATGAATTGACTCTAGACTGTCCCAAGGAAAAACATGGAGAGAAAGGCAAGGAGTGATTTTAGCTCTAAAATGAGGATGTTTAAGGCAATCGATGGATGGGACACAAGGGGCTTCACTATAGAGAATATGTTATCCTAGAAGCTTGAGGATATAGAGCCCAGATTAGAGTTTTGGTATAGACCTCTGGGGTTACTTTTTATATTTCATATTGAAGAAAAATCTAATTCTGGCTCAAGACATTCTGATTTAGGTAGGGTAGGAGGTTTCAGGATATCACAAATTCCCAGGTATTTGGATCAGGAAAATTTAGAATAAACTTCTATAAAATGTTATTACTAAAAGAAAACAGAGATCTGAGTCAAACCTCTTCGTTTTACAGTTGGGAAAACTGAGGCCTACAAAAAGACAGTGACTTTGCAAGCCACCCGGCAACTCAGTGTCTGGCTTGTGTAACTCTGCTCAAGGCTGGAATTGAGGAATTTGGGATGGTCTTTTAAAAAAAATTTATATATTTTTAACCACAGACTGGATGCATGACCTTGGGCAAATCATTTAGATTCAAATTCTATAAACATGGGAGTAATAGTTAACTATTCCACTTAGCTGGGCTGCTTATTAATTAAGGTTGCAATTAGGAAGAGTCACATGGCTCTTTCAGAGTGCTGGCTCAGATTACACCGGCCTCAGTATGGTGTTTATGCTATTTCGGTAGATTAGCAGACAGACCCTGGGTGAGGACTGTGGCTCTGCACATGGTGCTAGAGCAAACTGTGCATGGCAGAAAGAGGCGTGGCACACAGGACTGTGTCTGAGGCCATCAAGAGGCAGATATTAGACTAGTCAGGACAGTCCAAGAGGGAGCAGACTCCCTGTGGGGGTAGTGGCTCCCCTGTCGCTGGAGGGTTTGGGAAGGAAATGTGGCTGGGATTCATGTATCAGACAAATGGTAGGCTTATGACCTAGTGAACCCTAAGTTTACTTTTAATTCTGAGACTGGGCTCTCCATGGTAGGTTTTCAGCATGGCCTGGTCTTCCAGCCTCATCAGGGACACACTTGTGCTCTCCTTGTTATGCAAAGAGTAGTAGAGATTATAGCCAACCATGCTTCTCATGACTAGGAAAAGTTTAAACCAATAATCCCTTATTCTGATTTGGGCAGGTATAGTATTATACACATTTAACACATCAAGAAATGAGACCTATGGGTTGGCATGACTTACCTAAGGCCAGTTGGAAATAGAGCCTTCTGTTCTTTTTCCAGATAACTTTACTGAGCTATAATTCATATACCATATGATTTACTTAAGGTATAGAGTTACTGGTTTTTAGTATATTCACAGAGTTGAGTATTCATCATCACTATCAATTAAAAAATTTTTTTTTGTCATCCTCCAGAGAAATCTTGTATCTTTTGGCATCACTCCATATTTCTCCCCAGTCCTCTCGGCCCTAGGCCACCACTAATCTCCTTTCTGTCCCTATGGATTGGCTTATTCTGGACATTTCATATAAATGAGATCATACAATATTTGTCCTTTTGTGTCTGGCTTCTTTCACTCTGCATAATGTTTTCAAAGTTCATCCAGGTTGTAGCAGGTATCAGTACTTCATTTCTTTCTGTTGATGAATAATATTCTATTGTTTGGATATACTACATTTTCTTTGTCCGTTTATCAGTTGATGGACATTGTGTTGTTTCTATTGACTTTTTGGCTATTATAAATAATACTGGTATAAACATTTATGTACAAATTTTGGTATGGACACATACTTTTATTTTTTTTGGCTAGATACCTAGGCGTGGCATTGATGGGCCATAAGGTAACTCAATGTTCAACTATTTTCTGTGGTAGCTCTACCAATTTCCATTACTGCCAGCAATATCTGAAGGTTTCTATTTCCACACATACCCACCCACTCTTGTTATTATCTGTCTTTATTATTATTGTTATTATAGCTACCCTGGTGGGTACAAAGTGGTATCTCATTGTAGTTTTGATTTGAATTTCTGTAATGTTGAGCATTTTTAAATGTGATTATTAACTATCTGTTTATCTTTTTGGAGAAGTGTCTATTCTGATCCTTTGACAATTTGTAAATGAATTGCCTTTTTATTATTGAGTTGTAGGAGTTCTTTATATATTCTGTATACTAGATTTATATTAGATATATGACTCGCAAAAATTTTCTTCAATTCTATAGATTGTCTTTTTACTTTCTTGAATCTTAGTTTAAATATTTCTGCTATATCATAAATCTTTTGGGTGAGAGATCTTTTAAATTTACCTCAGATGAAAACACACATATACATCATCATCATCATCACCATCACCATCATCATCCAACTGCAAAGTGTTAACCTCAGATATATTTTGTCTCGACCTCTTTGTTGATTGCTATGAGTTTACAAAAGAATAAAAAATCACAGTCCATTTCTTAAAATGTCTGGTCTTCCTGGAAAGATAAATAAAGGCCAACCACGGCATGATTTCAGAAGGCAAACAATGAGTCCTCACACATTCCAAGTGAGAAAGAGCTAAGATGCTGCGTGTGCCACTCAGAACCTCCTTCTCTTCCAGGGCTGCGAGGCCTGATGCTGTCAGTCATGTTGGCCTCTCTCATGAGCTCCCTGACCTCCATCTTCAACAGCGCCAGCACTCTCTTCACCATGGACATCTACACCAAGATCCGGAAGAGAGCAACCGAGAAAGAGCTCATGATTGCAGGAAGGTCAGTGCAGCTTCACTCTGCCATGCACCAGAAGCTTGAATAATCTCAGAGGTCCCTGAAGCTAGGGAAGACAAATAGAGGCCTGGGTAGAATGGGAGAGACCTCTGTAGCTAGTTATATCTGCCCTCCAATGACATCTACTTTAAATTGGAGATTATCAAACAATACCCCTTTGGAGTGGGAAGTGACATCAGGGATTATCTCATCTAAACTTAAATTTCTTAATGAGCAAAATGAAGCTTGTCCTGCCTAAATCTAGGCAGCTGGGACAATGGTGGAGTTAGGAATGAGTTACGGCCAACTGAGTCCTTGTCCAAGTTTCTTTATACTGCCCTATGCTGCCTTCCTCAGCCCTCCACATTGCAGCTCTTCTTACTGGCCATCTTTGAGGTCCAGGTGCCTCTGATGCCTTGACCCTTTGCTGCAACAGTTTGCAGGATCAAGTGATATTATTCAGAGGAACATGCTCTGTAAAATTGAAAACACCAATCTTGTGCACATTTGTTATTGTCAGTGGACTAGTAGACACAACAGGATATGGAAAACACAAAGCATTGCTACATGGGTCAGTGTACTCATTATCATGATTATCCATGAATCAGATAGTTTAAATACAGGACTAGCAGGAGTTCTATGTCTCTCCATGGGGCTGTGGCAGGTCAACCTCTTCTGGGCAGGTGGAGCAAGTTTTTGCAATGTCAGTCAAGGGAGAGGTTCCTCATGAGTGCAGAAAGGGTAAGGGCTCTACCTCATTGGTCTCATGATCAAGATTAGGGCAAAGGAAGTCAAGGAAAAGTGACAGGTCACTCTTAGGTGATGAGATGTGTCCAGGAGCAACTTGACCAGGCAAGAGTCTACTGGTTGGCTTCACAGGAAGCAACACTTATCCTGACTAATTTTTCCTCAGATAGGGGTTTACTGGATTTTTCTGTTCCTTATAAGGCTCAGGATGGAACACGGGAAGAGAGCCATTTTGTTGCTTTGCTCTGGGACAGACCCTTGACCCTGAGATTGTATTGAGGCACATTTTTGTGCATTTTGTGTATTGCACTTACTCAAAGGTACAGATGACTTTCCAGAGGAGGCAGAATATGAAAGAAAAAAGCCTCAAGAATAAAATTTCAAAATATGTTTCCTTGCTGTGGTCATACAAAGTGTGTGTATGCTAGTTATGTTATATATATTAGATATATAACTATATATACTTATTGACTAGTAGACACAACAGGATATGGAAAGCACAAAGCATTGCTACATGGGCCAGTGTACTCATTATCATGATTATCCATGAATCAGATAGTTTAAATAGAGGACTAGTGTATGGGAATGCTTCCAGGGACCATGGACTATATGGGTTCACATTATCTTGGGCTCCCCTCTGCTCCTTACTGCAGATTACAAATGGATTCCAAATTATTGACACTCTATTGTGGGGCTTTGATTTCAGATTGTTCATCCTGGTGCTGATTGGCATCAGCATCGCCTGGGTGCCCGTTGTACAGTCAGCACAAAGTGGGCAGCTTTTCGATTACATCCAGTCTATCACCAGTTACTTGGGACCACCCATTGCAGCTGTCTTCCTGCTTGCTATTTTCTGCAAGAGAGTCAATGAGCAGGTAGGTATCATCCATGTATAAACAGAAAAACCCGTTCTGGTGCAGAAATTTCCACCTGGATGTGCCTATTCTCAGTGGAAGGGATTCTATTTCCCAGAGACCTCACTGGAGTGGATGTGTTGCTGAGGATTTGTATGGGAATGCTTCTATCATGGGTTCACATTATCTTGGGCACCCCTCTGCTCCTTACTGCAGATTACAAACTGATTCCCAGCTAATGATGTACATTTTTCATCCAATCTTGGTGATTTCCCCCAACCACATGGCATTTCCTGGGCAAACAGCTCCAGAGGAAGTCCTAGCACAGGCCATCGCCAGTGGTTCTTCAGTGAGCTCTACTTTCCAGCCAGCACTTACCAGAGTCCAATAAACGTGCCCATGATCAAGAAGGTAGATGACAACTGAGGGGTAAAACATGGCACAAAATGGTATTAAGGAGGGATTATTAGAAAGACTGCATCAACATGGGCTGAAACTGAGAGAGAAGAGAGGGCATTAAAGGCAGAGAAAACATTGACCAGAACTTGGAGATGGAAGTGGGAGGGTAGGGCAGAGAGTGAACGACTTACAGGAATCTCACCTGTCTTTAGGTTGAGTTTGTGTGCACAAACAATAGAAGACGCAGTTGGAGAGGCAGGTTAAGGTTAGATTAGGCAAAGAGTTGGATCATCAGTGGGGTGCCTTTGCAGGCTTTGTAGCGTCATGAAAAGGATTTCTTTGGACATGGCGTCTGACAAGGGTGCCATAAATGTCTGTATCCAACCATCTATATACCTGTGGAGGGTTGGGAAGTGATGGGGGTGCTGACAGTGTAGCCCATTGTCTGAAACAATGGAAATGGTGACTTATGTTTGGTTGGAGACAACCCCTTTTTCCCACTAGGAGAGAAACAAATACATACCAGGGAAATATCTCACAGGAGAGCTTTGAAGTGCATAAATCACCATATGTGTCTCTCTTCATTCGACATTTGTCATTAGGAATATAGTCTAGATTTGATTGTGACACAAAACCAAGTGCACAGATAAAGACCCCTGAGAGAATAGAACTGAACCAGAAAGTGATCTTGACAAATTAGAGAAATGGGCACACAATGAGATAAGTTTCAGTAGGGATTGGCAGAGGCTGGTTCACTGTGGGAGATTTCTAAAGTACAAGTTATGAACATGTGGCTATCTCAGCTGGGTATTGCAGTGGGTCACAAGCAGATTTAATTCAACATTGGACCAAAATTTAAAAAAAAATAAGGCTGTAGACCTTCTCAATTGGGGGGATTAATTTTGCCCTTCTCCAGGGTATATTTGGTGATGTCTGGGAATGTTTTTGATTGTTATGATTTGGGGAATGCTACTGGTATCTAGTGATGAAGCCCAGGGATGTTGCTAAACATTCTATAATATGCAAGACATCCCCCCACCCCCAACAACAAATTATCTAGTGCAAATGTCACAGAGACGAGGGTGAGAAACCCTGACCTAGAGGCTTCAGAGTGTAGCACATAGAGACTACAAAGCAATTTTCAGGACTAGTCTGATACTGTATTTGCTGAGGGGTGACTCTAAGTCTTGAGGAAAATGTCAAAGGCTCCCAGACTTTTCAAGCACCTCTTGAGAACAAAGACTAAACGTATAGGAAGAGGCTAATTGCTAGAAGTGAAGGAAAGCCTTAATAAGTTTTATTAATATTATTCATACAAATTGAAGTCAAGAAATCTTTTTTTGACCACATAAATGTATAGAGAATGAATGGGGAACATCTTTTCCTTTCTCCTTGTTCATACATTCATTTAGCAGACACTTCCTGATGCCAGACACGGGGCTGTGCACTAGCAGCACAAAGGGAGAGAATACTGGTTCTTTCCCTGGGCAAGATGAGAAGACTAAGACATGAACGTATGGTCAGTGCTAGCTGGAGGTGTCTACAGTGCTACAGCCACAGCAAGAAGAATGTGCCCACTCACTTCTGTCTGGGGAGAAGAGCGGACATTCAAGCTAGAACAAGGTTACCAGGAAGAGAGAAGCCCGTGCTTCCCCTGGTAGAAGGAATGACCTGTGCAAAGACCTGGGACATAAACATACATGACATGTTTAAAAAATTTAGTGTACCTGGAATGTAAAGTGTAGGGGCACCGATGGCTAACAAAGGTGCTGTTCAGATCAACACTTGACAAACTCATGAAGGTTCTTTTAGGCCACCCTTCTATGAACTCTACTTTGTCACTAGTCCTTTAAAGCGTGTCCTCTAGATTCAGACCTACCTAGTTTTATAGCTAAAGCCTCACAAGAGAGAAAGAAGGAAGGGATGAAAAAAAATGGGTTAAAATACTTGAAAAATGACCCCCCCAATCTTCCTAGTCTCTTAAAGGCTTCCATTTTTTCTAATATGCAAACCCCAAATTTAATGTATAAACACATAATATAATTTTATGTTCTCAAGTTAAAAACAGCGACTTTGAATTTATGAAAGGGGCTGATGAAAAATTTCCTTTCTCCTCTATCCCTGAAAGACCATTTTTTTCCCTATGCCTTTGAGGAATACAATCTTTTTTACAAGTAAGTATGGGGGTCCTTGGGTTAGGACACAGTTCTGTTCCTATGACAGTGACATAACTCAAATTTCGGTGTAAGTCAAAACACACCCTAGCCTAAGTCACTTACTTATCCTAACACAGTTGTAAAATCATAATCTATAACATAAAAACACAACTAAGCCACAGAAAAAGAATAATGCATATTCTTCCACAGTGCACAACCAAACTAGTTTGCCCACGTAACCTGTAAGTATGCCGCTAACGGTAAGCCTAAACACTTAAATTTCAATTTTTAAAAGTTTCTATGGAAGTGCGCATTATAAACTTGAAATGTTGTATGTTGAGACTGTAGCAATTCAAGGACCCCCTGTATATTTAAATGGGTCTAAATCTGGAGATTGATGGAATAGGAGCTGCAGGCAGAGATATTCAAATTATTCTTAAAGTTAAAGGGTATTTTCAGAAGGAAAACTTCAAGGTTGATATTCTAACCAGTTGTTAGACACTTTACCCAATTATATTAAGAGTCCTTGTCTTACGACCCAGGTAAAAGACATGGGTCACTCACATCACTAAGACATGGGTCACTCACATCACTAAGACATGATAACACTACACCCCGTGAAAGCCTGATCTAACACTCCTCACCATTCCAATGTTCTGGCTTCACGTGGCCTGGAGCTACTGTTTCTCTTACCTTCACTCTTTTGCATCTGTCCCTTAGAAGTGTGTTCAGCATTTGGTAACCCAAGATTTGTTTCCACAGGGAGCCTTTTGGGGACTGATCATAGGATTCTTGATTGGGGTGTCCCGTATGATTGCTGAGTTTGCTTATGGAACTGGGAGCTGCATGGAGCCTAGCAACTGTCCCACAATTATCTGTGGTGTGCACTACCTTTACTTTGCCATCATCCTCTTTGTCATTTCTATCATCATCATTGTGGTCATCTCCCTCTTCACCAAGCCCATTCCAGATGTTCATGTGAGTATTCACTTGGGAGACCTGTCCTGCTCATGTTTCACATTCATGCTGCATTCTCCATTTTGGTTGTCCTCAGCTCAGTTAGACATCTTACACTCATGTGACTGAATAGCCCATACTTGCCATTGGTGTCTTGCAGAAGGACACAAGATAGCTTGGTGTGCCAGTGGGGTATCAGGCACGTGCCTTCAGCAGTAGTCCTCAAGCACTCTATGTTTCCATCCAGGGGATATTCTCTGAATCACATTCCCCAAGTGACAGCTCGAATTCAAGGGTATGAGATCACATGGGCAGGTGCAGGGGCCACCCTGGCTTAGAGGCTCATGTCCCAAAATGGAACTTATATTTCTTGTAGCAGTCCCATGGTCAGAACTTCCAAGGTTCCCAGCAAGGGACGTACTTAGTTACAAAATCGCAGTAATGGAAATCTGAAGTATGATTCACCCTTGATTATTTTTTTTCCCAATGAAGCCTCTAGACAGTTACTCATAGAATTCAAGAAATTTCAAACAATACCAAAGTCCAATTGATTCAAAACTTCAAAAATAACAATTTTCTTCTTTTGCTCTAGATGTCACCCTTGGTTTAAGGCATATTCACAGCCCTCTCAATGCAGATGAAGAGTACCAATTATAGGCCATTTTTACCAGATGCGATATAGTTTGGTAACCCAATACAGCTGGCATTTTACCTTTTTTAGGTTTCCAAGTAACAGAGCTAGAGTTAAGCCAAGATCATATGTGTCCATAGAGAAAGACAATAGGTTTTGTTAACCCATTAGACATACATAAATACACGAACTGAAGAAGTCTGTAAGAGACCTTCAACTTCATTATCAGATTTTCAAAGCTGTGAGTAACCTTAATGTCCAACAAAAACTGCTCATATAGAAGCACAACTACCAAGCTTATTTGCTGAATCTGTCACAAGCTTTCTGTTATATTGATTCTTCCTGACAGTTCAGTCTTTGGAAGCATTGCAGCCCCAAACACATTTAGGCTTTATGCTTCCTCTTGCAGTAGAGGAAGCAAGGTAGTCATCAAAGAGGGCATGGTTGGGATGAACACAGTCATTGATCTTCAGATTTCTTCAAGTTTCTGGTTTCTTGTCAACAGAGGCTTCCCTATTTAAATGGCTCATGACTCTACAGATTTACTCCCCATAATATGACAAACACATACTACAAAAATATGATCTTGGCCTGACCAGGCGGTGGTGCAGTGGATAGAGTGTTGGACTGGGATGCAGAGGACCCAGGTTCAAGACCCTGAGGTTGCCAGCTTGAGCGTGGGCTCATCCGATTTGAGCAAAGCTCACCAGCTTAGACCTAAGGTCGCTGGCTCGAGCAAGGGGTTACTCGGTCTGCTGAAGGTCCATGGTCAAGGCACATATGAGAAAGCAATCAATGAACAACTAAGGTGTTGCAATGAAAAACTGATGATTCATATTTCTCATCTCTCTTCATTCCTGTCTGTCTGTTCCTATCTATCCCTCTCTCTGACTGTCTCTCTGTCTTGGTTAAAAAAAAAATATATATATATGATCTTGCCTGACCAGGTGGTGGCTCAGTGAATAGAGCGTTGGACTGGGACGCGGAGTACCCAGATTCGAGACCCTGAGGTCGCCAGCTTGAACATGGGCTCCTCTGGTTTGAGCAAGGCTCACCAACTTGAACCGAAGGTTGCTGGCTTGAGTAAGGGGTCACTCTATCTGCTGTAGCCCACCAGTCAAGGCACATATGAGAAAGCAATCACTGAGAAACTAAGGTGCCACAACAAAGAATTGATGCTTCTCATCTCTCTCCCTTCCAGTCTGTCTGTTCTTCTTCTGTCTAAATAAATAAATAAATAAATAAGTAAATAAGTAAAATATGATCTTATAGTGCTGGTGTGGACATATGGGTAACTAGTCTTGCTTCCCAGAACCAGTGCTAAGAGGAACAATTCATTTGTCATATGTAGCAAGAGTTCATACATTCAAAACATATCTGTATTCAAGGCATCCCCTTAGTCTCAGAGTATGCATATGTCACAGGGGATAGTGTTTACATATGTGTGATTTACATATAAGTTTCTGATGTGTTTAGATATAATGCTATGGATGGAAACAGTTATCTATATTTTTATTGGTATGAGAGGCCACATTCCTTTTTTTTCCCCTTGATGAATATTTCTTTGTTCTCCCAACTTCTTGGCCCAAGACACCGTCTGGCTCTTTGCTAACCTGTTCTGCTCTCTCCTCAGCTCTACCGCCTGTGCTGGAGCCTGCGTAACAGCAAAGAGGAGCGTATTGACCTGGATGCAGAAGAGCACATCTCTGAAGCCCCAGAGGAGACCATGGAAATAGGTGACATATGACTCAGAGGCTATTCCCAAGCCCTAAAAAGTTACTCCTACAACAGCAAGGCCATTTTGCCAAAGCCTTCACTAAGTGCCTTCATCAAAGCTCAGATTTTTCTCATAGAGTAGCATGGGGAGTGAGGTGGGGTGTGTGTGAGATAAGTAAATGGGTTTGGGACATTCACTCTGAAGCTCAGTCAAAAGGAGGAGGGAGGTCTGACCT
Source organism: Saccopteryx bilineata (assembly GCF_036850765.1). Lineage (NCBI taxonomy): Eukaryota > Metazoa > Chordata > Mammalia > Chiroptera > Emballonuridae > Saccopteryx > Saccopteryx bilineata. The sequence continues at coordinate 255,673,650 of NC_089491.1, read as the reverse complement.
GTGGTGGCGCAGTGGATAAAGCTTCGACCTGGAATGCTGAGGTCGCTGGTTCAAAACCCTGGGCTTGCCTGGTCAAGGCACATATGGGAGTTGATGCTTCCTGCTCCTCCCCCTTCTCTCTCTCACTCTCTCTTACTCTCTCTCTCTCCTCTCTAAAATGAATAAATAAAGTTTTTTTTTTTTAAAAAAAGGAGGAGGGAGGTCCAGAATCATTCTAGCTCCATGACCCCTCCTAGTTTACAGTGCTCAGTGCTTAAGGGTGGTGAGGAATTTGCCACTCTGACTTGGTTTGGGGCATGGCCAGGGACAAGGAAAGAGTCAGAGCTCTTCTGACAGCCTGTGACCTGAAAGCAGACAGGATCAAAGCTATAGTTAGTTCTAATGACACCAGGGGGATGGGATAGAGGCTCAGGGGTCTTATGTTTTACTAACTTACAGCATCAGGTTTAGAAAAAATTTTCTGGAAGTCCAGTGAGATAAATCTTAGTGCTCACAGACTCATCCTGATCATAGAGAAATGCTTTCCTCAACTTCTATGTTGCATCTTTTCTTCCTTGCCTGGAGAGTGGTTGTGGAGATGTTTGGTGTACAGAGGTATGGCAGAGCAAGGTCATATGTTTTCTACCTGGCGTTGGGCCAAAGGTCTCACCTCTCCGTCTGAAGGGTGCACAGAATGAGTTCTGAATTGGCCATCAAGAATATCATAGACTCCTAGCTCTGGAAAGGGCCCTAAGATCTTATTGCCTCATTTTGAGTACATGCAAATTTAGGGCCTGGGATGGAGAGGCTTTGCTGGTAGTCCCAGCTCTGATCTCTAAAGAGCTTTTGGTTCTGAAACTTGTGCCTTCACAAGTGCTGAACTGAAGGAGGCTGGAGCCATAGGCAGCTGACCCTGGTGCTGAAAATGGCAGCCCCTTCCAGCTTTCCCTGAGCAAGCAGGAATGAACATGCCTCATACTTTTCCCACCTCCAAAAATGTCCCCACATTGAGTGAGAATATCACAGGTTTAAAGGGGCATGCATGAGGAGTATTTTGAATGTTTTCATGTGGAAGCAGAGATTATTATTATTATTATTTTGCACCAGAGGGCGAGTTAAGACATGGTTGGAAAGAGCTCATCCAATTTTAATTCAAAGTAAAGAGGCAAGATAGTATAGAGATAGAGTGTGGAGTTTGGATTCAGGAAGAACTGAGATTAAATCCTGACTTCTCTATTTACTATCCTGTGCAAGTTATTTAATTTTTCTAAAGCTCTTGCTCATCACATAAAAGTATTCTAAATGATAGCATATATCTTAGCACTGTTGGAAACATTGAATTAAATAATACTCCACAATAGAACTGGCTGTAACTATACCATCATGAATGCACCTAAAGAAAAATTTTCTGAGTTGTTCTGGAAAGAGGTGATGAGCAAGTATACATCTATCAAGGATGCCTAGAGGGGACTCCCACACCAGCTAGAGAATTGGCTTAGTGACTTCTAAGGTTCATTGCAGTACTTGAATTCTATTGTTTCCTGATTAACTCATGGTGAAATCATACTGAACACCCTGCCCTTAAAGTATAGCAAGCTAAGATCTCTAGAGGGCTTTTATAGACAATGGATGTCATCCTCATCATTCACTAAGAAACAGCAGTATGAGAATTCACCCTTATATCATTATCTACCACCTCTACCATCATCATGACAAATAATGATGTGATCATAATGTATTTTAATTACAAATACTCTATTAATAGTCAAGTATATTTCTTCTAATTTTAGAAATGAATAAAATGAGACATAGAAAATTTCTCAAGGCCACCAACATTTTAATGGCCCAAACAACCATGAGTTTTTCACTTGGACTGGTCAAGTAACTTTCCCATTCTCCTATTTTGGTCAAATAGACCAAAGATAAGGGTACAAGGAGGCTTTTCCTTCTTTCTTATGTGTGTGAAAGTGAAAAGAGAAACTAGAAGGAGACCAACATTTCTCTCTCTTTTTTTTTCATTTTTCTGAAGTTGGAAACGGGGAGGCAGTCAGACAGACTCCCGCATGCGCCCGACCAGGATCCACCGGGCACGCCCACCAGGGGGTGATGCTCTGCCCATCTGGGGGCATTGCTCTGTTGCAACCAGGGCCATTCTAGCGCCTGAGGCAGAGGCCATGGAGCCATCCTCAGCGCCCAGGCCAACTTTGCTCCAATGAAGCCTTGGCTGCAGGAGGGGAAGAGAGAGACAGAGAGGAAGGAGAGGGGGATGGGTGGAGAAGCAGATGAGTGCTTCTCCTGTGTGCCCTGGCCAGGAATCAAACCCAGGACTCCTGCATGCCAGTTCTATGCTCTACCACTGAGCCAACCGGCCAGAGCCCATTTGTCTTTTTAATTGACTTTATTGGGGTGACACTCTAACACTTCTTAACACCTACTACATACTGGATGCTCTCTCATTCAGCTTTTTTTTTATTTTGACAGAGAGAGAGTCAGAGAGAGTGACAGATGGGGACAGACAGACAGGAAGGGAGAGAGATGAGAAGCATCAGTTCTTCATTGTGGCTCCTTAGTTGTTCATTGACTGCTTTCTCATATGTGCCTTGACCAGGGGACTACAGAAGAGCAAGTGACCCCTTGTTGAAGCCACAACCTTGGGCTCAAGCCAGTGAACTTGGGCTTCAAACCAGCAACTTTTGGGCTAAAGCCAGACACCATGGGGTCATGTCCATTATCACATGCTCAAGCTGGTGAGCCTGTGCCCAAGCCAGATGAGCCTGAGCTCAAGCTGGTGACCTCGGGGTTTCAAACCTGGGGCCTCCTTGTCCCAGTCCAATGCTCTATCCACTGCACCACACCTGGTCAGGCTCATTCAATCTTATAATGAAGAAGACATTATATTGTCCAGTTTTACAGATACAGAAGAGGAGAGGTGAAGTAATAAGGTTATAAAATTGAGTTTTGGTCCCAGTTCTGACATATGTAAGTGTTTCATCACTACGAAGTTTCTTTTCAGTTCTAAAATTCTGTAACTTAAAAATAGTAGCATTGAAAGCCATGGTCCCTGACATTGGTACTGAAAGCACAGTGGGCTTCATTTCATATCTGGTGAGTTATAAACCTGGCATTCTAACTCCGATTTGTCTATCTTTTTAAAAAATTTATTTAATTTATTTTTTTTACAGGGACAGAGAGAGAGTCAGAGAGAGGGAAAGATAGGGACAGACAACCAGGAATGGAGAGAGATGAGAAGCATCAATCATCAGTTTTTTGTTGCGATACCTTAGTTGTTCATTGATTGCTTTCTCATATGTGCCTTGATCACGGAGCTTCAGCAGACTGAGTAACCCCTTGCTCGAGCCAGCGACCTTGGGTCCAAGCTGGAAAGCTTTTTGCTCAAGCCAGATGAGCCCGTGCTCAAGCTGGTGACCTCGGGGTCCCGAACCTGGGTCTTCCACATCCCAGTCCAACGCTCTACCCACTCTGCCACCACCTGGTCAGGCTGATTTGTCTATCTTTAATGCCATATGTGGAGTCAGAGGAGAGAATCAGTTACCTTGGTGAGCACCCACTTTGACTGACAGGACAGTTGGATGGTATGAGTCAGCAGTGTTGATGTACAATATTAGATCTTAATCCCTGGAAGTGTTGCTTACTGCTGCCTGTTTAGACCAGTTCTTACTATATGGCTAGATCTGTTGTGAAGCCTGTGAATTTCCAGGTGTAACCAATGAACTCCTGAGTCATGAAATTTTCATTGTTTTTCAGTGATGTAGCAAACAGATACACTTTTATGTTTCAGAAGTGTCACAGCTCCCCAGCTCATTGTTAACACTTGTCTCCCATTACCTGTTATTCCCTTCTGATGGTTCTAAATCAAAATGTACATGTATTTGGTCTGACAAAGATAAAATGTATGCTAAATGATCATAAGGATGTAGACTTCATCACTCGAACATTTGTACCATTTCCATTCCTGTGAATATGACCATCGGGAAATGTCTGTAGAACATCTGGCAGATGTTCCATTGTGTAACTCCCCCCCCCCCGAAACCTTTCATAGTTCTTCCAGCTTCTGTATCTAACAATTATTTTATTTCTTTCCCCAAATACAGAAGCTCCTGAGGAGAAAAAAGGATGCTGCAGGAAGGCCTATGACCTGTTTTGTGGTCTGGATCAGCAGAAGGGCCCCAAGATGACAAAGGAAGAGGAGGAAGCCATGAAACTGAAGATGACAGACACCTCTGAGAAGCCTTTGTGGAGGACAGTGGTGAACATCAATGGCATCATCCTACTGGCTGTGGCCGTCTTCTGCCATGCATATTTTGCCTGAGCCTTACTTTTTGCTGCAGACTGTTCTCATAAAGGCCAGACTATTTACTTCACCTCCCTTGACTCCCATTCTGGGAGGTTGAAGGGAAACCATCCAGTTGTAAATTTTCCTGGTTGATAAATGTGTACATGTATAATTATAGGATAACTGGATAAAAGGAACTAATTTGCTGCTGCTAACCTATGTATTTAAGGCCAGTGTGATATAGTCAGCTGTACATATTAAAGCTGCAGAAGAAAAATCCACTCATTCATAAAAAAGCAGACTAAGAAACAGAAGCCCTGTGAAATCTAATGCATGTTTGTCTCAGGTGGATGCAGCTTGCCAACATTGTGGTCTTTCAATATTTTTCAGAGTTGTGGCCTCCCTAGTTCCTGCCACTTTCCCTATCTGATCCCCCTCATCTTTTTTTTTAAAGAAAAATTTCACTCCTCATTATATCCCTGTCAATTTTTTTTCACAAGAAAAATATCAATCTGATAAACTGATGAACACTTGAAGCTGAGTATGAGTGCTGTGAGGGTTCCTATCCTGAGTATTTGCTCTTTGAATGAAGGAGAGAACTGGGACCTGACAGTCATGCTTACCCTAAAGCAACACAAAGCCAGATGGAAAACTGCTATCACAAGATAGGCATTTTTACTACTTAGGGAGGTCAGAGAAAAGACAACATGCTAGCTACCACCAACAAGACAATCTTTCAAAGGTGGTTAGTCAAGAGTAATAATATTGAGCAAACTGTCAACAAATGTCAAGGTCAGTGGGGATAAAAAATACCCTTGGGTAGAGAGCATTTTCTGGTCTTCTTAAAAATATCTATTGGGGATTCCTTGTATTTGGGATTTCACTCATTTTGGCATTTTCTGTGCCTGGAATGTTTTAGCCACTCAGCAGTATTTGTGGACTGAATGAATAATATGGGCATTATTTGTAAACAGATGCTTTGTGTTTGGTTAACCTTTCCTGTGGCTGCACAAAATATACACTGTGGTGACTGTCGTGACTTGGAATGCATTTTCAAGAGGCCACTCTTCCTCATGGTATGGATGCTGACATATGGGTTTAGGAGTTGACTCTCTGTCACATTACAGAACAAATATGCCTCTTGGGGACTTCCGTTATCTTAAAGCAGCCACACTCTCCTGAAATACTGAAACAATTAGCCCGAGATCCTCCTCCCCACGAGTTCACATGACCACAGCCCTTGCTCTTTCCAGTTGTCTAGATTGGCGGTCATCTATTGATCAAGGTTAGGGTTGGTGGTCTCTGTTCTGGGTGGTGGTGATCAACACTTTTAGCTGAGTAGAGTGTATTTCTTGTTGAACCTGTTTGTTTACTGGGGAAGAAATTTTTAAAATTTAACTTAAATTTAATGAGTTACCTATCATTCTTTTAATTCTACCTGAGAAATCTTAATTATATTGTGATATAATCTCATTAAAGTGAAGAAAAGGTCACGATGTTAGTACTGACTGATTTCAGGCTAGCTTGGAAAACAGCTGGGCTCTGAGGAGCTAGGGAGCTAAGAGTGGTTCCTGGGTGTAAAAATGGTTCAACAGGTGAAGGAGTGGCTTGTTCTTCTTGTGGAAGGAAACCCAGAGATCACTAGCTGATGGGAACTTTACATTCCCCTTAAGCTAGGAAGAGAAGAGGGGAAAGTGGAGAATTTGACATGGCTAGCGTTGCTCAGTGTACTTAGTTTTGTGTGGAGTTTGTGTAGTATTTTTGCATTTTGAGAGGATAAAGGGAGAAGATTGAGAGCTGGTGAGTGGAGTGGGCACAAAGTATCTTGTACCTCTATTGTCCTGGATTCTGTGTCTGGCTTTGCCAATGATTCATCATGTATATTGAGGTAAATTATTTTGTCTCAACTGTGTAATTTTTTTCTTAAAAAAATAAAAGGGAACCTTGGTGCTTATAGTAGCTACCTACCTTCTCTGGGTGTGATGCTTAGAAGAGGGGATGGAAGAAACATACATAAAAGATTCCATATGGATATTATATTAAGCTGCATTTGGTTCCATAATTACAATGTATTACTTTGATAAAAATAAACATTTAAAAATCACGACATCAAGATTTCCTGTTTTCTAGAGATTCTAGACAAATACCGACTGTGTCTTTAGTTGGTGTAAGATATGAATTAGGAAGCAGACATCAAGACAAATGAGGATAGAACATAGCAACTAGAACAAAATGTAGCAAAGTCTGGGAATGATTTCAATTTCAAACTCTCTAGTAAGCACGAGGTGAGTAGTTCTACCTGCAATGCACAATATCCTGTTAGAACAGACTGAGCCATTTGGGTAACCAGGGACCAGTAAGTGATAAACTGTACTAGAATAATTTCAGGGTACAGGGAAGATCTATTCTTTTCTTCAAATAGAAGATGGGTGTTAGGGGGCAGAGTGATTGTTTATTAATATTCAGTTTATAGGCCCTGGCCAGTTGGCTCAGTGGTAGAGCGTTGGCCTGGTGTGCGGGAGTCCCAGGTTCGATTCCTGGCCAGGGCACACAGGAGAAGTGCCCATCTGCTTCCCTACCCCTTCCCCTCTCCTTCCTCTCTGTCTCTCTCTTCCCCTCCTGCAGCCAAGGCTCCACTGGAGCAAAGTTTACCTGGCCACTGAGGATGGCTCTGTGGCCTCTGCCTCAGGCGCTAGAATGGCTCTGATTGCGGCACAGCGACGCCCCAAGATGGGCAGAGCATTGCCCCCTGGTGGGCATGCAGGGTGGATCCCGGTCAGGCGCATGCGAGAGTCTGTCTGACTGCCTCCCCGTTTCCAGCTTCGGAAAAAAACAACAACAAAAAAAAACAAAAAAAAAAAAAAGAAAAAAGAAAAAAAAAGAGAAAAATTTAGTTTATAGAGCTGAAAAACCATGCCCTATCAAGCAAAACAAGCTTCTTTAAATATGGATGACTCCCAAAATGAAAAGACAGACCTCCAACCTTGCAAAGTGAAGTTGGTCCTGGAGCCCTTGACCTGTTTGGGAGCATGGATTACTTGTGTAGCTGAGCCAGGCATTGGGGTTTACTTAGAGAGATTTCTACCTTTGGAACTCACTGGAACTCATTATTTGCTAGTGCTGGAGTCATCATTTCTTAAACATGCTCTGCAGCCTGTTCTGTGTCACAAAAGCAAACCTTGGGAGAAAAACACCTATATGCTTAGTTAGAGGAGAGAGGTTTCCTAATATTACCTCTGCCCCTCCCCCCAAAAAAAACCTCACCTTCAAACCTTCATATTGAATTTAGATAAGTTGAACTGTTTGAATGAGGCACCATTGCCTTGGTTAGTTGGTGGGAATGGGATTAGGGAGGGGTGGGTGAGGTTAATTGGGCAGCATTGTTGAATGGTTCTGCAGGATGCAGGAGAATGTTGTTCATTCTGAAAGCCCCACATTGCATCCCTGACCCAGCCAGTTTTTGTAGTCTTAAGAACAACTCAGAGAACACGAGATTTGATGCAATTCATCTCAATACTTGGGGAACTGCATAAAAAGGATAGAGGGTCAACTTCATTTTGCCTGCATCATCCCATTCCCCGAAGTTGGCACTGCTCAGTGGCAAGAGGGAACTCCACAACTAGAAAGAGCTTCCTTCTTCGGAAAGGGAGAGTGGAGTGAGGGATCAGCTTCTTCAGTCTTTAAGGCACTGCACAAAGGATGTGCTTTAGTTTTATTCCATCCAGAGACGTGCAAAAGCATGACATTTCAGATCAAAGAAGAAAAGCAGAGGCTACCAGTTTCAGCCACACTGAAAGAGAGCAACTGTAGTTCCCAGTGACCTTCTCTGCAGAGGATCCCAGCAGCTTTGCACACTGAAGAAACTGATGATCAGCATAGCTGCCACTGGCTCCTACAGATTCCACCAGTTTTGCCTCACAGATATTCATATTCACTGATGACAGCTACCTGAATCCCTGCTGGCTCCCTGAACACCCAGCCCCTGCCTGTCACTGCCAGGGCTCAAGATCTGCACTAGCAGTCAACTCAAGTCTTCTGTGGCTGTGCAAGAGTACAGGACACCAGCCTACGAAGCTGATCCCCACCACCATGTGTGCATTTAGGGCTGACTCCTCTAGGTATGTACTCGCGTGCTGCTGGCCTGATGCCCACCAGCATCCATTGCCATGCACACACCTGTGGCAAGAGCCTGAAGCCACAGAAGTGCATGTTGACAGCTAGGGCTTCCGCAGCTGATTGTGGGTTGGATCTGGCCCTGTCTTCTGCCCCTGGACTGCACCGCTGGGCTCATCTCCAGCTAGCCCCTTCAGCTGTGTATCAGCCTGCTCCAACCTGGCTCTTGGCGCTGGCTTCTACCTCCTTGCAACTGTGGCAAGACCCAGTGGCCATGGTAGACTACACTGGTAGCCAGGGCCCTCACAACTGCTAGTGTGCCTGCAGTTTTTACTTTTAAAGTAAATGGATTAAATTAACATTAAATTTATGCCCCTGTGTTTTATCCATTCAGCCACTTCACATCTCTGATCAAAAGGCATAGAGTAGCTGAATGGATAAAAAACAAGACCCAACTATGTGCTACTTACAAGACATTCACTTCAGCTTCAAGGACACATATAGTCTCAAAATTTTCCATCAAAGTGAAAATCATGCTATATTTTCCATGAGATAAATAAACTTTAAGTTAAAAACTGGAACAAGAAACAAAGAAGGTCATTATATAATAATAAAAGGGTCAATTCATTAAGAGGATGTAACAACAGTAAGTATATATGCATTGGACATTGGAGGACCTAAATATATTAAACAAATACAAACAGATCTGAATGGGGTAATAGATAAAAATACAACAATAATAAAGAAGTACAGGCCCTGGCTGGTTGGCTCAGTGGTAGAGAGTCAGCCTGGCGTGCAGAAGTCCCGGGTTCGATTCCCGGCCAGGGCACACAGGAGAGGCGCACATCTGCTTCTCCACCCCTCCCCCTCTCCTTCCTCTCTGTCTCTCTCTTCCCCTCCCACAGCTAAGGCTCTATTGGAGCAAGGATGGCCCGAGCACTGGGGATGGCTCTGTGGTCTCTGCCTCAGGTGCTAGAGTAGCTCTGGTCGCAACATAGAGACACCCAGGATGGGCAGAGCATCGCCCCCTGGTGGGCGTGCCGGGTGGATCCCGGTCGGGCGCATGCGGGAGTCTGACTGTCTTTCCCCATTTCCAGCTTCAGAAAAAAAAAAAAGAAGTACAATGATGCATTTTCAATAATAAATAGATCACCTAGATCAGAAACCAATTAGGAAATATTGGACTTAAGTAACACTTCACACCAAATGGACTTGACAGAGATATACAGAACATTCCATCTAGCAACAGCAGGGTACACATTCTTTTCAAATGCATATAAAACATTCTCTAGGACACATCATGTTAAGCCCCAAACAAGTTTCAGCAAATTTAAAGGTTTACCAAGTATCTTTTCTAACCACAATGGCATGAAACTAAAAATTAGTGACAGGAATAAAATTAGAAAATTCACAAATATGTGGAAATCAAACCATACACTTCTGAACAACCAATGGGTCAAATATGAAATCAAAGGGAAGTAAAAAAAGTATCTTGAAACAAAACTCAGGCTGGCAAAATTTCAATTTTATGATAGAATAGCAGTAAGAGAGGTATCTGTCACCTGTGGATAATACGTAAGAGGAAATATTGTCTGGGGAGGAATCAATTATTATGAAACAATCAAGGAGACTTTAAAAATATCTTGAAACAAATAAAAATGAAAATATAACATACCAAAAATAAATTATAAAAATTGTAAATAAATCCGCAAAAAATAAAATTATTTTCTAGTCATCAAACTGACAAGTATTAAATTAGACTTATAATACACTCTTTAATTAAGGGTGTGAGTGTGTGAGTAATAGTGCCTTTCATACAGTAATGATGAGAGGATAAATTGGTGAATCCTTTTTGGACCACAAATTTTAAAATTTTATCAGAAAAGTAAATGTTTATACTGCATGACCCAGTATTTTATTTGTAAGAATCAATCATTAAACGAAAAACAACTTATCCAATGTGCTAAAGGTGAATATACATTATGTTGGTCAAGTATTCTTTTTTTTTTTTTTTTTTAGTTTTTTCAGATTTATTTATTTCACTCAGTATAATGTTATCAAGGTCCATCCATGTTGTTGTAACTGATCAGATTTCATCATTTCTTATGGCTTAGTAGTATTTTTTTTTCTTTTTACTTTTTTTTTTCTTTTCTTTTTTTTTTATATAAATAAATTTTTATTTTAATGGGGTGACATCAATAAATCAGGGTACATACATTCAAAGAAAACATTTCCAGGTTATCTTGTCATTTAGTTATGTTGCATACCCATCACCCAAAGAGAGATCGTCCTCTGCCACCCTCCATCCAGTTCTCTCTGTACCCCTCCCCCTCCCCTCCCCCTCTCCCTCCCTCCTTCCCTCCCCCCACCCCCCATAGCCACCACACTCCTGTTCATGCCTCTCAGTCTCGCTTTTATGTCCCACTAATGTATGGATTCCTGCAGTTCCTGTTTTTTTCTGATTCGCTTATTTCACTCCGCACAATGCTACCAAGACTCCACCATTCCGCTATAAGTGATCCAATGTCACCATTTCTCCTAGCTGAATAATATACCATGGTGTATATGTGCCCCATCTTCTTCATCTAGTCCTCTATTTTTTTTACAGTGATTAAAAGCCTTTAAGCAAACTCTTGGCCAATACAGCAAGAATCCATAAATGAGTAGTGTCCTTAACATGTTCCCCAAGTCCAAGTTGGCCCCCTCACCATGCCAAATCCCTGAAAAATGCAACCCAACCACAGTTCAGTCTGTTAGGAGCTGTCACAGGGAGCAGGAGTCCAGGAAAGTTCCCCACAGGAAAAGTCCGCATGGCACTGGAATTGTTGTCACCATTCTATACTTTGCAGCTCATGTCCAAGTCCCAATGACCGCTGCTTCTAGCTGGTAATGATTCAGGTAGACTGGAAAAAGCCATTTGCAGCATGCGTGGATATGGAGCTTCTGTTCTCCTCTGCCTGGAGAGTTGAGACCAGGTTGCTTTTCCCTGGAGCTCTGTGACTGTGGCCTGGTAAAGAGAACCTTGGGATACACTAAGCTGGGTGGCAAAGGTAAATTCATAATACAAGTTGGCAAAAGGAGGAAAGAGAGCTCTAAATTAAGAGTAGGTCCCAGCCTGAAATATGAGTGGGGCATTGAGGTAGGAGGAATAAAGGAAACACTATATATTAAGCAAAGCAGCAGAAAATAGGACTATCAACACCCACGACAGAGATCTTTGAGGGAAGAATAAAGAACCTGACTATTCAGGCAAAACATAGTTAAGTGGCCCTTGTGCAAATGAGATCAGTTTACCTGCTTCTTGGAAGAAATACCCTAGGCTCGTCCACAGTGTCGTAGATGAGGTCGACGGCCCTGGGCACCTTCAGCCTTCAGTGTCAAACCTCAGCATTCTGGGCAAGGTTAGGTCATAGGTGGCTGGAGCAGGCCTGGAAGAGACTGAACCCTCCCTTAGAGGAGCGAGGGGGAAGCCCACCTTCCAGTGTCCCTGTTTCCTCACAGCAGAGGCGTGTAAGCCTGGCAGGCTTTAGCTCAATGACCTTCCTTTCCACTATTGAAGCAGGACCCAGATGGCATCCTATGAGACCCCTTTGGGGTGCTGGAGCCTTTAAGGGTGTATCCTAAAAGCTGGTAGTTCCCCCTGATCTCTATTGGGCTTTTTCTGCCTCTAGGTATCTTAAAAGCCATTCTCAGAAGATCTCGCTGAGGGGTTTGAGGATCCCCATCCGCCTATATAAATCTTTTCCATATATCTGGAGCTATTTGGAAAAAAGACAGAACAGTGTTATTAGCTAGATCTAATAAAGAAGGTAGATTTGGTGTCTCCTGTTCATCAGCTTTCAAAAGAAATGTAAATTTTTTTTTTTTTAAGTAAAAAGCATGATACGGTAGACCCGTCGGAGTCATTGGCCTGGTGTGCAGGATTCCCAGGTTCGATTCCCGGCCAGAGCACACAGGAGAAGCGCCCATCTACCTCTCCACCCCTCCCCCTCTCCCCCCTCCCGGTCCCTCTCCTCCCGCCCACAGCCAAGGCTCCACCGGAGCAAATCCACCCTGGGCACTAAGGATGGCCCCATGGCCTCCGCCCCAGTTGCTAGAATGACTCCGGTTGCAACAGAGCAACATCCCAGATGGGCAGAGCATTCCCCCCGGTAGGCATGCCAGGTGGATCCCAGTCAGGCGCATACAGGAGTCTGTCTGCTTGCCTCCCCATCCCCATCCTCAGAAATATACAAAAAATAAATAAATAAAAGAAAAAATACAAAAAAAAAAAAGGGGGGGGCATTCCCTTGTGCTAAAGCACCAGGAAGCCTGGAGTGAGCTTGAGTATGTCCTATGAAACATGGGGCTCTATGTTTACATATAAGTCTTTGAAGAAGGAGGAACTGCTGAAATAGTTTGTCAGCATTTGTCCCTAAGACAGCAGTCTTTATAGTGGGAACACCATACGTAAATATTTGCTGTCTGTCTATAGATTAAGGGGGGAATATGGCCAATGCTGAAAAGCCATGATCTTTGTGCCCCTCCCCTCCCCCAAACCCCTCCCTCTCCTCCCCCCACGCTGTAACCCCAACGCTGTTGTTCATGTCTCTGAGTCTCATCTTTATGTCCCACCTATGTGTGGAAACATATAGTTCTTAGTTTTTTCTGATTTACTTCTTTCACTCAGTATAATGTTATCAAGGCCCATCCATGTTGTTGTAAAAGATCCTATGTCATCATTTCTTATGGCTGAGTAGTATTCCATAGTATATATATACCAAAGCTTTTTAATCCACTCATCCTCTGATGGACACTTGGGCTGTTTCCAAATCTTTGCTATTGTGAACAATGCTGCCATAAACATGGGGGTGCATTTCTTCTATTCAAACAGTGCTATGGTGTTCTTGGGATATATTCCTAACAGTGGTATAGCTAGGTCAAAAGGCAGTTCGATTTTTAATTTCTTGAGGTATCTCCATACTGTTTTCCACAGTGGCTGCACCAGTCTGCATTCCCACCAGCAGTGCAGGAGGGTTCCCTTTTCTCCACATCCTCGCCAGCACTTATTCTGTGTTGTTTTATTGATGAGCGCCATTCTGACTGGTGTGAGGTGATATCTCATTGTGGTTTTAATTTGCATTTCTCTAATCATTAATGATGTTGAACATTTTTTCATATGCCTATTGGCCATCTGTGTGTCCTCTTTGGAGAAATGTCTATTCATTTCTTTTGCCCATTTTTGGATTGGATTGTTTGTCTTCCTGGTATTAAGTTTTACAAGTTCTTTATAAATTTTGGTTATTAACCCCTTATCAGACGCTATGTCAAATATATTCTCCCATTGTGTAGTTTGTCTTTTTATTCTGTTCTTATTGTCTTTAGCTGTGCAGAAGCTTTTTAGTTTGATAAAGTCCCATTTGTTTATCCTGTCTTTTATTTCACTTGCCTGTGGAGACAAATCAGCAAATATATTGCTGCGAGAGATGTCAGAGAGCTTACTGCCTATGTTTTCTTCTAAAATGCTTATGGTTTCATGGCTTATATTCAAGTCTTTTATCTATTTTGAGTTTATTTTTGTGAGTGGTGTAAGTTGGTGGTCTAGTTTCATTTTTTTGCAGGTAGCTGTGCAGTTTTCCCAACACCATTTGTTGAAGAGGCTGTCTTTACTCCATTGTATTGTCTTACCTCCTTTGTCAAATATCAGTTGTCCATAGAGCTGTGGGTTTATTTCTGAGTTCTCTGTTCTGTTCCATTGATCTATGTGCCTGTTCTTATGCCAGTACCATGCTGTTTTGAGTACAATGGCCTTATAATATAACTTGATATCTGGAAGTGTGATACCTCCCGCTTTTTTCTTCCTTTTCAGGATTGCTGAGGCTATTCGTGTTCTTTTTTGGTTCCATATAAATTTTTGGAATATGTGTTCTATGTCTTTGAAGTAAGTCATTGGTATTTTCATTGGTATTGCATTGAATTTATAAATTGCTTTGGGTAATATAGACATTTTAATGATGTTTATTCTTCCTAACCATGAGCACGGTATATGCCTCCACTTATTCGTATCTTCCCTGATTTCTTTTATCAATGTTTTATAATTTTCTGAGTACAAGTCTTTAATTTCCTTGGTTAGATTTATTCTTAGGTACTTTATTTTTTTGGTTGCAATGGTAAAGGGGATTGATTCCCTGATTTCTCTTTCTGACAGTTCATTATTAGTGTATAAAAATGCCTCTGATTTCTGAGTATTGATTTTATATCCTGCCACCTTGCCAAATTCTTTTATCAGGTCTAGTAGTTTTTTGACTGAAACTTTAGGGTTTTCTATATACAATATCATGTCATCTGCAAATAATGATAGTTTTACTTCTTCTTTTCCAATTTGGATGCCTTTTATTTCTTTTTCTTGTCTGATTGCTGTGGCGAGGACTTCCAGAACTATGTTGAATAAGAGTGGTGAAAGGGGGCAACCCTGCCTTGTTCCTGATCTTAAGGGGATAGCTTTTAATTTTTGCCCATTGAGTATTATGTTGGCTGTGGGTTTGTCATAGATGGCCTTTATCATGTTGAGGTATGTTCCCTGTATTCCCACTTTGCTGAGAGTTTTGATCATGAATGGGTGCTGGACTTTATCAAATGCTTTTTCTGCATCTATTGAAATTATCATGTGGTTTTTCTCCTTTCTTTTGTTTATGTGATGAATCACATTGATTGATTTGCGAATATTGTACCAGCCTTGCCTCCCAAGAATAAATCCTACTTGATCATGGTGTATGATTTTTTCCATATATTGCTGGATCCGGTTTGCTAATATTTTATTGAGGATTTTTGCATCTAAGTTCATCAGGGATATTGGCCTATAATTTTCTTTTTTTGTGTTGTCTTTGCCTGGTTTTGGAATCAGAATTATGCTCGCCTCATAAAAGGAGTTTGGAAGTCTTCCTTCCTCTTGAATTTTTTGAAATAGCTTGAGAAGGATAGAAGTTAGTTCTTCTTTGAATATTTGGTAGAATTCACTTGTGAAGCCATCAGGCCCAGGACTTTTTTTTTTTGAGAGTTTTTTGATAGCTGTTTCAATCTCATTTGTTGTAATTGATCTGTTTAGGTTTTCTGATTCTTACAGATTGATTTTTGGAAGATTATATGGTTCAAGGAATTTGTCCATTTCATCTAGGTTGTCTAGTTTTTTGGCGTACAGTTCTTCATAGTATTTTCTTACAATATTTTGTATTTCTGTTGTGTCAGTTGTTATTTCTCCACTCTCGTTTCTAATTTTATTTATTTGAGTCCTCTCTCTTTTTTTCTTGGTGAGTCTTGTTAAAGGTTCATCGATCTTGTTTACCTTTTCAAAGAACCAGCTCCTGGTTTCATTGATCCTCTGTATTGTTTCTTTAGCCTCTATGTCACTTATTTCTGCTCTGATCTTTATTATTTCCTTCCTTCTACTAGCTCTGGGCTTTACTTGCTGTTCTTTTTCTAGTTCTTTTAGATGCAGGGTTAAGTTGTTAATTTGAGCTTTTTCTAGCTTCTTGAGGTATGCCTGTAATGCTATAAACTTCCCTCTCAGGACTGCTTTTGCTGTGTCCCATAAATTTTGAGTTGATGCATGCTCATTATCGTTTGTTTCTAGGAATTTTTAAATTTCTTCTTTGATCTCAATGTTAACCCATTCATTGTTTAATAACTTGCTATTTAGTTTCCAAGTGTTTGAATGTTTTTCAATTTTTCTATTGTGGTTGATTTCTAGTTTAATGCCATTGTGATCAGAGAAAGTGTTCGATATGATTTCAATCTTCTTAAATTTGTTGAGCCCGCTTTTGTGCCCTAACATGTGGTCTATTCTAGAGAATGTCCCATGAGCGCTTGAAAAGAATGTATATTCTGCTCTTTTAGGGTGAAAGGTTCTGAAGATATCTATTAAATCGAGTTCATCTAATATGTCCTTTAAGTCTGCTGTTTCTTTGTTAATTTTCTTTCTTGAGGACCTATCTAATGATGTTAATGGGGTATTGAAATCTCCTACTATTATAGTATTGCTGTTGATCTCGCCCTTTAAGTCTATCAAAGTCTGCTTTATATATTTAGGTGCTCCTATATTAGGTGCGTAGATATTTATAATAGTAATATCTTCCTTTTGTATTGCTCCCTTTATCATTATGTAGTGACCTTCTTTATCTCTAACTATGGTCTTTGTTCTAAAGTCCATTTTGTCTGATATAAGTATTGCTACCCCAGCTTTTTTTTCATTTCCATTTGCGTGAAATATTTTTTTCCATCCTTTTATCTTCAGTCTGTGTGCATCTTTTGATTTAAGGTGTGTCTCTTGTAGACAGCATATGTATGGGTCCTGTTTTCTTTTTTTTTTTTTATAATTTTATTTTTTTAATGGGGTGACATCAATAAATCAGGATACATATATTCAAAGATAACAAGTCCAGGTTATCTTGTCGTTCAATTATGTTGCATACCCACCACCCAAAGTCAGATTGTCCTCCGTCACCCTCTATCTTGTTCTCTCTGTGCCCCTCCCCCTCCCCCTTTCCCTCCCCCATTCCCCCCTCCCCCCCGTAACCACCACACTCTTATCAATGTCTCTTAGTTTCACTATTATGTCCCACCTACGTATGGAATAATACAGTTCCTGTTTTTTTCTGATTTACTTATTTCGCTTCGTATCATGTTATCAAGATCCCACCATTTTGCTGTAAATGTTCCGATGTCATCATTTCTTATGGCTGAGTAGTATTCCATAGTGTATATGTGCCACATCTTCTTTATCCAGTCATCTATTGAAGGGCTTTTTGGTTGTTTCCATGTCCTGACCACTGTGAACAATGCTGCAATAAACATGGGGCTGCATGTGTCTTTACGTATCAATGTTTCTGAGTTTTGGGGATATATACCCAGTAGAGGAATTGCTGGGTCATAAGGTAGTTCTATTTTCCGTTTTCTGAGGAACCACCATACTTTCTTCCATAATGGTTGTACTACTTTACATTCCCACCAACAGTGGATGAGGGTTCCTTTTTCTCCACAGCCTCTCCAACATTTGCTATTACCTGACTTGCTAATAACAGCTAATCGAACAGGTGTGAGGTGGTATCTCATTGCCGTTTTGATTTGCATTTCTCTAATAGCTAAAGAAGATGAGCATCTTTTCATATATCTGTTGGCCATTTGTATTTCTTCCTGGGAGAAGTGTCTATTCAAATCCTCTTCCCATTTTTTTATTGGATTGTTTGTTTGTTTGTTGTTGAGTTTTATGAGTTCTTTGTAAATTTTGGATATTAGGCCCTTATCTGAGCTGTTGTTTGAAAATATCATTTCCCATTTAGTTGGCTTTCTGTTTATTTTGTTATCAGTTTCTCTTGCTGAGCAAAAACTTCTTAGTCTGATGTAGTCCCATTCATTAATTTTTGCCTTCACTTCTCTTGCCATTGGAGTCAAATTCATAAAATGCTCTTTAAAACCCAGGTCCATGAGTTGAGTACCTATGTCTTCTTCTATGTACTTAATTGTTTCAGGTCTTATGTTTAGATCTTTGATCCATTTTGAGTTAATTTTTGTACAGGGGGAGAGACTGTAGTCCAGTTTCATTCTTTTGCATGTGGCTTTCCAGTTTTCCCAGCACCATTTATTGAAGAGGCTTTCTTTTCTCCATTGTGTGTTGTTGGCCCCTTTATCAAAAATTATTTGACTATATATATGTGGTTTTATTTCTGGACTTTCTATTCTGTTCCATTGGTCTGAGTGTCTATTTTTCTGCCAATACCATGATGTTTTGATTGTCGTGGCCCTATAATAGAGTTTGAAGTCAGGTATTGTTATGCCCCCAGCTTCATTCTTTTTCTTTAGGATTGCTTTGGCTATTCGGGGTTTTTTATAGTTCCATATAAATCTGATGATTTTTTGCTCTATTTCTTTAAAAAATGTCATTGGAAGTTTGATGGGAATTGCATTAAATTTGTATATTGCTTTGGGTAATATAGCCATCTTGATTATATTTATTCTTCTTAGCCAAGAACAAGGTATATTCTTCCATCTCATTATATCTTTTTCAATTTCCCTTAACAATGGTTTATAGTTTTCATTATATAAGTCCTTTACATTCTTTGTTATGTTTATTCCTAAGTATTTTATTTTTTTTGTTGCAATCGTGAAGGGGATTATTCTTTTGAGTTCCTTCTCAGTTGTTCCATTGTTGGCATATAGAAAGGCTATTGACTTCTGTATGTTAATTTTGTATCCTGCGACCTTACTGTATTGGCTTATTGTTTCTAGTAGTCTTTTTGTGGATTCTTTGGGGTTTTCGATGTATAGGATCATATCATCTGCAAAAAGTGATACCTTTACTTCTTCTTTTCCGATATGGATGCCTTTTATTTCTTTGTCTTGTCTGATTGCTCTGGCTAGAACCTCTAGTACCACATTAAATAAGAGTGGAGAGAGTGGACAACCCTGTCTTGTTCCTGATTTAAGGGGGAAAGCCTTCAGTTTAGTGCCATTTAATATGATGTTAGCTGATGGTTTATCATATATGGCCTTTATCATGTTGAGATATTTTCCTTCTATACCCATTTTGTTCAGAGTCTTAAACATAAAATTGTGTTGTATTTTATCGAAAGCCTTTTCTGCATCTATTGATAAGATCATGTGGTTTTTGTTCTTTGTTTTGTTGATATGGTGTATTACATTAACCGTTTTGCGTATGTTGAACCATCCTTGAGATTCTGGGATGAATCCCACTTGATCATGATGTATTATTTTTTTAATATGTTGTTGTATTCGATTTGCTAGTATTTTGTTTAGTATTTTAGCATCTGTATTCATTAGAGATATTGGTCTGTAGTTTTATTTTTTTGTGCCATCCTTGCCTGGTTTTGGTATGAGGGTTATGTTGGCCTCATAAAATGTGTTTGGAAGTATTGCTTCTTCTTCAATTTTTTGGAAGACTTTGAGTAGAATAGGAACCAAGTCTTCTTTGAATGTTTGATAAAATTCGCTGGTATAGCCGTCAGGGCCTGGACTTTTATTTTTGGGGAGGTTTTTAATGGTTTTTTCTATTTCTTCTCTACTGATAGGTCTGTTTAGGCTTTCTGCTTCTTCTTGACTCAGTCTAGGAAGGTTGTATTGTTCTAGGAATTTATCCATTTCTTCTAGGTTGTTGAATTTAGTGGCATAAAGTTTTTCATAGTATTCTACAATAATTCTTTGTATACCTACGGTGTCCGTGGTGATTTCCCCTCTTTCATTTTGGATTTTGTTTATATGAGTTCTTTTTCTTTTTTCCTTGGTAAGTCTTGCCAAGGGTTTGTCAATTTTGTTGATCTTTTCTAAGAACCAGCTCCTTGTTCTATTAATTTTTTCTATAGTTTTTCTGTTCTCTAATTCATTTATTTCTGCTCTGATTTTTATTATCTCCTTTCTTCAGCTGGTTTTGGGTTGTCTTTGTTCTTCTTTTTCTAGTTCCTTAAGGTGGGAAGTTAAGTGGTTCACTTGGGCTCTCTCTTGTTTGTTCATATATGCCTGAAGTGATATGAACTTCCCTCTTATCACTGCTTTTGCTGCATCCCATAGATTCTGATATGTCGTATTGTCATTTTCATTAGTCTGTATATATCTTTTGATCTCTGCACTTATTTCTTCTTTGACCCATTCATTTTTTAGAAGTATGTTGTTTAGTTTCCACATTTTTGTGGGATTTTTTCCTCTTTTTTGCAGTTGAATTCTAGTTTCAAGGCTTTATGATCAGAAAATATGCTTGGTACAACTTCAATTTTTCTGAATTTGCTGATGTTGTTTTTGTGGCCCAACATATGGTCAATTCTTGAGAATGATCCATGTACACTGGAGAAGAATGTATACTCAGTCACTTTGGGATGAAATGTCCTGTAGATGTCTATCATATCCAGGTGCTCTAGTGTTTTGTTTAAGGCCACTATGTCTTTGTTGATTCTCTGTTTGGATGACCGATCTAGAGCCGTCAGCGGTGTATTGAGGTCTCCAAGTATGATTGTATTTTTGTCAGTTTTTGTTTTAAGATCAATAAGTAGCTGTCTTATATATTTTGGTGCTTCTTGGTTTGGTGCATATATATTAAGAATTGTTATGTCTTCTTGATTCAGTGTCCCCTTAGCCATTATGAAATGGCCATTTTTATCTCTGAGTACTTTTCCTGTCTTGTAGTCAGCATTATCCGATATGAGTATTGCTACACCTGCTTTTTTTTGGATGTTATTTGCTTGGAGTATTGTTTTCTAGCCTTTCACTTTGAATTTGTTTTTATCCTTGTTACTTAGATGAGTTTCCTGTAGGCAGCATACAGTTGGATTTTCTTTTTTAATCCATTCTGCTACTCTGTGCCTTTTTATTGGTGAGTTTAATCCGTTTACATTTAGTGTAATTATTGATACTTGTGAGTTCCCTATTGCCATTTTATATCTTGCTTTCTGTTAGTTTTGTGTCTTGTTTGATCCTTCTCTTTCGTTTTTCTATCTTTTGTTTTTATTTGGTTGTATTCCATACATCTTTCCTCTGTTGCTATCTTTTTTATCTCATGTGCTTCTGTGGTGGTTTTTTCAATGGTGGTTACCTTTGAGTAATGAAAAGGGTCCCTACCCTGTTCATTGTAGCGAACTATTTTGTGAGTACTTTTGCACTCCATCGTCCTTTGCTACTGTTAATCTCCATCTTCTCCCCCTCTTTCTTTTTGTTGTTGTCACAGTTTAAATTTGGTTTTATTGTGTTCTTCTTGGAGCTTTTACTTGTGGCTCTGTTTTTTTTTGTTCTTTGTATCTGATTGGAGATCCCCCTTTAGTAATTCCTGGAGTGGGGGTTTTCTGATGATAAATTCCCTCATCTTTTCTGTATCTGTGAATGTTTTTATTTCTCCTTCGTATTTGAAGGATAGCTTTGATGGGTATAGTATTCGTGGCTGAAAGTTCCTCTCTTTCAGGACTTTAAATATTGGGGTCCACTCTCTTCTAGCTTGTATAGTTTCTGCTGAGAAATCTGATGATAATCTAATGGGCCTTCCTTTATATGTTGTATTCTTCTTTTCCCTGGCTGCCTTGAGAATTTTTTCTTTGCTGTTTGTTTGTGTCAATTTCATTATGATATGCCTTGGAGTAGGTTTGTTGGGGTTAGGAAAACTCGGAGTTCTGTTTGCTTCTTAAACTTGAGGCTTTAGTTCTTTCCACAGGCTTGGGAAGTTCTCATCTATTATTTTTTTGAGTATGTTCTCCATTCCATTTTCTCTCTCTTCTCCCTCTGATATACCTATTATTCTTATGTTATTGTTTTTGATGGAGTCAGATAATTCTTGTAGGGCTATCTCATTTTTTTTTAATTTTTGAGTCTCTTTCTTCTTCTCTCTGTTGTGCCTCAAGTTGCTTGTCTTCTATTTCACTAATCCTCTCTTCTATCTGACCTGTTCTATTAGCTAAGCTTGTTATTTCGTTTTTCAGCTCGTGAATTGAGTTTTTCATCTCTGTTTGATTTGTTTTTATAGTTTCAATTTCCTTGGACATATATTCTTTGTGTTCATTGAGTTGTTTTCTGAGCTCCCTAAATTGCCTTTCTGTGTTTTCTTGTATATCTCGGAGGATTTTTAGTATTTCTATCTTGAATTCTCTGTCATTTAGCTCCAAGGTTTCCAATATATTAAATTTTTTCTCCATAGATTTTTCCTCATCTAGCTGTGTTGCCTCTCTTTCTTTTGTATCCATGATATTCGATTTTCTCTTCCTTAATGGCATCTGAGGGTGGTTTTGTTGATAGTATTAATGAGATTTAATAAAGAATAAAAAGTTAAAAAAATAACAATAAAAAAAATAAAAAATCGAAAAGAGTTGTTTTTTTTTTAAAAAAATTAATAATGAAATAAAGAAAAATAAAATAAAAATTAAAAAAAAGGAAATTATTCCCCCCCTCCTTTTTTCCTCTCCTCTCCTCTCCCCTCTTTTTTGAGAAAATCTTGTGGTGGACTGTGAATTATAACAAACAATGCCGTGATGGAGGGCCTGAATTGGGGAAAAGTAATAAAGGGGAAAAAAAAAAAAAAAAAAAAAGGAAAGAAAAAAGAAAAAAAAAGAGCGTATGGACCCACAAAAAGCAAATAAGGAAAAAATTTCGGTCAAGAATGAAATGATTTGCTTTTAGGTGTTGGTTGTCTAAGAGTTATGATGAGAGGAATAAGAGGAAAACGGAAAAATGGGGGGACAAATTAAAAAATTACTATTGTATTTAGTGGAACAAGAACTAGATAATATGGAGAGCCAGGGATGAGAGCACTGCTAGTGAGTTAAAAAAGTGAAGTAAAAACCCCCCAAAATGCCACAAACATAGGTTTGAGTCCCAGATAAGATAATTTGTTTGTTATTGAGGTTTGAATGAGAGGAGATGTAAAGGAGAAAAGAAGAAACTAATATAGAGGGAGAAAAGAAAGAGAGAGAAAAAAAGAGGTAACCACTAAAAGAAGAAAAAAGAAAGGAGAGAGAGAGAGAGAGTTAAGGGTTTTGGAGTGCAACCCTCATAGAGAGAAAGGAAGAGAAGAGAAAAGATAATGGGAGATGTAACACTTATGGGTAGTGTAGTTCAAGGAGAGGAGAGAGTAAGACCGGTAGAGAGTTAATCGGCCAAATTGGAGGAGGAAAAAAAGTATCAAGAATGAAGATAAGAGAAACAGACGAACAAATATAATAAAATGGGATAGGTTATAAAGTCTGCAGATTATTCTTGATTTTGAGAGGTTATCTTCTTGCTTTTTCTTTTCTCTCCCTCTTCCTGGTCGGTGACTCTGTACCCCGGGTTCTGCCCCTTTGGCACGCTCAGGTAGAGGTTTGCAGTTGATAAGTCTCTATGGCAATGTCATGTATTGTGCTTTAGTCTCATTGGCAGTCGAAGCTCAATAGCATTTATAGGCTCCGACAGTGAGAGAGTCCGTGTTCCTGGAGCCTTTCTCCTAGTCTTTCCTTCCTTAATTATTAGCCTGATAATCCAGCTATGGGGTTGCTGCTGCCTCTGCCTGGATAGTAGGAGGCTCAAAGAGCTGGCAACTCCCCACTCTATTTCCACTCAGCACAGGGCTCTGGGTAAGGCTCAGTCAGTCAGAGCTGCTAGCATAATCAGGTGGGCTTTCTGCCCACTCAAAGACCTCTGGCTCTGCCACTCTGTCCGGTAACACAAGCGGGCGCCCACTTCCGAGGCGCTTGGAGGAAACTCTCACTCACTGTCTGCGACCAGGATATCCAGCCAGCAGTCTCACGCTCTGAGTGAAACCCCCAACCGCAGGTAAAAGTTGTAGCATTGGAATTGAGTCTCACTCCGTCCCCGTGCGCGGCTTTTGCAAGGCGCTGGGGCGGCCCGAGATTCCGCTTTGGCCCACACAAAGGCCCCTGACTCTGCCCCTCTGTGCGATAACACGGGCGCGCACTACCGAGGCACTCAGAGGAATTGCTCACTCCTTATCTGCGCGCGCAAACCAGGATATGAGGCCGGCCGCGGTTCCCTCTGAGTGAAACACCCTCCAGCACGGAAAATCTCCACTGTTGGAATTGAGTCTCGCTCCGTCCCCGTGCGCGGCTTTTGCAAGGCGCTGGGGCGGCTCGAGATTCTGCTTTGGCCCACACAAAGGCCCCTGACTCTGCCCCTCTGTGCGATAACACGGGCGCGCACTGCCGAGGCACTCGGAGGAATCGCTCACTCCCTATCTGAGTGCGCAAACCAGGATATGAGGCCGGCCGTGGTTCCCTCTGAGTGAAACACCCTCCAGCACGGAAAATCTCCACCATTGGAATTAGTTCTTGCTCCCTCCCGTGCGTGGCTTTCCCAGGAAGAAATTCTCGCCCACTAACTGCGCACCGACCAGGAGACCGGGTAAAATGGCCGCTCTGCTTGTCTTTCTTTGTTTGGGTTCGGCGCGAGTGTTAGCTTGTATTGCCCGGGTTGCCACAGGATCAGATTTTCCTCGGCTTGGATCTTTGTGCCACAGCCTGGTTCGGCCGTTTGTGCTGCGGCGGCCTGGATCTATTCACCCCCTTTGCCCACCTCAGTTTCTATATTCACAGTTACCAGAGAAAGCCGCCCTGTTTAGGTTAGTGAGGAAGGAGGAGCATTTCTTACTCCCTATTTCCTTCGGGGTTTGGTTATATATTTAGCCAATTTTTCACTCAATCATACCTTTGGGTGTATTGTGAAACATCTGGAAGCTCCAAGTATAGGTTTTTCTGTTTCTGGTTGAAGATCTTGTTGAGTTTTGGGGGAGATTTATCGGTATCGCTTCCTACCCCGCCATTACTCTGACGTTATCTCCGGGTCCTGTTTTCTTATCCACGAAGCTACCCTATGTCTCTTGATCGGATCATTTAATCCATTAACATTTAAGGTTATTACTGATATGTAATTGTTTATTGCCATTTTTTTTCTTTAAAACTGTTTTTCTCTTTTGCTATATTCTTTTTTTCCTTTGATCTGTTTACAACAGGTCCCTTAGCATTTCTTGCAGCCTTGGTTTGGTTGTAGTGAAATCCTTTAGTTTTTTTTTGTCTGTAAAGCTTTTTATTTCTCCTTCAATTTTAAATGATAGCCTTGCTGGATAAAGTAGTCTTGGTTGTAGGTTCTTGTTCTGCATTACTTTGAATATTTCTTGCCATTCCCTTCTGGCCTCAAGTGTTTCTGTTGAGAAGTCAGAAGTCATCCTTATGGGGGCTCCTTTGTAGGTGATTGTCTTTTTTTCTCTAGCAGCTTTTAATATTTTCTCTTTATCATTTAGCTTTGGTAATTTAATTATGATGTGTCTTGATGTTGGTTTCTTTGGATTTCTCCTTAATGGAGTTCTCTGTGCTTCCTGAACATGTGAAATATTTTCCTGCCTTAATTGGGGGAAGTTTTCCGCTATAATATGTTTGAACAAAGTCTCTATCCCTTGTTCTTTCTCTTCTTCTTCAGGAACCCCTATGATGCGGATGTTATTTCTCTTCATGTTGTCACAGAGCTCTCTTAGAGTTTCCTCAGACTTTTTGAGTCTCTTTTCTTTTTTCTGCTCTGCTTCCATGCCTTTATTTATTGTGTCCTCTAACTCACTGATTCGATTCTCTGCTTCATCCATCCTGCTTTTAATTCCTTCCATTGTATTCTTTATTTCAGATATTGTATTTGTCATTTCTGTCTGATTCTTTTTTATTATTTCAATGTCCTTTTTTATATTTGTTATCTCTTTATTTAGGTTTTCGTAATGGCCATCTATGGTGGTTCTAATATCTTTGAGCATCCTAACAATCGTTATTTTAAACTCTGCATCTGGTAATTTGGTTATATCTGATTTACTTAGGTTCTTTTCTGGGGATTTCTCTTGGTTTATTTGTGTTGTATTTCTCTGCCTCCGCATTTTCTCTTCACGAGAGTGGCTGTGATCACGTGCTCGGGTGCACAAGGGTTGGTGGCCTTGGCCTTTGCCCCGCCCCCATGTGTGATGTTATGCTCGGTCCTGAGGGCACTGGCGAGCACCTTTGCTCAGCTGTGGGTCTCTGCCTGTTTCCGAGCTTTCGCCCTGCCTTTGCAGGATGATCCCACTTAAGGAACAGCTGCTAGCCTTGGCTCTACCACCAGGAAAGGCTGCGTGCCCAAGCTCAGCTTCGTAGCGGAACTCTGCCTCTTCTGGGCTTTTGGCTCCACCCCCGCGGGAGGAGCCTGCTACCAAGTCAGACCGCAAGCCTGGGTTGCACAGGCGGGGCAGGGATGTGCTCCTCTGCCCTTGCTCCGGGGCTGGTTTCTACCCTTTCTGGGTTTCCCGCCCTTCTCCCGGAGGCTGGATTACAGGCTGCCGGCAGCTGAGCTTAGCCACTTTTGCACGCCCCCTTCTCCCTAGCCGGGCAAGATTGAGCTCACACCTGAGTCCACTTGTGGCCAGCTGGCTTCCGCCCCTGCCAGCAGAACCGTGCTTTTGTCTCCCGCTGCCGCCCGCTCTCCGGTGCGCCCTCAGCCGTGTGGGTGGGGGCGTTGCAGCTCGGACCCTAAGACTCACTACCGTAGACCCGAAAGCTCCCTCCTTCTATGCGACTCTGCTCTGAATGCCGCGGGGGAGCTTGTTTGGCTGCTCTCCTGCTTCCCTTTGCTGGTATTGCTGTTTCCGGGGGAAATATTCACTTCAGCTTTGGGGAGTAACTCGTCCCAGGGGTTAGAGTGGCTATCTCCCAAAAATGTTTCTCCCTATGCCTCCTAGATTGCACTCTCTTCCTGTTACTGTGGTTCTCTCCCCTCTCCCTCCGTCTCCAGGAGCCCCGGGTGAGTGTTTGTGAGAGAGATGTTCTGCGTGGTCCCTTTAAGAAGGATCCTGGGTCTGAGAAATCAGACTCTCTCACAAACAGTATCCTGACTTGTTTCCAGCTAAATACTGTCCTTATGCTTCTTCTGGGCTCTGGGGCTGCAGGCTGGGGCTTTGCTCCTGGGGCTCAGGGCCCTTTCCCCTCTGCTAAACTCACTTCCCGCCACGCGAGTCTCTCCCTGCTGCTGTTCGCTCCGAGAAGCTGGGCAGCCCTCTCCGCATTTCCGCTTTTCCTACCAGTCTCTGGGTGGCTTCTTCAGCATTCCTGGGTTGAAGAGTCCTTTTAGTTTAGTCCAAAGTTGGTTTTTCCAGTTGATAGTTCATAAAATTAGTTTGTAATCCACATTGGTTCTGGGAGGTAGATGCTGGTACGTTCGCCTACTCCAGTGCCATCTTGTCTCTCTGGTCAAGTATTCTTGGTGAAAATAATTGAAAACAACTTGAAAGTTTCTCAGGGGAAAAATGGTCAAATTATGGTAAATGATTTTATGGGATAATGTGTGACTATTCAAAAGGAGGGATATCTATACCTACTAATAGGCAAAGAACGCCAAGATAAATTATATATAAAAAAGTTAGTCATGGATCAATGCATAAAGTCAGATTGCATTATGTAGAAATATGAGTATATTTAGACATACATACAAACGACTAGAAAAAATTAATATTAGCTTTAAACTAACAACTATTTTGAAAGTAATGGGGCAGATGGAGAGATGGGTTGTCTTTGGAAAGTATTATATTTAATTCTAAAGACCAAAGCATTGTTTACATTTTCTTTTTTTTTTTAAATAAATTTTTATTAATGGTAATGGGATGACATTAATAAATCAGGGTACATATATTCAAAGAAAACATGTCTAGGTTATTTTGTCATTAAATTATGTTGCATACCCCTCACCCAAAGTCAGATTGTCCTCCGCCACCCTCTATCTAGTTCTCTGTGCCCCTCCCCCTCCCCCTAACTCTCTCCCTCCCTCCCTCCCATGTCCTCCCTCCCCCCACCCCTGGTAACCACCACACTCTTGTCCATGTCTCTTAGTCTCGTTTTTATGTTCCACCAATGTATGGAATCATATAGTTCTTGTTTTTTTCTGATTTACTTATTTCACTCCGTATAATGTTATCAAGTTCCCACCATTTTGCTGTAAATGATCTGATATCATCATTTCTTATGGCTGAGTAGTATTCCATAGTGTATATGTGCCACATCTTCTTTATCCAGTCTTCTATTGAAGGGCTTTTTGGTTGTTTCCATGTCTTGGCCACTGTGAACAGTGCTGCAATGAACATGGGGCTACATGTGTCTTCACGTATCAATGTTTCTGAGGTTTTGGGGTATATACCCAGTAGAGGGATTGCTGGGTCATAAGGTAGTTCTATTTGCAGTTTTTTGAGGAACCACCATACTTTCCTCCATAATGGGTTGTACTACTTTACAGTCCCACCAACAGTGAATGAGGGTTCCTTTTTCTCCACAGCCTCTCCAACATTTGCTATTACCCGTCTTGTTGATAATAGCTAATCTAACAGGGGTGAGGTGGTATCTCATTGTAGTTTTGATTTGCATTTCTCTAATAACTAATGAAGCTGAGCATCTTTTCATATATCTGTTGGCCATTTGTATTTCTTCCTGGGAGAAGTGTCTGTTCATGTCCTCTTCCCATTTTTTTATTGGATTGTTTGTTTGTTTGTTGTTGAGTTTTATGAGTTCTTTGTAAATTTTGGATATTAGGCTCTTATCTGAGCTGTTGTTTGAAAATATCATTTCCCATTTAGTTGTCTGTCTGTTTATTTTGATATCAGTTTCTCTTGCTGAGCAAAAACTTTTTATTCTGATGTAGTCCCATTCATTTATCTTTGCCTTCACTTCTCTTGCCATTGGAGTCAAGTTCATAAAATGTTCTTTAAAACCCAGGTCCATGATTTTAGTACCTATGTCTTCTTCTATGTACTTTATTGTTTCAGGTCTTATATTTAGGTCTTTGATCCATTTTGAATTAATTTTAGTACACGGGGACAGGCTGTAGTCAAGTTTCATTCTTTTGCATGTGGCTTTCCAGTTTTCCCAACACCATTTGTTGAAGAGGCTTTCTTTTCTCCATTGTGTGTTGTTGGCCCCTTTATCAAAGATTATTTGACCATATATATGTGGTTTTATTTCTGGGCTTTCTGTTCTGTTCCATTGGTCTGAGTGTCTATTTTTCTGCCAATACCATGCTGTTTTGATTATCGTGGCCCTATAATATAGTTTAAAGTCAGGTATTGTAATGCCCCCAGCTTCATTCTTTTTCCTTAGGATTGTTTTGGCTATTCGGGGTTTTTTATAGTTCCATATAAATCTGATGATTTTTTGTTCCATTTCTTTAAAAAATCTCATAGGGATTTTGATGGGAATTGCATTAAATTTGTATATTGCTTTGGGTAATATGGCCATTTTGATTATATTTATTCTTTCTATCCAAGAACAAGGAATATTTTTCCATCTCATTGTATCTTTTTCGATTTCCCTTAACAATGCTTTGTAATTTTCATTATAAAGGTCCTTTACATTCTTTGTTATGTTTATTCCTAGTGGTATTTTATTTTTTTTGTTGCAATTGTGAAGGGGATTATTTTTTTGAGTTCGTTTTCTAATATTTCATTGTTGGCATATAGAAAGGCTATGGACTTTTGTATGTTAATTTTGTATCCTGCGACCTTACTGTATTGGTTTATTGTTTCTAATAATCTTTTTGTGGAGTCCTTCGGGTTTTCGATGTATAGGATCATATCATCAGCAAAAAGTGATACCTTTACTTCTTCTTTTCCGATATGGATGCCTTTTATTTCTTTGTCTTGTCTGATTGCTCTGGCCAGAAGTTGTAGCACCACGTTAAATAAGAGTGGAGAGAGTGGACAACCCTGTTTTGTTCCTGATTTAAGGTAGAAAGTCCTCAGTTTTATGCCGTTTAATATGATGTTGGCTGATGGTTTATCATATATGGCCTTTATCATGTTGAGATATTTTCCTTCTATACCCATTTTGTTCAGAGTCTTAAACATAAAATTGTGTTGTGTTTTATCAAAAGCCTTTTCTGCATCTATTGATAAGATCATGTGGTTTTTGTTCTTTGTTTCGTTGATATGGTGTATTACGTTAACCGTTTTGCGTATGTTGAACCATCCTTGAGATTCTGGGATGAATCCCACTTGATCATGATGTATTATTTTTTTAATATGTTGTTGTATTCGGTTTGCCAGTATTTTGTTTAGTATTTTAGCATCTGTATTCATTAGAGATATTGGTCTGTAGTTTTCTTTCTTTGTGCCATCCCTGCCAGGTTTTGGTATGAGGGTTATGTTGGGCTCATAAAATGTGTTTGGAAGTATTGCTTCTTCTTCAATTTTTTGGAAGACTTTGAGTAGAATAGGAACCAAGTCTTCTTTGAATGTTTGATAGAATTCACTAGTATAACCGTCTGGGCCTGGACTTTTATTTTTGGGGAGGTTTTTAATAGTTTTTTCTATTTCCTCCCTGCTGATTGGTCTGTTTAGGCTTTCTGCTTCTTCATGACTCAGTCTAGGAAGGTTGTATTGTTCTAGGAATTTATCCATTTCTTCTAGATTGTTGTATTTGGTGGCATATAATTTTTCATAGTATTCTACAATAATTCTTTGTATATCTATGATGTCTGTGGTGATCTTTCCTGTTTCATTTTGGATTTTATTTATTTGAGTCCTGTGCCTTTTTTCCTTGGTGAGTCTTGCCAAGGGTTTGTCAATTTTGTTGATCTTTTCAAAGAACCAGCTCCTTGTTTTATTGATTTTTTCTATATTTTTCTGTTCTCTATTTCATTTATTTTTGCTCTGATTTTTATTATCTCCTTTCTTCGGCTGGTTTTGGGTTGTCTTTGTTCTTCTTTTTCTAGTTCCTTAAGGTGTGAAGTTAAGTGGTTTACTTCGGCTCTCTCTTGTTTGTTCATATAGGCCTGAAGTGATATGAACTTTCCTCTTATTCCTGCTTTTGCTGCATCCCAGAGATTCTGATATGTCGTATTTTCATTTTCATTTGTCTGTATATATCTTTTGATCTCTGTGCTTATTTCTTCTTTGACCCATTCATTTTTTAGAAGTATGTTGTTTAGTTTCCACATTTTTGTGGGTTTTTCCCCCTCTTTTTTGCAGTTGAATTCTAGTTTCAAGGCTTTATGATCAGAAAATATGCTTGGTACAATTTCAATTTTTCTAAATTTGCTGATATTGTCTTTGTGGCCCAACATATGGTCAATTCTTGAGAATGTTCCATGTACACTAGAGAAAAATGTATACTCTGTTGCTTTGGGATGAAGTGTCCTGTAGATGTCTATCATATCCAGGTGTTCTAGTATTTCGTTTAAGGCCACTATATCTTTATTGATTCTCTGTTTGGATGACCGATCTAGAGCCATCAGCGGTGTATTGAGGTCTCCAAGTATGATTGCATTTTTGTTAGTTTTTGTTTTAAGGTCAATAAGTAGCTGTCTTATATATTTTGGTGCTCCTTGGTTTGGTGCATATATATTAAGGATTGTTATGTCTTCTTGATTCAACTTCCCCTTAATCATTATGAAATGACCATTTTTGTCTCTGAGTACCTTTTCTGTCTTGTAGTCAGCATTATCCGATATGAGTATTGCTACACCTGCTTTTTTTTTGGGTGTTGTTTGTTTAGAGTATTGTTTTCCAGCCTTTCACTTTGAATTTGTTTTTATCCTTTTTGCTTAGATGTGTTTCTTGTAGGCAACATATAGCTGGATTTTCTTTTTTAATCCATTCTGCTACTCTGTGTCTTTTTATTGGTAAGTTTAATCCATTTACATTTAGTGTAGTTATTGACACTTGTGGGTTCCCTACTGCCATTTTATAAATTGCTTTCTGTTAGTTTTGTATCTAGTTTGATTCTTCTCTTTTGTTTTTCTATCATTTGTTTTTGTTTGTTTGTGTTCCATACTTCTTTCCTCTGTTGCTACCTTTTTTAAGTCAAGTGTTTTTGTGGTGGTTTTTTCAAGGGTGGTTACCATTAAGTAATGAAAAGGGTACCTACCATATTCATTGTAGTACCCTATCTTATGAGTATTTCTGCACTTCATCGTCCTTTGCTACTGTTAATCTCCATCCTCTCCCCCCTTTTTTCCCTTTGTTGTCATAGTTTAAGTTTGGTTTTATTGTGTTCTTGGTGGAGCTGTTACTTGTGGTGTTGTTTTCTTTTGTTCTTTGAATCTGGTTGGAAAACCCCCTTTAGTATTTCCTGGAGTGGGGGCTTTCTGCTGATAAATTCTCTCATCTTTTCTGTATTTGTGAATGTTTTTATATCTCCTTCATACTTGAAGGATAGCTTTGATGGGTATAGTATTCTTGGCTGAAAGTTCCTCTCTTTCAGGGCTTTAAATATTGGGGTCCACTCTCTTCTAGCTTGTAGAGTTTCTGCTGAGAAATCTGATGATAATCTAATAGGCTTTCCTTTATATGTTGTACTCTTCTTTTCCCTGGCTGCCTTGAGAATTTTTTCTTTGTCATTGGTTTGTGCCATCTTTATTATGATGTGCCTTGGAGTGGGTTTGTTGGGGTTAAGAAAACTTGGTGTTCTGTTTGCTTCTTGAATTTGAGGCTTTAGTTCTTTCCACAGGCTTGGGAAGTTCTCGTCTATTATTTGTTTGTGTATATTCTCCATTCCATTTTCTTTCTCTTCTCCCTCTGATATACCTATTATTCTTATGTTATTCTTTCTGATGGAGTCAGACAATTCCTGTAGGGCTTTCTCATTTTTTATTATTTTTAAGTCTCTTTCTTCTTCTCTCTGTTGTGCCTCAAGTTGTTTGTCTTCTATTTCACTAATCCTATCTTCAATCTGGGCTGTTCTGTTAGCTAAGCTTGTTACCTCGTTTTTAAGCTCGTGAATTGAGTTTTTCATTTCTGTTTGATTTGTTTTTATAATTTCAATTTCCTTGGTAATATATTCTTTGTGTTCATTGAGTTGTTTTCTGATCTCCCTAAATTGCCTTTCTGTGTTTTCTTGTATATCTCTGAGTATTTTTAAGATTTCTATTTTAAATTCTCTGTCATTTAGCTCCAAGGCTTCCAATATGTTAAGTCTTTTCTCCATAGATTTTTTCCACATTTATTTGTGTTACCTCTCTTTCTTTTGTATCCATAATATTCGATTTCCTCTTTCTTATTGGCATCTGAGGGTGGTCTTGTTGATAGCACTAATTAGAATTAATAAAAAGTAAAAAGTAAAAAAAAAAAGTGTAAAACACCCCACAAAAAAAAAAAACAGTAATAATTTATTATTTCCCCCTTTTTTCTTTCTTCTCTTTCCCTCCTCTCCCCTCCTCAGGGAAATATTGTGATGACCTGTGAATTATATTATGCTAAATGTAACAAAAACTGCCTATAATGGAGGGCCTGATTTGGGGTGAAAAGTTCAAGGGGCAAAAAAAGGGAGTAGGGACCTACTAAATGCAAAAAAAAAAAAGGAAGAAAATCTTAGACAAGCATAAGATGATTTGCTTGAAAGTGATGGTCAACTAAGAGATATAATGAGAGGGATAAGAGGGAACCAGAAAAAAGGAGGAAAAAAAAGAATACTAATGAAGAAAAAAATAAAAATAATAAGTAAAAATCTGTTGTATTAAGTGGAGTGAAGACTAAATACAATGTAGACCTTGGGTTGGGAGGAATGCTAGTGAGTTAAAAAGCAACGTAAAAAGTACCCAAAATGCCACAAAAATAAACAAACAAACAAACAAAAAACAAAAACAAAAGCGAAAAAGAAAAATAAAGCCAAAAAAAAAACCCTTGAGTCCCAAATTAACTAATTTGTTCGTGATTGAGGATTAAATGGGAGGAAAGTAAAATGAGAAAAGAAAAAACGAATAGAAAGGAAAAAATAAGAAAAAGAGAAAAACAAAGGAAGAAAAAAAAAAGGAAGAGAAAAAAACAAAATAAAGCAAAACTAAAAAAAAAAAACAAAAGAGAGGAGAGTGAGAGTTAAGTGTTTTGGAGTATAACCTTAAAGGAGGGTGAGGATGAAGAAGAGAAATAAAATGTAACACTCATGGGTAGTGTAGTTCAAGAAAAGGGAAGCATAAGATGGGCAGAGAATAGAAGGACCGAGGTGGAGGAAATAGCAATAATAATAATAAAGGCAAAAAGATAGAAGAAACAAACAACAACAACAAAAAATTAGTGGAACAAGTTGTAAAGTCTGTGGATTTTTCTTGATTTTGAGAGGTTAACTTTTTCTTTTTTCTTTTCTCTCCCTCTTCCTGGTCGGTGACCCTGTACCCCAGGCTCTGCCCCTGTGTCACACTTAGGTAGGGATTTGCAGTTGATGTGATTCTATGGCAATGTCATATAATTGGCTTTAGTCTTGCTGGTAGTCAAGGCTTGTTGGCATTTGCAGGGTCCAACGATGAGAGAGTTTGCTTTCCTGGATTCTCTCTCCTAGTCCCCCCTTCCTGAATTAGCATCCTGGTGATGCAGCTATAAGGCTGCAACTGCTTCTGCCTGGGGAATAAGAGGCTCAAAGAGCTGGGAAATCCCCACTCTATCCCCACTCAGCGCAAGGCTTTGGGAAAGGCTCTGGCAGTCAGAGCCTCCAGTGTAATCAGGCAGGGGTGGGAGTCAATTGTTGTCAAGGTGACTGTTTAGCGCCTAGCATTCAGTTGGACCACTCAACCCAGGCTTTCCACACTTTGTAGCCTGTTTTGGCTGGAAAGAAGAGGCACTAGTCTCTGCTTGCGACTAGTGTAGTATAGATCTTATTATCTGCCAAGTCCCTCTTGTTAGCGTTTATCCCTGAATATGGAGGCTCTATCAATCAGAAGTTGCCCCCGCCCCTTTAGCGAGAGGCACTAAAAAATATCACGCCTCTTGTCTTGGATCACTGAACTGAGAGAGATCTTATCAACTAGAACCCGTGGGTGCGCAGATTTCATGGGTTAAGCTAATTTTAGTGATTGGGTCCGCAGCTGTGCTCCCGAAGGTATTTCAGGCTGCCTGAGCGCCCCTCCCCCAACGCTTGATTGTTAGCTTGAATGACTGGATGAGGTGCCCCGCCCACAGAGAGAATCTCCCAAGTAGGGAAGACCGCCTTGGCGCCTCTCCCACTCGCCCCACTGCTGGCAGCTGGGGCGCACCGGGCGCAGGATAATGGGGCACCCTGGGTGTGTGGGCCAGTAGGGCACTCTGGGCGCGTGGATTGCTCAGGGCACGCGCGTGAATGGGGTGCTCCGGGCACCGGTGGCTGGGGTCTCTCACTCGCAGTGCGCGGGCCGCTGGGAACGTTAGCGGTGCTCGCTCTGCAACCGGACCGGGCGCGCGCCGGCGGCTCACCGCTCCCGAGTGTGGGCAGTACTCACTCTGCAACTGGACTGGGCGCGCGCCGGCGGCTGCTCGCCACTCCCGAGTGTGGGCGGTACTCGCTCTGCAACCGGACTGGGAGCACGCCGGCGGCTGCTCGCCGCTCCCGAGTGTGGGCCGACTCACTGCAGGCACACTCCCTCTGGGGCTCCCGAGTGTGGGCGGTACTCGCTCTGTAACTGGACTGGGCGCGCGCCAGTGGCTGCTCGCCGCTCCGGAGCGTGGGCTGACTCACCACCGGCGCACTCCCTCAACGGCTTGAATGAACGTCCCTGCGGTAGCTTCCTCTACACCCTCGTTTCTCAGATTCAAGTGATAACAGTCCTTTCGCTTTCAGTTTGTGTGGAACTCCGGAATGCTCCGAGGATAAATTTTTCTGTTTCTAGTTGATAAATTTGTTGTGATTTTGGGGAGATCTGTCAGACGCGCTGCTCACGGCGCCATTTTCGTGACATCACTTGTTTAAATTTTCATAACAATATCCTAGGTAGGTATTTTTTGTGTAATTTATCAAAACATATTTGTTGATTTCCTTTTATAACAGTGTGTTTTAAATCTGTATATATTCTTACATAGAGATAATTAACATCTACAATGTCAAAAAAAACAACACAGAAATAGGCAGAGAAAGATATATATTTAAGTAACAATGCCAATAAATAAGTTGTTAATATCTAAACTTAGATTGTAGTAATAGGCACAACTAAGACTATTTTAAAATACACTAAAATAGGCCCTGGCCTGTTGGCTCAGTGGTAGAGCATCGGCCTGGCGTGCAAGGGGTCCCGGGTTCGATTCCTGGCCAGGGCACACAGGAGAACTACCCATTTGCTTCTCCGCCCCTCCCCCTTTCCTTCCTCTCTGTCTCTCTCTTCTCCTCCCGCAGCCGAGGCTCCATTGGAGCAAAGATGACCTGGGCGCTGGGGATGGCTCCTTGGCCTCTGCCCCAGGTGCTAGAGTGGCTCTGGTCTCAGCAGAGCGACCCCCCCCCCCGAGGGGCAGAGCATCGCCCCCTGGTGGGCAGAGCGTAGCCCCCTAGTGGGCGTGCCTGGTGGATCCCAATCGGGCGCATGTGGGAGTCTGTAGACTGTCTCTCCCGGTTTCTAGCTTCAGAAAAATACAAAAAAACCCCAAAAAACAAAAATACTCACACTGAAATGTACCCTTAAAAAAGTGCACTTTATGATATGTAATTTATATTTTAATAAAGTGGTTTAAAAAAAAATCCATGGCTTGATATGCTAACTTTTAGTAGGGAATGACTTTATTTAAAGCAGAAGCTAATAAATTTCTAATAAGTTTATGAGAATATTTACAACAGGCATTTCTCACTCACTTCCCCTCAACTATTAGGAAATCTTTATTTTTTGTTTTTGTTTTTTTAATTAAATGAGAGGCGGGTGGGGGGAAGTCCAGACAGAGAGGCTCCCACATGCGCCCTGACTGGATCCACCTGGCAAGTCCCCTACTTGGCGATGGTCTGCCGATCTAGGGCCGCTGCTCCATTGCTCAGTAACTGAGCTATTTTAGTGCCTGAGACGAGGCCATGGAGACATCCTCAGCGCCCAGAACCAACTTGCTCAAAACCATTTGAGCCACTGCTGCAGGAGAAGGGGGAAGAGAGAGAAGGGGGAGAAGTGGAGAAGCAGATGGTCGCTTCTCCTGTGTGCCCTGTGTGCCCTGACTGGGAATTGAACCTGGGACTTCCACATGCCAGTACGCTCTACCACTGAGCCAACTGTCCAGGGCCAGGAAATATTTCTATTTGTCAAATCATTGAGATCAGTGAGGTAAAGATGGGAGAAAAATGTCACTGTTTTTCAGATGAGGAGGTTACTAAGGGAGGCAGAGTTGGGAGAAGCATTCCTTTCTAAGAGGAAACCTCTGGAAATAACAGAAAACAAGTTTAACATAGGACAATCTTCTGGTGAACTATAAAAATCAAAGATTGAGATCCAAATTCTCCTAGTTTACACACAGAGATGCAGTCATTTCACTGGCTTTCTGAATTACCAACTCTTTCTCTTT
The DNA here is from genome assembly GCF_036850765.1 of Saccopteryx bilineata. Lineage (NCBI taxonomy): Eukaryota > Metazoa > Chordata > Mammalia > Chiroptera > Emballonuridae > Saccopteryx > Saccopteryx bilineata. The sequence goes on along the minus strand of NC_089491.1, from coordinate 255,636,550 downwards.
ATTTATTAACACAAAGGAATAGCAAAAGCTAAAAGTCAGGTCTATAGTTATAAAATTACAAACTGTTTATTTTCCTTTTTCAACACAACGAAATCTAGAGATGAAAAATAAAAAATATCCTTTGCTTAATAAGTATTCTAGTGGCTCAGATGGAGTTCAGGCAAAGTAGCCGTGGACAAAGATGGCCACAGTCAGGAGGAGGATGGCATTGATGTTCACTACAGTCCTCCATAACGGCTTCTCGGACGTGTCCGTCAGCTTCTTCCTCAGGGCTTCTTCCTCCTCTTTGCTCAGCTTGGGGCCTTTCTTCTGAAAACCACAGAATATGTCATAAGCTTTCTTGAAACATCCGCGAGTTTCCTCAGGATTGTCTGCAACAAAGAAAGATAAACAAATGATCACAAAACACGGGAAATAAAACTCTCGTCAAGGTGGTACAGATGACTGTGAAGAATAATCACAGCTACCTCTATGTGTTAGAGAATGTCCCTGAGAAAATACAGATAACTCCGGTTATATAAAAATAGAACACTTTTGCATAACACAAAGTCCAAAAAACCAAGTTAAACCAGTGACAAACTGGAGGAAAACATTCACATTTTATATAAAACAGGGCTTAATATCCTTAGTATGAATGAATTTCTTGAAATAGAGAAAATCCTACAAACAACTCCAGGTAAATGGACCAGAGAGATGAATAAACAGTTCAAAGAAGAATGGTAGTTCTGAAACCAAATGTGAACCAGATATTACCTTCATCAACGTCGTCATCAGCTTCTTCATGTCGTTTGTCTTCTGCATCTAAATCGATTCGTTCCTCTGTACTGTTCCGAAGAGCCCAGCATAGGCGATACAGCTGCCCAGGGGACACAGACAAGCACATTAGTGATGAGCAAATGTTTACATTAATACAATTGCACATTTATTGTTCAGTGCAAAAAACCCAAAAACATCAAACAGCACAGGAAAATATAGATAACCAAGAGAAGGTCTTATATCACACTCATTCACCAAAACACACTATTTTAACTATTTCTCTAATATATTTAAAACTCCTACTGCTGGGTTTAGAATTTCATAAAAGTCAAAGATTTATCTGACACATTATACCCTGGCTTTACTCATTGTTCTGTTACTCAACTGCTCTTAGCTAAAGCATTATTACTTTGTCTGGTTAGACATTATTACTTTGATAACTTTTAAATTTATTCTTAAGTTTCATTTCTGGATCTTTCATGTTTAGATAGTATCTAGGTACTCTTATTAAGTTCTGATAGAAATTTATACCCTTACATGCCAGTTTTCCTGACCACATCCAAACTTTTGTCAACTTGACCATGATTTAAAAACTGTCAAACTTTGTAGAATTTTAATTGTTTTCTGTAAATATAATTAAGATTTACATGCTTAGTCTGTATGTTGAATAAAAAATTTGAAAATAAATAACATTTATGCTATGACACAACTTTTTTGGTCCCATAGATATAAAATCTGTGATTGGATGCAATGAATAAATACCAACCAGCTCTAGGTCATTTTAAGAAAATTGTTTCTAGTGTCAAATAGGTTTTTAAAAATATAATCCACCTGTCTATGAAATTCTACTTACCCCCAAACAGGCCCAGCCCAGATGGTAGCCCTCCTACGAAGTAGTTTTCAGTCTCTTAGGCAACACTCATTGCTCAGTTTAGTGAATGTTCAGATTTACCTCCTAAATGCATTCTGGAGTTATTAGAGGATGAAGCCCATATCCTAATTCCACATTTCTTTTTATTTTTTATTTTTTATTTTTCTGAAGTAGGAAATGGAGAGGCAGTCAGACAGACTCCCGCATGTGCCTGACCAGGATCCACCTGGCATGCCCACCAGGAGGCGATGCTCTGCCCATCTGGGGCGTTGCTCTGTTGCAACCAGAGCTGTTCTAGTGCCTGAGGCAGAGGCCACAGAGCCATCCTCAGTGCCCGTGCCAACTTTGCTCCAATGGAGCCTTGGCTACAGGAGGGGAAGAGAGAGACAGAGAGGAAGGAGAGGGGGAGGGGTGGAGAAGTAGATGGGCGCTTCTCCTGTGTGCCTTGGCCTGGAATCGAACCCGGACTCCTGCACGCCAGGCCGATGCTCTACCACTGAGCCAACTGGCCAGGGCTAATTACACATTTCTTAATTCACTATGCTTTTAACATATCAGGTGCAAATTATTGTTTAGTTGAATAATTGCATGATAATCTCTTAGGTTCCTTCTAGGTCTAATGGTGTTATGATTCTGTTGCCTCGGACTTATACACCAGTTGAAACTTTAGAAGGTAAAGAACTCTTATTTTAAAATAAGCATCTATCTATTAGTCATTACTCACATGTATCTCAGGAATGGGTTTTGTTAACAGGGAGACTCCCAGGATGACAAGTACGGAAATTACAAATAGAATCATGGCAAAGTACAGATAGTGCACTCCACAGATGATCTTGGGACAGTCACTGGCAGCCACGCAGCTCCCTGTTCCATAGGCAAATTCTGTAATCATACGTATAAGGCCGATCACAAGTCCAATGATTAGACCCCAGAAGGCTCCCTGCAAAAGAAGCAAGAACAAAATCAGGATATTTAGAAAAGATGAGAAGCTCATTTTATTTAGTAGGTCACAATTATCATCCTACTTGCATTTTCCACCTAGAACCAACACATGGCTAACCCTGAACACAAGGTCACCAGAAAGTAGGGAAAACGTGCCAGTGCATGTGTTTACTAGTGGGCTGTTGCTCTCCGTGGTCTTGAACCATTCTTGCACTGTTAATTCTCCAACTTCCAGGACACTACAGGTATCCCCCACTTCTCAAGCTTGCACTATATGTCACTTTGCATTTGTGAAAAATCTACATTATTAGGACTCGTTTCTGCTAACCGAAAAAAATTCAAAGAGGATTTTCACTTTTACAAAAAAAGGCAAAATGTGGAAATAGTTTTTTAGCATTTGTTTTTCAGTGCGCCCTTATAGAGGTGGCGTGCACTGACCGGAGCAATGAGAGTGACCCCACCAAGCTTTTTCCCTGGAACCACACTCCATTTCTCAGCATCAGGATGCCCTGGATTTGAACTGTGTTTGTGAGTATCGTGCTTTATCTTGATTTGTCTCATGCCTCCATTAGCAAGATAAGTCCCAATGTATCAGAAAAGCCTAAGAGAGGTTATTATTTGGGTTTGAAATGCTCAAAAAATTTTCCGTATAAATTAGTGGTAAACTTCTTCACTTTATGCTTTTTAGGCTTAGGTAAGGTTTCATAAAAACATTATCCTTTTGGATAGCAGGGGAAACCTGTACTGTCTACTCTAACCCAAGTTTATGTTTACCTTGACTTTTATTTTATATATAGATTTAAAAACAGGCAACATTTTGTAGAATAAAAAGAACTATGCCTTATGTTACACAATTTACAGAGTTGACATTAATTATGATACTTCTACTAAGCCTTTGACAATTAAAAGCATTCATTTTCTCTGTGAAGTGGTGGGGGTGGAGAGATATGTCCCCTGTTCCCTTGATTAAGATGTTATGTTTAGTGGATACTGTCTTACATAGAGATTAAGAGTATACGCTTTGGATGGAGGAAGATGTGAGTCTGAATCCCAAGATCCCACTTACTAATACAAAGTAACATGTGGAGAACACATAGATATTAATTTCCTGTATCTGATCCTCATCTGAAAATTATGACAATAAGGCTAACACCTGGGGACAATTAAAGTGTGAAATGTACATGGTCCATAATAATTGTTTCTTTATGCAATTATACATTAATGTATTTCGAACTATTATAGTGAGGTAGCTTTTCTTCTAAGCATTTCATGTTTAAAGAAATCTTTTTAAATCCTTACAGCAATCCTATAAGGCAGGCACTGTGATTATCTTCATTTTACATAGTCAAATGGTTTTTTTAATATCACAATGATAGGCCCTGGCTGGTTGGCTCAGTGGTAGAGCATCAGACTGGCGTATGGGTGTCCCAGGTTCGATTCACAGTCAGGGCACATAGGAGATGTGCCCATCTGCTTCTCCACCCTTCCTGCTCTTGCTTCTCTCTCTCTTCACCTCCTACAGTCATGGCTCGATCTGAGAGAGTTGGCCCAGGGTGCTGAGGATGGCTCCATGGCCTCCTCCTCAGGCACTAAGAAGAGTTCAGTTGCTGAGCAACGACGCAATGTCCCAGATGGGTAGAGCTTTGCCCTCTAGTGGGTTTGCCGAGTGGATCCTGGTTGGGGCACATGCGGGAGTCGGTCTCTGCCTTCCCTTCTCTCACTGAATAACAATAATAATAATAAAAAGATCACAATGATATTAAGTGGTAGAGGCAGGATTAGATCCTGGCAGTCTTACTACAACTCTTGTATTCTTTGGCACTGTGCCATGTATGTATATATTTTGTAAGAAATACAAAAACCACTATGAGTGTGCAGTACCTATTTTCACACTTGGATGAGAGTCAGGAATTGTGGCTGACCACAGTTAAAATGGAGATGTGCCTTGAGTTGTATAAATTCGGTGGAAAGAAGGCATTTTTCTACTAGTGAAAGACATTTTTTCTCCCTCCAGCAGGAAGGAAATACTCCCTCATTTTCACTTACCTGTTCATTGACTCTTTTACAGAAGATGGCAAGCAGGAAGACAGCACTGACTGGAGGTGCAAGGTAGCTAGAAATTGACTCCACGTAATGAAATAGTTGTCCATTTTGAGATACTTGTACTAAAGGGACCCACAAAATGCTGATGACAATTAAAAGAATGATAAACAACCTGGGAAGAAAACAGAATAATTTCAGTGTTAATCAAAAGCATTGCTGGTTTTGTTTATACTCATCTGAAAATTAAGGGATATTTCAAAATGAATATGAAGTGATAAAATATCCTTAATTTTTGTGAGCAGTATAGTTCTTGAATTCATTCTTGTGGCCATTCATTGATTTTTCCATAGAAAGTCAAGCTCCTTGACATCAGGCCATGTCATGCTTAATGACTGTTCATTAGTAAAATGTCAATAAAGCAATAGCTTACCTATATATGTATATAATAGCTTCAACTGTGAGATTAAAAATCCATTTATAAAAACAGTTTAAATATCAGCATGTGGTTAATAATTCTCTAATGTATTTTATACATTGTATCAATTAGGAAAAACACAACACCATTTCTAAATAATTATTTGAATGATAAAGAAATTAGACTCCAGCCTGGCCTGTAGTGGCGCAGTGGCTAAAGCGTCGACCTGGAATGCTGAGGTCGCTGGTTTGAAACCCCAGGCTGATTGTACATACAGCAAGCAATCAATGAACAATTAAAGTGAAACAATTATGAGTTGATACTTCTTGCTCCATCCTGCCCTCTATAAAATCAATAAATAAAATCTTAAAAAAATTAAACTCCTATTTTGCTCTTTTTTTCTAGCTTGAGAGAAACTGAGTCAGTTTGCACACTTTAGAATAAAAATATCTTCTCTCCTAGAATGCTGAGTGAATTGGCCAGAAATGCTAATTTGTGCATTTTACTACTTGAGTACTTTGGCAGGTAGAAAGAATGGGTTAAAATATTGATATGCAGTACAAATCTATTAGAGGCTCCCGGGGTCCAGGGACCATGACTGAGTCACTTTTTAAAGCTTTGCAATATTCTTTTGTACTTGTCATGTGAATAAACCAATAATAACAGTTTACTGGACTCTCTGTGAAAGGTCATTGCTTGTCTGTGCTCACCTGAAACAGAGAGGTGGGAGTAGGGAGAACCGGGAACAAGCGTTTGGGCAGAAGACTGAGGCCCATGTCTCATTTAAGCTTTACAAAACCTCTGTAACCCTTTCGGTAACTATTCAATACATGTGATAAACCATACAAAGTCCAAGCACACTAGAGCTCAGTAAAGAGTCAATAAATAACACCTACTTTTGTTATTGTCATCATCATTGGAAAGCAAATTAGGTGCCTCTTTTGCTCTTTTACATTCAGTTGTTTTCACTCACGTGTACAATAAAATCCAAAGTCCTGTTATAGCTGAAATGGCCTACATCACTTCCCCTCTCACTACGTTTCTGACCTTGTTTCTTATCACTCTCCCACTTGCTCGTCATGGGCCAAGTTCATCTCCTGTTGTTCTCACACGCACCCCACGTGACTGTGGAGGAATGTAGCACTTACTGTTCCTCCCTACTGAGCCTTGGGGTTCCTGGCACACTTTCCCCAGGACTCTGCTCAAATATCATTTCTTCGGGGAGGCCTCTCTGAGCATCTGTCATAAGGAGCCTGATCCTTTAATCCTGCTTTAATTTTCTTCCTAGAATTTTTTACCACTGGATATAGAATATATTTATTGTCTATCTTCTCCACAAAGGCATAAGTCCTATGCAGCATAAAATTATTTTCCATATATATGTCATTTTTTTTATATTTGGATGTTGGGAAATAGTAGGCATTTAATATGAAAGAGAGAAAAAGAAAAACTCATTAATTGATCATTGAGAATTAAAAGGCGTTTATACACAAGATCGTATTCCTATTAGTGGGCATCTTTGGCCTACTGACCTCTAGTCCAACACTTTCTCTATCACAGAAACACAGATGCTTACTGGTCTTCCTCTCCTGGAGCATTTATCCAAAGTCAAGATTTGGATCAACTGAACCCTTGTAATTTCTCCAAGTGCTTAATTTACCAAAAACAATTGTTGCTATATTCAACAAAGCACAGTCTTTTAAATAGGTGGTTAGTTTCTCTCAACATTTCATTTTAAAATAAAAACAGTTGGTAAACTCCTCTGTAGTACAGCGTGGATCCCTTTAATCTGTTATTTCCTTCATGTAATATGCATGGAAACTTCTAGAAATGATGCATTAACCTATGAGAATAGGTAGAAACTTTATACCCCAGGAAAAACATTGATGGAATTTCATGAAGATGTGGTTGGGAGAGGGTGTGAAGGGAAGAATAAAAGACAATCAGAGCTTTTTGGAAGTCTGCAAAATAACTATTTCATTTAAAAGTATGATCCTAAATTTTGTATCTAGAAGGACATAAAGTTGGATCAAATGACCTCTAATGTTCCTTTACCTACTCTAGAACTCTACGGTTAGTTTCCGGAAACCCAAAGATGAGGAAGCTCTGTTTCACTTCCATATTTCTACTTTTTCAGAAAAATTTTAGATGGAAGCCAGGATTCTCTCACCGTCCAGCTATAAGGAGCTCCTTCTCTGATGCCCGCTTCCGGATCTTGGTGTAGAGGTCCATGGTGAAGAGAGTGCTGGCGCTGTTGAAGATGGAGGTCAGGGAGCTCATGAGAGAGGCCAACATGACTGACAGCATCAGGCCTCGCAGTCCTGGGGCCAGAAGAGGATGCAATCACTGGTTAGGATGCAATCACATGCAAACTGGCTGCCATGATCTATGGTTACCTTGCCAAACCAGAGTCATTCAAAGATGAAAGTGTCACCTGGAACATTTATTAACTGATGTGCTTATCAACACATGCCATCATGTAGCATTTTCTGCATATTTCTTGGGGTGATTTGATAATAATCCAGTATAGAATTTTAATTCTAAATATAAATTTAGAGATCATTGGCTGGGACCTGTGTTTGGAAGAAAGGAAACAGTGTTATACTGTCTTTTTTTCCTTTTATGTGGAAGAACTGCTAGCTTCTTGGAGACTTAGGGAACTGAAGAAGGAAAAGCCTAGTAGGTGGTTCTGTTGAAGAAATCTTTAGTAGGACAAGCAAAAAATTTTGAGATATTATGGCAACTTCATCCTCCAAGTTCCTCTGCCTAGAATAATGCCACTGAACATCCTAGGATGAAGCGTTGAATAGGTGGATGGGTGATGTACCTTGTGGGTTATGCTCCCTTCTTTCAGACAATGTACATGTGTGTCAGGGAGAAGAAATGTCATAGAAAGGTTAGCTATCTTTTGATGGGCCTAAGGTATAACATCACTTGGTTATTTCTGAACCACATGACCTGCTGTTTCTGATCACAGCAGATCACCTTCTGCATCCTAGTAATTCACTTATTTCATGTGTATGTTTGATCTCCTATGTCATGAAACTAGAATGTGAATTCCAAGGGGTAGGTGACCTTGTGCCTACCTCACTAATGTTTTCTAAGCACCAGGGAAGTTTCTGGCACATAGTAGGCACAATTATACTGAGGTATAATTGATGAATAACAACTGTATGTATTTAAGGTGTATGACATGATGCTTTGATGTATATATACACTGTGAAATGATTATCACAGTCAAGCTAATTAAAATATTCATCATCTCATATAGTCATTACTATCTTGTTTTGTTGTGAGAATGATTGGGATCTATTCTTTTAGCAAATTTTAAGTATACAACACATCAACTATAGTCTCCATGCTGTACTGTAGATTTCCAGATTTATCCATATTATAACTGAAAGGTTGTACCCTTTGACCAACATCTTCCTATTTCCCCTATCCCAAAGCCCCTGGCAACCATCATTCAATTTCTCTGTTTCTTTAGATTCTGTATATACAAGGGACATCATGCCTTTCTGTGTCTGGCTTATTTCACATACTGTAATGTCCTCCAGGTTCATTTATGTTGTCATAAATGGCAGGATTTCCTTCCTTATTAAGGATGAAAAAAGTTTCACTATCTATCTATCTATTTATCTATCATCTATCAATCACATACCTACCTACCTATTTATTTATCATCACACTTCCCTTATCCATTTATCTGAGCATGAACATTTTCTTACCATCAGGCATTAGTTCCATCACCAGTATTGGGTAGGCATAGTTACTACAGCCAACTTCAGTGCCACAGTGTTTCACACATTCAGAAGGTACAACACAGGCTACCCTATCTGAAAAGAAATTCAGATAAGTAGGTTCAATGAGTGGGGCCCAAACACATAACATCTACCAACACAGAGGCAAGTTGTAAGATCATGGGTCTGGAAATTGAAGGTTTGGCATTAAACTTTATAAGACCAGTCTGGTTTCCCTTTGCCAGGAACACAACTTTCTAAGTGTCTCACAGCTGTAGCTCTCCTTGCACTGACCTATGGGGCAGAGCTCTGTTTTGGGATGTGGTCCAGATAGAGCATTAGGAGCAAACAGAAGGAGCTGATTCCATGCTTCGGATGAAGTACAACAGCATAAATCCTCCCAGAAGCACAGAACTCCAGTGATAAAGCAACAATACCACTACTCAGGAAGTTAATCCTTCGTCAGATCATTTAGCCCAGTGTCTTTCTCCCATATCTAAGAAGAGGTGTCACTTGTGATGTTGTTGGGGTGACTATCCATGTGGGACGATGTCTCATTCATTGTGGTAGTTGCATAGTACCTTGGTGATATTTTTGCTTAAAGGACATTATGAAAACAGATAGCAAAAATTGATATAAAAAATCACCCATAATACTAATACCTTAGCATATTAGCTTCTTTTAGATTTTTTTCATTCCTTTCTAATCTTCTTCTGGAGAGAAATGTCTTTTTTGCATAACTATGGTAATTGTTGAAATAATAGTTTACAGTCTGCTTTTTACATCTAACATAATAACTTCAGCATTCACCAAGTTTTTTTGTTTTGTTTTTGTTTTTTTACCGAGTTTTGAGATAGTATACAATAATATCTTTGGCTACTCCCTATTTGTTGGATATCCACCCAGTATTTATTACAATGTTGCAGTAGGAAGGGATATTGGTCTCTTGATGTTCATCTTAACAAGTCTTCAGCTAAATAAACTGATGCCCAGTTGAGAAAACATGAAGTGAATTCATTGTTATCTGATAGATTGCCCCAAGAGAAACCAGAAATCTAGATTAGCTAAGAAATATTCTGCCATATTTCCTTAACTCTTCATAATAAAAGTTTTTAAGGAAAATTTTCAACATTAGTAGTTACTCTCAGCTGACTCAGAAATTAAAACATTCCCAATAACCCAATTCAAAAGTAGTGAAGGTGGGTATCAGCTTAGAGGGACTAAGAAGTGACAGTGCATCTCCAAGACCCTCTCAGTCAGTGACGTCCTGGACTGAACCACCTCAGCTCACCTATAACTCCCATTTCCCCAGTTCTACCTCATGCTCCTGCATTATCCTCTAGACTTGCTTAAATCCTAGCTACTCATGGAAGCAAGACAAAACAAACTCAAATGTCTACAAAGAGATAGGCATGCAGTATAAAATAGATAAGAGAATAGAATGTCCTATACAGAAAACTTTTTTGCTCTGACCTTCTGCACAATGTGTTAATATCCTCTTAGAATTTTGTGTTTACTTCCAAACATAATGTGTTTTCTAGTTACTAAGGTTTTTCATACATTGAAACCACTATTTGTAACTCAAGCATAAAAAATGAGCAAACTAGCATTTGTGGATTCAGGACTTGCCTGTAAACAAGATGCGGCTGATCATCCCTGGCATCACCATGATGAACATGGGCAGCAACTTCAGGTACCCACACATGACACAGGCTGCCTTCACGTGAGACATGTCCTTGCCTGACAGGCAACGCTGTACAATGACCTGCCAGGAAAATACGATTTTGTCATGAAACAACCAGAGGATGACTTTAAAGAAGGGGTGTGCCTCTTCCCAGGGATTAATGTTACAATAAGAAATATTCCTGTTTACAGGAATATTCCATTTCAGCAGATGTCCTGATGCTCAGTGTATGTGCAGTGTACAAATAAATGTGTTCTGAAGCTTTTAATCTTATTGATACATTTTTACAAATGTGTTTCCAAGGAATAAAGATTATTCTTTCTTGAAAAACAAAAAAGAAATGGGATGATGACTAGTGAATAATGAGCTTTGGAGTAAAAGCTGGACTTGAATCCCTATTTCTCTTCTTTTTGTATTTTTCTGAAGTAGAAGCAGGGAGGCAGAGAGACAGACTCCTGTGTGCACTCGACCTGGATCCACCCGGCATGCCCACGAGGGGGCGATGCTCTGCCCATCTGGACATTGCTCCATTGCAACTAGAGCCATTCAAGTGCCTGAGGCAGAGACCATGGAGCCATCCTCAGCTCCTGGGCCAACTTTGCTCCAATGGAGCCTTGGCTGTGGGAAGGGAAGAGAGAGATATAGAGAGAAAGGAGAGGGGAAAAGGTGGAGAAGCAGATGGGTACTTCTCCTGTGTGCCTGGCTGGGAATCAAACCCAGGACTTCCACATGCCAAGCCAATGCTCTATTGCTGAGCCAACTGGCCAGGGCCCGTACTCCTCTTAAATGAGTACCTGACTTCTGTGAATTTCAGGTTTCTCACCTCTAAATAAGGGTATCTTTTGTAGGGCATCCTGAATATTTGGTAAAACGCTCCAATTTTCCAAAACACATATATAAGTTGGAAATAATTTCCCCAAAGTTGTTGATTTATTGTCTTCTGACTTCAACTAGTACTGTTGAGAAGCTGGAAATTATTCTTGAACCTTTGGGTGTGACCTGTTCTATTGTCCTCAGCATTCACTACAAAGTACTATTGTGTGTGGAGCTATTTTTGTCCATTGTGATGAGTCACTGCATACCTGATTAACCTGGTAACTGATTTCACCAAAATTGCAAATTAGATTTATTGGGAGGATGGGAGGATAAGAGGTCTGCTTGTGTGAGGTTGAGGATGGAACATTAGAAAAGCTAAATCTTCAGCTCTCATTATGGGAAGCCAATAGAAAAATCTTAACACTGGAAAACTAAGATGTATCAATAAAAATATTTATTTGAACAACCTGGGGGTCAAGTTTATGATCAAATTCTGATCTAATGGGTCTGGGTAGCATCTGAGAGTATCTATTTCTAATGAGCTCCAAGGTGTGTCATTCATGCCAATGGTTCACAGATCATACATTGAGTACCAGGATTTAGGGAAGAGAAATAGACCCCAAAACAAGTGACTGAAGGAGCCAAAAGTGTTTACCTTTGAAGGGCAAGAAATATGGTAGAAAGAGGGACATCAGAAAATTATTTTGCACAAGGTTTGTAGAAGTGTTTGACTTTTTAAATGGTGTGTGTGTGTGTATACAAAATAGAAACTATATGATTTTCTAGGAGAAGAAAAAGAACAACATAACATATCCACACCACACACACACACACACACACACACACACACACACACACACACACTTTACCTGATCTGTACACCAGTACCACAGAGCTGTGAGGGTCATTCCAACTATCATTCCTGGCCATGGAATATCCCCAGTGACAGCATCTCGGTAAATGTGGAAGGAGTCTGCCTGAGGAGTGTAGCACCTGGGGCTGATGGTCAGGTTGTCCCCTTCAATGACGGATGGGATGGCATTCATATACTTCTCGGTAAAACTCTCATAACCTCCAACTTTTTCAAATGCTGAAAGAGCATTAGATGAAATAAAATGTTTTACAAAAATATGCAATACCCAGTTTTCGTAATTATTCTTTTGTGGTGGAGATACTCAGCACCTCTGATCAGCCTGGTCATAGTCTCATTATCCTTCTCTCAGGATCTATGTCTTTCCAGTACCTCCATTGGTACCAACTATGCTATCAGATTTCCTTTCACAAAGTTCAGAAAGCAAACCACCTTTTAACTTTTTTTGTTATGGTGTTTTTGAAAAATTTGATTTAGTACCTCACCTTATAACAAAAACATAACTGCAAACCACCAGCCAGATGTTGATGTTTCATAACCATCAGAGCAGAAATAAACCTGAAGGTGAACTAACAGAGTGAGCCTACCAAAATCAGTCACCAGAAAGTCCCAATGCCTCTGAAAGGGCTCTGACACAGAGCCTGGCTAGTCTGACCTTACGCCTAGTCAGATTTTCTGGAGTAATACTGAATTCTACCTATGTTACAATAAAAAATTGAAAAGAGAAGGAGCAGAAATTGGAGGAAGCAGATTATGTGTGGTGAGGGGAAATGATGAGACTCAGCCACTGAGGGTCTAGAAAAGCTAGAGAGGTATAGAAAAGAACCAAAATGGATGGAAATCCTAGAAAGATGAGCCCAGGCATCTAGGGCCACTTAGTATAAGTTCAAATTGTGCAAAATTCATTGGAGTATCATTGCTGTAGAGTTAAGGCTGACAATTTATTTCATGTATTTGAGCACAGTATGTTTGTATGTACCAAACATGGTGCTGGGATTCTGTGCAAAATGAATGTGTAAGGCAGGAACTCAACATAGTGGAGGATACAGACAATGCAAAGAAATTGTTCTGATGAGGGGAATATGGTTTGTAACAAAAACACATGAGGGACCTTAGGATGTGAGAGACTCTTCCCTGCTCATCTTAAGGATGAAAGACATGAGACTTCGGGAGGTTGGTGCTAAGTATTGCATCACTGGGGCCAGAAACCAAAGAACTATGAGCAAGCCTAGCATAGAAGTTCTGGCTGACTACATAGAAACAAGGAATTGGTACTAATAGTTGCCTCTGGAACAGAACTGGGTCACAGAATTTTCTGCAATGATCTACTCTGTATCTGTGCTGTCTAATATGGAAACCACCAGCCATATGTTGGGCACTTAAAATATGGCTATGCAGATGAAAAACTAAAATTTATTTAGTTAATTTGAATATAAGTAGCCATATGTGACTAATGGTACCCATGTTATGTCAAAACCAACTATCATTATGAATTTGTCTTTGCAATCCTCTCAGCTTTTTAAAATTGAATTGAATGGGGTGACATTGGTTAATATGATCATATAGATTTCAAGTGTATATATCTATGATATATGATTGGTATATTGCATTATGTGCCCACCACCTAATCTATCAGCTTTTGCATCATGTGTTTTCTTTTCTTTTTTTTTCAGTAAGAGGAGGGAAGGAAAAGACAGACTCCCACATGCACCTTGACCAGGATCCACCTGGCAAGCCCACTAGTGAGCAATGCTCTACTGATCTGGGGCATAGCTCTGTTGCTCAGCAACTGAGTTCTTCTTAGCACCTGAGGTGGAGGCCATGGAACCACTCTCAGTACCCAAGGCCAACTTGCTCCAATTGAGCCATGACTGCAGGAGGGTAAGAAAGAGAGAGAGAGAGAGAAAAAAAAAAAAGCAAGAGGAGAAGGGTGGAGAAGCAGATGGGCACTTCTGTGTGCTCTGACTGGGAATTGAACCTGAGACATTCACACGCCAGGCCGACTCTCTACCACTGAGCCAACCAGCCAGGGCTGCCTCATATGTTTTCAAGCTTTGTGATTAGGTGTATGCATATGCAGAATTGTATACAGAGGAGCTTGAGTGTGTGGAATATGATTGCTGCACAGGGGAGGGATGAAAAGACATTTTTTACCCCATAATCTTTTTACTTCATGCATGTATTTGCTTTGCAAAGATAAACAAATACCATAATAAAGTAAATAAAAACTAGCAAGCTGTATATTAGATTCACCAACAATACTTGCTGGTATGACTTTCTCATGAGAATAAACTGATGACACTAAATACGTGAGAGTCACAGAGAAAAATCCAACCTGTATTTACAGACTCTAGCAATATCTTTAAAAATTTTCCACTTAAAACAAACCAGTCTTAATGAAGTTCATATTCAGTTATCTAATTTTTCTAATATTTAATTAAGCCTTTATTTTATGAAAATTTTATGTGAATGAAGGGTCTCTGTTCATGAGTTCAATGCACCAATATTGTGTAAAATTATCAACTCAGTCATACTAATTTTGTTTATTCTGAACACAAAGGTAGTAAGATTAAACAAGATCATTAACCTGAGCAATTTTTTTAAAGGAAACTCAGTTCTTTTCCCTCATTTCTTCATGTTGCCATAGAACAGCAAGAAAGAAGTTAATAGACATTTCAATCATGTGAATTATATAAATGAAGGGAAAATGTGACCAGATAGAACCACAAGGCAGCAATAATGAACAGACAGACTAAACAGATACAAGTCCCATGATTTCTGGCTGCTGAGGCACACTGTCATTCACTTACCAAATGTCATGAGAATAAATGAACCAATCAGCATGATGAAGGTCTGGAGGGTGTCTGTGTAAATAACTGAGGCCAAGCCCCCTGTGGAGAGCACAAAAGAACCAGAATGTTTTATTCATGTGCCCTCACCTACTTGCCTTCACCCCTAGGTCCTCTGTTTCCCAAACCCTGGAAATGATTCAGCAGAGAACACACCAAAAGCTCCTGGTTGGGCTACCAAGTTCCTCTTGGCATCACTATTTCCTTAGAAGTGTTTTCTCTTGTTGATTCTTCTGTCTTCCCAGCCTAACTCTGGCTCAAAGTTTCTATGAATGATAGAGGAGTTCTCCCTTTGTGTGAGTTTTGGATATTAAGTAGGGGAAAAAGAAATGTTTTAATATTGTGAAAGTTTCCCATAAAAATCCCTCAGTTTGCTCTACTTCACGCAGCATACTTGCTCTCTAAATATTGGGTGAAGCCATTTTTGCTCTAGTGTTGGGACATATCATTGTTTCATTAGTTAAATATCAGATACTATTGTTGACTTGTGTTTTGCTGCAATGCTGTACAACTTTCAGCACTGACCACAACTTCTTTTTCAACTGTAGACTCGCTAAACCAGGCATGGCCAACAGTTTTTGCCCCCGGGCCAGATTAGAAAGAAAACTTTTTTCATGGGCTGGACAAAATATTAAAATTTTAAAATGTTGGTCTCTAGAAGATGGTAGCAGAGTAGGCTGATGCACAGATGCCCAGCTCTCACCACCAAACTGGAATACAAATCAATTTAGGAAAATCAGCATGAAAAACCAACTCTGGACTACAAGAACAGCTCTCAAAAACCAAAGAGCAAAGAAGAAGCCACAAAAACTTGGTAGGGAACATCTGAATCTCCCCTGCTTACAGGAATGGAGGGGAAGGGTGAGGCTGAGAGCCCAGAGGGAATCTCACTTCAGGGAAAAGAGCAGAAAATACTGCTCACAGCTACTTGCCTGGTGACCAGGGAGTGAGGTGTGTTGAAAAGACCAGCTTATCTCCCAAGTGGAAAGGAAAGAGAGAGGGACAGACTGTGAGGGGCTAAGGAATGCAGGAGATGATCTAAAAAAAGCTGACTCATTTGTGCCATAGCTGGGGGAGGGACTGATCCTTCCCCACAAAACAGTACTGAATTGCTTCCAGATCAAAGCTCTCCAGACATCTCCCCCAGTGCAACAAGACACAGCTGAAAACAAGAAGTGGGGAGGAGGGACAGTAACTCAGGTCTCCATGGAGATCTGAGATACACCTCCCCCTACTGAAGCTGAGAAAACGCCCTGCCCCCAGAGAGATTAGTTGGTGAAAGAGGCCTTCAGAGTCTCAGGTTACACCTATCGCATTCCTGGATACAGTTTCAAGGAAGCCCCCTGCTGAGATCAGTAAACAAGACTATCACCTGTTAAGAAAACAAACAAGCCCTGGCCGGTTGGCCCAGCGATAGAGCTTCGGCCTGGCATGCGGGGACCCAGGTTCGATTCCCAGCCAGGGCACATAGGAGAAGCGCCCATTTGCTTCTCCACCCCCCCACCCCCCCTCCTTCCTCTCTGTCTCTCTCTTCCCCTCCCGCAGCCGAGGCTCCATTGGAGCAAAGGATGGCCTGGGCGCTGGGGATGGCTCCTTGGCCTCTGCCCCAGGCGCTAGAGTGGCTCTGGTCGCAGCAGAGCGACGCCCCGGAGGGGCAGAGCATCGCCTCCTGGTGGGCAGAGCGTCGCCCCTAGTGGGTGTGCCGGGTGGATCCCGGTCGGGCGCATGCGGGAGTCTGTCTGACTGTCTCTCCTGTTTCCAGCTTCAGAAAAATACAAAAAAAAAGAAAAAAAAAAGAAAAAAGAAAACAAACAAATCAAGACTTCAAAGCTGTCCAAATCCGAAAGTGTCCGAAAGTGGATTACAAATAATAGCTGATACCAACCCAAGAAGACCTAGAAATAACACAGCTAAAAACTGGAGGCAGACAACACTAAGCCTAGATTCAACCAGCTCTATAAGCAAAACACCCAAACATAGACATAATGAGAAGACAAAAAAGTGCAATCCAAATGAAACCACAAGAGACACCTTCAGGAGATGAACTGAGTGATATGGAAATAATCAAACTTCCAGATGCAGAGTTCAAAATAATGATTGTAAGAATGCTTAGGAATCGTAGAACAACAATGGATGGTCATAATGAACACCTAAACAAAGAAATAGCAAGTATAAAAAAGAATCAGTCAGAGATGACAAATACAATATCAGAAATAAAGACCACAATGGAAGGAATTAAAAACAGGATAGGTAGAACTGAGGATCAAATCAGCGAGTTGGAGGAAAACTGGAATGAAGGCATGAAAGCAAAGAAGAAAAAAGAAAAGAGACTCAAAAAGTCTGAGGAAACTCTTAGAGAGCTCTGTGACAACATCAACATGAAGAGAAATAACATCCGCATCATAGGGGTTCCTGAAGAAGAAGAAAAAGAACAAGGGATAGAGATTTTGTTCAATCATATCATAGCTGAAAATTTCCCTAAATTAATGCAGGAGAAACTCTCACAAGTTTAAGAAGCACAGAGGACTCCATTAAAGAGAAACCCAAAGAAACCTACACCAAGACACATCATAATTAAAACACCAAAGCTAAGCGATAAAGAGAAACTATTAAAAGCTGCAAGAAAAAAAAGATATCACATACAAAGGAGCCCCCATACGGATGACATCTGACTTCTCAACAGAAACACTTGAGGCCAGAAGGGAATGGCAAGAAATAGTCAAAGTAATGCAGAACAAGAACCTACAACCAAGACTACTTTATCCAGCAATTGAAGGAGAAATAAAAAGCTTCCCAGACAAAAAACAACTCAAGGAATTCATTACAACTAAACCAATGCTGCAGGAAATGTTAAGGGGCCTGTTGTAAACAGATCAAAGTGGGAAAAGAATATAGCAAAAAAGGAATACAGCTTTAAAGGATAAAATGGCAAAAAACAATTACATATCAATAATAACCTTAAATGTAAATGGATTAAATGATCCAATCAAAAGACATAGGGTAGCTCTGTGGATAAGAAAACAGGACCCGTACATATGCTGTATACAAGAAACACACCTTAGAACAAAAGATACACACAGATTGAAGGTAAAAGGATGGAAAAAAACATTTCATGCAAATGGAAATGAAAAAAAAGCTGGGGTAGCAATACTTATATCAGACAAAATGGACTTTAAAACAAAGGATATAGTAAGAGATAAAGAAGGCCACTACATAATGATAAAGGGAGTAATCCAACAGAAAGATATAACTATTATAAATATCTATGCACCTAATATAGGAGCACCTAAATATATAAAGCAGACTTTGATGGATTTAAAGGATGAGATCAACAGCAATACTATAATAGAAGGAGATTTCAATACGCCACTAACATCACTAGATAGATCCTCAAGAAAGAAAATTAACAAAGAAACACCAGACTTATGGGACACACTAGATCAACTCAATTTAATAGATATCTTCAGAACCTTTCACTTTAAAGCAGCAGAATATACATTCTTTTCAAGTGCTCATGGTACGTTCTTTAGGATAGACCACATGTTAGGGCACAAAAGTGCTCTCAACAAATTTAAGAAGATTGAAATCATAGCACTTTCTCCGATCACAATGGCATGAAACTAGAAATGAACCACAACAGAAAAGCTCAAAAATTCTCAAACACATGGAAACTAAATAGCAGATTGTTAAATAACAAATGGATTAAGAATGAGTCAAAGAAGAAATAAAAAAATTCCTAGAAACGAATGACAATGAGCATACAACAACTCAAAATTTATGGGACACAGCAAAAGCAGTACTGAGAGGGAAGTTCATAGCACTACAGGTACACTTTAAGAAGCTAGAAAAAGCTCAAATAAACAACTTAACCCTGCATCTAAAAGAACTAGAAAAAAACAGCAAGTGAAGCCTGAATGTAGTAGAAGGAAGGAAATAATAAAGACCAGAGCAGAAATAAATGACATAGAGGCTAAAGAAACAATACAGAGGATCAATGAAACTAGGAGCTGGTTCTTTGAAAAGGTAAACAAGATTGACGAACCTTTAACTAGAATCACCAAGAAAAAGAGAGAGAGGACTCAAATAAAATTAAAAATGAGAGTGGAGAAATAACAACTGACACAACAGAAATACAAAATATTGTAAGAAAATACTATGAAGAACTGTATGCCAAAAAACTAGACAACCTAGATGAAATGGACAAATTCCTTGAAACATACAATCTTCCAAAAATCAATCTGGAAGAATCAGAAAACCTAAATAGACCGATTACACCAAATGAGATCGAAAGAGTTATCAAAAAACTCCCAACAAAGAAAACTCCCAAATATTCTAACTCCTATCCTTCTCAAACTATTTCAAAAAATTCAAGAGGAAGGAAGACTTCCAAGCTCCTTTTATGAGGTGAGCATAATTCTAATTCCAAAACCAGGCAAAGACAACACAAAGAAAGAAAATTATAGGCCAATATCTCTGATGAATATAGATGCTAAAATCCTCAACAAAATATTAGCAAACCGGATCCAACAATATATGGAAAAAATCATACGCCATGATCAAGTGGGATTTATTCTAGGGAGGCAAGGCTGGTACAACATTTGTAAATCAATCAATGTGATTCATCACATAGACAAAAAGAAGGAGAAAAACCATATGATAATTTCAATAGATGCAGAAAAGCATTTGATAAAATCCAGCACCCATTCATGATCAAAACTCTTAGCTAAGTGGGAATACAGGGAACATACCTCAACATGATAAAAGCCATCTATGAAAAACCCACAGCCAACATCATACTTAATGGGCAAAAATTAAAAGCAATCCCCTTAAGATCAGGAACAAGGCAGGGGTGCCCTCTTTCACCACTGTTATTTAACATAGTCCTAGAAGTCCTAGCCACAACAATCAGACAAGAAGAAGAAATAAAAGGCATTCAAGTTGGAAAAGAAGAAGTAAAACTATCTTTATTTGCAGATGATATGATATTGTATATAGAAAACCCTAAAGTTTCAGTCAAAAAACTACTGGACCTGATAAATGAATTCAGCAAAGTGGCAGGATATAAAATCAATACTCAGAAATCAGAGGCATTTTATACACCAACAATGAACAGTCAGAAAGAGAAATTAAGGAAACAATCCCCTTCACTATTACAACCAAAAAAATAAAGTACCTAGAGTAAACTTAACCAAGGAGACTAAAGACTTGTACTCGGAAAATTACAAAGCATTGATAAAAGAAATCAAGGAAGATACAAACAAGTGGAAGCATATACCGTGTTCATGGTTAGGAAGAATAAACATCATTAAAATGTCTATATTACCCAAAGCAATCTATAAATTCAATGCAATACCAATGAAAATACCAATGACATACTTCAAAGATATAGATCACATATTCCAAAAATTTATATGGAACCAAAAAAGAACACGAATAGCCTCAGCAATCTTAAAAAAGAAGAATAAAGTGGGAGGTATCACACTTCCTGATATCAAGTTATACTACAAGGCCATTGTATTCAAAACAGCCTTGTACTGGCATAAAAACAGGCATATAGATCAATGGAACAGAACAGAGAACCCAGATTCAGCACACTTTACCACAAAAATAACGAATTGTTTGACCTTGGGTGCACACTGGCAAACTCCGCCTAAAAGAATGTGGGTTTCACGTCGCTGCTAAATGTCAAACAGTTCATATCGAGTACAGATGAGTACAAAAGTTGTAAATCTTTATAATGAAAAAATTTTTTTAAAAAAATAGAAGTATCGCGAATCCATTCGACCAATTATTGGAAGTTAACCCTAGATTAGGCACATGAAGAATTCTTTTCTGCATATCACTATCTTCTCAAATATCTCGATTTCCAATAATCAAAGACTCTTCTGCTTCTGAGTAGCTGAGATTTTAAATTAGCGAAGAGTATTAAAAATTTAATCGCGGGCCGCATAAACTCATTACGCGGACCAGATGCGGCCCGTGGGCCGTATGTTGGCCATGCCTGCGCTAGACTCTTTAGTCAACCAGAATTTCCTCGATCCTGAAAACAGGAGGTTCATGCCCTCATCTCTCACTTATTCTGAAACATATGCTCAATCCATGAAAATAGCCCCAGAACTGTCTTATTGTTCAAGTTTTCTTTCTTTTTTCCCAAATGAACTGGGATAGTTTAATTTTCATAAGTTAGTATGCATGGGTCACTACCCCAGTGTATCTGGTTCATGAAAACCTGCTTGGACTGTTGCCACCAGCTCCCTACAACCAGCCCATGGTTCCAGTTCTCCTTTTCTGATTCTGCCATTCAGAGCCCATCACCTTGCCCAGGTATCCTGTACTCATTTGGGCCCTGCCTTGGATTTGTTAGTCACATGTTTGAGCTACTATTTCATCTTGACCCCCCTCCCCCATTGGTAAGATATACTGGACTCCAAATGCCAATCTGGGTAGTGAACACATAATTGAACCAAATTAGTGTTTCCCTGCCTCACCTACCACATCATTATCCTCGACCAAGGTGTTCATACCTAATACTGAGGATTCTGTTTCTTTTGCTCTAGTTGTGTTTCTAGGTTGTGCCTGACTCTGAGTGGGAATAAAGGGGTATCCATACTTTGACAGTGAAAAGGCTAAGGCTGAGGTTGCTAATTGCAGGTTGGGTTACATGAGTGGAGGATAGCATGACTGAGCTAAATATGTGGTGAACTCACCAGTGATCGTGTAGATGGCGGTGATAGCCAAGAGGATGAAGATCGCCAGGTAAAGATCCAAGCCCAGGGCCAGTTTAATGAATATGGCTCCAGAAAATATGTTTGACTATTAAGGGAATAGGCAGCAATGAAAAAAAAACACACTGCATCACTTAACTCTTCACTGATGACCTCCCACTAACATTTACTATAGCCATGCATGTTCTTGCTAAAGTCTAGTTATGAACTCCTTGGTAGCCAGATCTTATCTTCAGAGGATCATTGTAGGACTGACCATAGAGAGGAATGATGAGTGAGTGAATGGAAAGTGAGAAACGTCTACACCCCAGCTTGTACAGACTACTATTTATGAATGTCAGCAGAGAAACACCAATTAGAACTAGGGTAATAGACAGAGGAGTCACAGAGTAAACAATGGTTATTGTTCAGTAAATATTTGAGCATGTTTAGGGTAGTAGAAGAAGAAAAGAATGAGGCAAATGTAGATTATTTAAATAGGGTGTGGGAGGGGATGAGTGATTCATGCTTAAATTTTCTAAGTAAAGCAAGAGACAAGGCTTTTTGATAAGAGGCCAAAGATCTAGAGCTAAAAAATGTGGAGAGTTTGAGATGGTCATTGAGAGGATGGAGTATGTGTTGGGAGGAATATCATTAAAAAACACAGACTAAAGGATTATTGGTTGAGGTTTAAAGAGTGGTAGGGAGTTCTACAGAAGAGTACTAAGTTGAAAGGTAATGTCCACCCAGCTTTGTCTGGACCCTTGGGTCCCCAAAGTGTCCTCTCCAGTTTCCCTGATCTTTCTTCAGCAACTTGTGATGGTGGCACTTGGATTTGTCCCTTCAACTCTGATCCTCGCAGGTTCTATATCAAAAACCAAACCAAAGCAAAACCTGAGAAGTAGCATATAAGCATGTTAGCTAGAGACACAGAAGTAACATCCCTGGGTGCAGGCACAGAGTACGTGGGAAACAAGGTTTAGCCAGGGTTAGAGTTCTGCTTGGGGAGTTCAATGGAAGGAGAGAGAAACGATGTGCTGATGGGCCATAAAATCTAAGGAGCAGGAAAGCATGAGTGAGGTGAGGGACAGGAATAAGGTGGCAGGATTCAGAATCAGAATTAGAGGCAGGTTTCCTTGTAGAACTTGGGTTTGGAAAGGGTGTCAGAGGCAATGGTAGATTTTTTTCTTCTCTTAGATTTGAAATAAAATCTGTCTTTTTATCATCTCACCGGATGTTCATGTTGGTGAAAAGTCTGTTCTTGATGATCTGTGCTTAGAACCTAACTCTGTGTTACATACACAAAGAACTTCCTACAACTTTGTTATCTCTGGGTTTTCAAGAAATGAAATGACTGTGTAAACAGAGAAAAAATTTTTACAAAATTGGATATTTACCAAAAAAATTATTTCCCTTTTTAGAAAAGATATCACCTACTGAGATGTCACTCATTGTATTTGAGCTACCATGAAATGTACCTGCATCTATATGCATTTATACTGATCTAGATGGCGGTGGGGGTGGGGCAACTATTTAACCACAGCATTAGGACTTGTGTATTCATGTCTAATCATTTACATATTAACAAACATTATCTTATTATGTATTTCTTAAATTTGTTTCTTTATATAATATAATTAAGGCATTAAATTTATGGTTTTGAAATTATATGTAAGTAGCTTATATTACCAGTGATTTAAAAAAATTTTGGTTATACATAACTTGCTATTGTAGCCATTTTATCCTGTGCAATTTGATGGAATTAATTATATTCACTATGATTATAAAATATTTTTAATAAAAAGGACCATTTTTAATCCAGGATTTTCTTTTTTTTTTTTAAAAGACATTGGGACAATTGTCAATTTCTGAACAAAGTTTGTAAGATACATAATAGTTAGTATTAAAGTTAATTTCTTGATTTTAAAATTTGCAGTGTGGTTTTCTGAAAGAATATCTGTATGCAATAAATTCTCAATATATGTATTATTGGAGGTTGAGAACCAATGAACCAGATGATCTTTTTTGAACCTGGGGTAGGGGAGGACTGTGACAACTGACCTGTCTTAACTCCTTATAATGATCTGTTTAATCAGTAACCAGGACAGATTCTGTATCAGAGTGTAATAGTACACAAAAGGTTGTATATATGATTAATTATTATTAATATCACTTAAAGCATAACCTTGTAGGTAAGAATGGACTCCTGCTATTGTATCTCTTTAGCTGACCACAGGGCCTGCACAGTCAGTCACACATATGCCCGTGGCCTTCCCTGCTCCTCCATTCAGCTCCCTGTCATTGCATCCCTCCCTCCCACCAGGATTCTTCTGCCACAAGAGGCTGCATCCCCAGGGCTTCATCCTGTTCTAGCACCTTGTTCATGACCTTTAGGACCACAAAGCTGTTGAGGTCCAAGCCAGAGAAAACTGGTAGATCAGTGATTCTCACCCACTTGTGGAAGAGTACAAGCTTCTCTGCTTCCCTTGGCCTCTCCTCTTTCCTTTGCTGGGCAATTGTGTAATGCCCACCCCCCAGCACTCCACGAGGATGACTTCCATTCCTACCCCTTTCCTGGGTATCCGTAGCATATCTCTTACACTTGTCCACACTCTACTCAAGCTCACATTTGAAATATTTTCAGATACTGTCACAAAGCGCTAACAATTTCACGGTTAAATTCTTATCTCCTTAGCCACACTGTGAACTCCTCGTGCACAGGAATCTTTGATACCCCTGACCTGGAGCTCAACAATATGCGATAAGCACTAGGAAATGCTCACTCTGCATTAGGAAGGTTCATGCCATCTAATCTAAGCAGCTGGTTTATTTCCAATGACTCGGATCAACAGCAATAGTGAGGGTCAGCTTCTTTCATGAGCTGCATAGACTATGAACTTGAGGAGATTATTCCATTAGTCACTGACATATGAAAGCGAATGAGTTACTCTTTGTCTTCTCACGTGCTGCTGAATCTTTAGATTCCCTTTCTTTCCTCAATGATTATCTTCAAGGAATTTAATTTAAATGAATTTTAGAATTCTTTTAACACTTATTCGTGATGCATGGTTTGTACAAAGGCAGTCTTAGATAAAATAAATGTAAGAAAAGTCAGTATAATAATATAAAGCACTTCTTCTCACATGTCAGAAATCAAGCTGAAAATGAAAACATAGACAAAGAAAGCAAAGAAGTTAATGTGCAGTGGAGGAGCAGGGGACCAGGGGATCCTCCTCTTTTGTGCTAAATAGCTGTGCTACTTGAATGAGACAATTGTTCTTTCTGTACATCCAGTTTTTCATATCCTTAATACAAGGATGGCTTTACACTCTGCAGCCTTTCATGAATCATAAGTCTTTTACTCTATGTATGCAGGATCTCTGAAGCTATTTTCCCCCCATAAAAACCTGGTAGAGACACCACAGGTAGTTTAAGACATTCATCTTGCTTACCCCTGTCTATAGTTGATAGACCACACACGCGCCCAGCTCTGTGATTTTAGCACTCTGATCCCATCACCTCAATCTCAGGAAGTTAAAAGGCCAGGAGCATTGAACTCACTGAGATGTTCAAAGCCACACAGTTGAAGAGGGAGAGGATAGAGAAGTAGACCTGGAGTCGCTTCCCACCAAATCGCTTCCTTAGATATTCCGGCATGGTCACCACCTGCAGAGACAGACATCACCGGGATTTACCTGCAGATTCAAGCACATTCAGATTATTCAGCATTTAGAAAGCACCTTTGGGCAGGTAAGCTTGAGTGTGGCACCTTGGGAAATCAGTGTAAAAAGGTACAATGTCTTGAGAGAGCTGCAAGCCTAGAATGAACATAGACATTGAAATCAAACTTCTTGGGATATATTTCCAGGGCTGACATTCACTACAAGTATAACATTTGCCAAATGACTCTCTCTCTGAATTTCCACAATCTCATCTGTAAAGTAGGGTTTTCATATGATAGAAGATGTAAAATATCCATACCACTGCCAAATGCATAGTAAACATGCAACAAATAACTTTTATTATTTTCACCAATAATGTGATGGTTTAGTAAAAACATTACTTGTAAATAATAAGCCACAATTATGGTTACACAGTAAATTGATAATCGAACAAATTGCCAATATACATTTGGCTATATATTTTTGTGATTTTTTTTTTATTGGCAGGAAGAGATTTACATTAAATTCCCTCTTAGTGAAAAGCCTGTGGTTGTCAATACTGAAATATGAGAGCGACTGTGACTGGGTAGCAGAAAAGGTACAGCTTTCTGGTTGCATCACAGCAGACTGAGCTCATGATGTCATCATCTTCCCCAGTATAAAAGGACATTAAATAAATATTTATACAATATCACCAAAAACAAGAAAGGGAATCCCTGGTGGCTCAAAACTGTGAGGAACCCCTAAAAGGTGGTAAGCCAATAACACATGCAGGAGTCCTGTGAAGTGAGAGGCAATAAGCATTTATTTGCGATTAAAGAAAAGCTACTTGGGAAGCACTGATACAGGCAGAAGCCCAAACAGTATTCTGATTAAGAGACAAAGGCAATAGGTATTTATGAGAAAGGGAATGGAACAATTGCATAAATAGAAGGAATGCATTTCTACTGGCGCTGCTGTTAATATAACAGTGATCCTAATTCTAAACAATGTTTTTAGTTTTCAGTCCCATAGTCATCGGTCCAGTAGTCAGAATATCTGCTTTCTTGTTATTTTTGCAAACAGTTCTTTGGGATGCAAAGTTGCTTTAGGCCCAGTCCAATGGTTATTTTGCCCTGTTTGAACATCCCAAAGGTTTGAGGCATAAGATGGGCAGGCGGTTCCTCTGGGATGGCAGCCCCAACTCCACTTTAAGGTGGCTCCAGTCATGATTATTTTTATAGGTCCTTGCACCAAGGACAGCACCATCACACAAAGCTTGTTTAAGCCTGGAGCCAGAAGAGACTTGGGATGAGCAAATAGGGAATATACAGGTTCCTGCAGGAGACTAGCCAGAAGGCTTGCCCACCAATACCCTCAAACTCGGGATTTATTTCAGGCTAGAGCACCCATGGTCTGAGCACCGGAGCAGAAGGAATAAGTGCAGGAGCGAGGCTCATGGAGACAGAGATACCCAGATTGAAGGGGAGCCACCATAGCTGTAGTCTATCCCGCCCATCATTAAAAAAGAAACCTCTTTACAAATGTCCAAATGCCATGTGTTGGTGCGGCTGTGGGAAAAAGGGTACCATTACAGTAGGGATGGCCAGGGCACTGCTGGCAGCAGCAGTACTTAGTGGATTTTTGTATAGGTAAGCCCAGACACCCTGGTACAAATGGCATTACTCAGGTTTCATGAAGGAGTAGAAGGAATGAACAAATACATGAACTCCTGCCGGATGTGCTGAGAACACCTGCGGACACTCACCCCTGACTTGATGTATATGGGGACGAAGACCCACCCTAGGACCAGCAACAGCAGCAGGGCCTACAAGAAACCAACAAAAGAGTGTGAACTTAGAGAGGTTTGGCTTGTGGACCTTGTCACTTCATGACCTCTGAGTCTGAAAATAAAATATGCTAAGTTCTTACTTGATGTCACAGGTAGATTCTTGGAACTGTGACTTTAAACAAAATGATATATAACTTGAAGTGTATCAAGTTTCCCACAGGCTAACTGATATACACAAGAGTTAAGTTCCTATGGCATATTTTTAGTCACAAAAACACCACCAAGCTTCTAAATAAAGATTCCAAATGCTTCTAATATTAAACATTAAAATAAATGTGAGCTATACGTATATTTAAGAAAAATGAATAAACATGAGTAAGATCAGCATTTTCCAAACCACTTATTCCAGTTCAGAGTTACAGGTGGCCAGAGCCTGTCCCAGCAGCTTGGGGTGCTGAGAGGGACCGCCACCCTAGACAGGACGTCTTTCTGTCACAGGGTGCACTCACACCCATCCCTATTCACTTAGACTGGGACAACGTAAACACAGCAATTCACCTCAAATCTTTGGGACATAGGAGGAAACAGGAGTGCCCCAAGAATGCCCACACAGATGTGAGGAGAATATGCAAACTCTACACAGACAGTAACCTCTGCCGGGGATCAATTTTTTTTCATTAACACAATGAAGCAACATTGAACAAAATGATGTTATTCAATGACTTGCTATAAGTTTGCTCAGATTCTATCCCACTCAACCAATTATGATTCATCTCAGTTTTCTTTTAAAAAGTTTTTCTTAAGTGAGAAGCAGGGAGACGGATAGACAGACTTCCGCATGCACCCCGACTGGGATCCACCCAGCAATCCCCCTATTGGGAGATGCTCTGCCCATCTGGGGCATTGCTATGTTGTTTGGCAATGGAGCGATTTTAGTGCCCGAGGCGAGGCCATGGAACCATCCTTAGCACCAAGGCCATCTTGCTCCAACCGAGCCATGGCTGTGGAAGGAGAAGAGAGAGCTAGAAAGAGAGAAGGAAGAAGGGAAGAGGTGGAGAGGCAGTTGGGCGCTTCTCCTGTGTGCCTTGACCAGGAATCAAACCCGGGATATCCACTTGCTGGGTCCATGCTTTACCACTGAGCCAACCAGACAGAGCCCATCTCTGTTTTCATGATCCAGAGGCCATTTTCCTGGGGCTCAGGATGTGACAAAAGATGCAAAGTGAAAAATAAACAGAAGGTAAGAGAGCACTGGAAGGTCATACCATCTTTGTCAAAAGGAATTATTATTGAATGGCAGGAATTACATATAGTGTGACAACACAATAAGAAAGAAATTTGAAGATACAGGATATTCCGGTGATTCCCAAGTCTTTTCCCTTATAATAATGATAGTGGCATAATCTCACATTAATATTAATGTTTACAAAGTCTTCACAGATATCACTCATGCTGCTCGTGAAACAACCAGGTGAGGCAGATATGACAAGCACAACTAATCCTGTCCTATGGAAGGGAAATATGAGCCTCAAAGAGGTTATAAAAGCCCAAGGTCACAGGCTAAAAGAGCCAGGTTATTGGCAGCCTTATAATTACACCTGCTGGGGCCATAGTGCCTTTTGTTCTTATCTCTGGAGACTGGCTCCATTCTGGAGTCCCTGATACTGCTGGAGTAAAACTAGGGGCAAAATCTGCAACAAAGGAGGGGCACTGGTATTTGGAAGGACTCAAGGTCACTTCCAGAGTTCATCCAGAGATTGTCTGTCCACACTACTACTATGATCCAACTTTCTTCCACATAAGCACCTTCCTCTGACTGATACACAGACACATGAGCATGCACACACTACAAAGGATAAGAGAGAAGAACAGAAAAAACTCACGCAGCTCAAGAAATATTTAGGGCATGTGTTCAGCCAAGTGTTAGATGATGGGGTGATATAAGTGACATGAGAGGAGGTGGTCCCTGTCCTTAAAACACTTAAGGTCTAATTAAGGGGACATAGCTCCTACTGATGAAATAAATGGCAGTAGAATGATTAAGAACTCAATTACAAAAAGTCTTGTAGAATCACCCTACTGTTGCTGTCACTTCCTTAGGCCCCCCTTGGTCAGTTTCTAGGCATCCTTATGGCATCAGCACCTGGAAGCTCCCTCCTCAGGTGCCCAGCCCTACCCATTATCTGGGATGGACACTGTCCTGTGTGAGATCTCTCAGGACTCTACACGTGCTGCTCTCCGTGTACTTACTACACAGTAGTAAATGCATTCCTGTCTCTCCCACGAGGGTGTAAGTTATCAAAAGAAGGGACTGTTGCTTTTACAGTTTTTGTTGTTGCCTGCATCCAAATCAGAGCCGGACACATAGTGTAATAGCTCGAGGAGAAGAGAAACAGGTGAGAGCTAAAATGATCAAGGGAGTCAAGTGAAAGTGGGAACCGACTCATATAGAAGTTACATTCCTGGGGGAATAACTGCTTCAGCGAAATCTCAGAGGCAGGAGCGCGACTGGAGTGGCCCAGGCAGGAAGTTCAAACACGGAATGTGCTCAAAGAGAAAAGTATAGAAATCACACTCAAGAGGAGTTTATCTCATGCAGACTCCTAGGAAAACATTGGATAGAGGTTTATAAATTATTTAGATTTTCTTTTCATTTAAGCAAAAAGCTTATGATGTCACTTACATTCCATTCAAATGTTGCAATGGCGATTCCGGAAGCGGCTCCGGTCCCAGCCAGACCTACAAAATGGCCACTGCCGATGTTACTGGCGAAGAGAGAGGCGCCCATCTGGAATCCAAGAGAAGAGACTAGGGTCAGAGTTATGAGCCTCAAATCAGACTTCTTAAAAGCAAGTAAATGCTGAGATGTTTCCTTCACTACTGCTTAGGGCAGGAGCCAGCAAACTATAAGCTGTGAGCTGAATCCAGCTTCTGGGTTGGTAAGCTGAAAACATCTTTTACATTTTTGAATACAGTAGTTAAAAAAAAAATCAAGCCTGACCAGGTGGTGGTGCAGTGAATAGAGCGTCCGACTGGGATGCAGAGGTCCGAGAACCTGCGATCGCCAGCTTGAGTGCGGGCTCATCTGGTTTGAGGAAAGCTCACCAGCTTGGACCCAAGGTCGCTGGCTCCAGCAAGGAGTTACTCCATCTGCTGAAGACCCACGGTCAAGGCACATATGAGAAAGCAATCAATGAACAACTAAGGTGTCGCAAAGAAAAACTGATGATTGATGCTTCTCATCTCTCTCTGGTCCTGTCTGTCTGTCCCTATCTCTCCTTCTCTCTGACTCACTCTCTGTCTCTGTAAAAAAAAAAAAAAAAAAAAAAATTGAAAAAATATTATTTTGTCATATGGAAAGTTATATGAAATTCACATTTCTGTGCCCATAAATAGTTTTATTGGAGCCCAGCCATGCTCTTTGTTTTTATGTATTGACTAGGGCTGCTTCTGTGCTTTAGTGGCGGAGTTGCATATTGGCCCATAAATTCTAATATATTTCAATGCCACACTATACCTGATCACATAATTGGTGACACACTGTCATCTAATGGAATGATGGGGTAAAGCCCCGAGGTGAGGGATTCAGGAAAAGAGACACTAACAAGTAGGCAACCAACACATATCAGAAATGATCAACATAACCAACGTTTTCTTCACCCAGTTTTATTTATTTATTTTTGTATTTTTCTGAAGTGAAAGGGGGGAGGCAGAGAGACAGACTCCTGCTCATGCTTGACCAGGATCCACCTGCATGCCCACCAGGGGGCGTTGCTCTATTGCAACCGGACCCATTCTAGTACCTGAGGTGGAGGCCATGGAGCCATCCTCAGCACCAAGGCCAACTTTGTTCCGATGGAGCCTTGGCTGTAGGAAGGGAAGAGAGAGATAGAGAAAAAGGAGAGGGGGAAGGGTGGAGAAGCAGATGATTGCTTCTCCTGTGTGACCTGGCCGGCAATTGAACCTAGGACTTCCACACACCGGGCCGATCCTCTACCGCTGAGCCAACCAGCCAGGGCCTCCCAATGTTTTCTTTATTTACTCTTAGACACACACACAGGAAATTCATCTCTTAGAAACTCTGACCACTCACCGGCCACCAGGCTATATCTCGACCAGCCAGGAAGAAGCCTCCGACAGTACTCCGGTTGGTTTTCAGCATAGCCTGGGCAGAAGGGAAGACACATGACAGACGACATCCAATGTACCCAAGATGCCCCAAATACTGTGGTCATGGTGCTTATGAAAGTGATCATTTCCAGCTCTCCTGAAGAGAGAAACATTTTCCTGGAAACTGTGATATAGCATCAATTTTTAAAGAACTTCCAAATCATAGTTTCAGAGAAACCCAGGAACTTCAGGAAATTATATTTCTCAATGTTTGTCCTAATTGTTCTATTCACTTTCATTTATGAAAACAATGTGAGGTATTACTGAAACTTGGTGGAAGAAGATCTGTAGCCCCAAATTCATTCATTACTAAAAGAAAGAGTTAACATCAGTGAATTAAGTATCCAACTCAACTAAGTTAGAAAGTGAGCAAATAACAAAGGAAAAGAAGTGAGAGAAGAAAAATAATGTCCTTATTCATTATTCCACATGTTGGAGATACTGAACAGATTAAGTCTAATGTACCTAGTGCTGGCCCCGTTCATACAATGGGGCTGTTAGGGAGAATAAATTAAGTCAGTGTAAGCGTTATTGATGTCACACACAAGAAAATGATTCTGAGAAAGACAATAAAATCTGTGACAGTAGTTACTGTTATCTGAGTTTTGTCACACCACACTTTTGCCTCCCTTAGATGCTTACCCTCAAGCCGTGTGCCCACCCTAAATCCCTATTGGACTTCTACATACCCACAGTCCAACAACCATCACTACCACGAAGTAGATGACAATGACGGAGATGTCGGCGGCATTTCTGAGGCGCTCTGACATCTCAGGAGGGTCAGGAGTCCCATTCACGGTGCTGGGGCTTACTGTGCTAGCCATGACTGCAGGTGGTGCTATCCCCATGCCCAGGAATGGCTCTTTCCTTGTATAGGATCTGGGTTAATGATCAGTCTTGAGCACGTGAGGTACACTATCAGAACTAGCTCCTGGGCATGGGACCTTTAAACCTATTATCCGGAGCTCGGAGACCCTGGCCTCCAGCAGTCAGTGTTGGGCTAAGTGCAGTGTGAGAATGAAAGGAGAGAGACAAGAAGTCAGGTGACAATTGGAGGTGGAGAGTGGGGTTTTCACTGGGTGGAAATACAGAGTCTTTATGAGAATTTGACCACCCCCTGGAAAACCATAATTCTAGTCTCTGCTTCTTAGAGCTTGACTTTTTAAATTTATTAAATTTATTTTTTAGATTAAATTTACTGAGGTGACACTGGTTGACATAATTATACAGTTTTGAGGTGCAAAATACAACATATCTGTACACAATATTGTGTGTTTACCTATCTCTCTTTCCCAAGTCAACAAGTCAAGTCTTTGTCCACTACCACCTCTGGCAATCATGACATTGTTCATGTCCATGAGTTTTTCCTTCTTTTGGTCCTTTTTTGTTCTATCCCTCCACCTCCCTCACCCAATCCCCTACCCCCAACAACTGTCCGCCTGCTCTCCATGTGTGAGTCTGTCTCTACTTTGCTTGTTAGTTCATATTGTTCATTAGATTCCACATATGAGTGAAATCATAAGGTACTTGTCTTTCTTTAACTGGCTTATTCCATTTAGCATAATATTCTCCAGGTCCATCCATGCTGTCACAAAAGATAAGATTTCCTTCTTTTATATGGTTGCAAGGTATTTCATTGTGTAAATATACCACAGCTTTTTTATCCACTCATCTACTGATGGACACTTGGGCTGTTTCCAGATCTTGGCTATTGTAAATAATGCTGCAATGAATATAGGGGTGCATATATTTTCTCAAATTAGTGTTTTGGGATTCTTAGGATATATTCCTAGAAGTGGGATTGCTAGGTCAAAAGGAAGCTCCATTTTAAATTTTTTGAGATAACTCCATACTACTTTCCATAGTACCTGCATCAATCTGCATTCCCATCAAGAGGGCATGAGGGTTCCCTTTTCTCCACATCCTTGCCAACAACACTTGTTGTTTGTTAATTTATTGATAATAGTCATTTTGGTAGGTGTGAAGTGATATCTCATTGTGGTTTTAATTTGCACTTCTTTGATGATTAGTGATGTTCAGCATCTTTTTATGTCTATTGGCCATCTGTCTGTCCTCTTTAGAAAAATGTCTATTCAAGTCCTTTGCCCATCTTTTAATCAGATTGTTTGTTTTTTGATGTTGAGTTTTATAAGTTCTTTATAAATCTCAACTATTAAGCATTTATTAGATGTATTGGTGAATATGTTCTCCCATTCAGTGGATTGTTTTTTCATTTTGTTGATGGTTTCCTTTGCTGTGCAAAAACTTTTAGTTTGATATAGTTCCATTTGTTTATCTTTTCTTCTTATTTCCCTTGCCTGAGGACATATATCTGAAAAATATTTCTATGAGAAAGGTCCAAGATTTTACTGCCTATGTCTTTTTTCTAGAATTTTTATAGTTTCATGTTTTATATTTAAGTCTTTAATCCATTTGGGTTTATTCTTGTGTATGGCTGTAAGAAGATGGCCTACTTTCATTTTTTTTTTTTGCATGTATCTGTTCAATTTTCCCAACACCACTTATTGAATAGACTATTTTTACTCCATTGTAAGTTCTTGCCTCCTTTGTCAAATATTGATTGAACATAAAGGTGTGGGTTGATTTCTGGGCTCTCTATTCTGTCCCATTGATTTATATGTCTGTTTTTATGCCAGTACCATGTTGTTTTGGTTACTATGGCATTGTAGCATAGTTTGATATCAGGAAATGTGATTTCTCCAACTTTGTTCTTCTTTTTCAAGATTGTTGTGGCTACTTGGGGTCTTTTTTGGTTCCATATAAGTTTTTTGAATAGTTGGCCTTGTTCTGTGAGTTATACCATTGGTATCTTGATAAGAATTGTGTTGAATCTATAGATTGCTTTGGGTAATATGGAGATTTTAATGATGTTACTTGAGTTTGTCTTTTTTAGATTCCATATGTTAAGTGAGATCATATAGTATTTGTAGCTCTGTGTCTGGCTTATTTTACTTAACAGAATGTTTTTTAATTTTATCCATGTTATTACAATGGGAGGGTTTTCTTATTTTTTAAGGCCAAATAATATTCCATTGTGTATGTCACATTTTTTTTTATCCACTCGACTGTCATCAGACACTTAGATCATTTTCACATATTAGCTATTGTGAATAATGCTGTGATGAACATGGTACTGCAGATAACTCTGTAAGATACTGATTTTGTTTCCTTTAAATGCACCCCCTGACATGGGATTGCTGGATCACATGTTAGATCTATCGATACTTTAAAGCTTTTGGGTAAGCTCCATAGTATTTTCCATAATGACAGAATCAGTTCACATTTTTACTAACAGTGTACCTTCCACATTCTTGCAAACACTTGTTACCTCTTGCCTTTTTGATAATAGCCATCTTAACAGGCATAAGGTGATATCTCATTTTGGTTTTGATATGCATTTCCCTGATGATTAGTGATGTTGAGCACCTTTTCTTCCCCTTACTTGCCAGATTCGTGTGCTCACCAGCCTGCTAGATTCTACTCCTAATCACATTTCAAGCTCACGTCCTCGTGGTTTCCCTGCCATGGACACTTGCACACAACCACACCCTCTCCTTGCTGAGTTTCTCCAATTTATGTTATTTAAAAAATTACGTTATTGTAGAGCGTCGGCCTAGCGTGCGGAGGACCCGGGTTCAATTCCCGGCCAGGGCACACAGGAGAAGCGCCCATTTGCTTCTCCACCCCTCCGCCGCGCTTTCCTTTCTGTCTCTCTCTTCCCCTCCCGCAGCCAAGGCTCCATTGGAGCAAAGATGGCCCGGGCGCTGGGGATGGCTCTGTGGCCTCTGCCCCAGGCGCTAGAGTGGCTCTGGTCGCAACATGGCGACGCCCAGGATGGGCAGAGCATCGCCCCCTGGTGGGCAGAGCGTCGCCCCTGGTGGGCGTGCCGGGTGGATCCCGGTCGGGCGCATGCGGGAGTCTGTCTGACTGTCTCTCCCTGTTTCCAGCTTCAGAAAAATGAACAAAAAAAATTACGTTATTAAAAGAATATTTAAATACAGAAACCTGAGAATGTCACTGCTATGTTTAAAGTGTTCAATGTCTTTCAAGTATATGAAGCCCCAGATCCCAAGGGCATATAAAGCATCCTTCCCCCTCTCAGCTGCACTCTCTCTGTTCTTTTCCTTTCTTTCTAGTCTTTCCCACTTCACCACCTTCTACAGGTGGCATGCACAGAGGACTTCCGCCACCTCTTGGATGTCCCTTGATCTTAAATGTTACAGGGGTTTTATGCCTTCTGTTTCTTCTTCATACAATGATTTTTCTGCTATTCCTTTAGAGCTAGATCAAGTTCCTCCTCCTTTGGAAGACCCAAATATTAAGAGTCACGTAGTAAAAGGCTGTGTTGATCATCATAACATTAAGGCCTAAGATAGTGGTGGGCACATTGGAATCATAAAAATAATGTGCATTGCAAACTCTGGTAACCCAGTTAAAACCAGGAAAGTCCCAGGAGTAAGAGTTTTTGAGGAAAGACAGCTCTAATGGAACCAGCAGGGGGCGCTGTGGGACTAACCATGGAGAGTTGGCTAGTGGCCACTCCCAGTTGGATCAATTCCAAGACAGTGGCAAGCAGAGACTTTTGTTCACTGTTGGGGGCTTTGCAGCTGTGTCCCCTGAGGAGGGGCATCAATGGAATCATAGGTGGTATTTTTCGAATTGGATAACAGAAGCCTGAATTCCAGCAGAAGTCTGGGAGCTCTACTCAATTTTTCTCGAGCTTTTACTGGTTCTAAAATAAGCAACTTGGTTCTGTGGTTTTCTGTGGTTCAGAATTCTCTTTCTTTGGGTTCCCAAATGCGTCATTAATGTATTACTTGATATGATATGATGATATGATATGATGATATGATATGACATAATACGATATCATTTGGATCAGAGTATGGCCTCTCTGACCATCTCTGGGCTCCAGCCTGAGGTGGAGGTTGATGACCACTGCTCAGCATGGGACAGGAGCCTCAGGACTCACACAGTGCTCCAGGCCGGTGGGGAAGTGAGACACAAACCCTGAGCTCCCCTGGCCTCACCTAGCATGTGGGGACCTCACAGAGCACCATTTAACTGGCTCATGGAAGGACAAGGGCTGGGTTTCAAATGACAATGATGTATGCTATTCAGGAATATTAAAAACAATATGTTAAAATGTCTGGAACCACATAATCGGTAAATGTATATAGCTAACACCATTGCAAATATATTTGTGGTGATTAAAATATGTATACTCATAAAAAAGGTGAAAAGGAATATAGAGTTAACTAAGGGAATATATATTTTTCCAGATTTTTTTTTCTATTCCAGTTGAAGGTGCTGGTTTCACACGCTGTGAGGGCCCACCTCTCTGACTTGGTTAACCAATCACCAAGGTCACTGGCATCTGGCCTCCACGCCTTTCTTGGTCTTGGCACCTGCCTTGACCTCTGATCCAAGGGCTTGCTCTTCCTCTCTGCCAAGGAGATCACTTGACTCACCCTACAGATCCAAACCTATGCATCAGACTTTTTGGAGTCTCTGGCCCAACTTCCCTGCACCCCTCAACATGCACACAGGGCCATTTCCCCATAGGTGTGCTCTTGTTGCACTCCTTAACTGTCTTGTTACATACATGTGCAGCATCTGGAAACAGCAGGCAAAGTTGGGGCTGCAGGGTTACAGTTGACAGAGATTGACATTTTGAAAAGAGAAGATAGTTTTCCTATAAGATAAAAACCCAGGTGTGAGCGTATCACTGTTACAATGGTGCATCTAATGAGGCTTCTTCTCATTCCGTGGTCTTGGGCAGTGACATCAGGAATAATTACAGTTCGGAAAAGACGCTCTACCCACATGCTTAGTGTTATCACAAGTGTCTGGACAATGTGGGTCCTGTGGCCAGCAGGGGGCACTGTGTGATGTTCTGAGAGTGCAGGTTTGTGACAGCTGGTAAACCACTCAGGGGCTCTAGGGGATTTGGGCAAACTGTATCCTCATTGGTGTGTGACTTTCCTCTGTCTGTGATACCCTCACCCTCATCACCCCATGAGCTCCTGGGTCTGGTTGCAGATTTGGGTCTTTTTTTATATGGAGCCTGCCCATATCGGGTCCAGGAAGGGCTGATAGATGGTGAAGATCCAGAATACATGTGGGTAGAGTAAGTTGGCTGCTGGTTGGGGGGGGCGGGTCTGTAAGGCACAGCTGGTGGGCATTATCCCCACAGTCAGGTTTCTGGAGGCAGAGCTCTGAGGCATCCTTAACTTTCTCTAGAGCTCCCACCCTCAGTCCTTCATAAACGGGGCATTTGCAAGGGGTTAAAGTAAAGGGGGCCCTGGGAGCACACAGGATCTGTCTTCTCCTCTGGCCCCCAGGAAGCAGGTGGGCTGTGATATTAGACTCACAAGCCTCTGTCTCACTGTATTGGTCACTTGGTTAGAAGGCCACTGCTTTCTGCAATGGAAGCCTTAGAAACATAGGTAATTTTGATGCAGTTGGGCATCAAGAAGCATTATAAATGAGACAATTGTTGTTCCCTGAACTTCAGCCCGAGAGGGAGACTAATTATTATCATAGATCTTAAATAATAGCTTCAGAGCTTATACTGTGATCTTGGCCCCAGGGAGGCGGGCCAAGCCCTCCCCTGGCATCCTTTGCCTAGCCATTTGCTTCCCTGTCACAACTTATGAGCAACACTAGGTCACTGGGGGTATGTTTGCTGTTACTTCTGCCACCAGCACCTGAAGATATAAGGCATCTTAGGTCTTTAGCAATGTCTACTTGTGCGGTCCCCTCAAGGCCTAGACCTGACCATTGATAACTTTTGTTTGCATTGTCTAATAATAGTTACCAACAATATTGAATAATAATGAAGGTAATGGACAGTTTTCCCTTTTCCTGATCTTAGTGAGAATATCCCTCATTAACAGAGATGCTGACTTTAGGACCAAATTATATGTGTGTGGGAGAGAACATATATTACCATATTAAAAGTGCATCTTTCTGTTTCTATTTTCTTAACTGTTTTTTATTAGGAATAGTTGTTAAGTTTAATAAGTATCTCTTTCTGAATCTGTTGAGACAATAAGATTTTATCTTTTGATCTATTAATATGGTATTTTATAATCAAATATATCTTAATATTGAGCCAAACTTGCATTTCTGAAATAAATCCCACTTGGTAGTGGTATTACTATTTTGGTATTGAATTTTATTTGTTAATTTTTTATTTAGAAATTTTATATCAATATTTAATAACTTGGTCTTAAAATGTACTTTTTATATATTTCTTTGTTTTGCTTAAATATGTGTTATATGTTTATTTTTTTAATGAAAATGAGAAAATTTCCTCTCATTTTTTAGTGCTTTGCAAAAAATTATGAAGCAAACAGATTGGAATCATCTGATCTTTGAAGATTGGTCAGAAATGTCCTGTTAAATTGCCTGAGTCGCATGTCTTTCTGTAGAGTAGTTCAATGATAACACCTTATTTTTTTTTCTGAAGATATTGATCTGCTTAAATTTTTTTACCTTATTTTTTTTATATTTTTCTGAAGCTGGAAACGGGGAGAGACAGTCAGACAGACTCCCGCATGCGCCTGACCGGGATCCACCCGGCACGCCCACCAGGGGGACGCTCTGCCCACCAGGGGGCGATGCTCTGCCCCTCCGGGGCATCGCTCTGCTGTGACCAGAGCCACTCTAGTGCCTGGGGCAGAGTACAAGGAGCCATCCCCAGCGCCCAGGCCATCTTTGCTCCAATGGAGCCTTGGCTGCGGGAGGGGAAGAGAGAGACAGAGAGGAAGGAGGGGGGTGGGGTGGAGAAGCAAGGTGGAGAAGCAAATGGGCACTTCTCCTATGTGCCCTGGCCGGGAATTGAACCTGGGTCCCCCACACGCCAGGCCGACGCTCTACCGCTGAGCCAACCGGCCAGGGCCATTTTTTTTTACCTTTAATAAAACCAGTTTTATTTTTTCCAAAAAAAAAGGTATGCATTTCATCCAGTAGTTTTTTAAGAACAGAAGTTAACATTTGGATTTTTTTCATTTTTCAATATTTTTCATATATTTGCATTATCCATTTTCACTGAATAAGTTAGTAAATAATTTTCGTATTCTATCATTTAAAAAAGAATTTTGATGTGTCAGTTTGATCTAATGTTTTCCTAGCCTCTACCCCATAAACTGTTGCTTTTATTGTGATGGGGAGATGGTTGTTTCTCACTTGTCTTTTTAAAATCTTGTATTGAGAAGAACTCTAAAACTTTCCCCTTTGCTTCATTTTGATGGTTCTCACAGAGCTCTCTCACTTTCCTTTTAATTACCTCTTCACCTAAAGCATTACGTCTCCTACCGTCCTTTACTGTAATGTCGACGCTCTGGCTTCCCCGCCTTCTTTTTCTGTATCTCCCCCTTTCAAAGTGGTTTTGAATTAATATTAGACTTGCTCACGGCTAGCTTTCCCCTTTTATCTTCCACAGATTTCTTGACTGACCTTGCTTTCTGCTTCGACTGTGGCTGATGGTGGAAGAATGAAAGAGAGCCTGCAGGCATTTGGTATCTGTGTATCCACTTAATTATTAATGCATTTCTCTTACATGTAATTTGAAGTCTAAACATTTTCTTATTGTTTTAGTGAGAATGTGGGTGATGTGTAGTTTCATTTGTCCTCTTTCTTTTTTTTATTGAGCATGTATTAAAGTTTTTTAAATGGAATTTCTTGGGGTGACATTGGTTAATAAATGATACAGGTTTCAGGTGAGCGGTTCTACAACACATCATCTGTATAGTGCACTGTGCGTTCACCACCCCAAGTCAAGTCTCCCTCCATCACCATCGACCCCCCTCTCCCCTCCTCCAGCTCCTTCCACCCCCTTTCCCTTCTCCAACCCCACACTGTGGTTTGTGTCTATAAGTGCTTTATTTTTCTTTGCTTAATCCCTTTACCTTTTTCTTGAGCATGGATTTTTAAAGAAATATAGCAAGTACTTCAAATTTCCTTGGTGGACATTATCTCAGCTTCCCAGAATTTTTTATTCTAAATTTTGGAAAAAGGAGAGTGTCATAAGCAAGATGGTGGATGGGAAATCTACAACCCACATTGCCCCACAGAAACAGGTATTGGGCAGTCATCTACAGAGAAAAGTGCTTTGGTGGGAGCTTTGGAATCCTGGTAAAAGGTTGAAAGCCCCAGTGGAGCCTGAGACCGGGGAGGGTCAGTTTGGAAAGCAGATTCATGCATCAGAGGCAGGCTGCTATCTGTTGTCCCTGCTGGAGAACTGAGACTCAGATTCAGCCCGGCTGTCTGCAGGACTGTGTCTCTGGCCCCTTTCATCAGGGGACCTGGAAGGAGCCCTGCCTCCGAGTGCCGCTGGTTAACAGTCCCACTGAGCTTGGACCTGACTGTGGTTCGTGAAGCAGTACTAAGGCCTGGCTCAGCCCTGCTGTAATGTGGTTGAGGCAGTTTTGTCTTCCCTGGGGACTGCTCAGGGGAATTGGCAGAAGCACCCTTAGACACCCTTGGTAACAGGCTTACCAACCTTGGCCCCAACTGCGTGGTCCCTGAAGCAGTCCCATGACCCAGCTCCAGCCCTGCCCTGCTGTGGTCCAGAGGCAGGCCTGTCCAACAAGGAACCAGCCCAGTGACCTGATAGGAACACTCTCAGGGACCTGGTATGAGGCACACCTGACTGCACCTTTGGGAATAAGCCTGTCATTCATGACCCCAAATGTGGAATCAGAAATAGCTGTGAGTCTGGGCTTCAGCCCTGCTTGACTGAAATCCTGGAGATGGTCCCATCAGATTAAGGACTTGGGCTAACAGGTCTTTACCTGCCAAAAGTAGTCATATCAACTGAGAGAGGCAGCTGCTCTTTCAAATGCATAGAAACCAATGCTGCGTTCCATGGATTGAAAAATATCAGGCAAAGACGACACCACCAAAAAAATAAAAATGAAAATAAAAGCTCCAGTAACTATTCCTAAAGAAAAGGAAATCCATGAACTGCTTGACTAAGAATTCAAAATAATCAGCTTCATAAGCAACAAGAGAACAATGATAGACGGCTAAACAAAACCAGGAAAGTAGTACATGAACAAAATAAGAATTTTTTTTTTTTTTTAATTTTATTTTTTTAATGGGGTGACATCAATAAATCAGGATACATATATTCAAAGATAACAAGTCCAGGTCATCTTGTCGTTCAATTATGTTGCATACCCACCACCCAAAGTCAGATTGTCCTCTGTCACCTTCCATCTTGTTTTCTTTGTGCCCCTCCCACCCCCTATCCCTCTCCCATTCCCCCCTCCCCCCCGTAACCACCACACTCTTATCAATGTCTCTTAGTTTCACTATTATGTCCCACCTACGTATGGAATAATACAGTTCCTGTTTTTTTCTGATTTACTTATTTCGCTTCGTATCATGTTATCAAGATCCCACCATTTTGCTGTAAATGTTCCGATGTCATCATTTCTTATGGCTGAGTAGTATTCCATAGTGTATATGTGCCACATCTTCTTTATCCAGTCATCTATTGATGGGCTTTTTGGTTGTTTCCATGTCCTGGCCACTGTGAACAATGCTGCAATAAACATGGGGCTGCATGTGTCTTTACGTATCAATGTTTCTGAGTTTTGGGGATATATACCCAGTAGAGGGATTGCTGGGTCATAAGGTAGTTCTATTTGCAGTTTTTTGAGGAACCACCATACTTTCTTCCATAATGGTTGTACTACTTTACATTCCCACCAACAGTGTATGAGGGTTCCTTTTTCTCCACAGCCTCTCCAACATTTGCTATTACCTGACTTGCTAATAACAGCTAATCGAACAGGTGTGAGGTGGTATCTCATTGCCGTTTTGATTTGCATTTCTCTAATAGCTAAAGAAGATGAGCATCTTTTCATATATCTGTTGGCCATTTGTATTTCTTCCTGGGAGAAGTGTCTATTCATATCCTCTTCCCATTTTTTTATTGGATTGTTTGTTTGTTTGTTGTTGAGTTTTATGAGTTCTTTGTATATTTTGGATATTAGGCCCTTATCTGAGCTGTTGTTTGAAAATATCATTTCCCATTTAGTTGGCTTTCTGTTTATTTTGTTATCAGTTTCCCTTGCTGAGCAAAAACTTCTTAGTCTGATGTAGTCCCATTCATTAATTTTTGCCTTCACTTCTCTTGCCATTGGAGTCAAATTCATAAAATGCTCTTTAAAACCCAGGTCCATGAGTTGAGTACCTATGTCTTCTTCTATGTACTTAATTGTTTCAGGTCTTATGTTTAGATCTTTGATCCATTTTGAGTTAACAAAATAAGAAATTTAACAAGGAAATAGAAACCTTAAAAAAGAACCAAGCAGGATTCCTGGAGCTAAAGAATATAATTACTGAATTGAAAAATTCAAAGGCCAAAAAAGAAAAAAATAATCAACAGCAGGCTTAATCATACAGAAGAAAAAGTCAGGGAACTCAAAGACAAGTCATTTGAAATAATTAGTAATTCTACCAATTAAATTAAATGGATTAAACTCCCCAAACAAAAAACATAGAGTGGCGGAACTGATTGAACAAAACAAACAAACAAACAAACAAAACAAAAAAAGAAAAAAAGAAAAAGAAAAAACCCTCCACAAGATCCAGCAAAATACTACTGCCTACAAGAGGCTTGCTTTAAGCTTATGGATTTAAAGACACATATAAACTGAAAGTGAAGGGATAGGGAAATTATTCCACACAAAGTGTAACTAAAAGAGAGTGGGGGTGGCTATACTTACAGCAGACAAAATATACTTTCAGTCAAAATCCATCACAAGGGATGAAGAAAGTCACTATATAATGATAAAGGTACTCAATTTACCATGGGATATAACAATTATAAACATACAGGAACCTAACACCAGAATATCTAAATATATAAAGCAAATATTAACAGAACTGATGGGAGGAATAGCAATACACTAAGACTAGGAAACTTTAATACTTCCATAACAATGAATAGATCCAGGCATAAAATCATAAGGAATAAACAGACTGAGCAACATATAGACCAGATAAACGTAACAGGCATGCACAGAACATTTCATCCAAAGAATACACGTTCTTCTCAACTGCACACAGGACATTCTGCATAATGTATCGTATCAGGGGCACAAAACAAGTCTTAACAAATTTAATAAGATTGAAATTGTATCAAGTATCTTTCTGACCACAATACTATGAAACTAGAAATTAAGATCAGGAGAAAAAATTTTAATTTTATAAATATATGGAAATTAAAAAACACATTCTTGAAAATCTAATGGGTCAAAGAAGGAGTCAAAAGGAAATTCAAAAGATATAGTAACATTAGAATTTAATGGGTAAATTCTACTCAATATTTAAAGGATAATTAATGTGAATCTTTCTCAAACTCTTCCAAAAAGTAAAGAGGAGCTCATTCTGCATCTTGGTGAACAATCTCTTAATCTCTTTGAAATCACTTCATGGAGGTGATTTAGTTCAGAACAGGTTTCTGAGGCTTGACAGTACTGACTATGAGGGCAGGGTCACTGTCTGTGGAGGGGGCTGTTCTGTGTATGTTGGACACTTAGAAACATCTTTTGGGCTCCATACATCACAAGCCAGTAGCACCTTACTCTCTAAGTCATTACCAACAAAATACCTTCAGATATTTCCAAATATCTCCCGGCGGTGGGTAACTACTCCAGTTTGAGAACCACTGGTTTAAAGGGACATGTTCTCAGCTCTTGGACACCTTGGACTTTCAGTCCTGCTTATGCCATTCAGCTGGTT
Organism: Saccopteryx bilineata; assembly: GCF_036850765.1. NCBI lineage: Eukaryota > Metazoa > Chordata > Mammalia > Chiroptera > Emballonuridae > Saccopteryx > Saccopteryx bilineata. The sequence goes on along the minus strand of NC_089491.1, from coordinate 255,592,473 downwards.
AGAAACTAGATGTGTCATCTCTCTGTGCTTCCGCGTTCCCATCTGACAGGACGGTTACACATAGACAGTTACGTAAGGTCAGACAGCCTGTGACCCAGTCACGTGGACTCTGTCCACCAGAGTATGGAATACAATTTGTGGCCAGACTAGATGGGATTGAGACCCAGGCAAGAACAGCAGCATAGATGAATGCATAATAATGTCCTTTTTTTCACCAGTGTGCCAGGTTCAAATTTTAGCTGTGCCTTTGTTCGGTTCTGTTCAAATTTTGGTCCTTAGACCTCCACTGTTCAGTATGGTCTCCACTAGCAGAATGTAGGTATTTATGCTTAAACTTAAGTTGATTTAAATTGAGTAAAATTAAAATTCTATTTCTCACTAACATTGTTGCACTTCAACTGCCTAATGACTTTCTGTGCCTCGTAGCAGCCATATTTGGGAGTGCGGCGGTAGAACTTGCCCACCACGGCAGGAAGTGCACTGGGCAGTGTTGACTTCGACAATCACTTACCATTTTCTTTACTCTGTTTTCCCACCTGTAAAATGCAAACATGTAAAACTCCACCACTCTTCACAATCTCTATCACATCTCTCTGTGGGGGTATTATATTGTACCTCCCCACCACACTGAACTCAGGTTGATGTGTGACTAGCATTGGCCAATGACATGAGCAGAAGTGACCAATGTCATTAATGAGCAGGAGATGAAGAACTAGCATGAGCTTTGCCAAGATCTCTGGTCTCTCTGCTGTGAGGGCAGTAGCGTTTCTGTAGAATCTTCTTTGTCAGCTCCTCCTGGGATGATAATTATGTGGAGCAGAGCCATGACCAGCCAGGGGTGATCATGGTGCGTAGTGAGAAGTAAAGTTTTGTTTTGTATGTCACTGAGATTGGTGTGAACTATCATAATAGTACAACGTAGCCCATCCTGACTGCTATAGGGATGAGGATCAGAAAACGGGTGATGTAGCTTCAAAAATAATTAAATAGATAACGTTGACTTCTGTGCTGGACAGTGAACACGGAGTAGATGTCTATGGAGGTAACAGATATGCTTTTCCATTTTATTCATTGGCATATATTTAATTGTTATCACCTGTGAAACACGGGAGAGGAAAAATAACATCAATGAGCTGATGGCTGTGGGTTAAAAGGTTGGAAAACCATCTAGAACCATGAGTCAATCCCCATTGGAGAAATTTTATAACTTACTACTCTTCAGAAATGTGCTTAGAAAAGAGCTGCTTCTTTCCCAAACAAGAGAAAAAGCAAGAGAGTCCAGAAATGATACAGCTGTGAAGACATATTATTCTCAACCCCATACATGTAAAGATCAATGGGAAATGCTGTGTGTTAAACATTCACTGTCCAAAGGGAGGCACATAGACATGCCTGAGTTCACCGGGCAGGGAGCTGTGTCCCACGTGTTCACTGCTGTCCCCTGTCCTGTGATCTGCCCCACTGTGCACTCCTTATCTTCTTACTTCCTCACTCCAGGGTCCACTGCAGGCGGAGTCTACTTAACAGCTCTCAAATCCACCCTTTCCTATGATTTTTCACCTAATTCTTACCTTCCACCTTCTTCTCAGTGGGCAGCGCCCTACCTCCCCTCACCCCTCCTCCTCCTTCTCATCTACTCAGAGGCTCTGCATTCTGGGAACCTCCTGTGCTCTTTCCTGCTCTGAGACAGGGTCCCTCTTTCTCTTCTTAAAATGCCCCTCCTTCTCTCTCCACTATGACGAGAACCACTCTCAGCTTCCTTTGAGAATACTTTGAAAAAGTGCCTTCTATGAGGATTTTTCTAAAACTCCAAATTATGAGAATTTCTAAGGCTACTCTTCTGCCCTACGGTACTTTATATATTCACTGTGTTATTGATTTCTTGTAAGATTTTCTTTTGAATTGCAATGCCCTCAAAAACACGGACAATCAGCTAGTCTTTGTCACAGTGACCCGAACCCAATGCTTGGCTCATGATGTCTCAGTCAGTATGTGTGGAATCCCAGGTGAAAGATGAATGACAGAGACTCAGGCCCTGGGGAAGAGACTGAAGTTTTTTTATGGTTGTCAGGAGCATCATGAGACAGTTAGTGGAGGCCCATATAGGGTGAGCACAGATGGAGGAGTTCCCCCAGGGCTGCAGTTCTGGGTGGAGGGAAGCAGGGCGACAGACCCCAAACTTCCAGCTGTGTCCTTTCTGTGTGTCCCAGCACTTGTGCCATTGCAGCCCTGCCCATCAGAGAATTCACTATCTATAGGTCACAGACCCTGTATAAGGCACATCAGGGTGGTGACACCTTTGCATGAATTACTTCTCCATTGTGATGCCAATGGGGAGGGGATAAAAGAGGCCTGGGGCAGCCCAGCCCCATGTGAGCACCATGGCCTGACCCCTCTCCTCTTCGTGCTCCTCTCTCACTACACAGGTGGGGACAGGTCTGAGGACCAGGCTTCAGTTCTGAAATTTATTCCCTTCATGCTCAATCTCCTGAGAAACTTCCTCTGGTCCCTCCCTACACTGACAAGTGTCTCTGTTTGCAGGTTCCCTGTCCCAGCCTGTGCTGACTCAGCCGTCCTCCCTCTCTGCGTCTCTTGGGGCATCAGCCAGACTCACCTGCACCCTGAGCAGCGGCATCAGTGTTGGGGGTACTGGATAGTCTGGTTCCAGCAGAAGCCAGGGAGCTCGCCTCGGTATCTTCTGAGTTACAAATCAGACTCAGATAAGCACCAGGGTTCCAGGGTCCCCAGCTGCTTCTCTGGATCCAAAGACATCTCGGCCAATGCGGGGCTCCTGCTCATCTCTGGGCTCCAGCCTGAGGATGAGGCGGGTTATTACTGTATGACTTGGCACAATGGTGCTTCCCACAGTGACACACACAAATGGGGAAGTGGGACATAAACCTCCAAGCACTATAGGTGTTGGCTTATGCTTCTTAGTTTGTTAAAGTTGAAATATACCTACGTTATTATGAAAACCAAACCAGTTTTTTAAAATATTTTATTTTTTTAACTTTATTCAGTTGTTTGTTTTTTTTTTTTAAGAGAGAGAGAGAGAGAGAGAGAGAGATAGATAGAGAAAGAGAGAGAGAAGGGGAAGGAGCAGGAAGCATCAATTCTCATATGTGCCTTGGCCAGGCAAGCCCAGGGTTTTGAACCGGCAACCTCAGCGTTCCCAGGTCAACACTTTATCCACTGCGACACCACAGGTCAGGCCAAACCAATTTTCAAAACTCTATTCAGAAATCTCTCCCAGTTTTATTTTCAAGTAAATATAAAGGCTCAGAACAATAGTTTTAAAGGAACATAGTTAGTCCATAGCCCGAATCTGAGCAGGTTATCTGCAGGTGGACGAAGGCGGTGCTGCATGTGGAGAGCTGCCTGCACTGTTCTGCCCAGTCAGTGAGTGAGTGGCCACCGGGCCTCCCTCGTGCCTCCGTCACAGAGTCCCCAGTCAGCCTCAAGGACAATTTCCTGCCCTTCTAGGGTCCCCAGAGTGATAGCAGCAGGGATGGCCTTGCCCATGGCATTCTGGGAAATGGAACAGTAAGTACCAAAGTTTAATTTTGAGAACGGGCATAGGAGGCAAAATAAAAACCAAAACCAAAAAACAACAACCCTCCTCTTCAAAACTGTAGCTGTGGAGGTTGGAAATGATGGATGTTGACACCCAAGTTTACAGAGTTAAGGAGAGTTCAGGGGTCCGCGGAGGGCCACTGTAGGTGGAAGATTTTCGTGTCTAGTTAAGCATGTAGGATACCAGCGATTGCACTTCACCTGTCATCAACACTTGCTGTTAGTTATTGAATGGAATTTAAGTTTAAATATATCATGCAAAGAGGAGAAATACTGTTTACTTGTGTTGTAAATTTAATTATACATTAAACTTAATAACCACAAGCCTGATCAGGAGGTGGTGCAGTGGATAGAGTGTCGAACTGCGATGTAAAGGACCCAGGATCAAAACCCCGGGGTCACCGGATGTGTGCAGGCTCAACAGCTTGAGCGTGGGGTTGCTGGCTTGAGCAAGGAGTCACTCACTCTGCTGTAGCCTCCTGGTCAAGGCACAGATGAGAAAGCAGTCAATAAACAACTCAGGTGCCACGATAAAGAATTGATGTTTCTCATCTCTCTCCGTTCCTGTCTGTCTATCCCTATCTGTCCCTCTACTTGTCTCTCTCTCTCTGTCTCTGTCAAAAAAAAAATTAATCACTATGGAAAAGTGCTGAACTTTTGCTCAATAAAGTGAGGAGTGGTCTTAAAACAGTAGGTTATTTTCCCATTAAGTTTATTCTTTTTCTTGGTTTGAAATATCCAAGAAGGGCCCTGGCCGGTTGGCTCAGTGGTAGAGCGTCGGCCTGAAGTGCAGGAGTCCCAGGTTCGATTCCCAGCCAGGGCACACAGGAGAAGCACCCATCTGCTTCTCCATCCCTCCCCCTCTCCTTCCTCTCTGTCTCTCTCTTACCCTCCCGCAGCCAAGGCTCCATTGGAGCAAAGTTGGCCTGGGTGCTGAGGATGGCTCCATGGCCTCTGCCTCAGGCGCTAGAATGGCTCTGGTTGCAACAGAGCAATGCCCCAGATGGGTAGAGCATCACCCCTTGGTGTGCATGCCAGGTGGATCCCGGTCGGGCGTATGCAGGAGTCTGTCTGACTGCCTCCCCTTTTCCAACTTCAGAAAATACCAAAAAAAAAAAAAAAAAAAAAAAAAAAAAAAAAAAGAAATATCCAAGAAGGATGAAGGTAATATTGTACATAAATTATGATCCTAAAATGTTGTAGATTTCCCCCGCACTTAACTAGTGGTGGAGACTGTAGTAGTTGGACTTCCAATCTCTAATTTCCTGACTCTCAGAAACTGTGGAATCATGTAAGTTATTTTAAGGTTCTAAGATTTGGAGAAATTTGATGAAAAAGAGCAGTATGATGAATACTTTAAGAGAGGGGAGGCGCAACGTGGAGGGTGTACATTGGTGGGGTTAGATCTTGATGTCTGCTTTTCGTGAAACGTGGTGAGACCACACAGGACTCCCTCCCTGTGCGTGATTTCAGTGGACCGTATAAGTCTTACGAGGGTTTCTTATGATTTATTGCTTCTTTTTGCATTTTCCACAGGAATTATGCACATTCATTATGTTTTGTCAAGCTTTCTTGTGTAAATCTTTGACTATAAATTAATTGAAGGACATGGGCGTCTTCCAAACCTTGATTATGTTCAATATGGAAATCCTTAACACAAGGTACTGCCCTCCCTTTTATTTGTATTGTTTATGCTCTATCTTTATCAGAAGTAAAGACTCATGTGGACAGTCAACTCTTATGTTCCTTTGAATAATAAACAGTCCCAGTGTACATTCTGCCCCTTAACTAAAAAGCTAGAGATGCTGCTTTAACAAGAAGGCTGCCTGATAAAAATGAGATGAAAAATCTCTACAGCAGTTCCTAATTCAGTAAAGTATGGAGTGAAGTGAACGTCCCATATTACATTTTAGAGGAGCAGTCATTGTTGTGATACCTAATGAAGAGAAATTCAAGTGTTGGACTTTGACTGAATGTCCACAATAGGAGGAAACCTAAGGTGTTAGAGCAGGGGTCCCCAAACTACGGCCTGCGGGCAGCATGCGGCCCCCTGAGGCCATTTATCCGGCCCCCTACCGCACTTCCGGAAGGGGCACCTCTTTCATTGGTGGTCAGTGAGAGGAGCATAGTTCCCATTGAAATACTGGCCAGTTTGTTGATTTAAATTTACTTGTTCTTTATTTTAAATATTGTATTTGTTCCCGTTTTGTTTTTTTACTTTAAAATAAGATGTGCACAGGGATTTGTTCATAGTTTTTTTTATAGTCCGGTCCTCCAATGGTCTGAGGGACAGTGAACTGGACCCCTGTGTAAAAAGTTTGGGGACCCCTGTGTTAGAGCTCTTCAGTGAGTGTGGTGTTGAAGCTCCTCTGGAAGCTGGGTTGCCAGGGGAGAGGAAGTAGGAGAGAGCCTGGCTGTTGGAAGTGCTCCCCCAGAGACAGTGGTTAGCTTTCACCTGGTGAACATCTGGGGACTGATGAAGTGAACTAATGAATGAACTGTATCCTCAGTTGACAAAGCCTAGTAATGCCCCTGGGACATCTCCCCCTCTGTCCTCTAACCCCTGCCTCAGCCTCAGCAGGCTTTTATCGTCCCATCTTTCACATCTCTGTGGTAACAGCTTGTCCTGTGCTTTTCATCGATAGCTCTGAAACTCTGAAACGGTGGAAGTATTTTTCCAAGTATGATAAGAAGTAGCCATTATGCTGAACTTTCAAGGTTCTTTGTCTAGGATGTGCTGACCCATGGTGTGTGTCAGGGTGTCAGGAACAGCGTCTTCTGATCAGGAGAAGCAGCAACAAAGAAGCCTGGTGTGACCTGACAACAAAGGCCTCCAAGAAATGTGAGGCCCAGGAATATGAGAAGTGTGGAGGAAAAAGAGTAACCTCACAGTGTGATCTGATCATAAAATCCTAACTCAGCAGGTCACGGTGGGTTGTCACTCCAGTCATATAAATTCTGTAGTGAATGGATTACCTTTGCCTTGAGCAAGATCTCTCCATTTTCCATTGTTTCTGTGGCTCTAGGTTAACACACTTTCACAGTGTCTCTCCTTCTATTACCCTCAAGAAAGCACATGTCATAACTATCCCATAATCTGATCCCCACCTTGCTTTCTCCCACCTTCATATGATTTTCCTTACATCTCTCTTGAAAATCAAATGCATAAAAGAAACTGCAAACTGTTATTCTAAGAAGCATCTGAGACCTTGCTTCCTAGCAATTGCCATCAATTTGGTGCAAATAAACTCTTATACAAATTCTGTACAAGTTTGGATGTTTCTTACTTTCATAGAAAGTTCCCAACACTTTACACTATTGATGTCTCTGAATATTTGAACACTTTACCACATCTCATTTTCTTTATTTGTTCAACAATAGGACCATCAGTCTTTATACAAACCTAGATTACTGAGTCACCTCTGCCTGTTGAATGGCTGCTCATGTCTGTTCCTAGAGTCCTCTGTATACTCGCTTCACGGCAGCCTTGGTCACATGGCGTGGTGCTCAAAAATTTCACATTTCTTTTACATAAAAATCTACAAATCAATTACCACGAGACACTAAAGGTCATGGTCAACAGATGTTTCTGGAATGACAATGACCAGTTTCCCAGGCCAACGCCATTAACATTGTTTCTAGGGAGAAACTGAAGTTCTTCCAGTGGACAGCAGGAGGTGCTGTGGGTCTCTCCCAGGATAGGCACCGTGGGTGCCCGCTGCTGTGAAATCTCCCAGTGCCCCAGATCTATGGTATTGATGCCTGTATTTGCTGGTGGGGACCCAGCAGCTGTTTCTTCTCTGGGTGGGGCAGTTTCTGGCTCACAGGTCTGTGTAAGGTCCCAGCAGCTGATTCCTTTCGAGACCCTCCCACGGGGCAAACTCTGAGACACACCCATCAGCCTCCTTTGTCTAAAGAACCTAGTTGCAGACTTCAGCTAGTTCTGTAGGTGGAGCAAAGATCTCTGGTAGGGAAAGCAAATTTACAGGAACAGCCCCTCCTCCCTGAGGTCACTGAAGGAGATAAGAGGTGCCTGGGGCCGCCCAATTCCAGCTCAGGAGGACTGTTCTCACCATGGCCTGGACTCCTCTCCTCCTCATGCTCCTCTCTCACTGCAGAGGTAGGGGCATGCCTCATAAACTCAGAGCAGCTATGCAATCTGTGTTAGTCTCTCTGGCTCAGAATCTCAGGTCAGCTCTGGTCCCTACCCCAGCACCCACATGTATCTGTGTTTACAGGTTCCCTGTCTCAGCCAGTGCTGACTCAGCCGGCCTCCCTCTCTGAATCCCTGAAGGCATCTGTGAGACTCACCTGCACCCTGAACAGTGGCTTCAATGTTGGTGACTTCTGGATAGGTTGGTTTCAGCAGAATCCAGGGAGCCCTCCCCGGTATCTTCTTACATTCCACTCAGATTCAGACAAACACCAGGGAACCGGGGTCCCCAGCCGATTCTCTGGATCCAATGATGTGTCAACCAATGCTGGGATTTTGCTCATCTCTGGGCTCCAGCCTGACGACGAGGCTGACTATTACTGTGCTACATATCATGGGAGGTCAAAGGCTTTCACAGTGCTGCAGACTCATGCAGAACTGAAACAAAAACCTCCTCATTGCTTTGCTCTGCTCACAAAAATGCCTGGGAGGTTTCTCCACCTCCCTCAGCGCTGGTGGGCTCTCAGACTTGCACAGAGTCTCATAGACATTCCCCAGGCCTGGGAAAGAGACCCTCAGGCTCAGCCACATCCAAGTCAGCGGAGATGCTGGCCCCACAGACTTTATCTCCTTGATGACCTGAGTTTACTTCCCAGCTCCAATAAGCACTTAATCTTTGGGTCCTCACCTGTGAAAGGAAAATCAGAACATTATTTATTTCACAGGGTTGTGGGAGGATTAAATTAAATTATAATATCTATTCATTATAGTGTGTGCCTAAGAATAGCTGCTGTGATCATTGTTACCACCAACTCAGCTTATTCTAGGAACAGATCCCTCAGACATTATCTTCCTCTTTCTTCTCTAACTCTTGCTCCTCTCCTTCTTTTCATTTCCAAGATTCACCCATTGATGGAGAAAATTTAAAGAGACCTTGTTTTCCATGTGAAAAATGTAAATAAAAAACCTGGATGTTTTAAGTACTAGATATATATCATGGACATGTTTTGGAATTTTTCTGTGTCAGTGTTATTACCTGCAGCACTGGACATACAATATTTACCTTATCAACCTTGTGGGTACAGTACATGGGATGAAGGAAACAGGTCATTGAGTGCATATCTGAGCATAGGGCAGTGACAAGAATGGGTTATGCTGTCCCCCTTTCATGACCACAAAAGGTTGCTGTACTCTTCTGTTTAGCCTGAGTAGCACTAGCTCCATTATGCAGAGAGCCTGGAGGAAGTACTTGTCAATGATACAGACATTTTGGCCTCAGAGGGGAGGTTTATTTGAATGGATAGAAGAACAGAGTAGACATTTGTGCAGATATTGATGAGGTTCTCATATAACTCATGAGCTTCTAGGGGAATTCTTTTTTGTATTTTTCTTAAGTAAGAAGCAGGGAGACAGAGAGACAAACGCCTGCATGCGCTGACCAGGATCCACCCAGTACGCTCACCAGGGGGCGATGCTGTGCCTATCAGGGCATTGCTCTGTTGCAACCAGAGCCATTCTAGTGCCTGAGGCTGAGGCCATGGAGCCGTCCTCAATGCCCAGGCCAACTTTGCTTCAGTGGAGCCTTGGCTGCGGGAAGAGATGAGAGAGAGAGAGAGAGAGAGAAAGAAAGGAGAGGAGGAAGGGTGGAGAAGCAGATGGGAACTTCTCCTGTGTGCCCTGGCTGGGAATCAAACCCGGGACTTCCACATGCTGGGCCAACGCTCTACCACTGAGCCAACTGGCCAGGGCTCCTAGGGGAATTCTAACTGGTGAAAATACAGATGAAAACCCACAGACCCCATTATCTCTGGGAAGATAGAAAGCCATCTTATCTTCTACAATCTATGTCTTTAGTGTCCACTGTATTCCAGACCTTCATCTGTGGCGGGAGTAGTGGTAGTGGTGATGGAGCTGGAAGGTTTGCTTACTTAATAAGGAAAATGGTTCTTACTTTGAAGAAGATAGACTATTCTGCAACTGGAGCAATGAGATTTCTTAATGGTTTTACCATTTTAAAATGGGTGGTAGAAAGTAGAGAAATGAGATTTGCAATATATTGTTTATTTGTATTTATGTAACTTCCTGCTTAATAGTCCCATCAAAACATTACTTAAAAGACTTTCAGACCTGACCAGGTGGTGGCACAGTGGATAGAGTGTTGGCCTGGGATGCATAGGACCCAGGTTCAAAACCCCAAGGTTGCTGGCTTGAGCAAGGGGTCACTGGTTCAACTGGACACCTCCCCCTCATCATCAAGGCACATATGAGGAAGCAATTATTGAACAACTAAGGTGCCACAATGATACTTCTCATCTCTCTCTCTTCCAGTCTGTTTCTATCTGTCCTTCTCTTTGTCTTTCTTGCTAAACAAATAAAAAAAATAAAAGAAAAAAGGAAAAAAAGGCTTTCAGTAATGAAAACAAAAATATAACAAAATTTATGTGTATGGCAAAAATCAATGTTTAGCCTGACCAGGCAGTGGCGCAGTGGATAGAGCGTTGAACTGGGATGCGGACAACCCAGGTTCGAGAACCTGAGGTTGCCAGCTTGAGCACGGGCTCATCTGGCTTGAGCAAAGCTCACCAGCTTGGACCCAAGGTCGCTGGTTTAAGCAAGGGGTTACTCGGTCTGCTGAAGGCCCACGGTCAAGGCACATATGAGAAAGCAATCAATGAACAACTAAGGTGTCGCAACAAAAAACTGATGATTGATGCTTCTCATTTTACTCTGTTTCTGTCTGTCTGTCCCCATCTGTCCCTCCTTCTGACTCTCTCTCTGTCTCTGTAAAAAAAAAAAATCAGTGTTTAGAAGAAAACTTACTGCTTGAATGCATATATTAGGTAAAAGAAAGATCCAGAAGCAATAATATAAGCTTCCATCTTGGAAAACTAGAAAAAGAAGAGCAGATTCAATAAAAAATAATCAGAAGAAAATAAATAATAAAAATTAAAGCAGAAATCAAGGAAATTGAGAATAATTAGTAGAGACATCAACAAAATCTGAAGCTTGTTCTTTGAAAAGAGCAATAAATTAATAAGGCTCTAGCCAAGCTAATTAAGGAAAAAAGTTACTAATATTAGTAAAGAAAAAGAGTGCTGATCCCATGGACATTGAAATGATAACAAAAGAATACTATAAATAAGTGATTGAAATATAGTTGGTCCAAAACTCAGTCAAGAAAAAAACCAATCTGAATAAGCTTATACCTATTAGAAAAATTGATTCTAAAATTAATAACCTTCCACAATGGAAAGAACGAAGCCCAAATGGTTTCACTGATGAATTCTACCACATATTAAAAAAAATTATACCAATTCTCTACAAGCTCTGCCAGGAAATAGAAGCAGATGGAATATGTTCTAACTCAGGGGTCCCCAAACTATGGCCCACGGGCCACATGCGGCCCCCTGAGGCCATTTATCCGGCTCCCGCCGCACTTCTGGAAAGGGCACCTCTTTCATTGGTGGTCAGTGAGAGGAGCATAGTTCCCATTGAAATACTGATCAGTTGGTTGCTTTAAATTTACTTGTTCTTTATTTTAAATATTGTATTTGTTCCCGTTTTGTTTTTTTTACTTTAAAATAAGATCTGTGCAGTGTGCATAGGGATTTGTTCATAGTTTTTTTTATAGTCTGGCCCTCCAATAGTCTGAGGGACAGTGAGCTGGCCCCCTGTGTAAAAAGTTTGGGGACCCCTGTTCTAACTCATTCTATGAGACCAGCATTAATCTAAAACTGAAACTGGAGAAAAACATTAAAAGCAAAAAACCCACAGAAAATCAAGAGGACTCTTCAACCAAGGAACACTGAAGAAGCCACACCAAGACTGGTGAGAAAAGTGGAAATGTGGAGAGGGCTGCCCAGCTCCCCAGAGTGAATGGCAGCCAGGAGAGACTCACGTGGTAGGAAGTGAGTTTAGTAGAGAGGGGAGGGTTCTGAATCCCAGGAACAAGGCCCCAGCCTGCAGCCCCAGAGTCTAGAAGAGGTGTATGGGCAGTATTTAGCTGGAAACAAGTCAGGATACTGTTTGTGAAAAAGAAACTGACTTCTAAGACACAGAATTCTTCTTAAAGGAACTGCACAGAACACCTCTTTCACAACCACTCACCCGGGACTCCGGGGAATGGGGAGAGAGGAGAGGACCGGAGTAGCAGGAAGACAGTAGTGAATATTAGGGTCTGAGCTGCATCACCCACACCCACACGACTGAGGGCTCACCCGAGGGTGGGCGGTGGCAAGTCCTTTCAAGAAGGGCGGAAGCTGGGTGGCCAACACTGGGCCCAAGTGTGAGATCAGTCTTGCCTGGCTGGGGAGGAGGGGGTGTACAAAAGTGGTCAAGCTCAGCTGTGGGCTGCCTGTAATCCAGCCTGTGGGAGAAGGGCGGGAACCCTGGAAGGGGTGGAGACAGGCCCTTGAGCAAGGGCGCAGGAGGTGGAGCCAAAAGCCCAGAACAGGCGGAGTCCTGCTACTGAGCATGGGCATGCAGTCCCACCTGGCCTGTGGAGCTAAGGCTTGCAGCAGTCCCACAAGCTGGCTCTTCCTGCAAGGGCAGGGCGAAAGCCCAGAATCAGGCGGAGACCCACAGTTGAGCAAAGGTGCTTGTCACTGTCCTCAGGGCCAAGCATAATGCCACCCACGGGGGCAGGGCGAAGGCCAAGGGCACCAAGGCTTGTATACCCGAGCAGATGTGATCACAGTCACACCCCATGAAGGAAAGGCAGAAACCACAGCAACAGCCCCAGTGGGCAGGTACCGGCAATGCCAATACCCAAACGCCCTAAGCAGCAACAGCAGAGGGGGTGGCGGGCCTGTAGACAGAGGCCACACCCAGTGGACTCCAGTGGCCAAGACCTTCTTTTACACAGAGAAGATGAGAAGGCAGAGAAATGCAATACAAATGAGTCAAGGGAAATCCCCAGAAAAGGACCTGCACAAATCAGGTATAACCAAATTACCAGATGCAGAGTTTAAAATAACAATTATTAGGATGCTCAAAGATATTAGAACAATAATAGATGGTCATTACGAACACTTAAATAAAGAGATAGCAGATATAAAAACGGACATTGAAATAAAAAAAGAATCAGTCAGAAATGATGAATACAATATCAGAAATGAAGAACACAACGGAAGGAATTAAAAGCAGGATGGATGAAGCTGAGATTTGAATCAGCAAGTTAGAGGACATGATAAATAAAGGCAAGGAAGCAGAGCAGAAAAAAGAAAAGATACTCAAAAAGTCTGAGGAAACTCTAAGAGAGCTCTGTGACAACATGAAGAGAAATAACATCCACATCATAGGTCTTCCTGAAGAAGAAGAGAAAGAACAAGGGATAGAGACTTTGTTCAAGCATATCATAGCTGAAAACTTCCCTCAATTAAGGCAGGAAAACATCTCACATGTTCAGGAAGCACAGAGAACTCCATTAAAAAGAAACCCAAAGAAATCAACAGCAAGACACATCATAATGAAAATACCAAAGCTAAGTGATAAAGAGAAAATACTAAAAGCTGCTAGAGAAAAAAAGACTATCACCTACAAAGGAGCCCATATAAGGATGACTTTTGACTTCTCAACAGAAACACTTGAGGCCAAAAGGGAATGACAAAAAATATTCAAAATAATGCAGAACAAGAACCTACAACCAAGATTACTTTATCCAGCAAGGCTATCATTTAAAATTAAAAAAGAAATAAAAAGCTTTCCAGACAAAAAAAAAAAAAAAAACCCTCAAGGAATTCACTACAACCAAACCAAGGCTGCAAGAAATGCTAAGGGGCCTGTAGTAAACAGATGAAAGGAGAAAAAAGAATATAGCAAAAGAGGAATACAATTTTAAAGAATAAAATGGCAATAAACAATTACATATCAATAATAACCTTAAATGTAAATGGATTAAATGATCCGATCAAGAGACATAGGGTAGCTGCGTGGATAAGAAAACAGGACCCATACATATGCTGTCTACAAGAGACACACCTTAAAAAAATATGCATACAGGCTGAAGATAAATGGATGGAAAAAAATATTTCATGTAAATGGAAATGAAAAAAAAAGCTGGGGTAGCAATAGTTATATCAGACAAAATGGACTTTAAAACAAAGACTATAGTAAGAGATCAAGAAGGTCACTATATAATGATAAAGGGAGGAATCCAACAGGAAGATATAACCATTATAAATAGCTATGCACCTAATATAGGAGCACCTAAATATATAAAGTAGACTTTGAAAGATTTAAAGGGAGAGATCAACAGCAATACTATAATAGTAGGGGATTTCAATACCCCACTAACATCACTAGATAGATCCTCAAGAAAGAAAATTAACAAAAAAACAGCAGACTTAAAGGACACACTGGATCAACTTAATTTAATAGATATCTTTAGAACCTTTCACCCTAAAGCAGCAGAATATACATTCTTTTCAAGTGCTCATGATACGTTCTCTAGAATAGACCACATGTTAGGGCACAAAAGCGGTCTCAACAAATATAAGAAGATTGAAATCATATTGAGCACTTTCTCTGATCACAATGGCATAAAGCTAGAAATCAACCACAACAGAAAAACTGAAAAATACTCAAACACTTGGAAACTAAATAGCACATTATTAAATAACAAATGGGTAAACAATGAGATCAAAGAAAAAATTTAAAAATTCCTAGAAATGAACGATAATGAGCATACATCAACTCAAAATTTATGGAACACAGCAAAAGCAGTCTTAAGAGGGAAGTTCACAGCATTACAGGCATACCTCAAGAAGCTAGAAAAAGCGCAAATAAACAACTTGACCCTACATCTAAAAGAACTAGAAAAAGAACAGCAAGTAAAGCCCAGAGTTAGTAGAAAGAAGGAAATAATAAAGATCAGAGCAGAAATAAATGACATAGAGGTTAAAGAAGCAATACAGAGGATCAATGAAACCAGGAGTTGGTTCTTTGAAAAGGTAAACAAGATCGATGAACCTTTAACCAGACTCACCAAAAAAAAAGAGAGAGAGGACTCAAATAAATAAAATTAGAAATGGAAGTGGAGAAATAACAACTGACACAACATAAATACAAACTATTGTAAGAAAATACTATGAAGAACTCTATGCCAAAAACTAGATAACCTAGATGAAATGGACAAATTCCTTGAAACATAAAATCTTCCAAAAATTAATCTGGAAGAATCAGAAAACCTAAACAGACCAATTACAACAAATGAAATAGAAACAGTTATCAAAAAACTCCCCAAAAAGAAAAGTTCTGGGCCTGATGGCTTCACAAGTGAATTCTACCAAATATTCAAAGAAGAACTAACTCCTATCCTTCTCAAGCTATTTCAAAAAATTCAAGGGGAAGGAAGACTTCCAAGCTCCTTTTATGAGGAGAGCATAATTCTGATTCCAAAACCAGGCAAAGACAACACAGAGAAAGAAAATTATAGGCCAATATCCCTGATGAATTTAGATGTTAAAATCCTCAACAAAATATTAGCAAACTTGATCCAGCAATATATGAAAAAAAATCATACACCAGGATCAAGTAGGATTTATTCTTGGGAGGCAAGGCTGGTACAATATTCGCAAATCAATCAATGTGATTCATCACATAAACAAAAGTAAGGAGAAAAATCACATGATAATTTCAATAGATGCAGAAAAAGTATTTGATAAAATCCAGCACCCATTCATGATCAAAATTCTCAGCAAAGTGGGAATACAGGGAACATACCTCAACATGATAAAGGCCATCTATGACAAACCCACAGCCAACATCATACTCAATGGGCAAAAATTAAAAGCAATCCCCTTAAGATCAGGAACAAGGCAGGGGTGCCCCCTTTCACCACTCTTATTCAACATAGTTCTGGAAGTCCTGGCCACAGCAAGAAAGAAAAGGCATCCAAATTGGAAAAGAAAAGTAAAACTATCATTATTTGCAGATGATATGATATTGTATATAAAAAACCCTAAATTCACAGTAAAAAAACTACTAGACCTGATAAATAAATTCAGCAAGGTGGCAGTATATAAAATTAATATTCAGAAATCAGAGGCATTTTTAAATACTAACAATGAACTGTCAGAAAGAGAAATTAAGGAATCAATCCTCTTTACCATTGCAACCAATAAAATAAAGTACCTAGGAATAAATTTAACCAGGGAGATTAAAGATTTGTACTCAGAAAATTATAAAACATTGATAAAAGAAATCAAGGAAGATACAAACAAGTGGAAACATATACCATGCTCATGGTTAGAAAGAATAAGTCTATATTACCCAAAGCAATTTATAAATTCAATGCAATAGCGATTAAAATAGCAATGACTTACTTCAAAGATATAGAACACATATTCCAAAAATTTATATGGAACCAAAACAGAACACGAATAACCTCAGCAATCTTGAAAAGGAAGAATAGAGTGGGAGGTATCACACTTCCGGATATCAAGTTATACTACAAGGCCATTGTACTCAAAACAGCCTGGTACTGGCATAAGAACAGGCATATAGATCAATGGAACAGAACTGAGAACCCAGAAATAAACCCACACCTTTATGGACAACTGATATTTGACAAAGGAGGCAAGAGCATACATTGGAGTAAAGACATCCTCTTCAACAAATGATGTTGGGAAAATTAGAAAGCTACCTGAAAAAAATGAAACTAGACCACCAACTTACACCACTCACAAAAATAAACTCAAAATGGATAAAAGACTTAAATGTAAGCCATGAAACCATAAGCATCTTAGAAGAAAACATAGGCAGTAAGTTCTCTGACATTTCTCGCAGCAATATATTTGCCGATTTGTCTTCACAGGCAAGTGAAATAAAAGACAGGATAAACAAATGGGACTGTAGCAAACTAAAAAGCCTCTGCACAGCTAAAGGCAATAAGAAGAGAATAAAAAGACAAACTACACAATGGGAGAACATATTTGACAATGTGTCTGATAAGGGGTTAATAACCAAAATTTATAAAGAAGTTGTAAAACTTAGTACCAGGAAGACAAACAATCCAATCAAAAAATGCGTGAAAGAAATGAATAGACACTTCTCCAAAGAGGACATACAGATGGCCAATAGGCATATGAAAAAATGCTCAACATCACTAATCATTAGAGAAATGCAAATTAAAACCACAATGAGATATCACCTCACATCAGTCAGAATGGTGCTCATCAACAAAACAACACAGAATAAGTGCTGGCGAGGATGTGGAGAAAAGAGAACCCTTCTGCACTGCTGGTGGGAATGCAGACTGGTGCAACCACTGTGGAAAACAGTATGGAGATTCCTCAAAAAATTAAAAATCGAACTGCCTTTTGACCCAGCTATCCCACTTTTAGGAATATACCCCAAGAACACCATAGCACTGTATGTCAAGAAGAAATGCACCCCGATGTTTATGGCAGCATTGTTCACAATAGCAAAGATCTGGAAACAACCCAAGTGTCCGTCAGAGGGCGAGTGGATTAAAAAGCTTTGGTACATGTATACTATGGAATACTACTCAGCCATAAGAAATGATGACATTGGATCATTTACAACAACATGGATGAAACTTGATAACATTATAATGAGCGAAATAAGTAAATTAGAAAAAACTAAGAACTATATGATTCCATACATAGGAGGGACATAAAAATGAGACTCAGAGACATGGACAAGAGTGTGGTGGTTACAAGGTGGGGGGGGGAGGAGAGGGAAGGGGATGGGCACAAAGAAAACCAGTTAGAAGGTGACGAAAGACAATTGGAATCTGAGTGATGGGAATGCAGCATAAGCAAATGGCAAAATAACCTAGAGCTGTTTTCTCTGAACATAGGTACCCTGATTTATCAATGTCACCCCATTAAAATTAATAAAAAAAAAAGAAAGAATTTGTCTCAGGTCTAATTCAGGCAGGTAGAAGAATAGTATAAGGATGCTAATTCTGCTTCTCAGGCCACATCCTGCAAAAGGGGCCCCAAGAAAATTGGCTATTTGGCTCTTCTGATTTTGCCAATTGGATTAAAAAAAATAATAGGTCAGGAACACCCTGAAATGGAACTAACAATACATGGGCATCAGTTTAATGTACTTTTAGATACTGGAGCTGATGTATCTGTTATTGCTAAGCTACATTGGCCTCCTTCCTGGCCCACTCATGCAGCAGCAATAGAATTACAAGGTATAGGGAAGCGTAAATTCCCTTAACAAAGTTCTAGTTTTTTACATTGGGAAGATAAAGAAGGTCATTTTGGATTTTTTTTATTCCTTTATGCACTCCCTGGATGGCCAGTTAATTTGTGGGGTAGAGATGTTTTGAAAAACACGGGAGCGTTGCTTGTCAGTCCTAATGGTTTAGTCAGTACTCAGATGCCTGATTGGGGATTTTTGCCTACTAAGCAACTAGGAAAAGAACAGCGAGGAATTCTCACCCCCATAGAAATGGCACCCAATACCAGAAGATGTGGATTAGGATATCAAAATTTAGCATAGGGGCCTTGGTAGCTCCTGCTACCCCAATAATGCATTGTGCAAACCCAATTACCTGGAAATCAGATAATCCTGTATGGGTAGACCAATGGCCCCTTTCTCAGGAGAAACTTAGGGCAGCTGCTAGATTGGTACAAGAGCAGCTACAGCTTGGGCACATTGAACCATCTAATAGCCCATGGAATACACTTCCATATTTTGATCTTGTCGCATCCTTGATTATCAAGGGGCATAGGCGACCCTTACAGCTTATAGGTTTTGAGCCTCAAAATTATTGTTGTTCCTTTTTTCAAAGGATCAACAACAATGGCTCTGGGAAACTTCCACTAAATGGCAAATCGCTCTTGCAAATCAATGGACAATTTTATACTGAAACAGTCAACTTAAAATCAGCTCAAAGACTAGAAATATATGCCATTATCATGGCTTTTCAGCATTTGCCATATTCCTCCTTTAATCTATACACAGACGGCAAATATTTACTTATGGTGTTTCCACTATAAAGACTGCTGTCTCAGGGACAACTGCTGATGAACTATTTCAGCAGTTCCTCCTTCTTTGAAGACTTGTATGTCAACATAGAGCTCCATGTTTTTTATTATTATTATTAAATTTAATGCAGTGACATTGATAAATCAGGGTACATATGTTGAGAGAAAACATCTCGAGATTATTTTGACATTTGATTGTGCTGTATATCCCTCCCCCAAAGTCAAATTGTCTTCTGTCACCTTCTATCTGGTTTTCTTTGTGCCCCTCCCCTCCCCCAACACCTCTCTCCTTCCTTGCCCCATCCCCCCAACCCTCCATCTCCCCACCCCCATTGCTGTCACATTTTTGTTCATTTCTCTGAGTCTCATTTTTATGTCCCATCTATGTATGGATTCATATAGTTCTTAGTATTTTCTGATTTTCTTATTTCACTCCATATAATATTATCAAGGTCCATCCATGTTATTGTAAATGATCCGATGTCATAATTTCTTATGGCTGAGTAGTATTCCATAGTATATATGGACCAAAGCTTTTTAATCCACTCGCCCTCTGACGGACACTTGGGCTGTTCCAGATCTTTGCTATTGTGAACAATGCTGCCATAAACATGGGGGTGCATTTTTTCTTTTGGAGCCATTCTATGGTGTTCTTGGGGTATATTCCTAAAAGTGGGATAGCTGGGTCAAAAGGCAGTTCGATTTTCAGTTTTTTGAGGAATCTTCATACTGTTTTCCACAGTGGCTGCACCAGTCTGCATTCCCACTAGCAGTGCAGGAGGGTTCCCTTTTCTCCACATCCTCGCCAGCACTTATTCTGTGTTGTTTTGTTGATGAGCGCCATTCTGGCTAGTGTGAGGTGATATCTCATTGTGGTTTTAATTTGCATTTCTCTAATGATTAGTGATGTTGAGCATTTTTTCATATGCCTATTGGCCATCTGTATGTCCTCTTTGGAGAAGTGTCTATTCATTTTTTTCACGCATTTTTTGATTGGATTATTTGTCTTCCTGGTGTTGAGATTTACAACTTCTTTATAAATTATGGTTATTAACCCCTTATCAGATGCATTGTCAAATATGTTCTCTCATTGTGTAGTTTGTCTTTTTCTTTCTTTCTTTCTTTTTTTTTTTGTATTTTTCTGAAGCTGGAAATGGGGAGAGATAGTCAGACAGACTCCCGCATGCGCCCGACCAGGATCCACCCGGCACGCCCATCAGG
Organism: Saccopteryx bilineata; assembly: GCF_036850765.1. Classification (NCBI taxonomy): domain Eukaryota; kingdom Metazoa; phylum Chordata; class Mammalia; order Chiroptera; family Emballonuridae; genus Saccopteryx; species Saccopteryx bilineata. Next base: position 255,572,559 of record NC_089491.1, on the reverse strand, counting down.
GGCGACGCTCTGCCCACCAGGGGCGATGCTCTGCCCCTCCGGGGCATCGCTCTGCCATGACCAGAGCCACTCTAGCACCTGGGGCAGAGACAAAGGAGCCATCCCCAGTGCCTGAGCCATCTTTGCTCCAATGGAGCCTTGGCTGCGGGAGGGGAAGAGAGAGACAGAGAGGAAGGAGGGGGGGTGGAGAAGCAAATGGGTGCTTCTCCTATGTGCCCTGGCCGGGAATCGAACCCGGGTCCCCCGCACGCCAGGCTGACGCTCTACCACTGAGCCAACAGGCCAGGGCCTGTATTTTGTCTTTTTATTCTGTTCTTGTCTTTAGCTGTGCAAAAGCTTTATAGTTTGATATAGTCCCATTTGTTTATCCTGTCTTTTATTTCACGTCCCCGTGGAGATAAATAAACAAATATATTGCTCCCAGAGATATCGGAGAGCTTACTGCCTATGTTTTCTTTTAAGATGCTTATGGTTTCACAGCCTACATTTAAGTCTTTTATCCATTTTGAGTTTATTTTTGTGATTGGTATAAGCTGGTGATCTAGTTTCATTTTTTTTGCAGATAGCTGTCCAATTTTCCCAACACAATTTGTTAAAGAGGCTGTCTTTACTCCATTGTATTTCCTTACCTCCTTTGTCAAATATCAGTTGTCCATAGAGCTGTGGGTTTATTTTTGGGTTCTCTGTTCTGTTCCATTAATCTATATGCCTGTTCTTATGCCAGTACCAGGCTGTTTTGAGTACAATGGCCTTGTAGTATAACTTGATATCAGGAAGTGTGATACCTCCCACTTTATTCTTCTTTTTTAAGATTGCTGAGGCTATTCGTGTTCTTTTTTGGTTCCATATAAATTTTTGGAATATGTGATCTATATCTTTGAAGTATGTCATTGTTATTTTAATGATATTGCATTGAATTTATAGATTGCTTTGAGTAATATAGACATTTTATATATATATATCAATATATATATCGATATATATATATCGATATATTTGTACTTTTCTGAAGTTGGAAATGGGGAGAGACAGTCAGACAGACACCCGCATGCACCTGACTGGGATCCACCCGGCATGCCCACCAGTGGCGACGCTCTGCCCACCAGGGGTCGATGCTCTGCCCCTCCAGGCCTTTGCTCTGTTGTGATCAGAGCCACTCTAGTGCCTGGGGAAGAGGCCAAGGAGCCATCCCCAGCGCCCGGGCCATCTTTGCTCCAATGGAGCCTTGGCTGCGGAAGGGGAAGAGAGAGACAGAGAGGAAGGAGAGGGGGAGGGGTGAAGAAGCAGATGGGCACTTCTCCTGTATGCCCTGGCCGGGAATCAAACCCAGGACTTCTGCACGCCAGGCCGACGCTCTACCACTGAGCCAACCGGCCAGGGCCATAATATACACATTTTAATGATGTTTATTCTTCCTAACCATGAGCACGTTATATGCTTCCACTTGCTTGTATCATCCTTGATTTCTTTTATCAACGCTTTGTAATTTTCGGAGTACAAGTTTTAGTCTCCTTGGTTAAGTTTACTTCTAGGTACTTTATTTTTTTGGTTGTAATAGTGAAGGGGATTGTTTCCTTAATTTCTCTTTCTGACTGTTCATTGTTGGCATATAAAAATGTCTCTGATTTCTGAGTATTGATTTTATATCCTGCCACTTTGCTGAATTCATTTATCAGGTCCAGTAGTTTTTTGACTGTGAATTTAGGGTTTTCTATATACAATATCATATCATCTGCAAATAATGATAGTTTTACTTCTTCTTTTTCAACTTGAATGCCTTTTATTTCTTCTTCTTGTCTGATTGCTGTGGCTAGGACTTCCATAACTATGTTAAATAAGAATGGTGAAAGGGGGCACCCCTGCCTTGTTCCTGATCTTAAGGGGATTGCTTTTAATTTTTGCCCATTGAGTATGATGTTGGCTGTGGGTTTGTCATAGATGGCTTTTATCATGTTAAATTATGTTCCCTGTATTCCCACTTTGCTGAGAGTTTTGATCATGAATGGGTGCTGGATTTTATCAAATACTTTTTCTGCATCTATTGAAATTATCATATGGTTTTTCTCCTTCTTTTTGTTTATGTGATGAATCACATTGATTAATTTATAAATATTGTACCAGCCTTGCCTCCCCAGAATAAATCCCACTTGATCATGGTATATGATTATATATATATATATATTGTTGGATCCGGTTTGCTAATATTTTGTTGAGGGTTTTAGCATCTAAATTTATCAGGGATATTGTCCTATAATTTTCTTTCTTTGTGTTGTCTTTGCCTGGTTTTGGAATCAGAATTATGCTCTCCTCATAAAAGGAGCTTGGAAGTCTTCCTTCCTCTTGAATTTTTTGAAACAGTTTGAGAAGGATAGGAGTTAGTTCTTCTTTGAATATTTGGTAGAATTCACTTGTGAAGCCATCAGGTCCTGGACTTTTCTTTGTTGGGAATTTTTTGATAACTGTTTCGATCTCATTTGGTATAATTGATCTGTTTAGGTTTTCTGATTCTTCCATATTGATTTTTGGAAGACTGTATGTTTCAAGGAATTTGTTCATTTCATCTAGGTTGTCTAGTTTTTTGGCATAGAGTTCTTCATAGTATTTTCTTACAATATTTTGTTTTTATGTTGTGTCAGTTGTTATTTCTCTACTGCTATTTTAAATTTTATTTATTTGAGTCCTCTCTCTCTTTTCCTTGGTGATTCTAGTTAAAGATTCATCAATCTTGTTTACCTTTTCAAAGAACCAGCTCCTAGTTTCATTGATCCTCTGTATTGTTTCTTTAACCTCTATGTCATTTATTTCTGCTCTGAACTTTATTATTTCCTTCCTTCTACTAGCTCTGGACTTTACTTGCTGTTCTTTTTCTAGTTCTTTTAGATGCAGGGTTAAGTTGTTTATTTGATCTTTTTCTAGCTTCTGAAAGTGTGTCTGTAGTGCTATGAACTTCCCTCTCAGCACTGCTTTCACTGTGTCCCATAAATTTTGAGTTCTTGTATGCTCATTGTCATTTGTTTCTAGGAATATTTAAATTTTTTCTTTGATCTCATTTTTAATTCTTTTGTTATTTAACAACCTTATATTTAGTTTCCATGTGTTTGAGAATTTTTGAGCTTTTCTGTTGTGGTTCATTTCTAGTTTCATGCTGTTGTGATCAGAGAAAGTGCTCAATATGATTTCAATCTTTTTATATTTGTTGAGACCACTTTTGTGCCCTAACATGTGGTCTATCCTAGAGAATGTACCATGAGCACTTGAAAAGATGTATAATCTGCTGCTTTAGGGTGAAAGATTCTAAAGATATCTATTAAATTAAGTTGATCTAGTGTGTCCTTTAAGTCTGCTGTTTCTTTGTTAATTTTCTTTCTTGAGGATCTATCTAGTGATGTTAGTGGCATATTGAAATCCCCTACTATTATAGTATTGCTGTTGATCTCTCCCTTTAAATCCATCAAAGTCTGTTTTATATATTTAGGTGCTCTTATATTAGGTTCATAGATATTTTTTTAATTAATTTATTTATTTATTCATTTTTAGAGAGGAGAGAGAGACAGAGAGAGAGAAGGGGGGAGGAGCTGGAAGCATCAACTCCCATATGTGCCATGACCAGGCAAGCCCAGGGCTTTGAACCGGCAACCTCAGCGTTTCCAGGTTGATTCTTTACCCACTGCGCCACCACAGGTCAGGCCAAGATATTTATAATAGTTTTATCTTTCTGTTGGATTACTCCCTTTATCATTATGTAGTGGCCTTCTTTATCTCTTATTATATCTTTTGTTTTAAAGTTTAATTTGTCTGATATAAGTATTGCTACACCAGCTTTTTTTTAAATTTCCATTTGCATGAAATATTTTTTTCCATCCTTTTACCTTCAATCTATGTGTATCTTTTGTTCTAAGGTGTGTTTCTTGTATACAGCATATGTACGGGTCCTGTTTTCTTATCCACAGAGCTACCCTATGTCTTTTGATTGGATCATTTAATCCATTTACATTTAAGGTTATTATTGATAGGTAGTTGTTTATTGCCTTTTTATTCTTTAAAGCTGTATTCCGTTTTTGCTATATTCTTTTCCCACTTTGATCTGTTTACAACAGGTCCCTTAACATTTCCTGCAGCATTGGTTTAGTTGTAATAAATTTCTTGAGTTTTTTTTTGTCTTGGAAGCTTTTTATTTTTCCTTCGATTTTAAACGATAGCCTTGCTGGATAAAGTAGTCTTGGTTGTAGGTTCTTGTTCTGCATTACTTTGATTATTTCTTGCCATTCCCTTCTGGTCTCAAGTGTTTCTGTTGAGAAGTCGGATGTTATCCTTATGGGTGCCTTTTTGTAGGTGATAGCTTTTTTTTCTCTTGCAGCTTTTAATATTTTCTCTTTATCACTTAGCTTTGGTATTTTAATTATGATGTGTCTTGGTGTAGGTTTCTTTGGGTTTCTCTTTAACGGAGTCCTCTGTGCTTCTTGAACTTGTGAGAATTTCTCCTGCATTAATTTAGGAAAGTTTTCAGCTATGATATGGTTGAACAAAGTCTCTATTCCTTGTTCTTTCTCTTCTTCTTCAGGAAGCCATATGATGTGGATGTTATTTCTCTTCATGTTGTCACAGAGCTCTCTCCTAGTTTCCTCAGACTTTTTGAGTCTCTTTTCTTTTTTCTTCTTTGCTTTCATGCCTTCATGCCAGTTGTCCTCCAACTCGCTGATTTGATGCTCAGCTCTATCTATCCTGTTTTTAATTTCTTCCATTATGGTCTTTATTTCTGATATTGTATTTGTCATCTCCGACTGATTCTTTTTTATACTTGCTATTTCTTTATTTAGGTGTTCATAATGACCATCCATTGTTGTTCTAAGATCCCTAAGCATTCTTATAATCATTATTTTGAACTTCACATATGGAAGTTTGATTATTTCCATATCACTCAGTTCATCTCCTGAAGGTGTCTCTTGTGGTATCATTTGGATAACACTTTTTTGTCTTCTTATTATGTCTGTGTTTGGGTATTTAGCTTATAGAGCTGGTTGAGTCTAGGCTTGGTGTTGTCTTCCTCTAGTTTTCAGTTGTGTTATTTCTAGGTCTTTTTGGGTTGGTATCAGCTATTATTTGTAATCCACTTTTGGATTTGGGCATCTTTGAAGTCTTGATTTGTTTGTTTTCTTAACAGGTGATAGTCTTGTTTACTGATCTCAGCAGAGGGCTTCCTTGAAACTGTATCCAGGAATGCGATATGTGTAGCCCGAGACACTGAAGGCCTCTTCCACCAACTAATCTCTCTGGGGGCAGGGTGTTTTCTTAGCTTCAGTAGGGGGAGGTGTATCTCAGAGCTCCATGAAGACCTGAGTTACTGCCCCTCCTCCCCACTTCTTGTTTTCAGCTGTGTCTTGTTGTGCTGATTGGAGCTGAAGAGATGTCTGGAGATCTCTGATCTGGAAGCAATTCAGTACTATTTTATGGGGAAGTCCCTCTCCAACTATGGCCACCTCCAGTACGAATGAGTCAGATTTTTTTTAGGTCATCTCCTGCATTCCTTAGTCCCTCACAGTCTGTCATTCTCTTTCCTTTCCACTTGGGAGATAAGCTGGTCTTTTCAACACACCTTGCTCCCTGGTCGCCAGGCAAGTGGCTGTGAGCAGTATTTTCTGCTCTTTTCCCTGAAGTGAGATCCCCTCTGGGCTCTCAGCCTCACCCCCCCATTTTTATAAGCAGGAGAGATTCAGGCGCTCCCTTCCAGGTTTGTTGTGGCTTCTTCTTTGCTCCTTGGTTATTTATTTATTTATTTATTTTATAAATAAATTTTTATTTAAATGTGGTGACATCAATAAATCAGGGTACATATATTCAAAGAAAACATTTCCAGGTTATTTTGTCATTTAGTTTTGTTGCATATCCATCACCCAAAGACAGATTGTCCTCCGTCACCCTCTATCCAGTTTTCTTTGTACCCCTCCACCTCCCCTCTCCCTCTGTCCCTCCCCCCACCCCCCATAACCACCACACTCCTGTCCATGTCTCTTAGTCTCACTTTTATGTCCTACCAATGTATGGAATCCTGCAGTTCTTGTTTTTTTCTGATTCGCTTATTTCACTCCGCATAATGTTATCAAGATTCCACCAATCTGCTGTAAGTGATCCAATGTCATCATTTCTTCTAGCTGACTAGTATACCATGGTGTATATGTGCCCCATCTTCTTTATCCAGCCTTCTATTTTTTTTTACAGTGATTAAAATCCTTTAAGCAAACTCTTGGCCAATACAGCAAGAATCCATAAAAGAGTTGTGTCCTTAACATGTTCACCAAATCCAAGTTGGCCCCATCACCATGTCAAATCCCTGAAAAATGCAACCCAACCACAGTTCAGTCTGTTAGGATCTGTCACAGGGAGCAGGAGTCCAGGAAAAGTCCACATCCAGGAAAAGCACGCATGGCACTGGAATTGTTGTCACCATTCTATACTTTACAGCTCATGTCCAAGTCCCAGTGACCACTGCTTCTAACTGGTAATGATTCAGGTACACTGGGAAAGCCATTTTCAGCATGCATGGATATGGAGCTTCTGTTCTCCTCTGCCTGGAAATATGAGACCAGGTAGCTTTTCCCTGGAGCTCTGCGACTGTGGCATGGTAAAGAGAACCTTGGGATACACTAAGCTGGATGGCAAAGGTAGATTCATAATAGAAGTTGGCAAAAGGGGAAAAGAGAGCTCTAAATTAGGAGTAGGTCCCAGCCTGAAATATGAGTGGGGCATTGAGATAGGAGGGATAAAGAAAACACTATTTATTAAGCAACGCAGCAGAACTATCAACACCCACAACAGAGATCTTTGAGGGAAGAATAAAAGACCTGACTATTCAGGCAAAACATAGTTAAGTGGCCCTTGTGCAAATGAGATCAGTTTACCTGCTTCTTGGAAGAAATACCCTGGGCACAGTGTCGTAGATGGGGCCGACGGCCCTGGGCACCTTCAGCCTTCAGTGGCAAACCCCAGCATTCTGGGCAAGGTTAGGTCATAGGTGGCTGGAGCAGGGCTGGAAGAGACTGAACCCTTCCTTAGAGGAGTGAGGGGGAATCCTACCTTCCAGTGTCCCTGTTTCCTCACAGTAGAGGCATGTAAGCCTGGCAGGCTTTAGCTCAATGACCTTCCTTTCCACTATTGAAGCAGGACCCAGATGGCATCCTATGAGACACCTTTGGGGCATTGGAGCCTTTAAGGGTGTATCCTAAAAGCTGGTAGTTTCCCTGATCTCTATTGGGCTTTTTCTGCCTCTAGGTATCTTAAAAGCCATGCTCAGAAGATCTCGCTGAGGGGTTTGAGGATCCCCATCTGCCTATATAAATCTTTTCCATATATCTGGAACTATTTGGAAAAAGACAAAACAGTGTTATTAGCTGGATCTAATAAAGAAGGTAGTAGTTTGCAGGCGGAAAAGATTTGGTGTCTCCTGTTCATCAGCATTCAAAAGAAATGTAAAAAAATTATTTTTCTTTTTTTAAGTAAAAAACATGATATGGTAGACCCGTAGGAGTTCCAGGATATGACTACCCCCTTTTAAATTGTTTTTTTTTAATTGACCTTAAAATATTTGCTGAGTACACTTTAATAATACCTTAACTTTAAAGATTGTAAGCATGACAAAATACAGTAAATGCTTTTTCTCCATGTGCAGGAGCATTTTCAGTTAAGCCAGTTTAGGAAATCCAATAATAGAACAATGCATATAGACCATGAGCTATAGCATGCTTAGCAGCATCTCTTGTTCTGACAGAGGTTACTATAGATCCGGAATATGAAGCCACTGTAATGTGGACATACAACTGTTTGCCAAATGAAGGTATATGAGTAACATCTATCTGCTAAAGTTGTCCTGGTAGGGGTCCTTGAGGGTTAACTCCAAATGAAGGGGCAGTATAGGACCCCTTGGACAAGATTTCCCAATCTGCTGTGCTGCTTCCCGAGAAAGTTGAAACTGTTTACACCGGGCTGCATCATTCTGGTGACAAATAGTATGAGACTGACTTGCTCAGTCTGTCATGGTTGCTCCATATAATTTTCTTTTGGGTAGCTTGATCCACAAGGGCATTCCTAGGCCCTGGCCGGTTGGCTCAGTGGTAGAGCATTGGCCTGGTGTGCAGGATTCCTGGGCCAGAGCACACAGGAGAAGCGCCCATCTACTTCTCCACCCCTCCCCCTCTCCCTCCTCTCCGTCTCTCTCCTCCCCTCCCACAGCCAAGGCTTCACCGGAGCAAAGCCATCCCGGGCACTAAGGATGGCCCCATGGCCTCTGCCTCAGTTGTTAGAATGGCTCTGGTTGCAACAGAGCAACACCCCAGATGGGCAGAGCATTCCCCCCTGGTAGGCATGCTAGGTGGATCCCGGTCAGGCACATGCAGGAGTCCATCTGACTGCCTCCCCATTTCCATCTTCAGAAAAATACAATAAATAAATAAATAAATAAATAAATACAACAAAAAACAAACAAACAAACAAAAAAGAGTAAAAAAAAAAAAAAAAAAAAAAAAGAACATTCCTTTGTGTTAAAGCTCCAGAGAGCATGGAGTGAACTTGAGTATGTCCTATGAAACATGGAGCTCTATGTTGACATATAAGTCTTCGAAGAAGGAGGAACTGCTGAAATAGTTCAACAGCATTTGTCCCTAAGACAGTATTCTTTATAGTGGAAACACCATAAGTAAATATTTGCTGTCTGTCTATAGATTAAAGGGGGAATATGGCAAATGATGAAAAGCCATGATCTTTGTGCCCCTCCCCTCCCCCAACCCCCCTCACTTTCCTCCCCCCACCCTGTAACCCCAACCCTGTTGTCCATGTCTTTGAGTCTCATCTTTATGTCCCACCTATGTATGGAATCCTATAGTTCTTACTTTTTTCTGATTTACTTCTTTCGCACAGTATAATGTTATCAAGGCCCATCCATGTTGTTGTAAAAGATCCTATGTCATCATTTCTTATGGCTGAATAGTATTCCATAGTATATATATACCAAAGCTTTTTAATCCACTCGTTCTCTGACGAACACTTGGGCTGTTTCCAGATCTTTGCTATTGTGAACAATGCTGCCATAAACATGGGGGTGCATTTCTTCTTTTCAAAGAGTGCTATGGTGTTCTTGGGGTGTATTCCTAACAGTGGTATAGCTGGGTCAAAAGGTAGTTCAATTTTTAATTTCTTGAGGAATCTCCATACTGTTTTCCACAGTGGCTGCACCAGTCTGCATTCCCACCAGCAGTGCAGAAGGGTTCCCTTTTCTCCACATCCTCGCCAGCACTTATTCTGTGTTGTTTTATTGATGAGCGCCATTCTGACTGGTGTGAGATGATATCTCATTGTGGTTTTAATTTGCATTTCTCTAATCATTAGTGATGCTGAACATTTTTTCATATGCCTTTTGGCCATCTGTGTGTCCTCTTTGGAGAAGTGTCTATTCATTTCTTTTGCCCATTTTTGGATTGGATTGTTTGTCTTTCTGGTATTAAGTTTTACAAGTTCTTTATAAATTTTGGTTATTAACTTCTTATCAGTCGTATTGTCAAATATGTTCTCCCATTGTGTAGTTTGTCTTTTTATTCTGTTCTTTTTTTTTTTTTTTTTTTTTTAATAAATTTTTATTAATGGTAATGGGATGACATTAATAAATCAGGGTACATATATTCAAAGAAAACATGTCTAGGTTATTTTGTCATCAAATTATGTTGCACACCCCTCGCCCAAAGTCAGATTGTCCTCCGTCACCCTCTATCTAGTTCTCTGTGCCCCTCCCCCTCCCCCTAACTCTTTCCCTCCCTCCCTCCCATGTCCTCCCTCCCCCCCCACCCTTGGTAACCACCACACTCTTGTCCATGTCTCTTAGTCTCATTTTTATGTTCCACCAATGTATGGAATCATGTATTTCTTGTTTTTTTCTGATTTGCTTATTTCACTCCTTATAATGTTATCAAGATCCCACCATTTTGCTGTAAATGATCTGATGTCATCATTTCTTATGGCTGAGTAGTATTCCATAGTGTATATGTGCCACATCTTCTTTATCCAGTCATCTATTGATGGGCTTTTTGGTTGTTTCCATGTCCTGGCCACTGTGAACAATGCTGCAATGAACATGGGGCTGCATGTGTCTTTACGTATCAATGTTTCTGAGTTTTGGGGATATATACCCAGTAGAGGGATTGCTGGGTCATAAGGTAGTTCTATTTTCAGTTTTTTGAGGAACCACCATACTTTCTTCCATAATGGTTGTACTACTTTACATTCCCACCAACAGTGTATGAGGGTTCCTTTTTCTCCACAGCCTCTCCAACATTTGCTATTACCTGACTTGCTAATAACAGCTAATCGAACAGGTGTGAGGTGGTATCTCATTGCCGTTTTGATTTGCATTTCTCTAATAGCTAAAGAAGATGAGCATCTTTTCATATATCTGTTGGCCATTTGTATTTCTTCCTGGGAGAAGTGTCTATTCATATCCTCTTCCCATTTTTTTATTGGATTGTTTGTTTGTTTGTTGTTGAGTTTTATGAGTTCTTTGTATATTTTGGATATTAGGCCCTTATCTGAGCTGTTGTTTGAAAATATCATTTCCCATTTAGTTGGCTTTCTGTTTATTTTGTTATCAGTTTCCCTTGCTGAGCAAAAACTTCTTAGTCTGATGTAGTCCCATTCATTAATTTTTGCCTTCACTTCTCTTGCCATTGGAGTCAAATTCATAAAATGCTCTTTAAAACCCAGGTCCATGAGTTGAGTACCTATGTCTTCTTCTATGTACTTAATTGTTTCAGGTCTTATGTTTAGATCTTTGATCCATTTTGAGTTAATTTTTGTACAGGGGGAGAGACTGTAGTCCAGTTTCATTCTTTTGCATGTGGCTTTCCAGTTTTCCCAGCACCATTTATTGAAGAGGCTTTCTTTTCTCCATTGTGTGTTGTTGGCCCCTTTATCAAAAATTATTTGACTATATATATGTGGTTTTATTTCTGGACTTTCTATTCTGTTCCATTGGTCTGAGTGTCTATTTTTCTGCCAATACCATGCTGTTTTGATTGTCGTGGCCCTATAATAGAGTTTGAAGTCAGGTATTGTTATGCCCCCAGCTTCATTCTTTTTCTTTAGGATTGCTTTGGCTATTCGGGGTTTTTTATAGTTCCATATAAATCTGATGATTTTTTGCTCTATTTCTTTAAAAAATGTCATTGGAATTTTGATGGGAATTGCATTAAATTTGTATATTGCTTTGGGTAATATAGCCATCTTGATTATATTTATTCTTCCTAGCCAAGAACAAGGTATATTCTTCCATCTCATTATATCTTTTTCGATTTCCCTTAACAATGGTTTATAGTTTTCATTATATAAGTCCTTTACATTCTTTGTTATGTTTATTCCTAAGTATTTTATTTTTTTTGTTGCAATCGTGAAGGGGATTATTCTTTTGAGTTCCTTCTCAGTTGTTTCATTGTTGGCATATAGAAAGGCTATTGACTGCTGTATGTTAATTTTGTATCCTGCGACCTTACTGTATTGGCTTATTGTTTCTAGTAGTCTTTTTGTGGATTCTTTGGGGTTTTCGATGTATAGGATCATATCATCTGCAAAAAGTGATACCTTTACTTCTTCTTTTCCGATATGGATGCCTTTTATTTCTTTGTCTTGTCTGATTGCTCTGGCTAGAACCTCTAGTACCACATTAAATAAGAGTGGAGAGAGTGGACAACCCTGTCTTGTTCCTGATTTAAGGGGGAAAGCCTTCAGCTTAGTGCCATTTAATATGATGTTAGCTGATGGTTTATCATATATGGCCTTTATCATGTTGAGATATTTTCCTTCTATACCCATTTTGTTGAGAGTCTTAAACATAAAATTGTGTTGTATTTTATCGAAAGCCTTTTCTGCGTCTATTGATAAGATCATGTGGTTTTTGTTCTTTGTTTTGTTGATATGGTGTATTACATTAACCGTTTTACGTATGTTGAACCATCCTTGAGATTCTGGGATGAATCCCACTTGATCATGATGTATTATTTTTTTAATATGTTGTTGTATTCGATTTGCTAGTATTTTGTTTAGTATTTTAGCATCTGTATTCATTAGAGATATTGGTCTGTAGTTTTCTTTTTTTGTGCCATCCTTGCCTGGTTTTGGTATGAGGGTTATGTTGGCCTCATAAAATGTGTTTGGAAGTATTGCTTCTTCTTCAATTTTTTGGAAGACTTTGAGTAGAATAGGAACCAAGTCCTCTTTGAATGTTTGATAAAATTCGCTGGTATAGCCGTCAGGGCCTGGACTTTTATTTTTGGGGAGGTTTTTAATGGTTTTTTCTATTTCTTCTCTACTGATAGGTCTGTTTAGGCTTTCTGCTTCTTCTTGACTCAGTCTAGGAAGGTTGTATTTTTCTAGGAATTTATCCATTTCTTCTAGGTTGTTGAATTTAGTGGCATAAAGTTTTTCATAGTATTCTACAATAATTCTTTGTATATCTACGGTGTCCATGGTGATTTCTCCTCTTTCATTTTGGATTTTGTTTATATGAGTTCTTTCTCTTTTTTCCTTGGTAAGTCTTGCCAAGGGTTTGTCAATTTTGTTGATCTTTTCAAAGAACCAGCTCCTTGTTCTATTAATTTTTTCTATAGTTTTTCTGTTCTCTAATTCATTTATTTCTGCTCTGATTTTTATTATCTCCTTACTTCGGCTAGTTTTGGGTTGTCTTTGTTCTTCTTTTTCTAGTTCCTTAAGGTGGAAAGTTAAGTGGTTCACTTGGGCTCTCTCTTGTTTGTTCATATATGCCTGAAGCGATATGAACTTCCCTCTTATCACTGCTTTTGCTGCATCCCATAGATTCTGATATGTCGTATTCTCATTTTCATTAGTCTGTATATATCTTTTGATCTCTGCACTTATTTCTTCTTTGACCCATTCATTTTTTAAAAGTATGTTGTTTAGTTTCCACATTTTTGTGGGATTTTTTTCCTCTTTTTTGCAGTTGAATTCTAGTTTCAAGGCTTTATGATCAGAAAATATGCTTGGTACAACTTCAATTTTTCTGAATTTGCTGATATTGTTTTTGTGGCCCAACATATGGTCAATTCTTGAGAATGATCCATGTACACTGGAGAAAAATGTATACTCAGTCACTTTGGGATGAAATGTCCTGTAGATGTCTATCATATCCAGGTGCTCTAGTGTTTTGTTTAAGGCCACTATGTCTTTGTTGATTCTCTGTTTGGATGACCGATCTAGAGACGTCAGCGGTGTATTGAGGTCTCCAAGTATGATTGTATTTTTGTCAGTTTTTGTTTTAAGATCAATAAGTAGCTGTCTTATATATTTTGGTGCTCCTTGGTTTGGTGCATATATATTAAGAATTGTTATGTCTTCTTGATTCAGTGTCCCCTTAGCCATTATGAAATGGCCATTTTTGTCTCTAAGTACTTTTCCTGTCTTGTAGTCAGCATTATCCGATATGAGTATTGCTACACCTGCTTTTTTTTGGATGTTATTTGCTTGGAGTATTGTTTTCCAGCCTTTCACTTTGAATTTGTTTTTATCCTTGTTACTTAGATGAGTTTCCTGTAGGCAGCATACAGTTGGATTTTCTTTTTTAATCCATTCTGCTACTCTGTGCCTTTTTATTGGTGAGTTTAATCCATTTACATTTAGTGTAATTATTGATACTTGTGAGTTCCCTATTGCCATTTTATATCTTGCTTTCTGTTAGTTTTGTGTCTTGTTTGATCCTTCTCTTTCGTTTTTCTATCTTTTGTTTTTATTTGGTTGTATTCCATACATCTTTCCTCTGTTGCTATCTTTTTTATCTCATGTGCTTCTGTGGTGGTTTTTTCAATGGTGGTTACCTTTGAGTAATGAAAAGGGTCCCTACCCTGTTCATTGTAGTGAACTATTTTGTGAGTACTTTTACACTCCATCGTCCTTTGCTACTGTTAATCTCCATCTTCTCCCCCTCTTTCTTTTTGTTGTTGTCATAGTTTAAATTTGGTTTTATTGTGTTCTTCTTGGAGCTTTTACTTGTGGCTCTGTTTTTTTTTGTTCTTTGTATCTGATTGGAGAACCCCCTTTAGTAATTCCTGGAGTGGGGGTTTTCTGATGATAAATTCCCTCATCTTTTCTGTATCTGTGAATGTTTTTATTTCTCCTTCGTATTTGAAGGATAGCTTTGATGGGTATAGTATTCGTGGCTGAAAGTTCCTCTCTTTCAGGACTTTAAATATTGGGGTCCACTCTCTTCTAGCTTGTAGAGTTTCTGCTGAGAAATCTGATGATAATCTAATGGGCCTTCCTTTATATGTTGTATTCTTCTTTTCCCTGGCTGCCTTGAGAATTTTTTCTTTGCTGTTGGTTTGTGTCAATTTCATTATGATATGCCTTGGAGTAGGTTTGTTGGGGTTAAGAAAACTTGGAGTTCTGTTTGCTTCTTGAACTTGAGGCTTTAGTTCTTTCCACAGGCTTGGGAAGTTCTCATCAATTATTTGTTTAAGTATGTTCTCCATTCCATTTTCTCTCTCTTCTCCCTCTGATATACCTATTATTCTTATGTTATTCTTTTTGATGGAGTCAGATAATTCTTGTAGGGCTATCTCATTTTTTTTAATTTTTGAGTCTCTTTCTTCTTCTCTCTGTTGTGCCTCAAGTTGCTTGTCTTCTATTTCACTAATCCTCTCTTCTATCTGACCTGTTCTATTAGCTAAGCTTGTTACTTCGTTTTTCAGCTCCTGAATTGAGTTTTTCATCTCTGTTTGATTTGTTTTTATAGTTTCAATTTCCTTGGACATATATTCTTTGTGTTCATGGAGTTGTTTTCTGAGCTCCCTATATTGCCTTTCTGTGTTTTCTTGTATATCTCGGAGGATTTTTAGGATTTCTATCTTGAATTCTCTGTCATTTAGCTCCAAGGTTTCCAATATATTAAATTTTTTCTCCATAGATTTTTCCTCATCTAGCTGTGTTACCTCTCTTTCTTTTGTATCCATGATATTCGATTTTCTCTTCCTTAATGGCATCTGAGGGTGGTTTTGTTGATAGTATTAATGAGATTTAATAAAGAATAAAAAGTTAAAAAAAATAAAAAAATAACAAATCGAAAAGAGTTGTTTTTTTTTAAAAAAAATTAATAATGAAATAAAGAAAAATAAAATAAAATAAAAATTTTTTTAAAAAAGGAAATTATTCCCCCCCTCTTTTTTTCCTCTCCTCTCCTCTCCCCTCTTTTTTGAGAAAATCTTGTGGTGGACTGTGAGTTATAACAAACAATGCCTGTGATGGAGGGCCTGAATTGGGGAAAAGTAATAAAGGGGCAAAAAAGAGAGAAAGAAAAAAAAAAAAAAAAGAAAAAAGAAAAAAAAAAGAGCGTATGGATCCACAAAAAGTAAATAAGGAAAAAATTTGGGTCAAGAATAAAATGATTTGCTTTTAGGTGTTGGTTTTCTAAGAGTTATGATGAGAGGAATAAGAGGAAAATGGAAAAATGGGGGGACAAATTAAAAACTTACTATTGTATTTAGTGGAACAAGAACTAGATAATATGGAGAGCCAGGGATGGGAGCACTGCTAGTGCGTTAAAAAGGTGAAGTAAAAACCCCCCAAAATGCCACAAACATAGGTTTGAGTCCCAGATAAGATAATTTGTTTGTTATTGAGGTTTGAATGAGAGGAGATGTAAAGGAGAAAGGAAGAAACTAATATAGAGGGAGAAAAGAAAGAGAGAGAGAGAAAAAAAGAGGGAACCACTAAAAGAAGAAAAAAGAAAGGAGAGAGAGAGAGAGAGTTAAGGGTTTTGGACTGCAACCCTCATAGAGAGAAAGGAAGAGAAGAGAAATGATAATGGGAGATGTAACACTTATGGGTAGTGTAGTTCAGGGAGAGGAGAGAGTAAGACCGGTAGAGAGTTAATCGGCCAAATTGGAGGAGGAAAAAAAAGTCTCAAGAATGAAGATAATAGAAACAAACGAACAAATATAATAAAATGGGATAGGTTATAAAGTCTGCAGATTATTCTTGATTTTGAGAGGTTATCTTCTTGCTTTTTCTTTTCTCTCCCTCTTCCTGGTCGGTGACTCTGTACCCCGGGTTCTGCCCCTTTGGCACGCTCAGGTAGAGGTTTGCAGTTGATAAGTCTCTATGGCAATGTCATGTATTGTGCTTTATTCTCGTTGGGAGTCGAGGCTCATTAGCATTTATAGGCTCCGACAGTGAGAGAGTCCGTGTTCCTGGAGCCTTTCTCTTAGTCTTTCCTTCCTCAATTAGTAGCCTGATAGTCCAGGTATGGGGTTGCTGCTGCCTCTGCCTGGATAGTAAGAGGCTCAAATTGCTGGCAACTCCCCACTCTATTTCCACTCAGCACAGGGCTCTGGGTAAGGCTCAGTCAGTCAGAGCTGCTAGCATAATCAGGCGGGCTTTCCGCCCACTCGAAGACCTCTGGCTCTGCCACTCTATCCGGTAACACAAGCGGGCGCCCACTTCCGGGGCGCTTGGAGGAAACTCTCACTCACTGTCTGCAACCAGGATATCCGGTCAGCAGTCTCACGCTCTGAGTGAAACCCCCAACCGCAGGGAAAAGTTGCAGCATTGGAATTGAGTCTCGCTCCGTCCCCGTGTGCGGCTTTTGCAAGGCGCTGGGGCGGCCCGAGATTCCGCTTTGGCCCACACAAAGGCCCCTGACTCTGCCCCTCTGTGCAATAACACGGGCGCGCACTGCCGAGGCACTCGGAGGAATCGCTCACTCCTTATCTGCGCGCGCAAACCAGGATATGAGGCCGGCCGCGTTTCGCTCTGAGTGAAACAGCCTCCAGCACGGAAAATCTCCACCGTTGGGATTAGTTCTCACTCCCTCCCGTGCGTGGCTTTCCCAGGGCACTGGGGCTGCCCAGAAACTCTGCCCTCAGCCCACAGAAAGGCCTCTGACCCTGCCTCTCCGTGGGGCAACACGGGTACCCACTTCCGCGGCTTAGGAAGAAATCTCTCTTCCACTAACTGCGCACCGACCAGGAGACCGGGTAAAATGGCCGCTCCGCTTGTCTTTCTTTGTTTGGGTTTGGCGCGAGTGTTAGCTTGTATTGCCCGGGTTGCCACAGGATCAGATTTTCCTCGGCTTGGATCTCTGAGCCACAGCCTGGTTCGGCCGTTTTTGCTGCGGCGGCCTGGATCTATTCACCCCCTTTGCCCGCCTCAGTTTCTATATTCACAGTTACCAGAGAAAGCCGCCCTGTTTAGGTTAGTGAGGAAGGCGGAGCATTTCTTACTCCCTATTTCCTTCGGGGTTTGGTTATATATTTAGCCAATTTTTCACTCAATCATACCTTTGGGTGTATTGCGAAGAATCTGGAAGCTCCAAGTATAGGTTTTTCTGTTTCTGGTTGAAGATCTTGTTGAGTTTTGGGGGAGATTTATCGGTATCGCTTCCTACTCCGCCATTACTCTGACGTCATCCCCTATTCTGTTCTTATTGTCTTTAGCTGTGCAGAAGCTTTTTAGTTTGATAAAGTCCCATTTGTTTATCTTGTCTTTTATTTCACTTGCCTGTAGAGACAAATCAGCAAATATATTGCTGTGAGAGATGTCAGAGAGCTTACTGCCTATGCTTTCTTCTAAGATGCTTATGGTTTCATGGCTTACATTTAAGTCTTTTATCCATTTTGAGTTTATTTTTGTGAGTGGTGTAAGTTGGTGGTCTAGTTTCATTTTTTTGCAGGTAGCTGTCCAATTTTCCCAACACCATTTGTTGAAGAGGCTATCTTTACTCCATTGTATTTCCTTACCTCCTTTGTCAAATATCAGTTGTCCATAGAGCTGGGGGTTTATTTCTGGGTTCTCTGTTCTGTTCCATTGATCTATGTGCCTGTTCTTATGCCAGTACCATGCTGTTTTGAATACAATGGCCTTATAATATAATTTGATATCCGGAAGTGTGATCCCTCCTGCTTTATTCTTCCTTTTCAAGAGTGCTGAGGTTATTCATGTTCTATTTTGGTTCCATATAAATTTTTGGAATATGTGTTCTATGTCTTTGAAGTAAGTCATTGGTATTTTAATCGGTATTGCATTGAATTTATAAATTGCTTTGGGTAATATAGACATTTTAATGATGTTTATTCTTCCTAACCATTGGCACGGTATATGCCTCCACTTATTCGTATCTTCCCTGATTTTTTTTATCAATGTTTTATAATTTTCTGAGTACAAGTCTTTAATCTCCCTGGTTAGATTTATTCCTAGGTACTTTATTTTTTTGGTTGCAATGGTAAAGGGGATTGATTGCTTGATTTCTCTTTCTGACAGTTCATTATTAGTGTATAAAAATGCCTCTGACTTCTGAGTATTGATTTTATATCCTGCCACATTGCCAAATTCATTTATCAGGTCTAGTAGTTTTTTGACTGAGACTTTAGGGTTTTCTATGTACAATATCATATCATCTGCAAATAATGATAGTTTTACTTCTTCTTTTCCAATTTGGATACCTTCTATTTCTTTTTCTTGTCTGATTGCTGTGGCTAGGACTTCCATAACTATGTTAAATAAGAATGGTGAAAGGGGGCACCCCTGCCTTGTTCCTGATCTTAAGGGGATTGCTTTTAATTTTTGTCCATTGAGTATGATGTTGGCTGTGGGTTTGTCATAGATGGCCTTTATCATGTTGAGGTATGTGCCCTGTATTCCCACTTTGCTGAGTTTTGATCATGAATGGGTGCTGGATTTTATCAAATGCTTTTTCTGCATCTATTGAAATTATCATGTGGTTTTTCTCCTTTCTTTTGTTTATGTGATGAATCACATTGATTGATTTGCGAATATTGTATCAGCCTTGCCTCCCTAGAATAAATCCCACTTGATCATGGTGTATGATTTTTTTCATATATTGCTGGATCTGGTTTGCTAATATTTTATTCAGGATTTTTGCATCTAAGTTCATCAGGGATATTGGCCTATAATTTTCTTTTTTTGTGTTGTCTTTGCTTGGTTTTGGAGTCAGAATTATGCTCGCCTCATAAAAGGAGTTTGCAAGACTTCCTTCCTCTTGAATTTTTTGAAACAGTTTGAGAAGGATAGGAGTTAGTTCTTCTTTGAGTATTTGGTAGAATTCACTTGTGAAGCCATCAGGCCCAGGACTTTTTTTTTTTTTGTGATTTTTTTGATAGCTGTTTCAATCTCATTTGTTGTAATTGGCCTGTTTAGGTTTTCTGATCCTTCCAGATTGATTTTTGGAAGATTATATGATTCAAGGAATTTGTCCATTTCATCTAGGTTGTCTAGTTTTTTGGCGTACAGTTCTTCATAGTATTTTCTTACAATATTTTGTATTTCTGTTGTGTCAGTTGTTATTTCTCCACTCTCGTTTCTAATTTTATTTATTTGAGTCCTCTCTATTTTTTTCTTGATGAGTCTCATTAAAGGTTCATCGATCTTGTTTACCTTTTCAAAGAACCAGCTCCTGTTTTCATTGATCCTCTGTATTGTTTCTTTAGCCTGTATGTCATTTATTTCTGCTCTAATCTTTATTATTTCCTTTCTTCTATTAGCTCTGGGCTTTACTTGCTGTTCTTTTTCTAGTTCTTTTAGATGCAGGGTTAAGTTGTTTATTTGAGCTTTTTCTAGCTTCTTGAGGTATGCCTGTAATGCTATAAACTTCCCTTTCAGGACTGCTTTTGCTGTGTTCCATAAATTTTGAGTTGATGTATGCTCATTATCGTTTGTTTTTAGGAATTTTTAAATTTCTTCTTTGATCTCAATGTTAACCCATTTGTTATTTAATAACATGCTATTTAGTTTCCAAGTGTTTAAATGTTTTTCAGTTTTTCTGTTGTGGTTGATTTCTAGTTTAATGCCATTGTGATCAGAGAAAGTGCTCAATATGATTTCAGTCTTCTTAAATTTGTTGAGACTGCTTTTGTGCCCTAACATGTGGTCTATTTTAGAGAATATACCATGAGTGCTTGAAAAAAATGTATATGCTGCTGTTTTATGGTGAAAGGTTCTGAAGATATCTATTAAATCGAGTTGATCTAATATGTCCTTTAAGTTTGCTGTTTCTTTGTTAATTTTCTTTCTTGAGGATCTATCTAATGATGTTAATGGGGTATTGAAATCCCCTACTATTATAGTATTGCTGTTGATCTTGCCCTTTAAGTCCATCAAAGTCTGCTTTATATATTTAGGTGCTCCTATATTAGGTGCGTAGATACTTATAATGGTTATATCTTCCTTTTGGATTGCTCCCTTTATCATTATGTAGTGACCTTCTTTATCTGTAACTATGGTCTTTGTTTTAAAGTCAAGTTTTTCTGATATAAGTATTGCTACCCCAGCTTTTTTTTCATTTCCATTTGCATGAAATATTTTTTTCCATCCTTTTATCTTCAGTCTGTGTGCATCTTTTGATTTAAGGTGTGTCTCTTGTAGACAGCATATATATGGGTCCTGTTTTCTTATCCACGCAGCTACCCTATGTCTCTTGATCGGATCACTTAATCCATTAACATTTAAGGTTATTACTGATATGTAATTGTTTATTGCCATTTTTTTTTCTTTAAAACTGTATTCCTCTTTTTATGTATTCTTTTTTTCCTTTGATCTGTTTACAACAGGTCCCTTAGCATTTCTCGCAGTCTTGGTTTGGCTGCAGTGAATTCCTTGATTTTTTTTTTTGTCTGTAAAGCTTTTTATTTCTCCTTCAATTTTAAATGATAGCCTTGCTGGATAAAGTAGTCTTGGTTTTAGGCTCTTGTTTTGCATTACTTTGACTATTTCTTGCCATTCCCTTCTGGCCTCAAGTGTTTCTGTTGAGAAGTCAAAAGTCATCCTTATGGGGGCTCCTTTGTAGGTGATAGTCTTTTTTTCTCTAGCAGCTTTTAATATTTTCTTTTTATCACTTAGCTTTGGTATTTTAATTATGATGTGTCTTGGTGTTGGTTTCTTTGGGTTTCTCCTTAATGGAGTTCTCTGTGCTTCCTGGACATGTGAAATGTTTTCCTGCCTTAATGTGGGAAGTTTTCTGCTATGATTTGTTTGAACAAAGTCTCTAACCCTTGTTATTTCTCTTCTTCTGCAGGAACCCCTATGATATGGATGTTGTTTCTCTTCATGTTGTCACAGAGTTCTCTTAGAGTTTCCTCAGACTTTTTGAGTCTCTTTTCTTTTTTCTGCTCTGCTTCCATGCCTTTATTTATCATGTCCTCTAACTCACTGATTCAATTCTCTGCTTCATCCATCCTGCTTTTAATTCCTTCCATTGTATTCTTTATTTCAGATATTGTATTTGTCATTTCTGACTGATTCTTTTTTATTATTTCAATGTCCTTTTTTATATTTGTTATCTCTTTATTTAGGTTTTCATAATGGCCATCTATGGTTGTTCTAATATCTTTGAGCATCCTATCAATCGTTATTTTAAACGCTGCATCTGGTAATTTGGTTATATCTGATTCACTTTGGTCCTTTTCTGGGGACTCTTGGTTTATTTGTATTGTATTTCTCTGCCTCCGCATTTTCTCTTCATGGGCATGGCTGTGATCACGCACTCGGGTGTACAAGTGTTGGTGGCCTTGGCCTTTGCCCCGCCCCCATGTGTGACATTATGCTCGGTCCTGAGGGCACTGGCGAGCACCTTTGCTCAGCTGCGGGTCTCTGCCTGTTTCCGGGCTTTTGCCCTGCCCTTGCAGGAGGAGCCCGCTCGAGGAACGGCTGCTAGCCTTGGCTCTACCACCGGGCAGGAATGTGTGCCCAAGCTCAGCTCAGTAGCAGAACTCCACCTCTTCTGGGCTTTTGGCTCCACTCCCATGGGAGGAGCTGGCTACCAAGTCAGACCGCAAGCCTGGGTTGCTCGGGCAGGGTAAGGCTGTGCTCCTCTGCCCTTGCCCCGGGGCTTGTCTCCACCCTTTCCAGGGTTCCCGCCCTTCTCCCGCAGGCTGGATTACAGGCTGCCGACAGCTGTGTTTGACCACTTTTGCATGCCCCCTCCCCCCAGCCAGGCAAGATTGAGCTCACACCTGAGCCCAGGGGTGGCCAGCTGGCTTCTGCCCCTGCCAGCAGAACCACACTTTTGTCTCCCACTGCCGCTGGCCCTCCAGTGAGCCCTCAGCTGCGTGGGTGGGGGCGTTGCAGCTCGGACCCTTAGACCCACTGCTGTAGACCCAAGAGCTTTCTCCTTCTATGCCACTCTGCTCTGAGTGCTGCGGGGGAGCTTGTTTGGCTGCTCTCCTGCTTCCCTTTGCTGGTATTGCTGTTTCCGGGGGAAATATTCACTTCAGCTTTGGGGAGTGACTCGTGCCAGGGGTTAGGGTGGCTATCTCCCAAAATGTTTCTCCCTGTGCCTCCTAGATTATACTCTCTTCCTGTTACTCTGGTCCTTTCCTCTCTCCCTCCATCCCCAGGAGCCCTGGGTGAGTGTTTGTGAGAGAGATGTTCTGTGCAGTTCCTTTAAGAAGGGTCCTGGGTCTGAGAAATCAGACTGTTTCTCACAAACAGTATCCTGACTTATTTCCAGCTAAATACTGTTCTTATGCCTCTTCTGGGCTCTGGGGCTGCAGGCTGGGGCTTTGTTCCTGGGGCTCAGGACCCTTCCCCCTCTGCTAAACTCACTTCCCGCCACGCAAGTCTCTCCCTGCTGCTGTTCGTGCTGGGGAGCTGGGCAGCCCTCTCTGCATTTCTGCTTTTCCTACCAGTCTCAGAGTGGCTTCTTCAGTGTTCTTTGGTTGAAGAGTCCTCTTAGTTTAGTTCAAAGTTGTTTTTTTCCAGATGATATTTCTAAAAATTAGTTTGTATTCCACTTTGGTTCTGGGAGGTAGATGTTGGTACGTCCGCCTACTCCAGTGCCATCTTGTCTTCCCATCTATGTACCAAAGCTCTGCTCCTTGGTTTTTGAGAGCTGTTCTTGTAGTCCAGAGTTGGTTTTTCATGCTGATTTTTTCTAAATTGATTTGTATTCCAGTTTGGTGGTGAGAGCTGGGCGTCTGTGTGTCTTCCTACTCCACTGCCATTTTCTGTCTCTAGAGCTCTATGTTTTATAGGACATACTTGAGCTTACTCCATGCTTCCTGGAGCTTTGGCCCAAGGGAATGCCCTTGTTGATCAAGCTACCCAAAAGAAAATTATTTGCAGCAACCATGACAGATCAAGCAATTTAGTCTCATACTATTCATCACCAGAATGCTGCAGTCCTGTGTAAACAGTTTCAACTTTCTCGGAAAGCAGCACCACAGAATGGTAAATCTTGTCCATGGGGTCCTATACTACAATCTGTCCCTTCATTTGGAGTTAACCCTCAAGGACTCCTACCAGGACAACTTTGACAAGTGGATGTTACTCATATACCTTCATTTGGCAAACAGTCCTATGTCCACGGTACAGTGGATACCTATTCTGGATTTATAGTAACCTCTGTCAGAACAGGAGAGGCTGCTAAGCATGTTATACCTCATTGTCTGTATGCATTTTTCTATTATTGGATTTCCTAATCTGGTTAAACTGACAATGCTTCTGCATATGTAGCAAAAGCATTTACTGTATTTTGTCAAACCTTTTGAATTATGGGTATCTCTTACAATCGTTAAAGTCAAGGTATTATTCAAGTGTACCCAGCAAATATTTTAAGGTCAATTTAAAAAAAAATTTAAAAGGGAGGAGTCATATACTGGAACTCCTATGGGTCTACCATATCATGCTTTTTACTTAAAAAAATTTAAATTTCTTTTGAATGTTGATGAACAGGAGATGCCAAATCTTCTCCTGCAAACTTCTACCTTCTCTTATTTGATCCAGCTAATAACACTGTTTTGTCTTTTTCCAAATACCTCCAGATAGATGGAAAAGGTTTATATAGGCAGATGGGGATCCTCAAACCCCTCAGCAAGATATTCTGAGCATGGCCTTTAAGGTACCAAGAGGCATAAAACCCCAATAGAGATCTGTTGACTTACAAGTTTCTAGGATATGCCCTTAAAGGTTCCAATGCCCCAAAGAAGTCTCATAGGAATCCATCTGGGTCCTGCTTCAATAGTGAAAAGGAAGGTCATTGAGCCTGCCAGGCTTACATGCCTTTGCTGTGAGGAAAAGGTGCACTGGAAGGTAAGCTTGCCCCTCACTCCTCTAAGGGAGGGTTCAGTCTCTTCCAGCCCTGCTCCAGCCACCTATGACCTAACCTTGCCCAGAATGCTGGGGTTTGCCACTGAAACCTGAAGGTGTCCAGGGCCGTCAGCCCCATTTACGACACTGTGGACGAGCCTAGGGTATTTATTCCAAGAAGCAGGTAAACTGATCTCATTTGCGCAAGGGCCACTTAACTATGTCTTGCCTGAATAGTCAGGTTTTTTATTCTTCCCTCAAAGATCTCTGTTGTGGGTGTTGATAGTCCTATTTTCTGCTGCTTTGTTCAATATATAGTGTTTCCTTTATTCCTCCTACCTCATTGCCCCACTTATATTTTAGGCTGGAACCTACTCCTAATTTAGAACTCTCTCTCCCCCTTTTGCCAGCTTCTATTATGAATTTACCTTTGCCACCCAGCTTAGTGTATCCCAAGGTTCTCTTTACCACACCACAGTTGCAGAGC
The DNA here is from genome assembly GCF_036850765.1 of Saccopteryx bilineata. NCBI lineage: Eukaryota > Metazoa > Chordata > Mammalia > Chiroptera > Emballonuridae > Saccopteryx > Saccopteryx bilineata. The sequence goes on along the minus strand of NC_089491.1, from coordinate 255,547,994 downwards.
TCTAGGGAAAAGCACCTTGGTCTCATCTCTCCAGGCAGAGGAGAACAGAGGCTCCATCTCCACACATGCTGCAGATTGCTTTTCCAGAATCATTACTAGGTAGAAGCAGCAGTCATTGGGACTTGGCCATGAGCTGCAAAGCATAGAATTGTGACAACAATTCCAGTGCCATGCGGACTTTTCCTGGATGTGGACTTTTTCTGTACTTCTGCTCCTTGTGATAGCTTCTAATGGACTGAACTGGGGTTGGGTTGCATTCACAGGGATTTGGAATGGTGTTGGTGCCAACTTGGACTTGGTGAACATGTTAAGGACACTATTCTTTTATGGATTCTTGTTGTATTGTCCAAGAGTTTGCTTAAAGGCTTTAATCACAGTAAAAAAAATGTGTGTGTGTGTGTGTATATATATATATATATATATATATATATATATATATATATATCCAGATAAAGAAGATGTGGCAAATATATACTATGGAATACTACTCAGCTATAAGAAATGGCATCGAATCATCTACAAGAAAATGCTGGGATCTTGATAACATTATACGGATTGAATTAAAGAAATCAGAAAAAAGAAGAACTGCATATTCCATACATTGGTGGGACATAAAAAGGAGACTAAGAGACATGGACAAGAGTGTGGTGGTTATGGGGGGGAGGGAAGAAGGGAGAGGGGGAGGGGGAGAGGCACAAAGAAAACTACATAGAAGGTGACAGAGGACAATCTGACTTTGGGTGATGGGTATGCAACATAATTGAATGACGAGATAACCTGGACATGTTATTTTTGAATATATGTACCCTGATTTATTGATGTCACCCCATTCAAATTAATAAAACTTAAAAAAAGCAAAAAACCACAACACATCAATATCTCTCATGAAGAGAGATGCAAAAATCCTCAAAAAAATATCAAATTGAATCTAATAATCTGTAAAAAGAGTTATATATCATGAGCAAGTAGGATTTATTCCAGGTATGTAATTATATACCATGAGCAAGTGGGATTTATCTCAGGTGTGTTCAATATTTAAAAAGCAATTAAGGTAATCCATTACATCAACAGGATGAAGAAGATAAAACACACAATCATATCAAAGATGCAGAAAAATCATTTGACAAAATTCGACACCCATTCATGAAAAAAAATCACAGCAAAGTAGGAATAGAGGGAAAGTCCTCAATTTGATAAAAATCATCTACAAATATCCTATAGCTAACATTATCCTATGCTAGTAAGCTTTTTTTGCTAAGATCAGAAACAAGGCAAGAATATCCCATCACCACTCTTTTCTTTTCTTTTCTTTTCTTTTTTTTTTTGTATTTTTCTGAAGCTGGAAATGGGGAGAGACAGTCAGACAGACTCCCGCATGCGCCTGACCGGGATCCACCTGGCACGCCCAACAGGGGCGAAGCTCTGCCCACCAGGGGGTGATGATCTGCCCCTCTGGAGGCGTCGCTCTGCCGCGACCAGAGCCACTCTAGCACCTGGGGCAGAGGCCAAGGGGCCATCCCCAGAGCCCGGGCCATTTTGCTCCAATGGAGCCTTGGCTGCGGGAGGGGAAGAGAGAGACAGAGAGGAAGGAGGGGGGGTGGAGAAGCAAATGGGCGCTTCTCCTATGTGCCCTGGCTGGGAATCGAACCCGGGTCCGACACATACCAGGCCTACGCTCTACCGCTGAGCCAACCGGCCAGGGCACCATCTCCACTCTTTTCAACATTATTTTAAAAGTTTTAGCTAATAAGACACGAAAAATAAATAAAACTTATACAGATTGAGAAGGAAGAAATACAACTGTATTTTTCTGTAAATGACATGCCTGTCTATGTAGAAATCTGAAAGAACCAAAAAAACTTCTGGAACTAATAAGAAATTATAAAAACAGTAGGAGGATACAAGGTTAATGTGTAAAAGTTAACCACTTTCTTATATACCAGCAACAGAATAGTTGATTTGAAATTAAAAACACAATACCATTTACATTATCAGCCCCCCATGAAATACTTAAGTTTAAATTCAACAATATATATACAATATCTATGTGAGAAAAATTATAAAATGCTAACAAAAGAAATCAAAGAAGAACTAAATAAATGGAGAGATATCTCTTGCTCATGGATCGGAAGATTCAATATTGTCAAGATGTCAGTTCTTTCCAAGTTAATCTACAAATTCCATGCAATCTCAATCAAAACCCCAGAAAGTTATTTTGTAATTAGCAACAAACTGATTAGAAGAGTTTATATAAATAAGAAAAATATCCAGAATAAACAAAGCAATATTGAAAGAGAAGAGAGGAATGACACTGCCCAACTTCAAGACTTACTGTAAAGCTACAGTAATCAAGATAGTGTGGCATTAGCTAAAGAACAGACATATAGATCAGTGAAATGGAATAGAGAGTCAAGAAATAGACTTAAATACAGATATTGCTAACTGACATTTGACAATGGTGCAATGGAAATATGATGGAGAAAGGATAATCTATCAACACATGATGGTAAAACAACTGGACATCCATATGCAGAACAAAACAAAAAATCTAGAGACAGACCTAACAACCTTTACAAAAATTAACTCAAACTGGATCATAGATTTTAATTGTGAAATGAAAACTATAAAATGCCTAAAAGAGAACATAAAAATCTAGATGACCTTGTGTGTGATGATGATATTTTAATGACAACATCAAAGGCAGAATCTATGAAAAAAATTTGATAAGCTGAACCATCTTAAATGAAAAAACTTCTTTTCTGGGAAAGACACTGTCCAGAGAATGAGAAGATAGGCACATTTTGTCTTATTTTTTCCTACAGAATAAGAAAACATTTGTAGAAGACAAATTTAAGAAAAGACTTTTATCCTAATTATGGAAAACACTCTCAAAATCAATAAGAAAGAAACCCCTATTATAAATGTGCAAGAGATTTGAACAGACATTTCATCAGAGAAAATAAACAGATGGCAAATAAGCATATGAAAATATGCTCAACAAGATATATCATTAGAAATCACAAATTAAAACAACAATGAGATATCACTAGTCACCTATCAGAATGGCAGAATCCAAACAAAAGACAAGACCAAATGCTGACAAGCATGTGGAGCAAAAGAAACTCTCATTCATTGCTGGTCAGAATACAAAACAATACAACCACTTTGTAAGAAAATTTGATGGCTTCTTATTAAGTTAAACATAATTTTGCCATACAATCTAACACTCAAATGAGTTCAGAATTTATGTCCATACAAAAACCTACACAGGGATGGTACAGCGCCTTTTTCATAATTGCCAAAATATAAAAGCAGCTGAGATACTCTTCAGTAGATGAGCAGATAAACAAACAATGGCAAATACAGTCAATAGAATGTTATTCAGCTCAGAAAAGAAGCAAGACATGAAAAGATGTGGAGGAATCCTAAATACATATGACTAGGTGAAAGGAGCCAATTGGAAAAGGTTACATATTGTATAATTCCAATTTAATGACATTCTGGAAAAGAAAAAACTATGGAGACAGTAAACAGATCGCTGGCTGCCAGGGATTAGGAGGGAGGGAGAAAGGGAGGGAGGGAAGAAGGAAAGGAGAGAGGGAGAGAGTGAGAGAGAGATATATGAAATTGTGAAGCATAGGAGATTTTTGGGGCAGTAAAAGTATTCTGTATGATATTGTCATGATGAATACATGGCTTTATACATTTTTCAAAACCCATGAAACATACAACATCAGGAGCACATTAACAGCCTTAATATAAAATATGGGCTTCTGGTGATAACAGAGAGTCAGCGTAGGTTCATGGATTGTACTGTCCCACTCTGTGGGGAGTGTTGATAGTGGGGGAAGCTGTGTAAGTTTGGGGGCAGGGAGCATATAAAAACTGTACTTTTTGCTTAGTTTTGCTGTGAACTTAAGTACTTCCCAGTCATTTTTGGTTGTTTTCCTTCACTTCCTTCCTCCCTTCCTGTGTCTGGATTCCACATCATACTACTTCTCCCTTGAGTGTGAAGTCCTTTCTCCATCATGCAACCTCAGGGCCGCAGTTCTCAGCTTCACCAGGTAGGGCACTGGAGGCGCCTCAGGAACCTCTGGAGAAGAACTCACCAGAGAGGATGAGCTGGCCTTGTCAGTAAGGGTGTATCTCCTTGAATGACTTCCAGGTGTGTGTTGTCCTTGAAACATCCTCCCCATGAAGGATTAATGGGGACAAATGCATAGTAAGGGGACTGTAGCCCATCCTGACTTTTGGGGTTACAGGAACAAAGAAACAGCAAAGCTGAGGCTCTAAGTCTTCCACGTCTAAGAGGCCAGGCTGCTCTTAAAACTGCACAGGATTTTCATTTCTTTTTTTTTTTTTTCAGAGACAGAGAGAGAGTCAGAGAGAGGGATAGACAGGGACAGACAGACAGGAACGGAGAGAGATGAGAAGCATCAATCATTAGTTTTCATTGCGCATTGCAACACCTTAGTTGTTCATTGATTGCTTTCTCATATGTGCCTTGACCACAGGCCTTCAGCAGACCGAGTAGCCCCTTGCTTGAGCCAGCGACCTTGGGTTCAAGCTGGTGGGCTTTTGCCCAAATCAGGTGGGCTTTTGCTCAAACCAGATGAGCCCGTGCTCAAGTTGGCAACCTCGGGGTCTCGAACCTGGGTCCTCTGCATCCCAGTCCAATGCTCTATCCACTGCGCCACCGCCTGGTCAGGCAGATTTTCATTTCTTTAAGATGACTTTTTCCTTGATTCAAACTAGCTTTGTCCCGTCAAAGAGCTCTGTGACATACTGCATGTTCAACTGCTTAAGCATGAAGCCCTTTAGGACATCTATTTCTGATCAGTGTTGAACTGTCCTAAGAATAAAGCCTCAGGTCTGTTGATCAAGCAAACAGAGTTTCAGTCCAACTAAAGATAACATCTTGACCTCAGTTGTATTTCAGTCCTGTCTCATGAAAGCTTAACAGCCCCCTTCCAACCACACCCTCACAAAACCAGATTGAATGATGCCATGGTTGACATAAGGATCTTATACAATGATCAACTGTTCACTCTTCTAGCCCCACCCAATCAGGAGAGTCCATGACCCTAACTCCATTAGTCTCCATGATTAATATTTCCCCCCTATATAATTAGCCCCTGTGGACCATCAGAGAGCCAGGTTTTAGACTGCTTGCTCACCTGTGTCTCTAGGCTTGATGCCGTTTCCTTAAATAAACCCTTACTTTTTTTGCTGCAAACTCCTATTCATGTTGTTATTGAGCTTTGATGTGCAGGTGGATAAACCCCCTTAAGTCTGGTGACAGTCTAAGTCTGTCTACAGTTGTTCCTTGCCATATCATGGTTCACTTTCCTGGTCTCACTGTATCACAGATTTTTAAATTGTATATATCTAAATTTGTATGGCGGATTTTTCACTATATCGTGGGGATTTTGTGGTATACAGGTATTTTTATATATTATTATTTTAATTATTTTTGTGGTAAAATAAGCATTTTCTAGCCTAAAAATTGAAACAATATAAAAATATTAATGAAAACATATTAAAAGAATATTAAATCAAAATAAAATACGTAGTATACAGCAGATGAGTAAACAAAGACTCACACGTATGGAAAACACAGAAATGGCCACTCTGCTTAAACTAGTCTGTCCATGTGTGATTGTACATGACACACTATTGGCTGATGGGTGGGAAGTAACCAACCTGAGCACTGTGTTTACATAGGTTTAAGAGTGTAGAAAGTGTTCAAGAGCATAGGAAGTGTCTATAAGAGTGTGGGAAAGATTAATAACAATGTGGGAAAGGTTTTTAAGAGTGTGGGGAGGATTTATAAAGCCCTGAAGTATATATATATAAATAATAAAATAAATATAAGGTCACTACTTAGTGGATTTTCGCCTATCATGGGGTGTTCTGGAACCTCACTCCCACGATAGAGGAGGTACTACTGTACATTAAAAAATACATCATGATCAAGTGGGGTTCATTCCAGGGGCACTTGGATGATTCATTCTATGCAAGTTAATCAATGCAATACACCACATTTACAAAATAAAGGATAAAAGTCATATATTCATATCAACAGATATAAAAAACCATTTGTAAGATACAATATTCATTTATGATGAAAAGTCTCAGTAAAATGGGTAGGGAAGGAGAGTACCTAAACTGGCTTTTTACAGACCACTGTAGGGAGAGGGGCAGCCAAGGTCTGAGGAGGAAATAGTGTTCATACCCACAAGAGTTCTTGAATGAGATACTAAAATTGTTACTTATTCTTTAAAGGGAGAGATTTTTAAGCAGAGAGGTGCCTTAATAGAATTTTTGTGTTTGAAATAGTCTTCTGACTAAGGTATAAAGCATCAAATAAAGTAAGGGTAAATGGTTGAGAAAAATAACATTTTTTGCTTTCTGAACATTTTTAGTTTGAGGCTCTGAGTTCATTCTAAAAGAGTTATTAAGAAAGAGCTTTTGTCTCTGGGTCCAGGGAGCAGGAAAGTGTCAAAAACTTGAGTTCTAGATGGCTTAATTATCTGTCTGTGAAGTACTGGTTATAGCAGTGGTCCCCAACCCCGGGGCCGTGGACTGGTACTGATCCATGGGCCATTTGGTACCAGTCTGCAGAGAAAGAATAAATAACTTACATTATTTCTGTTTTATTTATATTTAAGTCTGAACAATGTTTTATTTTTTAAAAATGACCAAATTCCCTCTGTTGCATCTGTCTAAGACTCACTCTTGATGCTTGTCTCGGTCATGTGATACATTTATTCGTCCCACCCTAAAGACCGGTCTGTGAAAATATTTTCTGACATTAAACTGATCCATGGCCCAAAAAAGGTTGGGGACCACTGGGTTATAAAACTGCAAAGTGCCTAGTACAATGGACTGGATTCCATGGGTCCATGTGGAAACCGTGAAGAAGGAGGTAACTGACCTTCAAGTAGTTATGAAAGAAACCACAAGGAGCAGGTAGTTGGTGAAAATAATTTTGAGGAAAAAATACAACTTTCTCTGCTTCTTTTTTTAAAAATATATTATTTATTTTAGAGAGAGGGAAGGAGAGAGAGACTTACAAATTAAAAAAAATAAAAAAGCCCTACAGGAATTGTCTGACTCCATCAAAAAGAGTAACATAAGAATAATAGGTGGAGTGACGTCACGGAAATGGCGCCGTGAGAAGCGCGTCCGACAGCTCTCCCCTAAATCACAACAAATTTATCAACTAGAAACAGAAAAATTTATCCTCGGAGCATTCCGGAGTTCCACACAAACTGAAAGCAAAAGGACTGTTATCACTTGAATCTGAGAGACGAGGGTGTGGAGGAAGCTACCACAGCGACGCTCATTCAAGCTGCCAGGGAGTGCGCCCGCGGTGAGTCAGCCCATATACTTGGGAACCGCAAGCCGCCGCGAGCCCGCGAGCTGCCGCGAACCCCCGCGAACCGCCACCGCGAGCTGCCGCGAGCCCCCGCGGAACCGCCACCACGAGCGGCCGCCACGAGCCTCCGCGCGCGCGCCCGGTACGGTTGAGCACTGCTGACGTTCCCAGCGGCCCGCACACTGCGAGTGGGGGTCGCTGGCCACCGGTGCCCTGAGCGCCCCATTCGCGCGCGTGCCTTGGGCATTCCACGCGCCCAGGGCGCCCTACTGGCCCGCACACCCAGGGGGCTCCATTATCCTGCGCCTGGTGCGGTCCAGCCGCCAGCGGCGGGGCGAGCGGGAGAGGCTTGGGAGATTCTCTCCGTGGGCGGGGCACCTCACCCAGCCATTCAAGCTAACAATCAAGCGTTGGGGGAGGGGTGCGCGCAGGCAGCCTAAAATACCTACTGAAACACAGCTGCGACCCAATCACTGAAATTAGCTTAACCCATAAAATCTGCGCACCCTCGGTTCTAATTGATAAGATCTCTCTCAGTTCAGCGATCCAAGACAAGAGGCCTGATATTTTTTAGTGCCTCTCGCTAAAGGGGCGGGGGCAACTTCTGATTGATAGAGCCTCCATATTCAGGGATAAACGCTAACAAGAAGGACTTGGCAGATAATAAGGTCTATACTACACTAGTCGTAAGCAGAGACTAGTGCCTCTTCTTCCCTGCAAAAACAGGCTACAAAGTGTGGAAAGCCTGGGTTGAGAGGTCCAACTAAATGATAGGCGCTGAACAGTCACCTTGACAACAATTGACTCCCACCCCCGCCTGATTACACTGGAGGCCCTGACTCTCAGAGCCTTTCCCAAAGCCTTGCACTGAGTGGGGATAGAGTGGGGATTTCCCAGCTCTTTGAGCCTCTTACTCCCCAGGCAGAAGCAGTTGCAGCCTTATAGCTGGATCACCAGGCTGCTAATCCAGAAAGGGGGGACTAGGAGAGAGAATCCAGGAAAGCAAACTCTCTCATCGTTGGACCCTGCAAACGCCAACAAGCCTTTACTTCCAGCAAGACTAAAGCCAATTATATGACATTGCCATAGAATCCCATCAACTGCAAATCCCTAACTAAGAGTGACACAGGGGCAGAGCCTGGGGTACAGAGTCACCGACTAGGAAGAGGGAGAGAAAAGAAAAAGGAAGAAGTTAACCTCTCAAAATCAAGAAAAACCCACAGACTTTACAACTTGATCCACTAATTTTTTTTTTTTTTGTTGTTGTTGTTGTTGTTGCTTGTTTCTTCTATCTTTTTGCCTTTATTTCCTCCACCTCGGTCTTTCTATTCTCTGCCCATCTTATGCTTCCCCTTTCTTGAACTACACTACCCATGAGTGTTGCATTTTATTTTTCTTCTTCATCCTCACCCTCCTTTAAGGTAATACTCCAAAACACTTAACTCTCACTCTCTCCTCTTTTGTTTTTTTTTTTGTCTTGCTTTATTTTGTTTTTTTCTCCTATTTTATTTCTTCCTTCGTTTTTCTCTTTTTCTTATTTTTTCCTTTCTATTCGTTTTTTCTTTTCTCATTTTACTTTCCTCCCATATAATCCTCAATCACGAACAAATTAGTTAATTTGGGACTCAAGGCTTTTTTTTGGTTTATTTCTCTTTTTTGCTTTTGTTTTTATTTTTTTTCTCTCTTGTTTGTTTATTTTTGTGGCATTTTGGGTCCTCCCAACCCAAGGTCTCCATTGTATTTAGTCTTCGCTCCACTTAATACAACAGATTATTACTTATTATTTTTATTTTTTCTTCTTTATTATTCTTTTTTGGTCCTTTTTTCTGATTCCCTCTTATCCCTCTCATTATATCTCTTAGTTGACCATCACTTACAAGCAAATCATCTTATGCTTGTCTAAGATTTTCTTCCTTTTTTTTTTTTTTTTTTTTGCATTTAGTAGGTCCCTACTCCCTTTTTTTTTGCCCCTTGAACTCTTCACCCCAAATCAGGCCCTCCATTATAGGCACGATATTTCCCTGAGGAGGGGAGAGGAGGGAAAGAGAAGAGAGAAAAAAGGGGGAAATAATAAATTATTACTGTTTTTTTTTGTGGGGTGTTTTACCCTTTTTTTTTTTTTTCTTTTTACTCTTTATTAATTCTAATTAGTGCTATCAATAAGACCACCCTCAGATGCCGATAAGAAAGAGGAAATCGAATATTATGGATACAAAAGAAAGAGAGGTAACACAAATAGATGTGGAAAAATCTATGGAGAAAAGACTTAACATATTGAAAGCCTTGGAGCTAAATGACAGAGAATTTAAACTAGAAATCTTAAAAATACTCAGAGATATACAAGAAAACACAGAAAGGCAATATAGGGAGATCAGAAAACAACTCAATGAACACAAAGAATATATTACCAAGGAAATTGAAACTATAAAAACAAATCAAACAGAAATGAAAAACTCAATTCACGAGCTGAAAAACGAGGTAACAAGCTTAGCTAACAGAACAGCCCAGATTGAAGATAGGATTAGTGAAATAGAAGACAAACAACTTGAGGCACAACAGAGAGAAGAAGAAAGAGACTCAAAAGTAATAAAAAACGAGAAAGCCCTACAGGAATTGTCTGACTCCATCAGAAAGAATAACATAAGAATAATAGGTATATCAGAGGGAGAAGAGAAAGAAAATGGAATGGAGAATATACTCAAACAAATAATAGACGAGAACTTCCCAAGCCTGTGGAAAAAACTAAAGCCTCAAATTCAAGAAGCAAACAGAACACCAAGTTTTCTTAACCCCAACAAACCCACTCCAAGGCACATCATAATAAAGATGACACAAACCAATGACAAAGAAAAAATTCTCAAGGCAGCCAGGGAAAAGAAGAGTACAACATATAAAGGAAGGCCTATTAGATTATCATCAGATTTCTCATCAGAAACTCTACAAGCTAGAAGAGAGTGGACCCCAATATTTAAAGCTCTGAAAGAGAGGAACTTTCAGCCAAGAATACTATACCCATCAAAGCTATCCTTCAAGTATGAAGGAGATATAAAAACATTCACAAATACAGAAAAGATGAGAGAATTTATCAACAGAAAGCCCCCACTCCAGGAAATACTAAGGGGGGTTTTCCAACCAGATTCAAAGAACAAAAGAAAACAAAACCACAAGTAACAGCTACACCAAGAACACAATAAAACCAAACTTAAACTGTGACAACAAAGGAAAAAAAGGGGGGAGAGGATGGAGATTAACAGTAGCAAAGGATGATGAAGTGCAGAAATACTTATAAGATAGGGTACTACAATGAATATGGTAGGTACCCTTTTCATTACTTAATGGTAACCACCCTTAAAAAAACCACCACAAAAACACTTGACTTAAAAAAGGTAGCAACAGAGGAAAGAAGTATGGAACACAAACAAACAAAAACAAATGATAGAAAAACAAAAGAGAAGAATCAAACTAGATACAAAACTAACAGAAAGCAATTTATAAAATGGCAGTAGGGAACCCACAAGTGTCAATAATTACACTAAATGTAAATGGATTAAACTTACCAATAAAAAGACACAGAGTAGCAGAATGGATTAAAAAAGAAAATCCAACTATATGCTGCCTACAAGAAACACATCTAAGCAACAAGGATAAAAACAAATTCAAAGTGAAAGGCTGGAAAACAATACTCCAAGCAAACAACACCCAAAAAAAGCAGGTGTAGCAATACTCATATCTAATAATGCTGACTACAAGACAGAAAAAGTACTCAGAGACAAAAATGGTCATTTCATAATGATTAAGGGGAAGTTGAATCAAGAAGACATAACAATCCTTAATATATATGCACCAAACCAAGGAGCACCAAAATATATAAGACAGCTACTTATTGACCTTAAAACGAAAACTAACAAAAATACAATCATACTTGGAGACCTCAATACACCGCTGACGGCTCTAGATCGGTCATCCAAACAGAGAATCAATAAAGATATAGTGGCCTTAAACGAAATACTAGAACACCTGGATATGATAGACATCTACAGGACACTTCATCCCAAAGCGACAGAGTATACATTTTTCTCTAGTGTACATGGAACATTCTCAAGAATTGACCATATGTTGGGCCACAAAGACAATATCAGCAAATTTAGAAAAATTGAAATTGTACCAAGCATATTTTCTGATCATAAAGCCCTGAAACTAGAATTCAACTGCAAAAAAGAGGGGGAAAAACCCACAAAAATGTGGGAACTAAACAACATACTTTTAAAAAATGAATGGGTCAAAGAAGAAATAAGCGCAGAAATCAAAAGATATATACAGACAAATGAAAATGAAAATACGACATATCAGAATCTCTGGGATGCAGCAAAAGCAGTAATAAGAGGAAAGTTCATATCACTTCAGGCCTATATGAACAAACAAGAGAGAGCCGAAGTAAAGCACTTAACTTCACACCTTAAGGAACTAGAAAAAGAAGAACAAAGACAACCCAAAACCAGCCGAAGAAAGGAGATAATAAAAATCAGAGCAGAAATAAATGAAATAGAGAACAGAAAAACTATAGAAAAAATCAATAAAACAAGGAGCTGGTTCTTTGAAAAGATCAACAAAATTGACAAACCCTTGGCAAGACTCACCAAGGAAAAAAGACACAGGACTCAAATAAATAAAATCCAAAATGAAAGAGGAGAGATCACCACAGACATCATAGAAATACAAAGAATTATTGTAGAATACTATGAAAAATTATATGCCACCAAATACAACAACCTAGAAGAAATGGATAAATTCCTAGAACAATACAACCTTCCTAGACTGAGTCATGAAGAAGCAGAAAGCCTAAACAGACCAATCAGCAGGGAGGAAATAGTAAAAACTATTAAAAATCTCCCCAAAAATAAAAGTCCAGGCCCAGACGGTTATACTAGTGAATTCTATCAAACATTCAAAGAAGACTTGGTTCCTATTCTACTCAAAGTCTTCCAAAAAATTGAAGAAGAAGCAATACTTCCAAACACATTTTATGAGGCCAACATAACCCTCATACCAAAACCTGGCAAGGATGGCACAAAGAAAGAAAACTATAGACCAATATCTCTAATGAATACAGATGCTAAAATACTAAACAAAATACTGGCAAACCGAATACAACAACATATTAAAAAAATAATACATCATGATCAAGTGGGATTCATCCCAGAATCTCAAGGATGGTTCAACATACGCAAAACGGTTAACGTAATACACCATATCAACAAAACAAAGAACAAAAACCACATGATCTTATCAATAGATGCAGAAAAGGCTTTTGATAAAATACAACACAATTTTATGTTTAAGACTCTCAACAAAATGGGTATAGAAGGAAAATATCTCAACATGATAAAGGCCATATATGATAAACCATCAGCCAACATCCTATTAAACGGCATAAAACTGAGGACTTTCTACCTTAAATCAGGAACAAGACAGGGTTGTCCACTCTCTCCACTCTTATTCAACGTGGTGCTAGAAGTTCTGGCCAGAGCAATCAGACAAGACAAAGAAATAAAAGGCATCCATATCGGAAAAGAAGAAGTAAAGCTATCACTTTTTGCTGATGATATGATCCTATACATCGAAAACCCGAAGGACTCCACAAAAAGATTATTAGAAACAATAAACCAATACAGTAAGGTCGCAGGATACAAAATTAACATACAAAAGTCCATAGCCTTTCTATATGCCAACAATGAAATATTAGAAAACGAACTCAAAAAAATAATCCCCTTCACGATTGCAACAAAAAAAATAAAATACCTAGGAATAAACATAACAAAGAACGTAAAGGACCTATATAATGAAAATTACAAAGCATTGTTAAGGGAAATCGAAAAAGATACAATGAGATGGAAAAATATTCCTTGTTCTTGGATAGGAAGAATAAATATAATCAAAATGGCCATATTACCCAAAGCAATATACAAATTTAATGCAATTTCCATCAAAATCCCTATGAGATTTTTTAAAGAAATGGAACAAAAAATCATCAGATTTATATGGAACTATAAAAAACCCCAAATAGCCAAAACAATCCTAAGGAAAAAGAATGAAGCTGGGGGCATTACAATACCTGACTTTAAACTATATTATAGGGCCACGATAATCAAAACAGCATGGTATTGGCAGAAAAATAGACACTCAGACCAATGGAACAGAATAGAAAGCCCAGAAATAAAACCACATATATATGGTCAAATAATCTTTGATAAAGGGGCCAACAACACACAATGGAGAAAAGAAAGCCTCTTCAACAAATGGTGTTGGGAAAACTGGAAAGCCACATGCAAAAGAATGAAACTCGACTACAGCCTGTCCCCGTGTACTAAAATTAATTCAAAATGGATCAAAGACCTAAATATAAGACCTGAAACAATAAAGTACATAGAAGAAGACATAGGTACTAAAATCATGGACCTGGGTTTTAAAGAACATTTTATGAACTTGACTCCAATGGCAAGAGAAGTGAAGGCAAAGATAAATGAATGGGACTACATCAGAATTAAAAGTTTTTGCTCAGCAAGAGAAACTGATATCAAAATAAACAGACAGCCAACTATATGGGAACTGATATTTTCAAATGACAGCTCAGATAAGGGCCTAATATCCAAAATTTACAAAGAACTCATAAAACTCAACAACAAACAAACAAGCAATCCAATAAAAAAATGGGAAGAGGACATGAACAGACACTTCTCCCAGGAAGAGATACAAATGGCCAACAGATATATGAAAAGATGCTCAGCTTCATTAGTTATTAGAGAAATGCAAATCAAAACTACAATGAGATACCACCTCACCCCTGTTAGATTAGCTATTATCAACAAGACGGGTAATAGCAAATGTTGGAGAGGCTGTGGAGAAAAAGGAACCCTCATCCACTGTTGGTGGGACTGTAAAGTAGTACAACCATTGTGGAGGAAAGTATGGTGGTTCCTCAAAAAACTGCAAATAGAACTACCTTATGACCCAGCAATCCCTCTACTGGGTATATACCCCAAAACCTCAGAAACATTGATACGTGAAGACACATGTAGCCCCATGTTCATTGCAGCACTGTTCACAGTGGCCAAGACATGGAAACAACCAAAAAGCCCTTCAATAGAAGACTGGATAAAGAAGATGTGGCACATATACACTATGGAATACTACTCAGCCATAAGAAATGATGACATCAGATCATTTACAGCAAAATGGTGGGATCTTGATAACATTATAAGGAGTGAAATAAGCAAATCAGAAAAAAACAAGAACTACATGATTCCATACATTGGTGGAACATAAAAATGAGACTAAGAGACATGGACAAGAGTGTGGTGGTTACCAAGGGTTGGGGGGGAGGGAGGACATGGGAGGGAGGGAGGGAGAGTTAGGGGGAGGGGGAGGGGCATAGAGAACTAGATAGAGGGTGACGGAGGACAATCTGACTTTGGGCGAGGGGTTTGCAACATAATTTGATGACAAAATGGCCTAGACATGTTTTCTTTGAATATGTGTACCCTGATTTATTAATGTCATCCCATTACCATTAATAAAAATTTATTAAAAAAAAAAAAAAAGAAAATAAATAAAGAGGAGAAAGCAGCATGGCAGTCTTTTGTGGCAGTTACAAAGAATTCCCGGGCAACAAAAAAGCAGAAAACTATGAACTTCTGGTTCAAAGGATGCTGTTGGCTTTCTGCAACATTGGATATAACATGAGTGTTAAGAGTCACTTCCTGAACAGTCACCTTGATAAGTTTCCTGAAAATCTTGGAGCTGTTAGTGATGAGCAGACTACTGCCGGAGCATCAAACGAGATTGTCCTCAACAAGTGCACAAACGCAAGTGCTACAAACACAAACTTTTGCCTGAATTAAATTTAAATACGTTTTGCACAAATTTTATGATTAAAATAAGTGTTTTAATATGTTCTATTTTGAAATTTTAGACAAATTCTGATGCAATCATATCTTTTAGTGTATTAGTGTATTTGCTACATTATATAAATTATTATATTTTCACAAAGATGATGCCCAAGAAGACATTCTACTTCATTATGTTAAACTAAATGTTGAAAATTTTACAATAATATGAAAACCTAAAATCTTGAATTGCAGAAAAGCTATAGCTTACAGAGAAAAACTAATGTCAGATTTGAGATCACCACACTCGAGTTAGGTAAGAATAAGTGTTTTTGTGGATGCAACAAAAATTTTGTTCCCCAGTGTAATGGAAGCAGCAGTGGAGGTAGGAGGGATGTCATTGGGTATTACAAATTTAAACAATGAGATAGATTCCACTAGGCTCTTATAAGACTGGCTTAGATGTTCTCAGAATGTGGGGACGAGGACCTCTAATTCATGCTGTTTGGAATGCAAAATCTCTGCTTTTGAAAATTCTTTGGGAGTGACGTCATGGAAATGGCACCGTGAGCAGTGCGTCCGACAGATCTCCCCAAAATCACAACAAATTTATCAACTAGAAACAGAAAAATTTATCCTTGGAGCATTCCGGAGTTCCACACAAACTGAAAGCGAAAGGACTGTTATCACTTGAATCTGAGAGATGAGGGTGTGGAGGAAGCTATCACAGGGACGTTCATTCAAGCCGCGGAGGGAATGCGCCTGTGGTGAGTCAGCCCACACTCGGGAGCGGCGAGCAGCCGCCGGTACACGCCCGGTCCGGTTGCAGAGCGAGCACCGCTAACGTTCCCAGCGGCCAGCGCACTGCGAGTGAGAGTCCCCAGCCACCGGTGCCTGGAGCACCCCATTAGCGCATGTGCCCTGGACATTCCACTCACCCAGAGTGCCCTACTGGCCTGCACACCCAGGGTGCCCCATTATCCTGCGCCCGGTGAGCCCCAGCCGCCAGCGGCGGGGCGAGCGGGAGAGGCGCCAGGGCGGTCTTCCCTACTTGGGAGATTCTCTCTGTGGGCGGGGCACCTCACCCAGCCATTCAAGCTAACAATCAAGCATTGGGGGAGGGGCGCTCAGGCAGCCTGAAATACCTTCGGGAGCACAGCTGCGGAACCAATCACTGAAATTAGCTTAACCCATGAAATCTGCGCACCCACGGGTTCTAATTGATAAGATCTCTCTCAGTTCAGTGATCCAAGACAAGAGGCATGATATTTTTTAGTGCCTCTCGCTAAAGGGGCGGGGGCAACTTCTGATTGATAGAGCCTTCATATTCAGGGATAAACGCTAACAAGAGGGACTTGGCAGATAATAAGATCTATACTACACTAGTCGCAAGCAGAGACTAATGCCTCTTCTTCCTAGCCAAAACAGGCTACAAAGTGTGGAAAGCCTGGGTTGAGTGGTCCAACTGAATGCTAGGCACTGAACAGTCACCTTGACAACAATTGACTCCCACCCCCGCCTGATTACACTGGAGGCTCTGACTGCCAGAGCCTTTCCCAAAGCCTTGTGCTGAGTGGGGATAGAGTGGGGATTTCCCAGCACTTTGAGCCTCTTACTCCCCAGGCAGAAGCAGTTGCAGCCTTATAGCTGGATCACCAGGCTGCTAATTCAGGAAGGGGGGACTAGGAGAGAGACTCCAGGAAAGCAAACTCTCTCATCGTTGGACCCTGCAAACGCCAACAAGCCTTGACTACCAGCAAGACTAAAGCCAATTATATGACATTGCCATAGAATTCCATCAACTGCAAATCCCTACCTAAGTGTGACACAGGGGCAGAGCCTGGGGTACAGGGTCACCGACCAGGAAGAGGGAGAGAAAAGAAAAAGGAAAAAGTTAACCTCTCAAAATCAAGAAAAATTCACAGACTTTACAACTTGTTCCACTAATTTTTTTTGTTGTTGTTTGTTTCTTCTGTCTTATTGCCTTTATTATTATTATTTCTATTTCCTCCACCTCGGTCCTTCTATTCTCTGCCCATCTTATGCTTCCCTTTTCTTGAACTACACTACCCATGAGTGTTACATTTTATTTTTCTTCTTCATCCTCACCCTCCTTTAAGGTTATACTCCAAAACACTTAACTCTCACTCTCCTCTCTTTTGTTTTTTTTTTTGTTTTGCTTTATTTTGTTTTTTTCTCTTCCTTTTTTTTTCTTCCTTTGTTTTTCTCTTTTTCTTATTTTTTCTATTCGTTTTTTCTTTTCTCATTTTACTTTCCTTTCATTTAATCCTCAATCACGAACAAATTAGTTAATTTGGGACTCAAGGTTTTTTTTTTGGCTTTATTTTTCTTTTTCGCTTTTGTTTTTGTTTTTTTTTGTTTGTTTATTTTTGTGGCATTTTGGGTACTTTTTACGTTGCTTTTTAACTCACTAGCATTCCTCCCAACCCAAGGTCTACATTGTATTTAGTCTTCGCTCCACTTAATACAACAGATTTTTACTTATTATTTTTATTTTTTCTTCTTTATTATTCTTTTTTTTCCTCCTTTTTTCTGGTTCCCTCTTATCCCTCTCATTATATCTCTTAGTTGACCATCACTTACAAGCAAATCATCTTATGCTTGTCTGAGATTTTCTTCCTTTTCTTTTTGCATTTAGTAGGTCCCTACTCCCTTTTTTTACCCCTTGAACTCTTCACCCCAAATCAGGCTCTCCATTATAGGCAGTTTTTGTTCCATTTAGCATAATATAATTCACAGGTCATCACGATATTTCCCTGAGGAGGGGAGAGGAGGGAAAGAGAAGAAAGAAAAAAGGGGGAAATAATAAATTATTACTGTTTTTTTTTGTGGGGTGTTTTACCTTTTTTTTTTTTTTTACTTTTTACTCTTTATTAATTCTAATTAGTACTATCAACAAGACCACCCTTAGATGCCAATAAGAAAGAGGAAATTGAATATTATGGATAAAAAAGAAAGAGAGGTAACACAAATAGATGTGGAAAAATCTATGGAGAAAAGACTTAACATATTGGAAGCCTTGGAGCTAAATGACAGAGAATTTAAAATAGAAATTTTAAAAATACTCAGAGATATACAAGAAAACACAGAAAGGCAATTTAGGGAGATCAGAAAACAACTCAATGAACACAAAGAATATATTACCAAGGAAATTGAAACTATAAAAACAAATCAAACAGAAATGAAAAACTCAATTCACGAGCTGAAAAACGAGGTAACAAGCTTAGCTAACAGAACAGCCCAGATAGAAGATAGGATTAGTGAAATAGAAGACAAACAACTTGAGGCACAACAGAGAGAAGAAGAAAGAGACTCAAAAATAATAAAAAACGAGAAAGCCCTACAGGAATTGTCTGACTCCATCAGAAAGAATAACATAAGAATAATAGGTATATCAGAGGGAGAAGAGAAAGAAAATGGAATGGAGAATATACTCAAACAAATAATAGACGAGAACTTCCCAAGCCTGTGGAAAGAACTAAAGCCTCAAATTCAAGAAGCAAACAGAACACCGAGTTTTCTTAACCCCAACAAACCCACTCCAAGGCACATCATAATAAAGATGACACAAACCAATGACAAAGAAAAAATTCTCATGGCAGCCAGGGAAAAGAAGAGTACAACATATAAAGGAAGGCCTATTAGATTATCATCAGATTTCTCAGCAGAAACTCTACAAGCTAGAAGAGAGTGGACCCCAGTATTTAAAGCCCTGAAAGAGAGGAACTTTCAGCCAAGAATACTATACCCATCAAAGCTATCCTTCAAGTACAAAGGAGATATAAAAACATTCACAAATACAGAAAAGATGAGAGAATTTATCAGCAGAAAGCCCCCACTCCAGGAAATACTAAGGGGGGTTTTCCAACCAGATTCAAAGAACAAAAGAAAACAACACCACAAGTAACAGCTCCACCAAGAACACAATAAAACCAAACTTAAACTGTGACAACAAAGGAAAAAAACGGGGGAGAGGATGGAGATTAACAGTAGCAAAGGACGATGAAGTACAGAAATACTCATAAGATAGGGTACTACAATGAATATGGTAGGTACCCTTTTCATTACTTGATGGTAACCACCCTTGAAAAAACCACCACAAAAACACTTGACTTAAAAAAGGTAGCAACAGAGAAAAGAAGTATGAAACACAAACAAACAAAAACAAATGATAGAAAAACAAAAGAGAAGAATCAAACAAGATACAAAACTAACAGAAAGCAATTTATAAAATGGCAGTAGGGAACCCACAAGTGTCAATAATTACACTAAATGTAAATGGATTAAACTTACCAATAAAAAGACACAGAGTAGCAGAATGGATTAAAAAAGAAAATCCAACTATATGGTGCCTACAAGAAACACATCTAAGCAACAAGGATAAAAACAAATTCAAAGTGAAAGGCTGGAAAACAATACTCCAAGCAAACAACACCCCAAAAAAAGCAGGTGTAGCAATAGTCATATCTAATAATGCTGACTACAAGACAGAAAAAGTACTCAGAGACAAAAATGGTCATTTCATAATGATTAAGGGGAAGTTGAATCAAGAAGACATAACAATCCTTAATATATATGCACCAAACCAAGGAGCACCAAAATATATAAGACAGCTACTTATTGACCTTAAAACGAAAACTAACAAAAATACAATCATACTTGGAGACCTCAATACACTGCTGACAGCTCTAGATCGGTCATCCAAACAGAGAATCAATAAAGATATAGTGGCCTTAAACGAAATACTAGAACACGTGGATATGATAGACATCTACAGGACACTTCATCCCAAAGCGACAGAGTATACATTTTTCTCTAGTGTACATGGAACATTCTCAAGAATTGACCATATGTTGGGCCACAAAGACAATATCAGCAAATTTAGAAAAATTGAAATTGTACCAAGCATATTTTCTGATCATAAAGCCTTGAAACTAGAATTCAACTGCAAAAAAGAGGGGGAAAAACCCACAAAAATGTGGAAACTAAACAACATACTTCTAAAAAATGAATGGGTCAAAGAAGAAATAAGCGCAGAAATCAAAAGATATATACAGACAAATGAAAATGAAAATACGACATATCAGAATCTCTGGGATGCAGCAAAAGCAGTAATAAGAGGAAAGTTCATATCACTTCAGGCCTATATGAACAAACAAGAGAGAGCCGAAGTAAAGCACTTAACTTCACACCTTAAGGAACTAGAAAAAGAAGAACAAAGACAACCCAAAACCAGCCGAAGAAAGGAGATAATATAAATCAGAGCAGAAATAAATGAAATAGAGAACAGAAAAACTATAGAAAAAATCAATAAAACAAGGAGCTGGTTCTTTGAAAAGATCAACAAAATTGACAAACCCTTGGCAAGACTCACCAAGGAAAAAAGACACAGGACTCAAATAAATAAAATCCAAAATGAAAGAGGAGAGATCACCACAGACATCATAGAAATACAAAGAATTATTGTAGAATACTATGAAAAATTATATGCCACCAAATACAACAATCTAGAAGAAATGGATAAATTCCTAGAACAATACAACCTTCCTAGACTGAGTCATGAAGAAGCAGAAAGCCTAAACAGACCAATCAGCAGGGAGGAAATAGAAAAAAACTATTAAAAATCTCCCCAAAAATAAAAGTCCAGGCCCAGACGGTTATACTAGTGAATTCTATCAAACATTCAAAGAAGACTTGGTTCTTATTCTACTCAAAGTCTTCCAAAAAATTGAAGAAGAAGCAATACTTCCAAACACATTTTATGAGGCCAACATAACCCTCATACCAAAACCTGGCACGGATGGCACAAAGAAAGAAAACTACAGACCAATATCTCTAATGAATACAGATGCTAAAATACTAAACAAAATACTGGCAAACCGAATACAACAACATATTAAAAAAATAATACATCATGATCAAGTGGGATTCATCCCAGAATCTCAAGGATGGTTCAACATACGTAAAACGGTTAACGCAATACACCATATCAACAAAACAAAGAACAAAAACCACATGATCTTATCAATAGATGCAGAAAAGGCTTTTGATAAAATACAACACAATTTTATGTTTAAGACTCTCAACAAAATGGGTATAGAAGGAAAATATCTCAACATGATAAAGGCCATATATGATAAACCATCAGCCAACATCATATTAAACGGCATAAAACTGAGGACTTTCTACCTTAAATCAGGAACAAGACAGGGTTGTCCACTCTCTCCACTCTTATTTAACGTGGTTCTAGAAGTTCTGGCCAGAGCAATCAGACAAGACAAAGAAATAAAAGGCATCCATATCGGAAAAGAAGAAGTAAAGGTATCACTTTTTGCTGATAATATGATCCTATAGATCGAAAACCTGAAGGACTCCACAAAAAGATTATTAGAAACAATAATCCAATACAGTAAGGTCGCAGGATACAAAATTAACATACAAAAGTCCATAGCCTTCATATATGCCAACAATGAAATATTAGAAAACGAACTCAAAAAAATAATCCCCTTCACGATTGCAACAAAAAAATAAAATACCTAGGAATAAACATAACAAAGAATGTAAAGGACGTATATAACGAAAACTACAAGGCATTATTAAGAGAAATAGAAAAAGACACAATGAGATGGAAAAATATTCCTTGTTCTTGGATAGGAAGAATAAATATAATCAAAATGGCCATATTACCCAAAGCAATATATAAATTTAATGCAATTCCCATCAAAATTCCTATGAGATTTTATAAAGAAATGGAACAAAAAATCATCAGATTTATATGGAACTATAAAAAACCCTGAATAGCCAAAACAATCCTAAGGAAAAAGAATGAAGCTGGGGGCATTACAATAGCTGACTTTAAACCATATTATAGGGCCATGATAATCAAAACAGCATGGTATTGGCAGAAAAATAGACACTCAGACCAATGGAACAGAATAGAAAGCCCAGAAATAAAACCACATATATATGGTCAAATAATCTTTGATAAAGGGGCCAACAACACACAATGGAGAAAAGAAAGCCTCTTCAACAAATGGTGTTGGGAAAACTGGAAAGCCACATGCAAAAGAATGAAACTCGACTACAGCCTGTCCCCGTGTACTAAAATTAATTCAAAATGGATCAAAGACCTAAATATAAGACCTGAAACAATGAAGTACATAGATGAAGATATAGGTACTAAAATCATGGACCTAGGTTTTAAAGAACATTTTATGAACTTGACTCCAATGGCAAGAGAAGTGAAGGCAAAGATAAATGAATGGGACTACATCAGAATAAAAAGTTTTTGCTCAGCAAGAGAAACTGATATCAAAATAAACAGACAGACAACTAAATGGTAAATGATATTTTCAAACAACAGCTCAGATAAGGGCCTAATATCCAAAATTTATAAAGAACTCATAAAACTCAACAACAAACAAACCAACAATCCAATAAAAAAATGGGAAGAGGACATGAACAGACACTTCTCCCAGGAAGAGATACAAATGGCCAACAGATATATGAAAAGATGCTCAGCTTCATTAGTTATTAGAGAAATGCAAATCAAAACTACAATGAGATACTACCTCACCCCTGTTAGATTAGCTATTATCAACAAGACGGGTAATAGCAAATGTTGGAGAGGCTGCGGAGAAAAGGGAACTCTCATCCACTGTTGGTGGGACTGTAAAGTAGTACAACCATTATGGAGGAAAGTATGGTGGTTCCTCAAAAAACTGAAAATAGAACTACCTTATGACCCAGCAATCCCTCTACTGGGTATATACCCCAAAACCTCAGAAACATTGATACGTAAAGACACATGTAGCCCCATGTTCATTGCAGCACTGTTCACAGTGGTCAAGACATGGAAACAACCAAAAAGCCCTTCAATAGAAGACTGGATAAATAAGATGTGGCACATATACACTATGGAATACTACTCAGCCATAAGAAATGATGACATCAGATCATTTACAGCAAAATGGTAGGATCTGGATAACATTATAAGGAGTGAAATAAGTAAATCAGAAAAAAAGAAGAACTACATGATTCCATACATTGGTGGAACATAAAAAATGAGACTAAGAGACATGGACAAGGGTGTGGTGGTTACCAGGGGTGGGGAGAGGGAGGACATGGGAGGGAGGGAGGGAGAGAGTTAGGGGGAGGGGGAGGGGCACAGAGAACTAGATAGAGGGTGGCGGAGGACAATCTGACTTTGGGCGAGGGGTATGCAACATAATTTAATGACAAAATAACCTAGACATGTTTTCTTTGAATATATGTACCCTGATTTATTAATCTCATCCCATTACCATTAATAAAAATTTATTATAAAAAAAAGAAAAGAAAATTCTTTGGTAGTTTCTTACAAAACTAAATACACTTTTTTTTTGTGAAACAATACAGAAATCTCAGTCCTAGCTGTTTACCTAAAGCAATCACTGTGTCCAAATGAGTATATGCACAGAAAGTTTATTGCTCTTTCATTCATGTTAAAACTTAAAAAAGAACTGCTAAGTTCTTTCATAGATGAATAAATAAACAAGCTTTGGCCCATGAACAAAGTAGAATATAATTAGTCATATAAATGAATAATTTGTCATGCCACTGAAGGACATGACATGGAGGAACTGAACACGTATATTTCTATGTGAAAGTAGCCAATCTGAAAAGTTGGAACTGGGAGAGGTGGAAGATCAGGGTCCAGAGTGGGGTTTGGACCCTGAGCAAGTGTTTGTGCAGGGTGCTATATCTCCGGTATCTACCCGAGGGTGTGCATGCTCCTGGGTTCTTCAGCTTTGAGTGTTGCTCTCCCTGCTTCTTGTATGTTTCTTGTGTCTTTTGGCTAAAGCTCCCTACTTCTAAACTCTCATTTCCTCAGCTGTAGTAGTTGCTTGGGTCCAACGTGGAGCTTGCCCAGCCTCTAGAAAGAGAAAGATTTGCATAGACTTCCCCCCTCTGTGTCAGGGGGACATATAAGAAGTGTAAAGGCTTAGACCTGGCTGTGGGGTTCAGGAAGCAGAGTCTGGGGCGTCTGCACCATGGATTGGGCTCCACTCCTCCTTGCCCTCCTGGTTCACTGTACAGGTGGAGCCTGAGGGAATTTTGGGAGGGCACCTGATTGTCACCTGGGAGGATGACCTCTCCCCCCTTCCTGGGAAAGGGGTCTGTTCTGTCCTCCCTGATCTCTGTGTTGCTCCCTCCTTGCAGGGTCCTGGGCCCAGTTTGTGCTGACTCAGCCCCGCTCTGTGTCAGGGTCTCCTGGACAGAAGGTCACCATCTCCTGCACCCGCAGCAGCGGCAACATTGGGGACTACTATGTGCACTGGTACCAGGAGCGCCCGGGCGGTGCCCCCACCACCATGATCTATGATGATGATGATAGATCCTCTTGGGTTCTGGATTGGTTCTTGGGTCCATTGACAGCTCCTCCAATGCTGCATTCCTGACCATCTCTAGGCTGCAGCCCAAGGGCGAGGCCGACTACTACTGTCAGTCTTATGATAGCAGCGGCAGCAGCTACAATCACACAGTGCTCCAGACTCATGGGGAAGTGAAATCTAAATTTCCCAGAGCCTCCTCGTCCTGGGTCTGCCCTCACAGATGCCCATCATGGAAGGGTGCTCTTTTCTGTCTCTGACTGTTGTTATTTAATCACAGATAAAGACATATACACTAAGGACATAATTAGGAGATAATATTCAGTAATACAGATGGAGATGCATACACATCACCAAATGGTGTTAATTGCAGGAGTACAATACAGTACAAGGTGCTGTATTGAATATCAGTCAATGTCATCTACTCTATTAACAGACTCACAAAGAAAAGTCATAACAACTTGTCATTTAATTTGAAAAAAGCACATGGCAGAAGTCAGAAGGGAGCAACCATGGCTACATAAAGGTGAAATGCAGCAAATTGCTTTCCCTGGGGTGTGCCACATGGTCTGCACATTGGGCCTCACCACTACTAATTCAATACAGCCTGGGATGTTTGAGACAGAATCGTGAAGCAGGAAAATATGATATATGAAAGGTCCAAAGTCTAAATAGAGAAGGATACAGCTGTCCTTATTATAAAGTGAAAGGACAATTTACATAGAAAGTGCCAAGGAAGATTACACAGGGGTGGGCCCAAGTTGGTTAAATGTCCAGTCATCACCTATTCTACTAACCAATGTCACCACATTACATTTAATGAAATGAAAAAAAAAGAACTGCCTAGTGCAAGTTAGCTGTGTGTATAGCTACTCACTTTTCAATGAACTAAAAGTCTGTTGCATAAGCAATTGTCAAATGATGTTACATGCAGATCTCAAAATGGTGGCATGTGATCACTGAAATTCAGTATTCAAATTCTCAACCCCAAAATTGCTGTGGGAAATCTCATGAAGGAAGAGCAATGGGTTTGGGAGCTCTGTGTTAATGGAAGAGATGATTATGTGCTGGAGAAAGAGCAGGGAGGATGCTGAGACATAATTAGATGAAAACGTATGTGCTGGTCTATACTCTGTTCTAAACAAATGCGGCTTATCATGACCTGCACAGCTGCAAAATTTGAGATTTCTTGCACTTGGTTCACTGTTTGTATTAGCACAATGCCTTTAGCAAATTATTAAGAACATTAAAACACCAATCACTTTATGTGAGAACTGATGAAATTCATATCTTCAATATACAAGAGTTTTGGGATAATAAAAGTTATATATATATATATATATGCTAAGTCATACCTGAATGATGTGATATGGTTATGGGTATTTGTGTTGATATCATTCACTGAGGAAGTGGGATGAGAGGTGAGGATGGCTGGAAGATTAGAGAAGATGATTCCTATTGATCATGACTGAAGTTGGATGATCGCTGCACAGAGTTCATTGAGCAGGTCCCTATTGTTTTTGTACCATCAGAAAAGTCCACAACAAAAAAATGTGTTTAAAAACTTTATTCGTATCTATGATGATGTGTCTGCCCTTTTTTATTCTTTATTTAAAAATATTTTGATATTTTAAATTTAAGTGAGAAGAGGGGACATAGAGTCTAGCATGTGCCCTAACCTGGATCCCCCCAGCAACCCCCATCTTGGGTTGATGCTCTGCTTATCTGAGACCATGCTCAATGAGCTATCTTCAGTGCCTGAAGCAGAGGCTCCATGGAGCCAACGTCACTATGTGGGTCCAACGCATTCAGATCAATCATGGCATGGCTGAGGGAGGAAAAGAGACAGAGAGATAGAAGGGGAAGGGAGAAGGGTGGAGAAGTGGATGGTTGGCTCTCCTGTGTGCACTGACTGGGAATTGAACCCCAGACTTACACAGGCCAGGTGGATACTCTACCACTGAGCCAGTAGGCCAGGGCCTGCCCTTCCTTAACAAATGCTAAGAGTTGCCAACATGTATGCTTCTGCCATGATTTCAAGTTGAAGCCCATCTCCTTCCAACAGACAGAGGAGGAACTATTGGGAAGGTCTCAGTAGGGACAAAGCTCAGGAATTCTGGGCACAGAGGAGAAGGGAGGCTGGAGCATTGAGGGCAGGGGATGGGGCTGCCCAGAGGGTATGAAGGAGCCTGGATGACCATGAAAGAGCATGTCAGTGGGCTAATGAGTAGGATTTTATACAAAAAGAATTAGGAGCAACTGAAGGACTTTCAGTCATTGGGTGACCCTCTTATATGGGTAAGAAAGATCCTGCTGAGTGCTGTGAGGAGAGAGTGCCCTAGCGATCAGGTGATTCAACTCCTAGATTATGTAGTAAAGGTTTAAAAAATCTGTAGCCATCTATCTATACAGATCATGTGAGAGTACATACTGGGCACACGGAGAAAATAGTATTTTTATCCAATGTGTAATCAGACATCAACACATATGCAGTATGAACTAAAAATTTATACTGGTGTTCGTAATACACTGAAAATAATTAGCATAAAAATGAGATGATGAAAATAATATATAAATAAATTAGAGAATACCTAGGACAAAGTCCCACGAAGAAATATATGACACAATTATGCATAAAACTGCAGATTTTACTTACAGAGATAAAATTAACTTCAAATTATAGGTAGAAATGTTACACAGTTCACTGGCAAGTGTTACGTGTGCAAAATCTATCAATTCTCTGAGTGTAAATTATTTGGAATTAAGTGTCTATAGAACTTAACAACAATGGTGTATTTTTTGGCATTTTTATTGAACTGCTATTTTTATAAAACATATCATGGAAGGCTTTTATTTCCTGGAATGTGTATTCTACACTGTTCCCTCTGAAGAGCCCTTGCATAATATTAAAAAGCAGATCAGCTCCCCTGCTCTGTTCTCTGACACCTGACCTGATGCCCAAGTAGACCATTTCATATTTGTAGATACTACGGGGGGAGGGAAGGATTGACAACTTAAGTGTCCATATGAAGGATGGGGCATAAGTAGGTTTACAGTTGTGAGTATGCAAAACAGTTTATTCTTGTATTATTATTTATTGATTATCATAGTTATTAATTATTGTGTTATTTTTCATAAGAACAACTGTAAACCTATTTTGGACCCACCATGTATGTATGTATTTAGAAATCTCACCAAACAGGACTCCTTGTAGGAGTGAGAAATAACAGTGATCTTCTACAGTGCATCAAAATCAGTTTCTGTAAATGACACCACAGCTGTGTGAACAGAGAAAGGGACCTGGTGAGCTGCAGAAACCAGCTGGGTTCTCAGGGTTTTGAGTCACAGGGAGGTGTGTGTTCTGTGATCAGCAGGGGGCACTTTGGGACTTTCCTGCGGTTTCCACCTATATCCTCTGTGATGACTATTCATGCAATATAGTTGAGGCTGCAGGCTGGGCCATGTGTTCCCTGATGGAGACTCAGCAATTGGTACCTCTGTCCTTACAGAGTCCCCTGAGCAGAGACCTATGTGTGGTCTCAGCAGGCGCTTTCTCCCAGGGCTCTTCCAAGAGGTGAAGCCAATCACCTTCCTCCTCAGTGTGGGGTGTGAGCTGAGCTCAGCACCAGGGCTCAGGGAGGGGCTGGGCGGTCACTGAGGGACCCACACTTACATGAACAGCCCCTCCTCTGGCAGAGGGGGGAGAAGAAAAGGAAGCCTGGGGCAGCCCAGCCCCACTGTGGGCTCAGGGCTGTGAGCACCATGGCCTGGACCCCTCTCCTCCTCGTACTCCTCTCTCACTGTACAGGTGGGAACAGGTCCTGAGGACCAGGCCTCAGTTTCCAAGTTTATTCCCTTCATGCTCAATCTCCTGAGAATCTTTTTCTGGTTCCTGCTCCATCACTGATAATTGTCTGTGTTTGCAGATTCCCTGTCCCAGCCTGTGCTACCTCAGCCACCCTCCCTCTCTGCATCTCCTGGGGCATCAGCCAGATTCACCTACACCCTGAGCAGTGGCTTCAGTGTTGGCGATTATACTATATTCTGGTACCAGCAGAAGCCAGGGAGCCCTCCCCGATATCTCCTGAGTTACTACTCAGACTCAGTTAAGGATCAGGGCTCCGGGGTTCCTAGCCGCTTCTCTGGATCCAAAGACTCCTCAGCCAATGCAGGGCTCCTGTTCATCTCTGGGCTCCAGCCTGAAGACGAGGTGGACTATTACTGTGCTGCAGATCTTGGTAGTGGGAGCAGCATTAATTATTCACAGTGTCTCAGATGACGAGGAAGTAAGACAAAGATCCCTGGACCAGAGACTAGGGCACAGAACCTCACTGAAGTGAGAAGCTTGTATAGAGGCAATTTTAAGGCAGGCCCCTCTGCAGGAAGATACAACAATGACAGGGGAAAAGTGTAACACACAGTGAGGAGTGAGAACCCTGAGCATCCCAGTAGCACATATGCTGATAAGATCAAAGAGCCCAACTAACTGCCCATAGTGCCAGCAGTAAATTTTAAGAAGAATAAATTGCTGCAAACCAGCACAGCTAGTAATTCCAGGTCCTGAGTGGGAACAGCGCAGAATTAAGAAAATAGGATTAGAGATAAAGGATGGGCTCGGGAGGCCTCTGCAATGCTGATGGCAAGAATAGAGAGTGATGAACACCCCCTTGCTGCTTTATTTATAGGGCAAAGTGAGGCCATTAGCAAATCAGAGATCTCTGATCACATTTCCAAGGCAACTCAAGAATTGTACCAAGTGCAGAAAACCCCCAGCATACATAACATCTTAACTTCACAAGACAAAAGATAAAAGAAACTTGCCTCCAGTCTTTCTTGGGGACATGGAGGGTAGGATGGGTATACACTGTCCAGCACCCCAGTTTAACAGCCTTTAGCAACTTCACAGAACAAGTGAGGTGGGAGGTTGGGCAGACTTTCAACTTACTGCTAGTTTCCCACACCTCTGTCCCCCCAAAATTTAAACTGCAAAGACCCTGTTGGCTTTCAGTCCCCAACAATAAATTTATCTAATAAAAACCTCAGTTCTTTCCTACTCTTCTGTCTCTTTTCTACTCAGACAAATCACTTCTGACACATCTGGTACTAAATGCACGAAGATCTTTCTTGACCACAAGCAATTCTCTGCAACTCCAGCTGGATGTCCTACAGCATACACAACTCTAACACTGTCTGCTCAGAGGGTCGGAGCCACAGTTAAAGGGCTCATTTCAACAAGTCTGCCCACAATTTAGGTGCCAGTCAAAAGCAGCAGTTCCCCAGGTTAAATACAGAGATGACTTAATAGTTTTTTGTTTGCAATAGTCTTCTGACTAAGGTATAAAGCATCAAATGAAGTGTGGGGAAATGATTGACAAAAATAACATTTTTTACTTTCTGAACATTTTGAGTTTGAGATTCTGAGTTCATTCTAGAGCAGTTGTTAAGAAAGAGCTTTGGCCTCATGGTCCAGGGAGTAGGAGAGTGTCATAATCTTGAGTTCTAGATGGCTTAATAATTTGTTTATGAATTACTGGTAATAGGACTACAAAGTGCCTAGTACAATGGATGGATTACATGGGTGCATGTTGAAACCATGAAGAAGGAGGTAATTGACCTTCAAGTAGTTATAAAAGAAACCACAAGGAGCAGGTAGTTGGTGGAATAAATTCTGAGGACAAAAGACAACTTTAATGAGTATCCTCTTATTTTTCAGTGAACTGAGAGTCTGTCAGATACAGTAAATTGCCAACTGATGTTACATACAGATCTGAAAACCTACCATGTGATCTATGAAATTTAATATTCACTATGTTGAATATTAAATTCAACATACCCCAGATGCTGAAAATTACCATACCTCACTTCTGTGGGTTTATGTAGAGACACCAAGTCCAGATGAATGTTGAAGGGTTTTATTAAAGGAGGAGATTTGTTAAATATGCCGGCCACATATGACTGACACGGGGCATTTTCAGACCCAAATTGTGTGCGCCAAATACATCTCAGGGGCTGGTTATATACCCTTGATCACATAGAGGCTGAGGAGAGCATGACATCATGGCATAAGGTTACAACATTTGTTTAGGGGATACACAAGAACATTAAGACTTTCAAGGTAACACAATCAGAGATACTTAAAATCTTTCAGGGTTCATTTTCCCTCCTTTGCCTAGAGGCATGTTACTCTCAGGGTTCCAGGAAGGGGGAAGGAACTACAATCAATGTAGGGTGGTATGTAAATGCTGTCTCCCAGTGAAAGAGATGAAGTTTCTCAGTTAACCTTTATTTTAGTTTTAAAACTAAATGACCCATTTTTCTTGCAAGCCAGAAACTTCTACATTCTTCTCCCACCCTCCCCAAAGGAAGGATGGAACAGGAAAGCCTGACCATTCCTCCTAGAATATCAATATTAGTTTTGCAGCTTTTTGATACCTTACTACAACTCCCAAACTTAACCCTCTCTAAGGACTCTGGTGGGAAATCCTAAGAAAGAAGAGTAATAGGTTTGTAGTGAGAGAGGAGAAACTAGAAGAATGCAGAAAAAAGGGTCCTGCAATGTTTGTGATCTTATGCTCAAGCCAGTGACCTCAGTGTTTTGGATTGAGGAACCAAGGGCAGACAGATATAAGTTTAAAAAATAACAAACCACAGTTGTCCTTGCTTGTTATCAGTTCCCTGAAATGAATTCACAGCACCATCAAGAAGAACGAGCAATATAATTGTCAAGGGCAGACCCTCTAGCCTCCTCTCTCTCTTTTTTTTTTATTAATTTTAATACGGTGACATTGATAAATCAGGGTACATATGTTGAGAAAAAACATCTCCAGATTATTTTGACATTTGATTATGCTGTATACCCCTCACCCAAAGTCAAATTGTCTTCCATCACCTTATCTGGTTTTCTTTGTGCCCCTCCCCTCCCCCAGCCCCTCTCTCCTTCCTTGCCCCATTCTCCCCTCCCCCCACCCCCACCCCTGTTACCATCACATTCTTTTTTTTTTTTTTTTTTTTAATTTTAGTATTTATAATTTTATTTTTTTAATGGGGTGACATCAATAAATCAGGATACATATATTCAAAGATAACAAGTCCAGGTTATCTTGTCGTTCAATTATGTTGCATACCCACCACCCAAAGTCAGATTATCCTCTGTCACCTTCTATCTTGTTTTCTTTGTGCCCCTCCCACCCCCTATCCCTCTCCCATTCCCCCCTCCCCCCGTAACCACCACACTCTTATCAATGTCTCTTAGTTTCACTATTATGTCCCACCTACGTATGGAATAATACAGTTCCTGTTTTTTTCTGATTTACTTATTTCGCTTCGTATCATGTTATCAAGATCCCACCATTTTGCTGTAAATGTTCCGAAGTCATCATTTCTTATGGCTGAGTAGTATTCCATAGTGTATATGTGCCACATCTTCTTTATCCAGTCATCTATTGATGGGCTTTTTGGTTGTTTCCATGTCCTGGCCACTGTGAACAATGCTGCAATAAACATGGGGCTGCATGTGTCTTTACGTATCAATGTTTCTGAGTTTTGAGGATATATACCCAGTAGAGGGATTGCTGGGTCATAAGGTAGTTCTATTTGCAGTTTTTTGAGGAACCACCATACTTTCTTCCATAATGGTTGTACTACTTTACATTCCCACCAACAGTGTATGAGGGTTCCTTTTTCTCCACAGCCTCTCCAACATTTGCTATTACCTGACTTGCTAATAACAGCTAATCGAACAGGTGTGAGGTGGTATCTCATTGCCGTTTTGATTTGCATTTCTCTAATAGCTAAAGAAGATGAGCATCTTTTCATATATCTGTTGGCCATTTGTATTTCTTCCTGGGAGAAGTGTCTATTCATATCCTCTTCCCATTTTTTTATTGGACTGTTTGTTTGTTTGTTGTTGAGTTTTATGAGTTCTTTGTATATTTTGGATATTAGGCCCTTATCTGAGCTGTTGTTTGAAAATATCATTTCCCATTTAGTTGGCTTTCTGTTTATTTTGTTATCAGTTTCCCTTGCTGAGCAAAAACTTCTTAGTCTGATGTAGTCCCATTCATTAATTTTTGCCTTCACTTCTCTTGCCATTGGAGTCAAATTCATAAAATGCTCTTTAAAACCCAGGTCCATGAGTTGAGTACCTATGTCTTCTTCTATGTACTTAATTGTTTCAGGTCTTATGTTTAGATCTTTGATCCATTTTGAGTTAATTTTTGTACAGGGGGAGAGACTGTAGTCCAGTTTCATTCTTTTGCATGTGGCTTTCCAGTTTTCCCAGCACCATTTATTGAAGAGGCTTTCTTTTCTCCATTGTGTGTTGTTGGCCCCTTTATCAAAAATTATTTGACTATATATATGTGGTTTTATTTCTGGACTTTCTATTCTGTTCCATTGGTCTGAGTGTCTATTTTTCTGCCAATACCATGCTGTTTTGATTGTCGTGGCCCTATAATAGAGTTTGAAGTCAGGTATTGTTATGCCCCCAGCTTCATTCTTTTTCTTTAGGATTGCTTTGGCTATTCGGGGTTTTTTATAGTTCCATATAAATCTGATGATTTTTTGCTCTATTTCTTTAAAAAATGTCATTGGAATTTTGATGGGAATTGCATTAAATTTGTATATTGCTTTGGGTAATATAGCCATCTTGATTATATTTATTCTTCCTAGCCAAGAACAAGGTATATTCTTCCATCTCATTATATCTTTTTCGATTTCCCTTAACAATGGTTTATAGTTTTCATTATATAAGTCCTTTACATTCTTTGTTATGTTTATTCCTAAGTATTTTATTTTCTTTGTTGCAATCGTGAAGGGGATTATTCTTTTGAGTTCCTTCTCAGTTGTTTCATTGTTGGCATATAGAAAGGCTATTGACTTCTGTATGTTAATTTTGTATCCTGCGACCTTACTGTATTGGCTTATTGTTTCTAGTAATCTTTTTGTGGATTCTTTGGGGTTTTCGATGTATAGGATCATATCATCTGCAAAAAGTGATACCTTTACTTCTTCTTTTCCGATATGGATGCCTTTTATTTCTTTGTCTTGTCTGATTGCTCTGGCTAGAACCTCTAGTACCACATTAAATAAGAGTGGAGAGAGTGGACAACCCTGTCTTGTTCCTGATTTAAGGGGGAAAGCCTTCAGTTTAGTGCCATTTAATATGATGTTAGCTGATGGTTTATCATATATGGCCTTTATCATGTTGAGATATTTTCCTTCTATACCCATTTTGTTGAGAGTCTTAAACATAAAATTGTGTTGTATTTTATCGAAAGCCTTTTCTGCGTCTATTGATAAGATCATGTGGTTTTTGTTCTTTGTTTTGTTGATATGGTGTATTACATTAACCGTTTTACGTATGTTGAACCATCCTTGAGATTCTGGGATGAATCCCACTTGATCATGATGTATTATTTTTTTAATATGTTGTTGTATTCGATTTGCTAGTATTTTGTTTAGTATTTTAGCATCTGTATTCATTAGAGATATTGGTCTGTAGTTTTCTTTTTTTGTGCCATCCTTGCCTGGTTTTGGTATGAGGGTTATGTTGGCCTCATAAAATGTGTTTGGAAGTATTGCTTCTTCTTCAATTTTTTGGAAGACTTTGAGTAGAATAGGAACCAAGTCTTCTTTGAATGTTTGATAAAATTCGCTGGTATAGCCGTCAGGGCCTGGACTTTTATTTTTGGGGAGGTTTTTAATGGTTTTTTCTATTTCTTCTCTACTGATAGGTCTGTTTAGGCTTTCTGCTTCTTCTTGACTCAGTCTAGGAAGGTTGTATTGTTCTAGGAATTTATCCATTTCTTCTAGGTTGTTGAATTTAGTGGCATAAAGTTTTTAATAGTATTCTACAATAATTCTTTGTATAGCTACGGTGTCCGTGGTGATTTCTCCTCTTTCATTTTGGATTTTGTTTATATGAGTTCTTTCTCTTTTTTCCTTGGTAAGTCTTGCCAAGGGTTTGTCAATTTTGTTGATCTTTTCAAAGAACCAGCTCCTTGTTCTATTAATTTTTTCTATAGTTTTTCTGTTCTCTAATTCATTTATTTCTGCTCTGATTTTTATTATCTCCTTTCTTCGGCTGGTTTTGGGTTGTCTTTGTTCTTCTTTTTCTAGTTCCTTAAGGTGGGAAGTTAAGTGGTTCACTTGGGCTCTCTCTTGTTTGTTCATATATGCCTGAAGTGATATGAACTTCCCTCTTATCACTGCTTTTGCTGCATCCCATAGATTCTGATATGTCGTATTGTCATTTTCATTAGTCTGTATATATCTTTTGATCTCTGCACTTATTTCTTCTTTGACCCATTCATTTTTTAAAAGTATGTTGTTTAGTTTCCACATTTTTGTGGGATTTTTTTCCTCTTTTTTGCAGTTGAATTCTAGTTTCAAGGCTTTATGATCAGAAAATATGCTTGGTACAACTTCAATTTTTCTGAATTTGCTGATATTGTTTTTGTGGCCCAACATATGGTCAATTCATGAGAATGATCCATGTACACTGGAGAAAAATGTATACTCAGTCACTTTGGGATGAAATGTCCTGTAGATGTCTATCATATCCAGGTGCTCTAGTGTTTTGTTTAAGGCCACTATGTCTTTGTTGATTCTCTGTTTGGATGACCGATCTAGAACCGTCAGCGGTGTATTGAGGTCTCCAAGTATGATTGTATTTTTGTCAGTTTTTGTTTTAAGATCAATAAGTAGCTGTCTTATATATTTTGGTGCTCCTTGGTTTGGTGCATATATATTAAGAATTGTTATGTCTTCTTGATTCAGTGTCCCCTTAGCCATTATGAAATGGCCATTTTTGTCTCTAAGTACTTTTCCTGTCTTGTAGTCAGCATTATCCGATATGAGTATTGCTACACCTGCTTTTTTTTGGATGTTCTTTGCTTGGAGTATTGTTTTCCAGCCTTTCACTTTGAATTTGTTTTTAT
Organism: Saccopteryx bilineata; assembly: GCF_036850765.1. NCBI lineage: Eukaryota > Metazoa > Chordata > Mammalia > Chiroptera > Emballonuridae > Saccopteryx > Saccopteryx bilineata. The sequence goes on along the minus strand of NC_089491.1, from coordinate 255,512,398 downwards.
CCTTGTTACTTAGATGAGTTTCCTGTAGGCAGCATACAGTTGGATTTTCTTTTTTAATCCATTCTGCTACTCTGTGCCTTTTTATTGGTGAGTTTAATCCATTTACATTTAGTGTAATTATTGACACTTGTGAGTTCCCTATTGCCATTTTATATCTTGCTTTATGTTAGTTTTGTGTCTTGTTTGATCCTTCTCTTTCGTTTTTCTATCTTTTGTTTTTATTTGGTTGTATTCCATACATCTTTCCTCTGTTGCTATCTTTTTTATCTCATGTGCTTCTGTGGTGGTTTTTTCAATGGTGGTTACCTTTGAGTAATGAAAAGGGTCCCTACCCTGTTCATTGTAGCGAACTATTTTGTGAGTACTTTTGCACTCCATCGTCCTTTGCTACTGTTAATCTCCGTCTTCTCCCCCTCTTTCTTTTTGTTGTTGTCACAGTTTAAATTTGGTTTTATTGTGTTCTTCTTGGAGCTTTTACTTGTGGCTCTGTTTTTTTTTTGTTCTTTGTATCTGATTGGAGAACCCCCTTTAGTAATTCCTGGAGTGGGGGTTTTCTGATGATAAATTCCCTCATCTTTTCTGTATCTGTGAATGTTTTTATTTCTCCTTCGTATTTGAAGGATAGCTTTGATGGGTATAGTATTCGTGGCTGAAAGTTCCTCTCTTTCAGGACTTTAAATATTGGGGTCCACTCTCTTCTAGCTTGTAGAGTTTCTGCTGAGAAATCTGATGATAATCTAATGGACCTTCCTTTATATGTTGTATTCTTCTTTTCCCTGGCTGCCTTGAGAATTTTTTCTTTGCTGTTGGTTTGTGTCAATTTCATTATGATATGCCTTGGAGTAGGTTTGTTGGGGTTAAGAAAACTTGGAGTTCTGTTTGCTTCTTGAACTTGAGGCTTTAGTTCTTTCCACAGGCTTGGGAAGTTCTCATCAATTATTTGTTTAAGTATGTTCTCCATTCCATTTTCTCTCTCTTCTCCCTCTGATATACCTATTATTCTTATGTTATTCTTTTTGATGGAGTCAGATAATTCTTGTAGGGCTATCTCATTTTTTTTAATTTTTGAGTCTCTTTCTTCTTCTCTCTGTTGTGCCTCAAGTTGCTTGTCTTCTATTTCACTAATCCTCTCTTCTATCTGACCTGTTCTATTAGCTAAGCTTGTTACTTCGTTTTTCAGCTCGTTAATTGAGTTTTTCATCTCTGTTTGATTTGTTTTTATAGTTTCAATTTCCTTGGACATATATTCTTTGTGTTCATGGAGTTGTTTTCTGAGCTCCCTATATTGCCTTTCTGTGTTTTCTTGTATATCTCGGAGGATTTTTAGGATTTCTATCTTGAATTCTCTGTCATTTAGCTCCAAGGTTTCCAATATATTAAATTTTTTCTCCATAGATTTTTCCTCATCTAGCTGTGTTACCTCTCTTTCTTTTGTATCCATGATATTCGATTTTCTCTTCCTTAATGGCATCTGAGGGTGGTTTTGTTGATAGTATTAATGAGATTTAATAAAGAATAAAAAGTTAAAAAAAAATAAAAAAATAACAAATCGAAAAGAGTTATTTTTTTTAAAAAAATTAATAATTAAATAAAGAAAAATAAAATAAAATAAAAATTTTTAAAAAAAGGAAATTATTCCCCCCCTCTTTTTTTCCTCTCCTCTCCTCTCCCCTCTTTCTTGAGAAAATCTTGTGGTGGACTGTGAGTTATAACAAACAATGCCTGTGATGGAGGGCCTGAATTGGGGAAAAGTAATAAAGGGGCAAAAAAGAGAGAAAGAAAAAAAAAAAAAAAAAAAAAAAGGAAAAGAAAAAAAAAAGAGCGTATGGACCCACAAAAAGCAAATAAGGAAAAAATTTGGGTCAAGAATAAAATGATTTGCTTTTAGGTGTTGGTTTTCTAAGAGTTATGATGAGAGGAATAAGAGGAAAATGGAAAAATGGGGGGACAAATTAAAAACTTACTATTGTATTTAGTGGAACAAGAACTAGATAATATGGAGAGCCAGGGATGGGAGCACTGCTAGTGAGTTAAAAAGGTGAAGTAAAAACCCCCCAAAATGCCACAAACATAGGTTTGAGTCCCAGATAAGATAATTTGTTTGTTATTGAGGTTTGAATGAGAGGAGATGTAAAGGAGAAAGGAAGAAACTAATATAGAGGGAGAAAAGAAAGAGAGAGAGAGAAAAAAAGAGGGAACCACTAAAAGAAGAAAAAAGAAAGGAGAGAGAGAGAAAGAGTTAAGGGTTTTGGAGTGCAACCCTCATAGAGAGAAAGGAAGAGAAGAGAAATGATAATGGGAGATGTAACACTTATGGGTAGTGTAGTTCAGGGAGAGGAGAGAGTAAGACCGGTAGAGAGTTAATCGGCCAAATTGGAGGAGGAAAAAAAAGTCTCAAGAATGAAGATAATAGAAACAAACGAACAAATATAATAAAATGGGATAGGTTATAAAGTCTGCAGATTATTCTTGATTTTGAGAGGTTATCTTCTTGCTTTTTCTTTTCTCTCCCTCTTCCTGGTCGGTGACTCTGTACCCCGGGTTCTGCCCCTTTGGCACGCTCAGGTAGAGGTTTGCAGTTGATAAGTCTCTATGGCAATGTCATGTATTGTGCTTTATTCTCGTTGGGAGTCGAGGCTCATTAGCATTTATAGGCTCCGACAGTGAGAGAGTCCGTGTTCCTGGAGCCTTTCTCTTAGTCTTTCCTTCCTCAATTAGTAGCCTGATAGTCCAGGTATGGGGTTGCTGCTGCCTCTGCCTGGATAGTAAGAGGCTCAAATTGCTGGCAACTCCCCACTCTATTTCCACTCAGCACAGGGCTCTGGGTAAGGCTCAGTCAGTCAGAGCTGCTAGCATAATCAGGTGGGCTTTCCGCCCACTCAAAGACCACTGGCTCTGCCACTCTGTCCGGTAACACAAGCGGGCGCCCACTTCCGGGGCGCTTGGAGGAAACTCTCACTCACTGTCTGCAACCAGGATATCCGGCCAGCAGTCTCATGCTCTGAGTGAAACCCCCAACCGCAGGAAAAAGTTGCAGCGTTGGAATTGAGTCTCGCTCCGTCCCCGTGCGCGGCTTTTGCAAGGCGCTGGGGCGGCCCGAGATTCCGCTTTGGCCCACACAAAGGCCCCTGACTCTGCCCCTCTGTGCAATAACACGGGCGCGCACTGCCGAGGCACTCGGAGGAATCGCTCACTCCTTATCTGCGCGCGCACACCAGGATATGAGGCCGGCCGCAGTCCCTCTGAGTAAAACCCTCACCAGCACGGAAAATCTCCACCGTTGGAAGTAGTTCTCACTCCCTCCCGTGCGTGGCTTTCCCAGGGCGCTGGGGCTGCCCAGAGACTCTGCCCTCAGCCCACAGAAAGGCCTCTGACCCTGCCTCTCCGTGGGGCAACACGGGCACCCACTTCCGCGGCTTAGGAAGAAATCTCTCTTCCACTAACTGCGCACCGACCAGGAGACCGGGTAAAATGGCCGCTCCGCTTGTCTTTCTTTGTTTGGGTTTGGCGCGAGTGTTAGCTTGTATTGCCCGGGTTGCCACAGGATCAGATTTTCCTCGGCTTGGATCTCTGAGCCACAGCCTGGTTCGGCCGTTTTTGCTGCGGCGGCCTGGATCTATTCACCCCCTTTGCCCACCTCAGTTTCTATATTCACAGTTACCAGAGAAAGCCGCCCTGTTTAGGTTAGTGAGGAAGGCGGAGCATTTCTTACTCCCTATTTCCTTCGGGGTTTGGTTATATATTTAGCCAATTTTTCACTCAATCATACCTTTGGGTGTATTGCGAAGAATCTGGAAGCTCCAAGTATAGGTTTTTCTGTTTCTGGTTGAAGATCTTGTTGAGTTTTGGGGGAGATTTATCGGTATCGCTTCCTACTCCGCCATTACTCTGACGTCATTCTCACCATCACATTCTTGTTCATGTCTCTGAGTCTCATTTTTATGTCCCATCTATGTATAGATTCATATAGTTCTTAGTTTTTTCTGATTTACTTATTTCACTCTATAATGTTATCAAGCTCCATCCATGTTATTGTAAATGATCCGATGTCATCATTCCTTATGGCTGAGTAGTATTCCATAGTGTGTGTGTGTGTGTGTGTGTGTGTGTATATATATATATATATATATATATATATACCAAAGCTTTTTAATCCACTCGTCTTGGGCTGTTTCCAGATCTTCGCTATTGTGAACAATGCTGCCACAAACATGGGGTGCTCATCAACAAAACAACACAGAATAAGTGCTGGCGAGGATGTGGAGAAAAGGGAACCCTTCTGCACTGCTGGTGGGAATGCAGACTGGTGCGGCCTCTGTGGAAAACAGTATGGAGATTCCTCAAAAAATTGAAAATCGAACTGCCTTTTGACCCAGCTATCCCACTTTTAGGAATATACCCCAAGAACACCATAGAACTGCTCCAAAAAGAGAAATGCAGCCTCCTTTCTTACCCCCTCCTCTCCCAGAGACACAAAAGTAACTCAGGTCTGCAAACAATGAAGTCATAGAAGTCAGGCATTTGTCACGTGAAAGGTAAAGCTGTAAAGGTATATAAGATATAAGAAATCTAACTTCGGGGAGCTCGTGACTTTGGTGGGACCAGCCCTACCCACGTGCTCTGCTGGCTACAAATAAATCTTTCTTCCTCCTTGTTTGGGTGTCTTATTTTTTGTTTGTGGTTAATTACTGCTATAGTAAGGTTCACCAAAGAGATGATTCTGTATTAGTGAAAGTGCATGAAAGATAGTGAGAAAAAATTATCTGCAAATGTATGTGCTCATCTGGACTTCATTCTAAACATCATTCCAAACACAGTCATTCCATAAACCCACAGCTGCGAAACTTGAGATCCCTTGCATTTCTTTTACTTTTTCCATCAGAATAATTCTTTTAGCGAATCATTAGGGAAATCATGACAAAAATCAAACAATGTGAGAGTAGTTGGAATTCATTTCTTCACTGTATAAAAGTTTTGGAAAAATAAAAAGTGTGTATATATGCTAAATGATACCTGAATGACATGATACAGTGTTTGGGATTTTTGTAACTGTCAATCATTCAGGATGAAGTAGGATGAAAGGCTAAGATGTCTTGAGGATTGAACAAGATGAGTCCTATTGGCCATGACTGAGGTGGATGATGGCTGCAGAGGCTTCACTGGGCTGTTCTCTAGTGTTTGTGCAACATCAAGAAAGTCCACAATGACAAATGTGTTTAGAAACACTATTTGTCTCTATGATGATGTGTCTGCCCTTCTTTTAACAAATGCTGAAATTTGACAATGTGCGTACTTCCATTATGAATTCAAATTGAAGCCCATCTCCTTCCAACAGCTGGAGGAAGAGCTGATAGGAAGGTCCCAAAGAGACAGAGCTCAGGGTTTCTGAGGACAGAGGAGGAGGGAGGCTGGAGCATTGAGGGCAGGGGGCGGGGCTATCAGAATGGTTTGGAGGGGCGGGGCAGGCAATGAAAGGGCATGTTAGTGGGCTAATGTGTTGGATTTTATGCAAAAAAAATCAGGAGCTACTGAAGAATTTTCAGTCATTGGGCGATCATCTTAAATGCATGAGAAAGATCCTTCTGAATTCTGTAAGGAGAGAGTGTCTTAGGGAGCAGGTGATCCCACTCCTAGATTATTTACTAAAGGTTCTAGAAGTCTGTGCCATTTATAGAGTTAATGCAAGTGCACATATTGGGCACACTGAGGAAACAGGGTTTTTCCCCAGGTGTATTCAGGCATCAGCACATATGCAGTCTGACCTAAGAATATATACTGATGTTCCTAAAAAACTGAAAATAACTAGCATGAAAAATGAGATGATAAAATTAAGATATAAAAGAAATTGTATAATATTTTGGTCAAAATCCCAATAAGAAATAAATGACACAATTATGCATAAAACTGCAGACTTACTTACAGAGATAAAATTAAGTTCATAGTATAGAAGAAAATTTATACACAGTTCAATAAAAAATGTGAAGCCTACAAAAATCTATTAATTTTCCAAATGTAAACTAATTCAAGTTGAGTGTCTACAACACTTACAAACACTGCGTATCTTTGGGAATTTTTGCTGAACTGTTATTTTCTGAACATGTGCTTTCGACAGTGTTCTTCCGAAGGAACCCTTGTATGACATTGAAAAACAGACCAACTGGCCCCTGGTCTGTTCTGTGACACCGGACCTGAAGCACAGGTAGGCCATTTCTCTTTTTCAAAACCCTACTTTATGCACAGTGCAGGGTGGGGGGAGGAGGAGTGACAACTTACAATTTTAAGTATGTATATATTTACAATTTCACTAAACAGGACTCCTTATGGGAGTGAGAAACTACAGTAATCACTGACAGTGTATCAAAATCACATAATCTGGGAATCAGTCCATAGATGTGTGCATAGAGACTGTACCAGGTGAGCTGATGAAACCAACTGGGTTCTCAGGGCTTCGGGCCAGGGGGTGGTGTGTACTCTGTGAACAGCAGGGGGCGCTGTGGGACTTCCCTGAGGTCCCCACCCACGTGCTCAGTGAGGACAATTCATGCACTGGACACTGGGCAGTGAACTGAACCCTGTGTTCCCTGATGCAAATTCAGCAGCTGTGTTCTCTCTGTCCTGGCACAGTCCCCTGAACATGGACCTTTGTGTTTTCCCTGTAGGTTCTCCTCCCAGGGCTCACCCAAAAAATTGAAGCCAACCTCCATCCTCCTCAGTGTGGGGGGTGAGCTGAGCACAGCCCCAGGGCTCAGGGAGGGGCAGGCTGTCACTGAGGGACACACATTTGCATGGACAGCCCCTCCTCTGGCAGAGGGGGGAGAAGAAAAGGAGGCCTGGGTCAGCCCAGCCCCACTGTGGGCTCAGGGCTGTGAGCACCATGGCCTGGACCCCTCTCTTCCTCGTGCTCCTCTCTCACTGCACAGGTGGGGACAGGCCTTGAACCAGGCCTCAGTTTTTAAGTTTATTCCCTTCACTCTCCTGAGAATCCTTCCCTGGTTCCTATTTCATCACTTATAATTGTCTGTGTTTGCAGGTTCCCTGTCCCAGCCTGAGCTGACTCAGCCGCCCTCCCTCTCCGCATCTTTGGGAGCATCAGCCAGACTCACCTGCACCCTGAGCAGTGACATTAGTATTGGTGGCTACAGGATACGTTGGCTTCAGCAGAAGCCAGGGAGCGCTCCTCGGTATCTCTTGAATTACAAGTCAGACTCAGATCACCATCAGGGCTCCGGGGTCCCCAGCCGCTTCTCTGGATCCAAGGACACCTCGGCCAATGCGGGGCTCCTGCTCATCTCTGGGCTCCAGCCTGAGGACGAGGCGGGCTATTACTGTGCTGCAGATCTTGGCAGTGGGAGCATCATTCATTACTCACAGTGTCTCAGATGACGAGGAAGTGAGACAAAAACCCCTAGACCAGAGACTAGGGCTCTGAGCCTCAGTGAGTGAGAAGCTTGTGTGGAGGCATCTGTGGGGTAGGCTCCTTTGCAGGAAGATGCACCCATGACAGGGGAAAGAGTAACACACAATGACAAGTGACAGCCCGGGCATCCTAGAAGCACACATAAGGATGAGGTAAGATAGCCATACTTTCCGTCCCTGTCCTGTCAGGCATAAATTTTATCAAGAATAAATATTTTAAAATACAAATCTCACTTTTATCCGGCTCTTGTGTCTTATTTTATATTCACGCTAAACCTTTCACTTCTGACACTTTTGATCCTAAATGTGTGGGGATATTTGTTCATGACAAGCTATTCTGTGCAACACCTGCTGGATGTCTTACAACATAGTGCCAACTAACACTATCTTCCTGGAGACAGTGTCAGAGCCACAGTTAATGGGCTCTCCCAAAAGAGTGCCTACATTTTAAACGTCAATTGGAAGTAGGCGGCCCCCAGGTTTCACCCAACTTTTTGGCGGAAGATGTAGGTTCACATGATCCCTCCCTTGGTCCTGTTCATTTGCTAGGTTAATTTGCTAACTCCACCTGAGCCCTTCTACTCCTCATGCCAATGGATGCAGGTCTAAACTTTCCAACCTCTGTTGATCCAACTTTTCTAAGGGTCAGAATCTCCAGGAAATAGAATCTTCATCATCAGAGAACACCAGAGACACAAGTGTAACTGGGATCCTGTCATCAGTGCCGCCAGGAAATGCCTGGAACACCTGATTTTTTGGCTGCATGTTTTGTTGTCTGTCTGTGAACTGTTGGTTCTTTGTTACCCAGCATTACCCAGATTATTCTGACTGATGCATTGTAGACAGTCTAAGACAAGTCACCTTCAAATCAATCAGAAAACAACAGAGTATTCACTCATGTGCTTGGACAATTTACATTTCCACAAGTTGGGTAAGGCCTCCAGTTATTCCCAGCAGTGGAACAGAAAGATTGTTGCTGAGAGGAATGATTGCCAGCCAGCCAGGTGAGAAACTGCTTATCCTGCTCCTGAGCATTGGAAACATGCCCATGTGATGTTGAACTCTCCTGCATCTGTCATCCAAATGCCCCCAATTCTTGGGTTCTCACCCCATTGCTTCTGACTATGATTATCTTCTCCTCTTTTTTTGATACTCCTCTTTTTTATGTCTTTGTCAAGGGTGACAGGAGGTAACTCCATCCAAGGAACACCTGTACCAGGTACAAAAAAGTAGAGAGATTCAAACAGTTCCCATGAGATGGAGGTCTGAGCTGCTCCATGGCCGCTCTTCCCTACCCACCTCACCCACACAGAAATCATTCCTGGTGCTCCGGAGGGTGGTCCCTGGACAACACAGCGTTTCTCTTCTCTCTGGCACCAGGAATGCTGGGGGCTGTGACTTCAGACCCTGCAATGTGTCATTCTGTCCTGTGTCTAAGGCCTGGTGCTCACAGTGGGCTGAATCGGGGTCTCTTACTGCCTGGTGATCTGGTGGGAGGTTCATTCCTGTCTCTCCTTATGGCATCAGAAATGTGGGTTATTGTGATGGGACCTGGTACAAACAGATCCTAGGAGGAGACCTGAGCTGCAACAAAGGACAATCCTCATTTCACAGACTCAGGACACACCTTCAGCTTCCTTTCTAGCAGCTCCGGCTCTGCTGGATTTCCTGGGGTGTCAGACAGACCCTCCTGTTTTCTACCAGCCTTGCCCTACGTCTCTGTCCTACTGTGTCTGTGACTCTGCACACACACACACACACACACTGAAGAGGGGTCATGGGTGGGTGTAGAGCAGGCAGCTCTTCCACCGGAGCCCTGAGAGTGTGTATCAGTCCTTGTGGACTCAGGCAGCACAGCCCCATGTTCCTGCAGATAATCAAGACCTGGGTCATTCTGCAACATTCCTGGTTGAAAGAAATTACAGGCTCCCGTAGCTTCTTCTTTTGCAGACAAAACTGAGTTGTCAGGAGGAGGATACACCCACAACAGGGCTGTGTATCATGTCCGTCCCCTGCAGGCCTTGATGGACAAGCCTCATGGGTCCCTGTGATGTATGTAGTCCCTGCTCTGAGGGAGAGGGCCAATACCGGAACCAGAACAAAGACCATCCTAAAGGCTTCCACAGTGAGTTGTGGGGACCTGAAAAGGATGGCTTGCATCAAAGGTCTAAGCTATGTCGCATAACTGTGTCCTTAAACAATGGGATGATCGTAATATAGGATGCTATAGAACCTGTATGGACTATCTCCTGTGTGATGTACTTTTTTTTTCATTTTACATAATTGTACACTGAAGCTCAGAAAGTGTGTCACTCAGGTGAGGTCCCCATGAGTCAGGGCCCCATCAGTCTGGAGCTCCTCAGTCACATTTGACCCTAGAGACAGACTGTCACAACAAAGTAAAGGCTGATCCAGGACAGGAGCTCACCAGTTTTCCCTGCTGACCACACTGTCCACTCTCTCTCCTTACATGAAATTACCATATTTCCCCATGTATAAGATGTTTATTTTCCCCAAAAATTTGGAGTCTAAAAAGTGGGTGCGTTTTATACAGTGTTTGTAGAAGTGTGGCATTTCAAATACCATAGATGGAACTGAGGATGAGGCAATATATGAAGACAGTGATTCGTCATCAGACACAGATGAGGACAAGCAAATGGATGGGAGTTTTGACAGTGGTGAGGAGTTCTGTGAGTTTTATAATGAATAAAACTTGAGTTCAATAACTTTATGTAATATATTTTTTTTCAAATTTTAGTTCCCAAAATTAAGGAGCATCTTATACATGGGAGCATTTTATAGATGGGGAAATACAGTGTGTTGATGACATTCTAGACATGGCTTTTCACATTTCTCGTCTACAGTCATCTCAGGAGTGACATATGACAGGGTCTGAGAAATTCTCCCCAGGACAACTCCAGGATGATGTGACTCAGAGGAGCAGGGACAGAGGGTGGGAAGCCCAGCTCAGCCACACTCAGGAAATCTCTGACTCAGGGACCAGCCTGACTGCGGTGCTGGGAGGGACCTGCGGGTGTCCCGGGATGTGGATAAAGGGTCTGTAGAATGTCTCAAAGGGCAGAACACATAATGGATCACAGTCCGGTCAGGCCTGGGGGATGCAGGCACCACTGGCCCTTAAACCCTGCCTTTATTCTGGGAATGTCAGCAGGAAGGAGGAGGCACAAAGACTCAGCAAAGAGCCAGTGATGCCGATGCTCAGGGAGCAGAGAGAGTGAAGGACAGTTACTCTCACACAGTCACAGTCTCTCCATGCACTGCAGTCCAGACACTGTCCACTCAGGGGACACACAGGGATGAGCCAGGTGCCTGCATTCCTCCTCTCTCCTCCACCCTTCATCCTGCTGTCTTGTCGAAGATGCCAAACTCAACAAAGAACCTCCAGCCTACCTTCACCCCTGGTCTGATGTCAGGACTGAGGTCCTCTCTGCTTCTGTGGAGGGCAGCCTCCGCTTCCTCAATGCAGAGTGCGGACCCTGCAGGAGCCGCGTCCGCTCTGGGGAACACTGAGCTTGCCCCCCCCCGCTCCCACCTGGGTCTATGTGGCTATAGAGCCGTCCCCAACAGGAGTGAGGACTGAGGCTCAGCTGACAGAGCAGGGAGCTGGGGTCAGAGATCTGAGAGCCACAGAAGCAGGTGCTTGTGCTCTTTCCCTTCTGCTCCCTGCATTGAGGACGGGTTCTGAAACCCCATTCACCCCAATAGAGGAAGCAGAAGTGGGGATAGTGGGGGTGTCATTGGGCATTACAAATGTAAACAACAAGGTAGATCCCACTAGGCTCTTATCAGACTGGCTAACACTCAATACACTGACAGTGTTAGACGTTCCGAGGATGTGAGCTGCAGGATCTCTAACTCATGCTGTTGGGGATGCAAAGTGTCATGGCTGCTTTTGAAAACACTAGTAGTTTCTTACAAAACTAAATACATTCTTATGTGATATAATACAGAAATGATATTCCCAACTATTTAGGTAAATCAGTCAATTGTGTCCAAACAAGCATAAGCATAGAAAGTTTAGAGCTCTTTAGTTCATGTTTGTTAAAACTTAAAAAGCAACTGCTATGTCCTTCAGTAGATGAATGAATAAACAAGCTCTGGTCCCTGAATGAAGGGAATTATCATTAACAATATAAATGAATAATTTGTCATGCTGCTGAAGGACACGGAGGAACTGAACATGTATATTTCTAAGTGAAAGTAGCCAATCTGAAAAGCTGGAACTGTGAGAGGTGCAAGATCAGCGTCCAGAGTGGGGTTTAGCCCCTGAGCATGTGTCTTAGCAGGGTGCTATGTCTTGGAAATCCACAGGAGGGCGTGCATGCTCCTGGGTTCTTCAGCTTTGAGTGCTGCTCTCCATGCACCTTGTATATTTCCTGTATCATCTTTGGCCTAAAGCCCTCCCTACTCCTACACTCTCTTTTTCTCAGCTGGACTCCTGGCTTAGGTGTAAGGTGAAGCTTGCACAGCCTCCAGAAAGAGGAAGATTTGCATAGACTTCCCCCCTCTGTGTCAGGGGGATATATAAGAAGTGTAAAGGCTCAGGCCTGGCTGTGGGGTCAGGAAGCAGAGTCTGGGGCGTCTGCACCATGGATTGGGCTCCACTCCTTCTCGCCCTCCTGGCTCACTGTACAAGTGGAGCCTGAGGGAATTCTGGGAGGGCACCTGTTTGTCACCTGGGAGGATGACCTCTCCCTCCTCCCTGGGAAAAGGGATAAGTTCTGTTCTCCCTGATCTCTGTTGCTCCCTCCTTGCAGGGTCCTGGGCCCAGTTTGTGCTGACTCAGCCCCGTTCTGTGTCGGGGTCTCCTGGACAGAAGGTCACCATCTCCTGCACCCGCAGCAGCAGCAACATTGGGGACAGATATGTGCACTGGTACCAGCAGCGCCCGGGCGGTGCCCCCACCACTGTTATATACGGTGATGACAAGAGACCCTCTGGGGTTCCGGATCGGTTCTCCGGGTTCATCGACAGCTCCTCCAACGCCGCCTCCCTGACCATCTCTGGGCTGCAACCCGAGGACGAGGCCGAATACTACTGTCAGTCTAGTTATAGCAGCTATAAGCACACAGAGCTCCAGACTCATGGGGAAGTGAGACCAAAACTCTCCAGAGCCTCCCATCCTGGGTCTGCCCTCACTGGTCTCCACCATGGAAAGGTGCTCTTTTCTGTCTCTGATTGTTGTTATATATTCACAAATAAAGACATATACACTAAAGACGTAATTAAGAGATAACATTCAGTAATACAGATGAAGATGTATACACGTGACCTAATGGGGTTAGGTGCAGGGGTGCAAGGCTGGTGCTGTATTGAATATCAGTCAATGTCATGTACTATATTATACTATATTAACAGACTCACTAAGAAAAGTCATAAGATTTTATCATTTAATAATAAAAAAAAAGCACATGGCAGAAGTTAGTACCCCTGCTACATAAAGGTGAACCGCTGAAAACTGCTTTCCCTGGGGTGACACACGTGGCCAGCACATCTGGCCTCATTACTGCTGATTCAGTACAGATTAGACCTATGAGACAGTTTTGCGAGGCAGGAAAATAAATGGATGGCCTAAAGTTTAAATAGACAAGGATATAGCTGTCCTTATTATAAAATGAAGGAATGATCTATGTAGAAAATGCAAAGGAAGATTACACAGAGGTGGGCCCAAGTCGGTTAAATCAGTGGTCCCCAACCTTTTTTGGGCCACGGACTGGTTTAATGTCAGAAAATATTTTCACGGACCGGCCTTTAGGGTGGGACGGATAAATGTATCACGTGACCCAGACAAGCGGCAAGAGTGAATCTTAGATGTAACAGGGGGAATCTGGTCATTTTTAAAAAATAAAACATCATTCAGACTTAAATATAAATAAAACAGAAAAAGTGTAAGTTATTTATTCTTTACCTGCGAACCGGTACCAAATGGCCCACGGACCAGTTCCGGTCCGCGGCCCGGGGGTTGGGGACCACTGGGTTAAATGACCAGTTATCATCACCTATCCTACTAACCAATGTAACCACATTACATTTAATGAAATGAAATTAAACAGAGAACTGCCTAGCGCAAGTTAGCTGTGTGAATATCTACTCACTTTTCAATGAAGAGCGTGAAATAAGCAGTTGTCAAGTGACATTACATGCAGATCTCAAAATGGTGGCATGTGATCACTGAAATTCAGTATTCAAATCCTTAACCCAAAAATACCTGTGGTAAATCTTATGAAGGAAGAGCAATGGGTTTGGGAGCTCTGTGTCAACAGAGAGATGATTCTGAGCTGGGGAGAGTGCATGAAGGATGCTGGGAAATCAGTATATGAAAACGTATGTGCTGGTCTGGACTTCATTCTCAACAAATACGGCTTTCCATGACCTGCACAGCTGCAAAATTTGAGATCCCTTGCCCTTGGTTCACTGTATCAGAACAATGCCTTTTAGAAAATCATTAAGGACATTAAAACACCAATCACTTTATGTGAGAACTGATGAAATTCATATCTTCAATATACAAGAGTTTGGGGACAATAAAAGTATATATATATATGCGCTAAGTCATACCTGAATGACGTGACATGGTTATGGGTATCTGTGTTGATATCATTCACTGAGGAAGTGGGATGAGAGGTGAGGATGGCTGGAAGATGATTTCTATTGACCATGACTGAGGTTGGATGATCGCTGCACAGAGTTCTTTGAGCAGCTCCCTATTGTTTTTGTACCATCAGGAAAGTCTGCAGTAAAAAAGGTGTTGCAAAACTTTACTTGTATCTATAATGATATGTCTGCCCTTCTTTATGTTTTAGTTTTGAAATATTTAAAGTTTTTAAATTTAAGTGAAAGGAGGGGACATAGACAGAGTCCAGCATGTTCTCTAACCAGGATCCCCCAGCGACCTCCATCTTGGGTCAATGATCTGCCCATCTGGGACCATGCTCACAACTGAGCGAGCTTTAGTGCCTGAAGCAGAGGGTCCACAGGGCCATCCTCAGTATGTGGGTCCAGCGCATTCAGATCAGTGGAGCCATGGCTGAGGGAAGGAAAGCGAGAGAAAGATAGAAGGGGAAGGGAGAAGAGTGGAGAAGTGGATGGTTGGCTCTCCTGTGTGCACTGACTGGGAATTGAACCCCAGACTTCCACAGGCCACATGGATGCTCTACCACTGAGCCAACAGGCCAGGGCCTGCCCTTCCTTAACAAATGCTAAGAGTTGCCAACATGTATGCTTCCACCATGAATTCAAGTTGAAGCCCATCTCCTTCCAACAGACAGAGGAGGAGCTGATGGGAAGGTCTCAGTAGGGACAAAACTCAGGAATTCTGGGCACAGAGGAGGAGGGAGGCTGGAGCATTGAGGGCAGGGGGCGGGGCTGCCCAGAGGGTATGAAGGAGCCTGGATGACCATGAAAGGGCATGTCAGTGGGCTAATGAGTAGGATTTTATACAAAAAGAATTAGGAGCAACTGAAGGACTTTCAGTTATTGGGTGACCCTCTTATATGGGTAAGAAAGATCCTTCTGAATGCTGTGAGGAGAGAGTGCCCTAGTGAGCAGGTGATCCCACTCCTAGATTCTTTACTAAAGGTTCTAAAGGTCTGTGCCTTTTATACAGATAATGTGTGTACATACCCAGTACACTGAGGAAATAGGGTTATTACCCATGTGTGTTCAGGCATCAACACATACTCCATATGAACTAAAAATATATACTGGTGTTGATACACAGTATATATTACATACACAGAAAATAATACACAGAATACACAGAAAATACACAGAAAATTATTAGCATAAAAATGAGATGATAAAATAAGATATAAAAAATTGTACAATACCTAGGACAAAATCCCATTAAGAAGTATATGACACAATTATGCATAAAACTGCAGATTTTACTTACAGAGATAAAATTAACTTCAAATTATAGGTGGAAATGTTACACAGTTCACTGGCAAGAGTTAAGTCTGCAAAATCTATAAATTTTCTGAATGTAAAATAACTGGAATTGAATGTCTAGGCATTTTTGTTGAACTGCTATTTTTATAAAATATCACAGAAGACTTTTAATTCCTGGAACATGTGTATTCTACGCTGTTCCCTCTGAAGAGCCCTTGCATAATATTAAAAAGCGGATCAGCTCCCCCTGCTCTATTCTCTGACACCTGGCCTGACGCACAAGAAGACCATTTCATATTTGTAGATACTACAGGGGGAGGGAAGGATTGACAACTTAAGTGTCCATATGAAGGATGGGGCATAAGTAGGTTTACAGTTGTGAGTATGCAAACAGTTTATTCTTGTATTATTATTTATTGATTATCATAGTTATTAATTATTGTCCTATTTTCCATAAGAACAATGGTAAACCTACTTTGGACCCACCGTGTATGTATGTATTTAGAAATCTCACCAAACAGGACTCCTTGTAGGAGTGAGAAATAACAGTGATCATTTACAGTGCATCAAAATCACAGTTTCTGTAAATGACACCACAGCTGTGTGAACAGAGAAAGGGACCTGGTTAGCTGCAGAAACCAGCTGGGTTCTCAGGGCTTTGAGCCACAGGGAGGTGTGTGCTCTGTGGTTAGCAGGGGGTGCTGTGAGACTTTCCTGCATTTTCACCTAGATCCTCAGTGAGGACTATTCACGCAATATAGCCTGGGCTGCAGGCTGGGCCATGTGTTCTCTGATGGAGACTCAGCAGTTGGTGCCTCCGTCCTGACAGAGTCCCCTGAGCAGAGACCTATGTGTGGTCTCAGGAGGTGCTTCCTCCCAGGGGTCTACCAAAGAAGTGAAAACAAACTCCTTCCTCCCCTGTGTGGGGTGTGAGCTGAGCTCAGCACCAGGGCTCAGGGAGGGGCTGGCGGTCACTGAGGGCCACACATTTGCATGGACAGCCCCTCCTCTGGCAGAGGGGGGAGAAGAAAAGGAGGCCTGGGGCAGCCCAGCCCCACTGTGGGCTCAGGGCTGTGAGCACCATGGCCTGGACCCCTCTCCTCCTCGTGCTCCTCTCTCACCGCACAGGTAGGGAAAGAACTCAGGGCCAGTCCTCATTTACCAGCTTTGTTCCCTTTATGTTCAGTCTAATAAAAAACTTCACTGTGGTCTCTGTCTCAACATTAACATGGGTCTGTGTTCACAGGTTCCCTGTCCCAGCCTGTGCTGACTCAGCTGCCCTCCCTCTCTGCGTCTCCTGGAGCATCAGCCAGACTCACCTGCACCCTGAGCAGTGGCTTCAGTGTTGGCAGCTATCCTATAGTCTGGCTCCAGCAGAAGCCATGGAGCCCTCCCCAGTATCTCCTGTCCTATCACACAGACTCAGAGAAGCACCAGGGCTCTGGGGTCCCCAGCTGCTTCTCTGGATCCAAAGATGCCTCGGCCAATGCGGGGCTCCTGCTCATCTCTGGGCTCCAGCCTGAGGATGAGGTGGACTATTACTGTGCTACAGATCATGGCAGTGGGAGCAGCTACCATTACTCACAGTGTCTCAGATTACGAGGAAGTGAGACAAAAACCCCTAGACCAGAGACTAGGGCTCTGAGCCTCACTGAGTGAGAAGCTTGGGTGGAGGCATCTGTGGGGCAGGCTCCTCTGCAGGAAGATGCACCCATGACAGGGAAAAGGGTAACACACAGTGACAAGTGACAGCCCCGGGCGTCCTAGAAGCACACATAAGGATGAGGTAAGATAGCCATACAAATTGTCCCTGTAGTGTCAGGCATAAATTTTATCAAGAATAAATATTTTAAAATACAAATTTCACTTTTTTCATGTTCTTGTGTCTTGTTTTATATTCACGCCAAACCCTTCACTTCTGATACTTTTGGTCCTAAATGTGTGGGGTATTTATTCTGTGTAATACCAGCTGGATGTCTTACAATGTAGTGCCAACTAAAATTACCTTCCTGGAGACAATGTCAGAGCCACAGTTAAAGGGCACAATCCAACCTGATGGCCTGCTCTTCAGATGCCAATTGGAAGTAGGTGGTCCCCAGGCTCACCCAAATTTTTGGCTGTAAATGCTGGTTCCAACGATCCCTCCCTTGGTCCTGTTAATTTTCTAGATTAATTTGCTAACTCCACCTGAGCCCTTCTCCTCCTCATGCCAATGGAGGCAGGCCTGAAATTTCCAACCTCTGCTGACCCAGTCGTACTCAGGATCAGAATCTCCGGGAATTAGAATCTTCATTATCCGGAGACTAGATTCCTTTCCTTAGTGCAGCCAGGCAATGCCCTGAACACCTGATTTATTGGCTGCATGTTTTGTTGTCTGTCTGTGAACTGTTGGTTCTTTGTTACCCAGCATTACCCAGATTATTCTGACTGATGCATTGTAGACAGTCTAAGACAAGTCACCTTCAAACCAATCAGAAAATGACAGAGTATTCACTAATGTGCTTGGACAATTTATACTTCCACAAGTTGTGAAGGCCTCCAGTTATTCCCAGCAATGGAACAGAAGGATTGGTGCTGAGAGGAATGATTGCCAGCCAGCCAGGTGAGAAACTGCTTATCCTGCTCCTGAGCATTGGAAACACGCCCACATGGTTGTCGAACTCTCCTGCATCTGTCATCCAAATGCCCCCAATTTTCGGGTTCTCACCCCATTGCTTCTGACTTTGATTATCTCCTCCTCTTCTTTCTGATACTCTTCTTTTTTATGTCCCTGTCCAGGGTGACAAGAGGTAACTCCATCCAAGGAACACCTGTACCAGGTACAAAAAAGTAGAGAGGTTCAAACAGTTCCCATGAGATGGAGGTCTGAGCTGCTCCATGGCCGCTCTTCCCTACCCACCTCACCCACACAGAGATCACTCCTGATGCTCCGGAGGGTAGTCCCTGGACAACACAGCATTTCCCTTCTCTCTGGCACCAGGAATGCTGGGGGCTGTGACTTCAGACCCTGCAATGTGTCATTCTGTCCTGTGTCTAAGGCCTGGTGCTCACTCTGGGCTGAATCGGGGTCTCTTACTGCCTGGTGATCTGGTGGGAGGTTCATTCCTGTCTCTCCTTATGGCATCAGAAATGCGGGTTATTGTGATGGGACCTGGTACAAACAGACCCTAGGAGGAGACCTGAGCTGCAACAAAGGACAATCCTCATTTCACAGGCTCAGGACACACCTTCAGCTTCTTTCCTAGCAGCTCTGGCTCAGCTGTATTTCCTGGGGTGTCAGAAAGACCCTCCTATTTTCTCCCAGCCTTGTCCTTACATCTCTGTCCTACTGTGTCTGTGACTCTGCGCGCGCACGCGCACACACACACACACACACACACACACACACACACACACTGAAAAGGGGTCATGGGTGGGTGTAGAGCAGGCAGCTCTTTCATATACAGAGCAGTGGTCTCCGATGGTCCCACCAGAGTCCCAGGAACCTGCTTCAAGCCTTGTGGACTCAGGACAGCACAGCCTCATGTTTCTGCAGATAATTAAGACCTGGTTCATCCTGTGAAATTCTTGGTCCAAAGGAATTACATACTCCTGTGGCCTCTCCTGGTGCAGATACAGCTGAGGTGTCAAGAAGAGGGAAGGCCCTTTGTTCTTACTCTGAGGTCATGTACATTCCCTGCAGGCCTGTTCTGCTGATGCTCAGGGAGCAGAGAGAGTGAAGGACAGTTTCCCTCACACAGTCACGGTCTCTCCACGCACTGCAGTCCAGACACTGTTCACTCAGGGGACACACAGGGATGAGTCGAGTGCCCTGTTCCTCCTCTCTCCTCCACCCTCCATCCTGCTGTCTTGTCGAAGATGCCAAACTCAATAAAGAGCCTCCAGCCCACCTTCACCCCTGGCCTGATGTCAGGACTGAGGTCCTCTCTGCCCCTGTGGAGGGCAGCCTCCGCTCCCTCAATGCAGAGTGCGGACCCTGCAGGAGCCGTGTCCACTCTAGGGAACACTAAGCATGTCCCTCCCTCCCGCCCCGATCTGTGTGGCCATGGAGCCGTCCCCAACAGGAGTGAGGACTGAGGCTCAGCTGACAGAGCAGGGAGCTGGGGTCAGAGATCTGAGAGCCACAGAGGCAGGTGCTGGTGCTCTTTCCCTTCTGCTCCCTGCATTGAGGACGGGTTCTGACACCTCATTCATCACAATAGAGGAAGCAGAAGTGGGGATAGTGGGGGTGTCATTGGGCATTACAAATGTAAACAACAAGGTAGATTCCACTAGGCTCTTATCAGACTGGCTAACACTCAATACACTGACGGTGTTAGACGTTCCGAGGATGTGAGCTGCAGGATCTCTAACTCATGCTGTTGGGGATGCAAAGTGTCATGGCTGCTTTTGAAAACACTAGTAGTTTCTTACAAAACTAAATACATTCTTATGTGATATAATACAGAAATGATACAATTTGGGTTGGCTAAACTGCTGAAGGGTTAATGACTGCTTGGCATCAGAAGAAGACTCTTCAAATTTTTTTATTTTATTCATTTTTAGAGAGGAGAGAGAGAGGTAGAGAGACACAGAAAGAGAGAGAGAAGGGGGGAGGAGCTGGAAGCATCAATTCCCATATGTGCCTTGACCAGGCAAGCCCAGGGTTTTGAACCGGCGACCTCAGCATTTCCAGGTCGACACTTTATCCACTGCGCCACCACAGGTCAGGCAAGACCCTTCAGATTTTACAACCATTTCCTCATGCATCTTATCAAAATACACTTGATCACCATGTTCACTTTCTTCATCCTTAGAAGAAATACAACCATTGAAATCTGGAAACAAGAGTGTCTCAGAGTGTGGGATAGGTTGTATTGCTGAAGGAATATTAGGGTCAGACAGAATAACAGTCACTGCTGTGGTCCTTAGGTTCATGCCAAACCATGGGAATACCAAAAGGCATTCCTTTGCATTTTCCTTTTTCCAGTCATGAAGTATTTCCTCACAATTATGACACACAATATGAGGAGCCCAATTCTTGTCTTGATTGCCAAGTGGAACTTGAAAATAGGCAATATATACATGTGTCACAAATGATGAAATACTGTGCCTTTGACGTTGAAGTGTGTAACAGCCACATATATAATAGAAGGTGTCAGGACTATTCTTACATTACGCCTACTTGAAGAAGCTATGATTCAATCTTAAAACAAAATAAGAGGTGTTTTTTTAATCAGATAATTTTTTACATTTAAAAACAATTACAATTATGTAAAAATGATGTTTGTAAAACATTAATTGCCTTGTGGTTATGTTCAATCCAAGAGTTGTTGCGCCTTAACTCCAATTTAAAAACCAATGCATGCCATTAACTGTAACAAAAACAAATTAAAATTGCATACAAAGTAGAGCATGCACTAAAAAACAGATTTCAGATTTGGAATCAGTGATGCAGACATATATAGAAAAAGCTCTAAAACCTCATGCAACAGAAAATGAAAAAATAATTGTTCCCCAGTGATTTGTCATGCTGCTGAAGGACACGGAGAAACTGAACACGTATATTTCTAAGTGAAAGTAGCCAGTCTAAAAAGCTGGAACTGTGACAGGTATAAGATCAGGGAGGGTACTGTGTAGTGCTTGTTCTCAAGAGTGTGTCCACCCAAGGCGCTATGTCTCCAGTATCCACCAGAGGGTGCGCGTGCTCCCCAGTTCCTTAGCTTTGAATCCTCTCCTTGCCTCTTGTATGTTTCCTGTATCATCTTCCGGCTTTATCCTATTCCTACACACTCATTCTCTCACCTGGAGATGTGGCTTAGGTAGAAGGTGGAGCTTGTACAGTCTCCAGAAAGAGGAAGATTTGCATAGACTTTGCAGCCCCTGTGTCAGGGGGACATATAAGAAGTGTAAAGGCTCTCTGACCAGGCGGTGGTGCAGTGGGTAGAACGTCAGACTGGGATGCAGAGGACCCAGGTTCGAGACCCTGAGGTCGCCAGCTTGAGTCGGGCTCATCTGGTTTGACCAAGGCTCACCAGCTTGGACCCAAGGTTGCTGGCTCAAGCAAGGGGTTACTCGGTCTGCTGTAGCCCCACTGTAAAGTCACATATGAGAAAGCAATCAATGAACAACTAAGGTGTCGCAACGAAAAACTGATGATTGATGCTTCTCATCTCTCTCTGTTCTTGCCTGTCCTATCTCTCTCTCTCTCTCTCTCTCTCTGACTCTCTCTCTGTCTCTTAAAAAAAAAGTATAAAGGCTCAGGCTTGGCTGTGACATCAGGAAGCAGAGTTTGGGGCGTCTGCACCATGGATTGGGCTCCACTCCTCCTCTCCCTCCTGGCTCACTGTACAGGTGGAGCCTGAGGGAATTCTGGAAGGGCA
This sequence comes from Saccopteryx bilineata, assembly GCF_036850765.1. Lineage (NCBI taxonomy): Eukaryota > Metazoa > Chordata > Mammalia > Chiroptera > Emballonuridae > Saccopteryx > Saccopteryx bilineata. The sequence continues at coordinate 255,490,709 of NC_089491.1, read as the reverse complement.
CCTGTTTGTCACCTGGGAGGATGACCTCTCCCCCCTTCCTGGGAAAGGGGTCTGTTCTGTCCTCCCTGATCTCTGTGTTGCTCCCTCCTTGCAGGGTCCTGGGCCCAGTTTGTGCTGACTCAGCCCTACTCTGTGTCGGGATCTCCCGGACAGAAGGTCACCATCTCCTGCACCCGCAGCAGTGGCAACATTGGGGACAGATATGTGCACTGGTACCAGCAGCACCCGGGTGGTGCCCCCACCAGCATGATCTACAGTGATGACAAGAGACTCTCTGGGGTTCTGGATCAGTTCTTCGGGTCCACCGACAGCTCCTCCAATGCCGCCTCCCTGACCATCTCTGGGCTGCAGCCCAAGGACGAGGCTGACTACTATCTCAGTCTAGTGATAGCAGCTATTATCACACAGTCCTCCAGACTCATGGGAAAGTGTGACCAAAACACCCCAGAGCCTCCCGGTCCTGGGTCTGCCCTCACTGTCCTCATCATGGAAGGGTGCTCCTTTCTGTCTCCTGCAGTTGTTGTGTTATTGCTTTGAGACTGTAGGTTTCTGAGTCCCTCTGTTTTGTTTTTGGATTTCCCCTATGTCTTGATGATGATTGCTTATTTCCTTTGCACTCACTTCATGGAGGCGATTTAGATCAGAACCGAGTTTCCGACCCTCTGCACATTGGAGATCAGAGCACTGCCTGTGGAGAGTGCTGTTCTGTACACATGGGACATTTAGAAGCATTTTTTGGATTCTGCATAAATGATGCCTGTAGCACCCAGTTCTTTAAGTTATGACTATAGAAAACATTTCCAGATATTTCTGAATATCCTCTTAGGGGGGGTCATGCCACCCCAGTATGAGAACCACTCGGTTAAAAGTATATTTTCTCAGCTAATAGGACTCCTTCGACTTTCAGTCATGTTTATGCCATTTAGCTGGGTAGAGACAAGATGTGTCATCTCTCTGTGCTTCTGCGTTCCTGTCTCTTGGACAGGACAGTTACACACACTCACATGAAGTAAGAGAGTGTGACCCAGTTTGTGGAATATCCTCTCAAGCAGAGTGAAGTATAATTTTTGGTAAATCTTCCTGCGCAGTTAACATTTTGAAAGTTTACACAATGCATATAAAGTCTATCATATCTATCCTTATTATTTTCTTAGGTAGTATTTTTCAACTGTGAGACACAAAGATGAATAAACCCATGATAAGGTCTCTTGCTCTTTGAGTCTGCATGTCTGTGTGGGTCCCAGAGATCAGACAGAACAGGAGGTGGATGAGGAGCATGTGAGCAGCCCCACCTCTTTCAGGCCAGTGAAGAATATGTAAGAGGCCCGTGACACAGAGCCCCAAGGTTACAGCAGGGCTGTGGGCACTGTGTCCTGGACTCTTGTCCTCCTCATGCTCCTCTCTCACTGCACAGGTAGGGACCATTCTTGGAGGTGAGGGACAGTCTTTCCCCTCCCAGCCTGTGTCAGCTCCTTTGGCCCAGACAGAAGATCCAAGCAGCTTACCCCCATCACCAGTGAGCATCTGTGTCTGCTGGTTCCCTGTCCCAGCCTGTGCGGACTCAGCCCCCCTCCCTCTCTGCATCTCCTGGAGCATCAGCCAGACTCACCTGCACCCTGAGCAGTGAAATAATTTTTGGTACAAAAAAGTGTATACTGGTAGCAAAAGAAGGCAAGGAGCCCTCACTTGTGTCTCCTGAGGTCATACTCACACTGAGATAAGCACCAGAGCTCTGGTCCCTGGCCATTTCTCTTGATCCAGAGCTGCCTCGACTAAGTCAGGTGTTCTGAACACCTCTGGTCTCCACTGTGGATGGGCTGACTATGACTGTAATATGTGCCAGGACAGTGCTAATGCTCACACGGTGCAGTCGACTCCTCTCTCCAGCCTCCAGTCCTGACTGCTCTGGGGGCTTAGGAACTGAAGAGTTCTCCTGAAAGATGTTCAACAAGACTGGATATCTTTGAACCCATTAGAGCTCATTGTCATATTATTTCCTTCAGTTAAATTCTAGATTACTATCATATTCTCACCTTGGTCATGTTTTCAAAGGCAAGACTTGCCTGTTCAGAGTTTAAAATGATTCAACAGAGATGTCGAAGGAGCCAAAGAGATGATTGCAGATTAGCTTGTGACTCACAGATGCTACTAGTTTAAGTGCCTCAATCTTGACTTCAGGTGACAAAACCAACATGTAGAATAAATAGCATTCTCTATAGAAGCAATCAATCAGCAACATCTAAAAAACAGAACTAGACCATTCACTATTCATCATTATATAATCATGAAATACTAAAAGATAAATCTGAGAAAAATAAAGTCTTGTACCAGGAAAGCTATAAATCATTGCAAGAGGAAAAAAAAAAACCTTGAATGCATGAAAAAGTATTTCTTATTTGTGGATAGAAACACTCAATTTGGTTTAGATCAGTGGTTCTCAACCTTTATAATGCCGTGACCCCGCAATACAGTTCCTCATGTTGTGGTGACTCCAAACCAAAAAATAATTTTGGTGGTTACTTCATAACTATAATTTTGCTACAGTTATGATTCGGAATGTAAATACCTGATACGTGTTATGTATTTTCCGATGGCTTTAGACGACCCCACTGGGGTCGCGACCCACAGGTTGAGAACCCCTGGTTTAGATAATGATGCATCCTAAATTTGTTGAATTTATCTGGTGCCAACAAGTTCATGATACAAAGACAAGGAAGGAAATAAAACAAGGTATTATTCACAAATAAAGACATATTACTCACAAATAAAGACATAAATACTAAAGACATAATTAGAAAATAATATTCAGTAATAGGCATAAATGTGTACACAAGAGCCAAATGAGATTAATTGCAGGGGTGTAAGGCTGGTGCTCTATTGAGTGTCAGTCAGTGTCATCAACAGACTCACTAAGAAAAGTCATAACATCTTATCATTTAATTAAAAAAAGCACGTGGCAGAAGTCAACACCCCTGTACATAAGGGTGAACAACTGAAAACTGCTTTCCCTGGGGTGACACACGTACGTGGCTAGTACATCTGGACTCACTAGTGCTAATTCAATACAGGCTGGGAGGTTTGAGACAGAACCGAATGCAAGAAAATAAGTTGATGGCCTAAAGCAGGGGTCCCCAATCTACAGCCTGTGGGCCGCCTGCAGCCCCTTGAGGCCATTTATCTGGCCCCTGCCACACTTCTGGAAAGGGCACCTCTTTCATTGGTGATCAAAGAGAGGAGCACATTGACCATCTCATTAGCCAAAAGCAGGCCCATAGGGACCTGAAGATGGCAGCGGAGTAGGCAGACGCGCAGACTCCCAGCTCACACCACCGAACTGGATTATAAACTAATTTATGAACAATCAGCATGAAAAACCAAATCTGGACTACAAGAACAGCTTTCAAAAATCAAGGAGCAAAGAAGAAGCCACAACAAACCTGGTAGGGAGTGCCTGAATCTCCCCTGCTTACAGGAATGGGGGGGGGGGGAGGCTGCTCACAGCTACTTACCTGGCGACCAGGGAATGAGGTGTGTTGAAAGGGCCTGCTTGTCTTCCAAAAAGAGAAGAAAGAGAAAGACGGATGGTGAGGGGGAGAGGAATATAGGTGTTGACATAAAAAGCTGACTCATTCAGTGCTGGAGGTGGCCATAACTGTGGGAGGGGCTGATCCTTCCACAAAGCAAAATACAAAAGTACTTCCAGGTCACAGAGATACAGACATCTCTCCAGCTCCAATCAGCGCAACAAGACACAGCTGAAAACAAGAAGTGGGGAGGAGGGGCAGTAACTCAGGTCTCCTTGGAGATCTGAGATACACCTCCCCCTACTGAAGCTGAGAAAGCAACCCGCCCCCAGAGAGATTACCTGGCAGAAGAGGATTTCAGAGCCTCAGGTCACACCCACTGCATTCCTGGACACAGTTTCAAATAAGCTCCCTGCTGAGATCAGCAAACAAAACAATCACCTGTTAAGAAAACAAACAAATCAAGACTTCAAAGCTGCCCAAATCCGAAAGTGGATTACAAATAATAGCTGATGTCAACCCAAGAAGACTTAGAAACAACACAAGTAAAAACTAGAGGCAGACAACACCAAGCCTAGACTCAACCAGCTCTACAAAGAAAACACCCTGGGTAGGCACAATGAGAAGACAAAAAAGTGCAATCCAAATGAAACCACAAGAGAGACCTTCCAGAGATGAACTGAGTGATATGAAAATAATCAAATTTCCAGATGCAGAGTTTAAAATAATGATTGTAAGGATGCTTAGGGATCTTAGAACAACAATGAATGGTCATCACGAACACCTAAATAAAGAAATAGCAAGTATAAAAAAAGATATTGAAATATTAAAAAAAGAATCAGTCAGAGATAACAAATACAATATCAGAAATGAAGACCACAATGGAAGGAATTAAAAACAGGATAGATACAGCTGAGGATTGAATTCAGCAAGTTGGAGGACAACTGGAATGAAGGCATGAAAGCAGAGAAGAAAAAAGAAAAGAGACTCAAAAAGTCTGAGGAAACTTTTAGAGAGCTCTGTGACAACATGAAGAGAAATAATATCCGCATAATAGGGGTTCCTGAAGAAGAAGAGAAAGAACAAGGGATAGAGGCTTTGTTCAATCATATCATAGCTGAAAACTTCCATAAATTAATGCAGGAGAAACTCTCACAAATTCAAGAAGCACAGAGAACTCCACTAAAAAGAAACCCAAAGAAACCTACACCAAGACACATCATAATTAAAATACCAAAGCTAAATGATAAAGAGAAAATATTAAAAGCTGTGAGAGAAAAAAAGGCTATCACCTACAAAGGAACCCCCATAAGGGTGACATCAGACTTCTCAACAGAAACACTTGAAGCCAGAAGGGAATGGCAAGAAATATTCAAAGTAATGCAGAACAAGAACCTACAACCAAGACTACTTTATCCAGCAAGGCTATCATTTAAAATTGAAGGAGAAATAAAAAGTTTCCCAGACAAATAAAAAACTCAAGGAATTCATTACAACCAAACAAATGCTGCAGGAAATGTTAAGGGGCATGGTGTAAACAGATCAAAGTGAGAAAAGAATATAGCAAAAGAGGAATACAGCTTTAAAGAATAAAATGGCAATAAACAACTACATGTCAATAATAACCCTAAGTGTAAATGGATGAAATGATCCAATGAAAAGACATAGGGTAGCTGCATGGATAAGAAAACAGGACCCGTACATATGCCGTCTACAAGAGACACACCTTAAAACAAAAGATGCACATAGGTTGAAGGTAAAAGGATAGAAAAAAACATTTCATGCAAATGGAAATGAAAAAAAAGCTGGGGTAGCAATACTTATATCAGACAAAATGGACTTTAAAACAAAGGCTATAGTAAGAGATAAAGAAGGCCACTACATAATGATAAAGGGAGCAATCCAACAGGAAGATATAACTATTATAAATATCTATGCACCTAATATAGGAGCACCTAAATATATAAAGCAGACTTTGATGGATATAAAGAGTGAGATCAAAAGCAACACTATAATAGTAGGGGATTTCAATACCCCACTAACATCACTAGATAGATCCTCAAGAAAGAAAATTAACAAAGAAACAGCAGACTTAAAGGACACACTAGATCAACTCGATTTAATAGATATCTACAGAACCTTTTACCCTAAAGCAGCAGAATATACATTTTTTTCAAGTACTCATGGTACATTCTCTAGGATAGACTACATGTTAGGGCACAAAAGTGGTCTCAACAAATTTAAGAAGATTGAAATCATATCAAACACTTTCTTTGATCACAATGGCATGAAACTAGAAATCAACCACAACGGAAAAGCTCAAAAATTCTCAAACACATGAAAACTAAATAGCAGGTTGTTAAATAACGAATGGATTAAGAATGAGATCAAAGAAGAAATAAAAAAATTCCTAGAAATGAATGATAACGAGCATACAACAACTCAAAATTTATGGAACACAGCAAAAACAGTACTGAGAGGGAAGTTCATAGCACTACAGGCACACTTTAAGAAGCTAGAAAAAGCTCAATTAAACAACTTAAGCCTGCATCTAAAAGAACTAGAAAAAGAACAGCAAGTAAAGCCTAAATGTAGTAGAAGGAAGTTAATAATAAAGATCAGAGCAGAAATAAATGACATAGAGACTAAAGAAACAATACAGAGGATCAATGAAACTAGGAGCTGGTTTTTTGAAAAGGTAAACAAGATTGATGAACCTTTAACTAGACTCACCAAGAAAAAGAGAGAGAGGACTCAAATAACTAAAATTAGAAATGAGAGGGGAGAAATAACAACTGACACAACAGAAATACAAAGGATTGTAAGAAAATACTATGAAGAACTGTATGCCAAAAAACTAGACAACCTATATGAAATGGACAAATTCCTTGAAACATACAATCTTCCAAAAATCAGTCTGGAAGAATCAGAAAACCTAAACAGACCGATTACAGCAAATGAGATTGAAACAGTTATCAAAAAACTCCCAACAAAGAAAAGTCCTGGGCTAGATGGCTTCACAAGTGAATTCTACCAACTATTCAAAGAAGAACTAACTCCTATCCTTCTCAAGCTGTTTCAAAAAATTCAAGAGGAAGGAAGACTTCCAAGCTCCTTTTATGAGGCAAGCATAATTCTGATTCCAAAACCAGGCAAAGACAGCACAAAGAAAGGAAATTATAGGCCAATATCCCTGATGAATATAGATGCTAAAATCCTCAACAAAATATTAGCACACTGGATCCAACACCATATGGAAAAAATCATACAGCATGACCAAGTGGGATTTATTCTGGGGAGGCAAGGCTAGTACAATATTCGCAAATCTATCAATGTTATTCATCACATAAATGAAAGGAAGGAGAAAAACCACATGATAATTTCAATAGATGCAGAAAAAGCATTTGATAAAATCCAGCACCCATTTATGATCAAAACTTGCAGCAAAGTGGGAATACAGGGAACATACCTCAACATGATAAAAGCCATCTATGACAAACCCACAGCCAACATCATACTCAATGGGCAAAAATTAAAAGCAATCCCCTTAAGATCAGGAACAAGGCAGGGGTGCCCTCTTTCACCACTCTTATTCAACATAGTCCTGGAAGTCCTAGCCACAGCAATCAGACAAGAAGAAGAAATAAAAGGCATTCAAGTTGGAAAAAGAAGAAGTAAAGCTATCATTATTTGCAGATGATATGATATTGTATATAGAAAATCCTAAAGTCTCAGTCAAAAAACTACTGGATCTGATAAATGAATTCAGCAAGGTGGCAGGATATAAAATTAATACTCAGAAATCAGAGGCATTTTTATACACTAACAATGAACAATCAGAAAGAGAAATTAAGGAAACAATCCCCTTCACAATTACAACCAAAAAAATAAAGTACCTAGGAGTACATTTAACCAAGGAGACTAAAGACTTGTATTTGGAAAATTATAAAACATTGATAAAAGAAATCAAGGAAGATACAAACAAGTGGAAGCATATACCATGCTCATGGTTAGGAAGAATAAACATCATTAAAATGTCTATATTACCCAAAGTAATTTATAAATTCAATGCAATACCAATTAAAATTCCCATGACATACTTTAAAGATATAGATCACATATTCCAAAAATTTTTATGGAACCAAAAGAGAACACAAATAGCCTCAGCAATCTTAAAAAAGAAGAATAAAGGGGGAAGTATCACACCTCCTGATTTCAAGCTATACTACAAGGCCATTGTACTCAAAATAGCCTGGTACTGGCATAAGAACAGGCACACAGATCAATGGAACAGAACAGAGAACCCAGAAATAAACCCACAGCTCTATGGACAGCTGATATTTGACAAGGGAGGTAAGGAAATACAATGGAGTAAAGACAGCCTCTTCAACAAATGGTGTTGGGAAAATTGGACAGCAACCTGCAAAAAATGAAACTAGACCACCAACTTACACCACTCACAAAAATAAACTCAAAATGGATAAAAGACTTAAATGTAAGGTGTGAAACCATAAGCATCTTAGAAGAAAACATAGGCAGTAAGCTCTCTGACATCTCTCGCAGTGATATATTTGCTGATTTATCTCCACGGGCAAGGGAAATAAAAGACAGGATAAACAAATGGGACTATATCAAACTAAAAAGCTTTTGCATGGCTAAAGACAATAAGAACAGAATTAAAAGGCAAACTACACAATGGGAGAACATATTTGACAGTATGTCTGATAAGGGGTTAATAACCAAAATTTATAAAGAACTTGTAAATCTCAACACCAGGAAGACAAACAATCCAATGAAAAAATGGGCAAAAGAGATGAATAGACACTTCTCCAAAGAGAATATACAGATGGCCAATAGGCATATGAAAAAATGCTCAACATCATTAATCATTAGAGAAATACAAATTAAAACCACAATGAGATATCACATCACACCGGTTAGAATGGCGCTCATCAACAAAACAATACAGAATAAGTGCTGGCGAGGATGTGGAGAAAAGGGAACCCTCCTGCACTCTGGTGGGAATGCAGACTGGTGCAGCCTCTGTGGAAAACAGTATGGAGAATCCTCCAAAAATTGAAAATTGAACTGCCTTTTGACCCAGCCATCCCACTTTTAGGAATATACCCCAAGGACGCCATAGAACGGTTCCAGAAAGAGAAATGCGCCCCATGTTTATGGCAGCATTGTTCACAATAGCGTAGATCTGGAAACAGTCCAAGTGTCCATCAGAGGACGAGTGGATTAAAAAGCTTTGATACATATATACTATGGAATACTACTCAGCCATAAGAAATGATGACATCGGATCATTTACAATAACATGGATGGACCTTGACAACATTATACAGAGTGAAATAAGTAAATCAGAAAAAAACTAAGAATTATATGAACCAATGCATAGATGGGACATAAAAATGAGACTCAGAGACATGGACAAGAATGTGATGGTAACAGGGACTGGGGTGGAGGGGTGGGGAAGGGGCAAGGAAGGAGAGGGAGGGAGGGGGGAGGGTAGGGGCACAAAGAAAACCAGATAGAAGGTGACAGAGGATGATTTGACTTTGAGTGAGCGATATGCAGCATAATCAAAGGTCAAAATAATCTGGAGATGTTTTCTCGGAACATATGTACCTGATTTATCAATGTCACTGCATTAAAATTAATAAAAATAAAAAAAAGAACTGGTATACATATGTTAATAACTGATTTCTTTCCAGAAGAGAGAATGAGGAATAAACTTGCATATTATTTTAGGAAAAAAATAGTCATGTTGATCTATCTATATAATGTAACTGCTATTTGCATGTAAATTACTTCACAGGTATAATTCAGAAAAGTATTTGTAAATAGTAATCATGAAAATAAAATATTATTAAAATACAAAAAGAAAAAAAAAGCAGGCCCATAGTTCCCATTGAAATACCGGTCAATTTGTTGATTTAAATTTACTTGTTCTTTATTTTAAATATTGTATTTGTTCCCGTTTTGTTTTTTTACTTTAAAATAAGATATGTGCAGTATGCATAGGGATTTGTTCATAGTTTTTTTATAGTCTAGCCCTCCAACGGTCTGAGGAACAGTGAACTGGCCCCCTGTATAAAAAGTTTGGGGACCCCTGGTCTAAAGTCTTAATAGAGAAGGATAGAGTTGTCCTTATTATAAAGTGAAAGAATGGTCTATGTAGAAAATGCAAAGGAAGATTACATAGAGGTGGACCCAAGTCAGTTAAATGACAATCATCATTGCCTATCTTATTAACCAATGTCACCACATTATATTTAATGAAATGAAATGAAAAAGTAACTTCTAAGTGCAAGTTAGTGGTAAGAATATCTACTCACTTTTCAGTGAACTAAGAGTCTGTAGGATAAGCAGTTGTTAAATGATGTTACATGCAGATCTCAAAAATGGTGGCATGTGATCACTGAATTTCCATATTCAAATCCTCAAACTAAAAATACCTGTGGGAAGTCTCATGAAGGAAGAGTAATGGGTTTGAAAACTCTGTGTTAACAGAAGAGATGATTCTGTGCTGGGGAAAGTGCATGGAGGATGCTGGAAAATCAGTATATGAAAACGTATGTGCTGGTCTGGACTTTATTCTAAACAAATGCAGCTTACCATGACCTGCACAGCTGCAAAACTTGATATTCCTTGCACTTGGTTTATTGTTTTCATCAGAACAATTACTGTAGATAATTATTAAAGACATTAAAACATCAATCACTTTATGTGAGGGCAGATGAAATCCATATCTTCAGTATACAAGTGATCTGGAACAATAAGAGTGTGTGTGTGTGTATGTGTGTGTGTGTGTGTATGTTAAATCTTATCTGAATGATGTGACATAGAGTTTGGGATTTTTGTGACTTTCATTCACTGAGGAAGTGGGATGAGAGGTGACGATGGCTGGAGGATTGAACGAGATGTGTCCTACTGGCCATGACTGAGTTTGGATGATGGCTGCATGGCAACTGTAGGCATGCTTCCTATAGTTTCTGTAACAGGAAAGTCCACAATGATAAAGGTGTTTAAAAATTCTATTGGTATCTATGATGATGTGTCTGCTCTTATTTTAAAATATGCTCAAAGTTGACAACATGTGTACTTACACCATGAATTCAAGTTGAATTTCATCTCCTTCCAACAGGCAGAAGAGGACCTGATGTGAAGGTCATGGTAGGGAGAGAGCTCAGGGTTTCTGAGGACAGAGCAGGAGGGAGGCTGGAGCATTGAGGGCAGGGGGCGGGGCTATCAGGAGGCTGTGGAGAGACGGGGTGGGCAATCAAAGGGCATGTTAGTGGGCTAATGTGTTAGATTTTATGCAAGAAGAATTAGGAGCAACTGTAGGATTTTCAGGCATTGGATGACCCTGCTATATGAACAAGAAAGTTCCCTCCGAATGTTGTGAGGAAACAGTGCCTTAAAGAGGAGATGATCCCACTCCTACATTATTGCTAAAGGTTCTAGAAGTCTGCAAGCATTTCTACAGTTTATGCAGTGTACATACTGGGCACATTGAAAAAAATAGGGATTTTACTCAGGTGTATCCAGGCATCCACACATATGCTGTATGACCTAAGAATATATACTGTTCCCAATAAACTGAAAAGAACTAATAAAAAATAATGTGATGAAATTACAACAAAAGCAAATTGTATAATGTCTAGGATAAAATTCTAATAAAATTTTATGACACAGTTATACAACTATGCATAAAGTTGCAGATTATACTTAGAGATAAAATTAACTTCAAATTATAGAAGAAAATGTTACACAGTTCACTGGCAAATGTTAAACCTACAAAATCTATTAATTTTTCCGACATATATTAATTCAAATAGCGTGTTTACAAAACTTACCAACAATTGTGAATCTTTGGCAATTTTTGCAGAACTGTTATTTTTTGAACATGTGTATTTTACATTGTTCCCCTGAAAAGCCCTTGCATGACATTGATAAACAGATCATCTGCCCCCTGTTCTGTTCTCTGACACCTGGCCTGAGGTAAAGATGAGCCATTTCACTTTTTCTGATTATCTACTGTGTGTGGGATACGAGAGGGAAGAGAGCTGAGGATGACAACTTAAGTGTTTATATATGCATATATTTACAAATCTGAATTAACAGGACTATTTCTGGGAGAGAAAAGATACAGTAATTACTTACAGTGTATCAGAATCATAGTCACTGCAAATCAAACAGATGTGTAAACAGAGACAGGATCCTGGTGAGCTGCAGAGATTATCTGGGCTTTCAGGGTTTAGGGCAATTGGGAGGTGTGTGCTCTGTGATCAGCAGGGGGCGCTGTGGGACTTCTGTAATGCCCCACTCAGCTCTCGGTGAGAACAATTCACCAGTGGAGCTGGGGCTGCAGGCTGGGCCATGTTCTCCCTGATTGTAATTCAGCAGCTGTGTCTTCTCTGTCCTGGCAAAGTCCCCTGAGCAGAGGGGGACTCAACTTTGTGTTGTTTCAGCAGGTGCTTCCTCCCAGGGTTCTCCCGAGGGGTGAAGCCAACCTCCATCCTCCTTAGTGTGGGGTGTGAGCTGAGCTCAGCACCAGGGCTCAGGAAAGGGCTGGGTGATCACTGAGAGACATATATTTGCATGGACAGCCCCTCCTCTGGCAGAGGAGGGAGAAGAAAAGGAGACCTGGGACAGCCCAGCCCCACTGTGGGCTCAGGGCTGTGAGCACCATGGCTTGGACTCCTCTCCTCCTCGTGCTCCTCTCTCACTGCGCAGGTGGGAACAGGCTTTGAGGATCAGGCCTCAGTTCTCAAGTGTATTCCCTTCATGCTCACTCTCCTGAGAAACTTCCCCTGGTCCCTGATATGTGCTTTGTCTGCAGGTTCCCTGTCCCAGCCTGTGCTGACTCAGCCGCCCTCCCTCTCTGCATCTCCTGGAGCATCAGCCAGACTCACCTGCACCCTGAGCAGTGGCTTCAGTGTTGGCGGCTATCCAATATTCTGGTACCAGCAGAAGCCAGGGAGCCCGCCCTGGTATCTCTTGTACTACAACACAGACTCAGATAAACAACAGGGCTCTGTGGTCTCTGGCCGCTTCTCTGGATCCAAAGACTCCACGGCCAATGCGGGGCTCCTCTTCATCCTTGGACTCCAGCTTCAGGACGAGGCGAACTATTACTGTTCTACACTTCATAGTGATGAGAGCAGTGTTAATTACTCACAGTGTCTCAGATGATGAGGAAGTGAGACAAAAAGTCTGGACCAGGCTCTGACCTGTCCCTGTAGAGCCCCAGGTCTAAGTCGGTCAAGCATCCCGGTTCCACCTCCCTGCACAGTAGGATACTCCTGCTTATCAGCAGAGCTGGCAGCCTCTTTGAGACTACTCTTGAGGTGGCTATGAGGAGTCTACTTATCAGAGCCGAGACCAACTGCCACCGGAGGAAGACACGACTGACACACAAGTTAGTTGCAAGAATCACACAGGCAGTTTATTACTCACAAATCCTTTTGGCGTGCTTGTGTACAGCTTAAGGGGACCCCGTCGGCGTGCTCCTGTTGGTTGTCCTTGGCCAGAGCAGCATGGTGACTGTCCACATTCAATGTTGGAGTCTGGGTGACTAACACATCAGGGGAGCCCCTTAACTTTCCTACTTTTTTTGGTCTATGCCTTCTAACAGGTGTCAATCTACAGAATTATCATCTCAAACCCCCTTTTTGGCAGTTCCTAGCAGGGAGCCCTTTTTATGTTAATCTACTGAAATGTCACATCAAGCTACTTTTAAGGTGTTCCTAGGGAAGCTTCTTGTTAATGTTAACCTACAGAGTTATGACACCCAGCCACTTCTTATCTATATATAACTTCACACACACACACTGAGCCCTGCGTGAAAGGCAAAGTCTGCCTATCATATCTATACTCACTAGATTAATTCCTATCCAGACTGCATAGCGTAATATACTTTCTTTAATTGCTTTTAATATTATATCCTAATTATTTCTATATATTTACCATATTTTTCTATATTTCTATATATTTAATTACTATAACATTATATTACTGTAACAGAACCTCACTGAGAGAGAAGCATGTGTGGAGGCATCTGTAAGGTAGGCTCCACTGCAGGAAGATACACCCATGACAGGGGAAAGGGTAACACACAGTGATGGGTGACAGCTCCAGGCATCTCAGGAGCACATACACTGATAAGATAATAGAGCCTAACTAACTGCCCATAGTGCCAGCAGTATATTTTAACAAGAATAAATTTATCTAATAAAAATCTCAGTTCTTTCCTACTCTTGTGTCCTTTTTCTACTCACACAGATCACTTCTGACACTCCTGGTACTAAATGCATGAGGATCTTTCTTGACCATAAGCAATTCTCTGCCACTCCAGTTGGATGTCCTACAGTATACACAACTCTAACACGGTCTGCCTGAATGGTCAGAGCCACAGTTAAAGGGCTCACTCCAACAAGTCTGCCCACACTTTAGGTGACAATCAAAAGCAGGAGGTCCCCAGGTTAAATACAGAGGTGATGTAAGAGGATTTTTGTGTTTGAAATTGTCTTCTAAGGTATAAAGCATCTAATAAAGTGAGGGCAAATGATTGACAATAATAATATTTTTTACTTTCTGAACATTTTGAGTATGAGATTCTGAGTTCATTCTAGAGGAGTTGTTAAGAAAGAGCTTTGGCCTCAGGGTCCAGGAGCAGGAGAGTGTCATAAACTTGAGTTCTAGATGGCTTAATTATCTGTCTGCGAAGTACTGGTTATAGGACTGCAAAGTGTCTACTACAATGGACTAAATTCCATTGGTCCATGTGGAAACCATGAAGAAGGAGTTAATTGACCTTTAAGTAGTTACAAAAGAAGCCACTAGGAGCAGGTAGTTGATGGAATAAATTCTGAGGAAAAAAGACAACTTTCATGAGTAAGTCAACTGTTGTTAGTGTACTTTAGTAATATGAGCATCCTCTAACTTTTCAGTGAACTGAGAGTCTGTAAGATAATCAATTGCCAACCTGATGTTACATACACATCTGAAGATCCCACCATGTGATCTCTGAAATTTAATATTCACTCCTCAACCCAAACTCCCTCTAAGGACTCTGGTGGGAAATCCTAAGATGAATAATAGGTTTGTAATGAGAGAGGAGAAACCAGGAGAACGCAGAAAAAGGGATCCTGTAGTCTCTGTGATCTTACTCTTGAGCCAGTGACCTCAATGTTTTGGATTGAGGGAGAAAGGGCGTACTGAGAGACATTTTAAAAATAAAACCACATTTGTGGTCCTTTCTTGTTATCAGTTCCCTGAAACAAACTTGCAGCACCAGAAAGAAGAATAAGCAATATAATTGTCCAGGGCAGACCCTCTGGCCTCCTCTCTTACCCCCTCCTCTCCTGGAGATGCAAAAGTCACTCAGGTCTGCAAACAATGAAGTCCTAGAAGTCAGGCCTTCGTCACGTGAAAGCTAAAGCTGTAAAGGTATGTAAGATGTAAGAACTCTGACTTCAGGGAGCTCGTGTCTTTAGTGGCACCAGCCCCACATGCTCTGCGGGCTACAAATAAATCTTTCTTTCTCCTTGTCTGGGTGTGATATTCTCTGGTTGTAGCTAATTCCTTCTACGGTAAGGTCAGTGTTAATGGAAGAGATGATTCTGTACTAGGGAAAGTACATGAGGGATAGTGAGAAAATATTATCTGCAAATGTATGTGCTGGTCTGGACTTCATTCTAAACAACATCATTCCAAACACAGTCATTTCATAGAGCCACAGCTGCAAAACTTGAGATTCCCTGCACTTCTTTTACTTTGTCCATCAGAAAATTCCTTTAGCGAATCATTAGGGAAATCATGACAGAAATCAAGCAATGTGAGAGTAGTTCGAATTCATTTCTTCACTGTATGAGAGTTTTGGAAAAATAAAAAGTGTGTATATATGCTAAATCATACCTAAATTTCATGATATGGTGTTTGGGATTTTTGTAACTGTCAATCATTTAGGAAGTGGGGTGAGAGGCGAAGGTGACTGGAGGATTGAACAAGACGAGTTGTATAGGCCAAGACTGAGGTTAGATTATGGCTGCAAGAGCTTCACTGGGAAGTTCTCTATTGTTTGTGTAACATCAAGAAATTTCACAATGGCCTGACCAGGTGGTGGCACAGCGGATAGAGCATCGAACTAGATGCAGAAGAACCCAGGTTCGAGACCCCGAGATTGCCAGCTTGAGCGCGGGCTCATCTGGCTTGAGCAAAAAGCTGACCAGCTTGGACCCAAGGTTACTCAGTCTGCTGAAGGCCCCGGTCAAGGCACATATGAGAAAGCAATCAATGAACAACTAAGGTGTCGCAAGAAAAAAATGATGATTGATGCTTCTCATCTCTCTTCGTTCCTGCCTGTTTATCCCTCTCTCTGACTCTCTTGCTGTCCCTGTAAAAAAAAAAAAAGTCCACAATGACAAATGTGTTTAGAAGCTCTATTTGTCTCTATGATGATGTGTTTGCCCTTCTTTTAACAAATGCTAAAATTTGACAATATGCATCCTTCCATCATAAATTCAAGTTGAAGCCCATCTCCTTCAAATAGCCAGAAGAAGAGCTGATAGGAAGCTCCCAGAAGAGACAGAGCTCAGTTTCTGAGAACAGAGGAGGAGGGAGGGCAGGGGGCGGGGCTGCCAGGAGGGTGTTGAGGGGCGGGGCAGACCATGAAAGGGCAAGTTAGTAGGCTAATGTGCTGGATTTTACGCAGAAAAAATCAGGAGCAACTGAAGGATTTTCAGCCATTGAATAACCCTCCTATTTAGACAAGAAAGATCTCTCCGAATGTTGTGAGGAAACAGTGCATTCAGAAGCAGATGATCCCACTCATACATTATTGCTAAAAGTTCTAGAAGTCTGCAAACATTTCTACAGTTTATGCAGTGTACATACTGGGCACATCAATGAAATAGGGATTTTACGCAGGTGTATTCAGGCATCAACACATTTGCTGTATGACCAAAGAATATATACTGATATTGCTAATAAACTGAAAATAACTAATAAAAAAAATGATGTGATAAAATTACAACATAAGCAAATTATATAATACTTAAGATAAAATCCTAATAAAAAATATATGAAACAGTTATGCATAAAGTTGCAGATTATACTTGGAGATAAAATTAACTTCAAATTATAGAAGAAAATGTTACACAGCTCACTGGCAAATGCTAATTTTCCTAACTTAACTAATTCAAATTGTGTGTTTACAAAACTTACCAACAATTGTGAATCTTTGGCAATTTTTGCAGAACTGTTATTTTTTGAACATGTGTATTTTACATTGTTCCCCCCCTGAAAAGCCCTTGCATGACATTGATAAACAGATCATCTGCCCCCTGGTCTGTTCTCTGACACCTGGCCTGAGGTAAAGGTGAGCCATTTCACTTTTCCGATTATCTACTGTATGTGGGATACAGGAGGGAAGAGAGCTGAGGATGACAACTTAAGCGTTTATATATGCATGTATTTACAAATCTGAATGAACAGGACTATTTCTGGGAGAGAAAAGATACAGTAATTACTTACAGTGTATCAGAATCATGGTCACTGCAAATCAAACAGATGTGTAAACAGAGACAGGATCCTGGTGAGCTGCAGAGATCATCTAGGCTTTCAGGGTTTAGGGCCATTGGGAGGCGTGTGCTCTGTGATCAGCAGGGGGCGCTGTGGGACTTCTGTAATGCCCCACTCAGCTCTCAGTGAGAACAATTCACCAGTGGAGCTGGGGCTGCAGGCTGGGCCATGTTCTCCCTAATTGTAATTCGGCAGCTGTGTCCTTTCTGTTCTGGCAGAACCCCTAGAGCAGGGACCCTCGTGTTGTATCAGCAGGTGCTTCCTCCCAGGGTTCTCCCAAGGGGTGAAGCCACCTACATCCTCCTTAGTGTGGGGTGAGCTGAGCTCAGCACCAGAGCTCAGGGAGGGGCTGGGTGATCACTGAGGGACACTCATTTGCATGGACAACCCCTCCTCTGGCAGAGGGGGGAGAAGAAAAGGAGGCCTGGGTCAGCCCAGCCCCACTGTGGTCTCAGGGCTGTGAGCACCATGGCCTGGACCCCTCTCCTCCTCTTGCTCCTCTCTCACTGCTCAGGTGGGGACAGGCTTTGAGGATCAGGCCTCAGTTCTCAAGTGTATTCCTTTCATGCTCACTCTCCTGAGAAACTTTCCCTGGTCCCTCCCCATCACTGACAAGTGTCTGTATTCACAGGTTCCCTGTCCCAGCTTGTGCTGACTCAGCCGTCCTCCCTCTCTGCATCTCCTGGAGCATCAGCCAGACTCACCTGCACCCTGAGCAGTGGCTTCAGTGTTGGCAGCTATCCAATATTCTGGTACCAGCAGAAGCCAGGGAGCCCTCCCCGGTATCTCCTGTCCTACCACACTGACTCAAAAAAGCACCAGGGTACCGGGGTCCCCAGCCGCTTCTCTGGATCCAAAGACACCTCGACCAATGCGGGGCTCCTGCTCATCTCTGGGCTCCAGCCTGAGGACGAGGCGGACTATTACTGTGCTACAGTTTATAGTGATGGGAGCAGCGGTAGTTACTCACAGTGTCTCAGATGATGAGGAAGTGAGACAAAAACCCCTGGACCAGAGACTAAGGCTCTGAGCCTTACTGAAGTGAGAAGCTCTTATGGAGGCATCTACAGGGGAGGCTCCTCTGCAGTAAGATACACCCATGATAGGGAGAAAGGGTAACACATTGTGACAGGTGACAGGCCTGGGCCTCCCAGGGGAACACACATTGATGGGGTAATAGAGCCCAACTAACTGCCCATAGTCCCAGTAATAAATTTTAACAAAAATAAATTTATTTAATAAAAATCTCAGTTTTTTTGGCCCTGGCCGGTTGGCTCAGCGGTAGAGCGTCGGCCTGGCGTGCGGGGGACCAGGGTTCGATTCCCGGCCAGGGCACATAGGAGAAGCGCCCATTTGCTTCTCCACCCCGTCCTTCCTCTCTGTCTCTCTCTTTCCCTCCCGCAGCCAAGGCTCCATTGGAGCAAAGATGGCCTGGGCGCTGGGGATGGCTCCTTGGCCTCTGCCCCAGGCGCTAGAGTGGCTCTGTTCGCAGCAGAGCATCGCCCCCTGGTGGGCAGAGCGTCGCCCCTGGTGGGCGTGCCGGGTGGATCCCGGTCGGGTGCATGTGGGAGTCTTCTGTCTCTTCCCCTTTCCAGCTTCAGAAAAATACACACACACAAAAAAAATCTCAGTTTTTTCCTACTCTTGTCTCTTTTCTACTCACACAGATCACTTCTGACACTCCTGGTACTAAATGTATGAGGATCTTTCTTCACAACAAGCAATGCTATTCCAGCTGGCTGTCCTACAACATGACTCAGTTCTAACACTGTCTGCTCAGAGGGTTAGACGCACAGTTTAAGGCCTCAGGCCAAAGAGACTTGTGCTCTGCAGGTGCCAAATGCAAGTGGAAGTCCCCAGGTTTCACACAATTGAAGGTTACCATGATCCCTTCCTCGGTTTTAATTCATTTGCTAGATTAATTTGTTAATTCCACCTGAGGCCGTCTCCTTGCTGAAGAAAATGAGGGGATGGTTCGAATTTCCAAGTTTCTATTGACGCCTTGGTCTTTCCAGTGTCCAGTCCCCATCCAGGAGCCCACCCAGAGTCACTTCATTAGAATGAAAATCAAGCAGAAAATCACCCAGGAGATTACAAGGGTTTCAGGAGGTCTGTGCCAGGAATCGGGAGCAGAGAACAATATATATTTTCTATTATCTCCCAGTACTGTGTGTGCAACTACAAATGATGACCAAGATAGTCCTGGTCACACACTAATTAATGCTGGAAGTGTAAACCTTGTGTTACTAATGATACATCATATCTGGTATGTTAATATCCACCCCGGTCATAGACACAATTTCTTCCTCTGAAGAAACCTAGGAAAAGTTGGTCACCAGAGCAGAGTGGCGGTTGGAAGCTGGTGAGGCAGAGCTGTGATGTTCAGATCCAAGGGCCTTGTGCTGAAGCCGGAGCCCAAGGAGATGAAACGGAAGATGTGCACGGATGTCATCTCCTCCGTGGGGCACTTCCTCAGCCTTGCAGCCCTGCCAAGCGTGACTGCTTTGTCTTAAAGGAACCGGACAGCATGTGAAGATGGGACACCACATGTGATCGCAGGATATGAAGAGCCTGGTTACAGTCTCTACTCTGCAAATGAATAGGCCTGAAAATATGTAAGAGACTCTTTGATTGAATAGACATTCAACTTTTTATTTGTGAAGAACACATTTGGTCGTGGTAACTGACCTTCACAGGTAAAATAGGAAACTATTTGGGAAGTGTGAAAAAGACCTCTTATGGTCTCGGTACACCCTTATTCCTGTGATACTCAGCCTCCATGAATGTTGGTGTAATTGTAAGTAATGTCAAACTCCATTTTCTAGCAAATATCAGTTATATAAGGGCATATGTCTGCAGTGAGCCTGTCTTGTCAGTCATTTCCATTGACCTTCTTGCTTCTGTTGGACTATATTTGTTGAAGATCTCTTTAGGATTAGTTAGGTTTTATAGGAGCCAGCACACAACCACAACAGCCCTTAATCACAGGATCATTAATCTAAAGTTTCAATAAATATACCAATTAAGAAAAAGAAGTTGGTCACAAATACTTCAGACTGTCACTGACAACACCCTTCACTCTGTCCCTCCTCTTCTCTCCTCTGCTCACCCTCTTGATTTTTTTCTCTGGCTCTTCAGGGACCAGATGAAGGGTCCCCTTGCCTGTGACATCACAGGTCACTGTGCATTTACTTTTGTAATATCATCACTGGAAGTGAAAACTAATGAATTTGTCATTTATGTACATTTTGTACCTCCCACAGATGGGGACTCCTCCTGGGAGTGAGATACGACAGTAATCACTGCACTGTATCAGAATCACCGTGTCTGGGGAACAGACTAGAGGTAGTGATCTGCTGAGCTGCCCAGACCAGCTAGGCTCTCAGGGCTTTGGCCATGGGGAGGTCAGTGCCCTGCCATCAGCAGGGGATGCTGTGGAACTTCCCTGTTTTCCCTCTGTAGCTACTCATTAAGGACCATTCATGCCTAGGAGTCTGGGTCAGAGGGCTAGGCCCTGTGCTCACTGAGGGGGACTCAGCAGCTGTGTCGTCTGTGACCTAATAAAGTTCCCAGAACAGAGACCATTCTGCGGCCTCGGCAGCTGCTTCCTCCCAGGGTTTTCCCAAGGGATGAAGTCAAGCTCCATCCTCCTCAGTGTGGGTTGTGAGCTGAGCTCAGCACCAGAGCTCAGGGAGGGGCTGGGCGGTCACTGAGGGACACACATTTGCATGGACAGCTCCTCCTCTGGCAGAGGGGGGAGAAGAAAAGGAGGCCTGGGGCAGCCCAGCCCCACTGTGGGCTCAGGGCTGTGAGCACCATGGCCTGGACCCCTCTCCTCCTCTTGCTCCTCTCTCACTGCACAGGTGGGGACACGCCTTGAGAATCCCCAAGGATTCTTTATTCCTTTCATGCTGAAACTCCCGAGAAATTTTCCATGGTTCCTGCGCCATCATCGACAAGTGTCTGTGTTTGCAGGTTCCCTGTCCCAGCCTGTGCTGACTCAGCCGCCCTCCTTCTCTGCATCTCCTGGAGCATTAGCCAGACTCACCTACACCCTGAGCAGTGGATTCAGTGTGGGCATTTATACTGTACACTGGCTCCAGCAGAAGCCAGGGAGCCCTCCCTGGTATCTCCTGTACTACAACTCAGACTCAGATAAGCACCAGGGCTCCGGGGTCCCCAGCTGCTTCTTTGGATCCAAAAACGCCTCGGCCAATGCGGGGCTCCTGCTCATCTCTGGACTCCAGCCTGAGGATGACGCTAGCTATTCACGTATGATCTGGTTCAAAGATGTTGTCACAGTGACACAACACAGACGGAGAAGAGAAACAAAAACCTCAGCCTGCTTATGGCCTGAAGTAGGAAGGAAGGATCAGTACAGAAGGAGGAATAAAAACAGCAGGAGAAATGCCTCTGCTGAGCGCATGCCCAGTAGAAGTAGAAGTGAATGAAGATGGCGCAGGGGGAGGTAGCCAAGATATTGTCCATAGAGGGCTATCTGTCTAGCCTGGGGAAAGGACTGAATTGGATAAGCGACACAGAAACCTAGACTATCTAGGTTATGGGTTGGTTAGGGGGAGGATTCAATGCAAGCCTACAAAGATTGCGAAATTGATTGGTTATTTTGAAAGGGCGCCTTGTCCTTACCAGCCCGAGATAGTATAAACAAAGGTTAAAAATGAGCTCGAGTACTCTAGCTTCCTGTTGCCCAGTAAAATGCTCTCACCCCTTCATTTGTGTGCTCTCTCTCCATAGCGGCCACGTTGACTTCAAATGCTGGCTCCAGGCGGGGACCTGGGTACATCCCCAGCCAAAGTGCCCCTGGGAAAACAGAAGCTAAGCTAGCCAGATGGGGACACACAAGGATGGAACCACGGCACTGAATTTATGGACACTGGTCTTCCTCCTGGGCCTGATGAAGACAAGGTTGGACTTTTCCCATAACAGGACAGACAGAGATTAGACATTGGGAACTGGGGCGGGGCAGCCTTCTATTCTACCACATTAGAACATACCACTAAGTCTCAACCTCCGAGGTGTGAGACTCCTGAAATGCTTTTCCTGTGATTCCGTGAAAGGACCTCATGTTCAACAGCATCAGTTATGTGAAATCTTTAACGAGACCTACACACTGGTATTATGTTATGATGCCAAGAACCAATGAGGTCACAGTGTGGCGTTCTGTGAGGCTGACACAGGCTTCTCCGTGGCTCCGCCCTTTCCCATCACTGGAGCTCTTATGCTGGACAGCTGGAATGTGTTTGCCCTTTGTAGGGCCAGGGACATAGTTTGTGGGCCCATGAAAGTAATGTGAGACCCCTTAGGAAAAGCGTAAGGAATAAAGAGCTCTTAAATGTAATACAGGGATTTTTCCTTTAAAATATTTTATTACAAAGCATTAGAGTGAGAGTAAAGATGCATAAAAACATAAACTCACACATCACGAATTAATACTTATGGTGTCATACTATGTAATACAATAAATATAACACTATTAATTTTATATCTGATTGATCATACAATTAATTTTCTTTTAATGCATTAAAAATATTTTTTTACAGAGATAGTCAGAGAAAGGGACAAATAGGAACAGACAGACAGGAAGGGAGAGAGATGAGAAGCATCAATTCTTCATTGTTGCACCTTAGTTATTCATTGATTGCTTTCTCATATGTGCCTTGACAGCAGAGCAAGTGACTTCTCTTTTTGTATTTTTCTGAAGCTGGAAACGGGAAGAGACAGTCAGACAGACTCCCGCATGCGCCCGACCGGGATCCACCTGGCACGCCCACCAGGGGGCGACGCTCTGCCCACCAGGGGGCAATGCTCTGCCCCTCTGGGGCATCGCTCTGTCGAGACCAGAGCCACTCTAGCACCTGGGGCAGAGGCCAAGGAGCCATCCCCAGCGCCCGGGCCATCTTTGCTCCAATGGAGCCTCGCTGCAGGAGGGGAAGAGAGAGACAGAGAGGAAGGAGAGGGGGAGGGGTGGAGAAGCAGATGGGCGCTTCTCCTGTGTGCCCTGGCCGGGAATCAAACCCGGGACTTCTGCACGCCAGGCCGACGATCTACCACTGAGCCAGCAAGTGACTTCTTGTTCAAGCCCGTGACCTTGGGTTCAAGCCAGTGATGTTGGGCTCAAGCTAGTGACCTTGTGGTCACATTTATGATCCCATACTCAAGCCAGCAACCCCGTACTCAAGCTGGTGAACCTGTGCTCAAGCTGAGACCTCGATATTTTGAACCTGATATTTCGTCCCAGTCTGTTGCTCTATCCGCTGTGCCACTGCCTGCTCAGGCTCTTTTAATGCATTTTTTTAAACAAGATTTTTAATTTATTTATTCATTTTTAGAGAGGAGAGGGAGAGACAGAGAGATAGAAGGGGGGAGGAGCTGGAAGCATCAACTCCCATATGTGCCTTGACCAGGCAAGCCCAGGGTTTCGAACCGGCGACCTCAGCATTTCCAGGTTGACGCTTTATCCACTGTGCCACCACAGGTCAGGCCTTAATGCATTTTTTATCTTGAAATTTTATAATTCTAGTAAACTATATTTAATAATATAATTAAAGCCAATGCTTGTGACTGTTGCTAATACAAGATTTCAAATAATCTTTAAATTCAAGAAGGATGCAACTGTTATAGCATGCTCTAAGCTGTGAAAATATTGTGATGAATTTCTGATAATTCTTTGAAATGTAAAATGTTTACAAGATTTTCTGGTTCTTTATTTTTTTTGTTCAGAGACAGAGGGAGAGTCAGAGAGAGGGACAGATAGGGACAGACAGGAAGAGAGAGAGATGAGAAGCATCAATCATCAGTTTTTGTTGCAACACCTTAGTTGTTCATTGATTGCTTTCTCATATGTGCCTTGACCATGGGGCTACAGCTTTTGCTGGTTTTTGGTGAACAATTTTTTTCTAAAACAATTTAACTCTTCAAACACATAGATTGCAAGTAAGTCTAAATTTAATTTTTTTTTCAATAGCATTTTAAATGAAATGTATTGGGGTGATGTTGGTTAAATTCACAGTGGCCAAGACATGGAAACAACTGAAGTGTTCCACAATAGATGATTGAATAAAGATGTGAGTTTAATTTTAAATGTGAACTTACAAAAGTGCATTTTATTCTCTTGACATTTTCTGTAACTTGTGGAGGTTGTACAGGTAACCAAGTTGGAATCTGGATTTGTGTATAATGCAAAATGCCTGATTACTTCTTAAATCACTGTTATCTATAATTGTGACTGAAATATTGTTTTCCTCAATTGGTTCTGAATCTTCACATTAAAATAAATATTCCTGTTTGCTTGCTACATTGATCTTTATATTTACTGTTTGTTTTTTTATTGAAGTCATTTTTATTTTCATTTACAGTTGACATACAAGATTATATTTGTTTCAAGTATCTACCTCTGTAATTAGACCTTACGTAACGCACTAGGTCTTCTGTTGCTAGCATTACCAGAACACTGTGGGTCTGGGTTACCGGGCCTAACCACTTGTTAGGGACCTGCAGTCCCTGACATGACCAGGGATGCAGATACACACCAGGTAGCCAGGCCCAACCCTCTGCTGCAGGATGCCCTCTGCCTGCTGTGCCTCGTGCCTGCACTCACAGGTACACAGACTGCTACCTGGATATCTCCCTTGCTCATGCACATGATCTATATATAGTCCCATCATATTTCAATACAAAGCAAGAGTCCACAGATGAAAATTAATGTATAGATGCACAATTTGCATATCCATGAAGATAGCCCCACCCATCGGTCCCACAGGCTTCCTACTGTAGTTCTAGGAGAGAGACCTGATGTCACACCCACTGGCCTGCAGATTTATAAAGAAGGATGGCCACATACTCTTGTCCTGGGGCCACTCAGGACTCAGTCTGGGTGGATGAGGAGCAGGTGGAAACCTCGCCCATCATTGCCACCTCACCCTTCACAATATATATACCACCTGATTCTTGGCCCTAACTCTCCTGTGTATTAAGTTCAGAGGTTTCATGCCGATCAAGGGAAGACATACAACCACAGCACGGAGGCAGTTAACACACAACAGAATTTACGTGGGTGTCCTCTGACAGATTTGCATGTGGGGATGGTCCCTCCCAGCATGACATCTTCTGCATCAACAGAATGGGGTCCCCATCTAGAAAAGGAAATGGGCAGGTAGGTCCAGGAGAAGGGAATTGGTCAGGGGCCTGCGGTGTCTAGTGATTTTGCTCAGCAGCACGGTGAGGGGACTCTGGGTCAAGGAACCCAGAAGGGCTGCGGTGGGTCGACTTTGTTCAGACCGCTGGGTCTGTCTTATCCATGGTCAGAAGATGGTGGGGCAGGTTTTACACTATACAAAGCAGGCAGACTTTAAATGGCTAAAGTGTGCTTGCTTCAGTGACAATAAAACAACTGTTTAAGAATTGAGGTTGGGTTGGGTAGTTTTTGAACAAGTGGTCCAGCCTGCTGTATAACAAAACACCCAGGACCAGTGATCAGGGCAACTTTGGTTCATTTATGTAAAACCCTGCTCGGATATACTTCATCTAGTTTATCTTTCTCCACTGAAGAACCAATAATCTGTTGTCCTTGTCACTGGTTTACCTACCTTGGGGCAATCAAGGCCACCAGCCTAATATTTGGAAAAGAAATGCAGGCAAACGCCAGAGTCAGGAAAAGATTCTCCAACCTGACCAGTCTCCTGCTCACTTTCCTCGACCAAATCCCCTGGGAAAAACAAGCACTCAGGCACCTCCCCTTACACACACACACACACACACACACACACACACACACACACACACACACACACACACACGTGTATTCAGGGTCGGATTATGAGCCCTTCGCATGATCAGGGGACCGCATCAGTGACCAAACTGTCTGCTTGGCTCTCAAAGTCTCTCAGAACCCAGAACATTCCAAACCAACTGTCACCAACTGTCACATGAAGGTTCTGCCAAGAATCAGCAGTTACTTCAACTGACCAGCCCTGGATGAGCAACACACTGGGAAAGCAGCTACTCGGGCAGGGGCTTTGGTGGCTTCGTGAGTGAAGTCTGCAGGCCCGGGTGTGTGGCTGGCCCATTAGTTCAGCTCCTGTTAGGTAGGGTCAGCCTTGTTGAGACGTGCCAAGCCTAGCAGTGGCTATATTCACCCTTGACTTTTCTTTTTTTTAAATGTAAACAACTTTTATTTATTAAAATATAGCATGCCTTGGAAAAAAAAGATAAAATAAGAAAACCACACCTAAGAGCTCCTTCAAAAAAAAGAATGAAAAACACCCCCCCCCAAATCACCAAATAAAAATAATAAAATAAAAATTGAATCATGACACGGAGAAAAAAACAAGATAACTTCAGAAAATAAAATCCAAAGGTCAAAGAAGAGAGTTAAAACAGATTCCACCGATCTCACAGGGACAGCTGGCCCTGACCAATTAATTGTCCGGAAGGGGCTCCTCTTCTCTGGCAGCGATCAGCGCGGGGTTGGCAGAGGGTTCTTGAGGCAGTGGGTCTAGGACCTTAGTGAGGTCGGGAGATGCTGCACAGACCGGCCCTGGCACCATAGCTGCAGTTGGAGCATCTGCCAGAGGTGGCATGACTGCTGGATTTGAGCACAGTGCCCCCTAAGCCCCCCCCCCCCCCCGCCCCAGGTCTGCCCTGGCAGCAGCTCCTTGGGAAGTACAACAGGGTTTGAAGCAGGGGCTGGCTCTGCCTCCTGGACTGGTGCTTTGGACTCTGCATCTTTGGGCTCCAGGTCCTCTGGCTCGATTTGTTTAACTTGGGCAACTTGGGCACAGTGTTCCAGGGTGGATTTGGAAATCGTGAGCTGCCTGTGGTGCCTGGGTGGCTTCGGAGGAGAAGTCCCTCTCCAGCCCTCCACCAGCCCTGCTTCCCAAGAACCCTTAGTGATCACACTCATTGTGAGCCTGCTCTGGCCCTCGGTGATGTGGCGCACCTTACCGTTCCTCAGAAGATATGTAGGGAGTTTCCTTCGACCAGCTGCTGATCTTTAAAGTCAGGTATTGTAATGCCCCCAGCTTCATTCTTTTTCCTTAGGATTGTTTTGGCTATTTGGGGTTTTTTATAGTTCCATATAAATCTGATGATTTTTTGTTCCATTCATAGGGATTTTGATGGGAATTGCATTAAATTTGTATATTGCTTTGGGTAATATGGCCATTTTGATTATATTTATTCTTCCTATCCAAGAACAAGGAATGTTTTTCCATCTCATTGTATCTTTTTCGATTTCCCTTAACAATGCTTTGTAATTTTCATTATATAGGTCCTTTACGTTCTTTGTTATGTTTATTCCTAGGTATTTTATTTTTTTTGTTGCAATCGTGAAGGGGATTATTTTTTTGAGTTCGTTTTCTAATATTTCATTGTTGGCATATAGAAAGGCTATGGACTTTTGTATGTTAATTTTGTATCCTGCGACCTTACTGTATTGGTTTATTGTTTCTAATAATCTTTTTGTGGAGTCCTTCGGGTTTTCGATGTATAGGATCATATCATCAGCAAAAAGTGATAGCTTTACTTCTTCTTTTCCGATATGGATGCCTTTTATTTCTTTGTCTTGTCTGATTGCTCTGGCCAGAACTTCTAGCACCACGTTGAATAAGAGTGGAGAGAGTGGACAACCCTGTCTTGTTCCTGATTTAAGGTAGAAAGTCCTCAGTTTTATGCCGTTTAATAGGATGTTGGCTGATGGTTTATCATATATGGCCTTTATCATGTTGAGATATTTTCCTTCTATACCCATTTTGTTGAGAGTCTTAAACATAAAATTGTGTTGTATTTTATCAAAAGCCTTTTCTGCATCTATTGATAAGATCATGTGGTTTTTGTTCTTTGTTTTGTTGATATGGTGTATTACGTTAACCGTTTTGCGTATGTTGAACCATCCTTGAGATTCTGGGATGAATCCCACTTGATCATGATGTATTATTTTTTTAATATGTTGTTGTATTCGGTTTGCCAGTATTTTGTTTAGTATTTTAGCATCTGTATTCATTAGAGATATTGGTCTGTAGTTTTCTTTCTTTGTGCCATCCGTGCCAGGTTTTGGTATGAGGGTTATGTTGGCCTCATAAAATGTGTTTGGAAGTATTGCTTCTTCTTCAATTTTTTGGAAGACTTTGAGTAGAATAGGAACGAAGTCTTCTTTGGATGTTTGATAGAATTCACTAGTATAACCGTCTGGGCCTGGACTTTTATTTTTGGGGAGATTTTTAATAGTTTTTTCTATTTCCTCCCTGCTGATTGGTCTGTTTAGGCTTTCTGCTTCTTCATGACTCAGTCTAGGAAGGTTGTTCTAGGAATTTATCCATTTCTTCTAGATTGTTGTATTTGGTGGCATATAATTTTTCATAGTATTCTACAATAATTCTTTGTATATCTATGATGTCTGTGGTGATCTCTCCTCTTTCATTTTGGATTTTATTTATTTGAGTCCTGTGTCTTTTTTCCTTGGTGAGTCTTGCCAAGGGTTTGTCAATTTTGTTGATCTTTTCAAAGAACCAGCTCCTTGTTTTATTAATTTTTTCTATAGTTTTTCTGTTCTCTATTTCATTTATTTCTGCTCTGATTTTTATTATCTCCTTTCTTCAGCTGGTTTTGGGTTGTCTTTGTTCTTCTTTTTCTAGTTCCTTAAGGTGTGAAGTTAAGTGGTTTACTTCGGCTCTCTCTTGTTTGTTCATATAGGCCTGAAGTGACATGAACTTTCCTCTTATTACTGCTTTTGCTGCATCCCAGAGATTCTGATATGTCGTATTTTCATTTTCATTTGTCTGTATATATCTTTAGATCTCTGCACTTATTTCTTCTTTGACCCATTCATTTTTTAGAAGTATGTTGTTTAGTTTCCACATTTTTGTGGGTTTTTCCCCCTCTTTTTTGCAGTTGAATTCTAGTTTCAA
This sequence comes from Saccopteryx bilineata, assembly GCF_036850765.1. Lineage (NCBI taxonomy): Eukaryota > Metazoa > Chordata > Mammalia > Chiroptera > Emballonuridae > Saccopteryx > Saccopteryx bilineata. The sequence continues at coordinate 255,461,668 of NC_089491.1, read as the reverse complement.
GGCTTTATGATCAGAAAATATGCTTGGTACAATTTCAATTTTTCTAAATTTGCTGATATTGTCTTTGTGGCCCAACATATGGTCAATTCTTGAGAATGTTCCATGTGCACTAGAGAAAAATGTATACTCTGTCGCTTTGGGATGAAGTGTCCTGTAGATGTCTATCATATCCAGGTGTTCTAGTATTTCGTTTAAGGCCACTATATCTTTATTGATTCTCTGTTTGGATGACTGATCTAGAGCCGTCAGCGGTGTATTGAGGTCTCCAAGTATGATTGTATTTTTGTTAGTTTTTGTTTTAAGGTCAATAAGTAGCTGTCTTATATATTTTGGTGCTCCTTGGTTTGGTGCATATATATTAAGGATTGTTATGTCTTCTTGATTCAACTTCCCCTTAATCATTATGAAATGACCATTTTTGTCTCTGAGTACTTTTTCTGTCTTGTAGTCAGCATTATTAGATATGAGTATTGCTACGCCTGCTTTTTTTGGGGTGTTGTTTGTTTGGAGTATTGTTTTCCAGCCTTTCACTTTGAATTTGTTTTTATCCTTGTTGCTTAGATGTGTTTCTTGTAGGCAGCATATAGTTGGATTTTCTTTTTTAATCCATTCTGCTACTCTGTGTCTTTTTATTGGTAAGTTTAATCCATTTACATTTAGTGTAATTATTGACACTTGTGGGTTCCCTACTGCCATTTTATAAATTGCTTTCTGTTAGTTTTGTATTCTTCTTAGAATTTCTTAGTTTGATTCTTCTCTTTTGTTTTTCTATCATTTGTTTTTGTTTGTTTGTGTTCTATACTTCTTTCCGCTGTTGCTACCTTTTTTATGTCAAGTGTTTTTGTGGTGGTTTTTTTAAGGGTGGTTACCATTAAGTAATGAAAAGGGTACCTACCATATTCATTGTAGTACCCTATCTTATAAGTATTTCTGCACTTCATCATCCTTTGCTACTGTTAATCTCCATCCTCTCCCCCGTTTTTTTCCTTTGTTGTCACAGTTTAAGTTTGGTTTTATTGTGTTCTTGGTGGAGCTGTTACTTGTGGTGTTGTTTTCTTTTGTTCTTTGACTCTGGTTGGAAAACCCCCTTTAGTATTTCCTGGAGTGGGGGCTTTCTGTTGATAAATTCTCTCATCTTTTCTGTATTTGTGAATGTGTTTATATCTCCTTCATACTTGAAGGATAGCTTTGATGGGTATAGTATTCTTGGCTGAAAGTTCCTCTCTTTCAGGGCTTTAAATATTGGGGTCCACTCTCTTCTAGCTTGTAGAGTTTCTGCTGAGAAATCTGATGATAATCTAATAGGCCTTCCTTTATATGTTGTACTCTTCTTTTCCCTGGCTGCCTTGAGAATTTTTTCTTTGTCATTGGTTTGTGTCATCTTTATTATGATGTGCCTTGGAGTGGGTTTGTTGGGGTTAAGAAAACTTGGTGTTTTGTTTGCTTCTTGAATTTGAGGCTTTAGTTCCTTCCACAGGCTTGGGAAGTTCTCGTCTATTATTTGTTTGAGTATATTCTCCATTCCATTTTCTTTCTCTTCTCCCTCTGATATACCTATTATTCTTATGTTATTCTTTCTGATGGAGTCAGACAATTCCTGTAGGGCTTTCTCGTTTTTTATTATTTTTGAGTCTCTTTCTTCTTCTCTCTGTTGTGCCTCAAGTTGTTTGTCTTCTATTTCACTAATCCTATCTTCAATCTGGGCTGTTCTGTTAGCTAAGCTTGTTACCTCGTTTTTCAGCTCGTGAATTGAGTTTTTCATTTCTGTTTGATTTGTTTTTATAGTTTCAATTTCCTTGGTAATATATTCTTTGTGTTCATTGAGTTGTTTTCTGATCTCCCTATATTGCCTTTCTGTGTTTTCTTGTATCTCTCTGAGTATTTTTAAGATTTCTATTTTAAATTCTCTGTCATTTAGCTCCAAGGCTTCCAATATGTTAAGTCTTTTCTCCATAGATTTTTCCACATCTATTTGTGTTACCTCTCTTTCTTTTGTATCCATAATATTCGATTTCCTCTTTCTTATCGCCAGCTGCTGATCTTAATGTCCTGGCTTGAGCTCTGCAATGACAGTGACCTGCAGCAGGTTGGGAGTCCTCAAGCTTTGCCCATTTCTAGTTACTGCTGCTTCTGCCCATTGCACTTTCTGCTCTATATTAGGATTAGCCCTGTGACTGCCCAGACTTCATCCGGGGGAATGCGAGTCACCTGCAAGATTCAGCATAAACCTCAGGCAGAGGGCATTGCCCACACTTCATGTCTCTCAACACACCCTCATTCTCATTTCAGGACCCAGATTAGGGTGGCTATAGAGACAAAAGCCCACACACATTTTCATTCAGCCTGGTACTGGCATAAGAACAGGCACATAGATCAATGGAACAGAACAGAGAACCCAGAAATAAACCCACAGCTCTATGGACAACTGATATTTGACAAAGAAGGTAAAGAAATACAATGGAGTAAAGACAGCCTCTTCAACAAATGGTGTTGGGAAAATTGGACAGCTACCTGCAAAAAAATGAAACTAGACCACCAACTTACACCACTCACAAAAATAAACTCAAAAATGGATAAAAGACTTAAATGTAAGCTGTGAAACCATAAGCATCTTAGAAGAAAACATAGGCAGTAAGCTCTCTGACATCTCTCGTAGCAATATATTTGCTGATTTGTCTCTACAGGCAAGTGAAATAAAAGACAAGATAAACAAATGGGACCTTATCAAACTAAAAAACTTCTGCACAGCTAAAGACAATAAGAACAGAATAAAAAGACAAACTACACAATGGGAGAATATATTTGACATTGTGTCTGATAAGGGGTTAATAACCAAAATTTATAAAGAACTTGTAAAACTTAATACCAGGAAGACAAATAATCCAATCCAAAAATGGGCAAAAGAAATGAATAGACACTTCTCCAAAGAGGACACACAGATGGCCAATAGGCATATGAAAAAATGTTCAACTTCACTAATGATTAGAGAAATGCAAATTAAAACCACAATGAGATATCACCTCACACCTGTCAGAATGGCGCTCATCAATAAAACAACACAGAATAAGTGCTGGCGAGGATGTGGAGAAAAGGGGACCCTCCTGCACTGTTGGTGGGAATGCAGACTGGTGCAGCCACTGTGGAAAACAGTATGGAGATTCCTCAAGAAAATAAAAATCGAACTGCCTTTTGACCCAGCTATACCACTCTTAGGAATATACCCCAAGAACACCATAGCACTGTTTGAAAAGAAGAAATGCATCCCCATGTTTATGGCAGCATTGTTCACAATAGCAAAAATCTGGAAACAGCCCAAGTGTCCATCAGAAGACGAGTGGATTAAAAAGCTTTGGTATATATATACTATGGAGTACTACTCAGCCATAAGAAATGATGACATAGGATCTTTTACAACAACATGGATGGGCCTTGATAACATTATACTGAGCGAAAGAAGTAAATCAGAAAAAACGAAGAACTATAGGATTCCATACATAGGTGGGACATAAAGATGAGGCTCAGAGACATGGACAACTGTGTTGGGGCTACAGGGTGGGAGGAGGAGAGGGAGGGGGTTGGGGGAGGGGAGGGCACAAAGATCATGGCTTTTCAGCATTTGCCATATTCCCCCTTGCCGGGGGCAGCCCCGGGGGGGATCCAGGGGTCCCACAAGAGGAGATGGCGTCGGTGAAATTCAAGTGAGAGAGCCGAATTCTTTTTTTTCTCTTTATTCTCTGCCAGGCATCTCTGGCAGCATTTACTGCCAGGCATCTCTGCTAAATGCTGGTCTAGCTTTCTTTTTATGCACACACACTAAGTTACAATCACATGATATTTTGAATACATCATTGTTTTAGTTTCACTATGGTTACATATTTCCAGATAACAGTTAATTCATATCTATAAACTACAAATCAGGTGGTAAGTTATTCAAAGTATAGTTATACAATAACTTGAATAGTAATAACAATATTGGTACAAACTTCTAAAAGATTAGTACTAATTAATAACTCTATTTTACTGTTGTTGTGAGTCAAGGGCACAGAAAGAGATAGCAGATGAAATCATCAAGGACTAGCAAAAGGACCACCGCTTGCTCAGGCAAATGGCCTTGAGTTCATGCAGTGTCCTAATTCTTTTCCCACAAGACTACAAAAGGCTTGCTATTTAAGAAACTAACATAGTATTAAGAGTAACTTTTACTTAAAGATACATAGAGTGCATTTGCAAGATAGCTAGTAGCAACATAATATCAGAAGGCATTAGTTGCTATTGCTGCTATGAATCCCACCACATTCCTCTCCTTATTCTTGGAAAATACAAAAATCTCATGAGAATGTTTTACTGAGAAAAACCCAGCAACTGCCTTCAGTGACAAAATAAGTCTTTTAACAAAACATTCTTTACTTGCCAGCTGCACTCCTATCCAAGGCCATGCAACAGGCCACTCCATTCCACTTAACCTAAGATTCTAATGTCTAGTTAAACTTTATTCATTTACTATATTCATACACTAGTTAAGTTCTAACTTTATTCTTTCTAACATGATTAATAAGAAGAAATTCTCCTACAAACTTAACCCTTTATGAGGGATATCATAGCCAGCCTCTTATGTTTATGAGCCCAGTTCAAGGGGCTTACAGGCTTTTCTGTGGAACTTACACCTTCTGTCTCATTTCCAAAGAAATTACTACAAATCTACAGGGAAAGCATGGTACTATTATCCCTGTGCTACAAATAATAGCACACACCCAGAAAAGGGGGGATATAAGGCCAGATTAATTCAAAAAGGTCAAAGGGGGAAGTATCGTTGTGCCTTTCCTTTGCGGTGACTTTGTCACCCCGTAGCCATTGGTCTTCACTGCAGTGACTTTGTCACCCCGCAGCCATTGGTCTTCTCTGCTGTGACTTTGTCAATCAGCAGTTTTTGATCTTCTTCTGCTGTGACCTTGTCAGCCAGCAGTTGTGGGTCTTCTCCTGCTGTGACCTTGTCAGCCAGCAGTTGTGGGTCTTCTTCTGCTGTGACCTTGTCAGCCAGCAGTCGTTGATGGGCTCCCGACACCCCCTTTAATGTATAGACAGACAGCAAATACTTACTTATGGTGTTTCCACTATAAAGACTGCTGTCTTAGGGACAAATGCTGATGAACTATTTCAGCAGTTCCTCCTTCTTCAAAGACTTATATATCAACATAGAGCTCTATGTTTCATAGGACAAACTCAAGCTCACTTCATGCTCCCTGGAGCTTTAGCACAAGGGAATGCCCTTTTTTCTCTCTTTTCTTTTCTTTATTTTTTTTATTGTTGTATTTTTTCTTTTCTTTATTTATTTTTTATATTCTTCTGAAGATGGAAATGGGGAGGCAGTCAGACAGACTCCCGCATGCGCCTGACCAGGATCCACCTGGCATGCCTACCAGGGGGGAATGCTCTGCCCATCTGGGGTGTTGCTCTGTTGCAACCAGAGCCGTTCTAGTGCCTGAGGCAGAGGCCATGGGGCCATCCTTAGTGCCCAGGGTGGGGTGGCTTTGCTCCGGTGGAGCCTTGGCTGCGGGAGGGGAAGAGAGAGACAGAGAGGAAGGAGAGGGGGAGGGGTAGAGAAATAGATGGGCGCTTCTTCTGTGTGCTCTGATTGGGAATCGAACCTGGGAATCCTGCACACCAGGCCAAGGCTCTACCACTGAGCCAACCAGCCAGGGCCTAGGAATGCCCTTGTTGATCAAGCTACCCAAAAGAAAATTATATAGAGCAACCATGACAGATCGAGCAAGTCAGTCTCATACTATTCATCACCAGAACGCTGCAGCCCGGTGTAAACAGTTTCAACTTTCTCGGGAAGCAGCACGGCAGATTGGGAAATCCTGTCCAAAGGGGCCTATACTGCCCCTTCATTTAGAGTTAACCCTCAAGGACCCCTACCAGGACAACTTTGGCAGATGGATGTTACTCATATACCTTCATTTGGCAAACAGTCATATGTCCACATTACAGTGGATACATATTCCGGATCTATAGTAACCTCTGTCAGAGCAGGAGAGGCTGCTAAGCATGCTATAGCTCATTGTCTGTATGCATTGTTCTATTATTGGATTTCCTAAACTGGCTAAACTGAAAATGCTCCTGCATATGGAGCAAAAGCATTTACTGTATTTTGTCATGCTTACAATCTTTAAAGTTAAGGTATTATTAAAGTGTACTCAGCAAACATTTAAAAAAATTTTTTTTAAAGGGGGTAGTCATATCCTGGAACTCCTATGGGTTTACCATATCATACTTTTTACTTAAAAAAAAATTTTGAATGCTGGTGAACAGGAGACACCAAATCTTTTTCGCCTGCAAACTACTACCTTCTTTATTAGATCCAGCTAATAACACTGTTTTGTCTTTTTCCAAATAGCTCCAGATATATGGAAAAGATTTATATAGGAGAATGGGAATCCTCAAACCCCTCAGCGAGATCTTCTGAGCATGGCTTTTAAGATACCTAGAGGCAGAAAAAGCCCAATAGAGATCAGGGGAACTACCAGCTTTTAGGATACACCCTTAAAGACTCCAACGCCCCAAAGGGGTCTCATAGGATGTCATCTGGGTCCTGCTTCAATAGTGGAAAGGAAGGTCATTGAGCTAAAGCCTGCCAGACTTACATGCCTCTGCTGTGAGGAAACAGGGACACTGGAAGGTAGGCTTCCCCCTCACTCCTCTAAGGGAGGGTTCAGTCTCTTTCAGCCCTGCTCCAGCCACCTATGACCTAACCTTGCCCAGAAAGCTGGGGTTTGCCACTGAAGGCTGAAGGTGCCCAGGGCCGTCAGCCCCATCTACAACACTGTAGAGGAGCCTAGGGTATTTCTTCCAAGAAGCAGATAAACTGATCTTATTTGCACAAGGGCCACTTAACTATGTTTTGCCTGAATAGTCAGGTTTTTTATTCTTCCCTCAAAGATCTCTGTTGTGGGTGTTGATAGTCCTATTTTCTGCTGCTTTGCTTTATATATAGTACTTCCTTTATCCCTCCTACCTCAATGCCCCACTCATATTTCAGGCTGGGACCTACTCCTAATTTAGAGCTCTCTTTCCCCCTTTTGCCAACTTCTATTATGAATCTACTTTTGCCACCCAACTTAGTGTATCCCAAGGTTCTCTTTACCAGGCCACAGTCGCAGAGCTCCAGGGAAAGGCAACCTGGTCTCATCTCTCCAGGCAGAGGAGAACAGAAGCTCCATATCCACGCATGCTGCAAATGGCTTTCCCAGTCTACCTGAATCATTACTAGCTAGAAGCAGCGGTCATTGGGACTTGGACATGAGCTGCAAAGTATAGAATGGTGACAACAACTCCAGTGCCATGCGGACTTTTCCTGGATGTGGACTTTTCCTGGACTCCTGCTCCCTGTGACAGCTCCTAACAGACTGAACTGTGGTTGGGTTGCATTTTTCAGGAATTTGGCATGGTGATGGGGCTAACTTGGACTTGGTGAACATGTTAAGGACACTACTCTTTTATGGATTCTTGCTGAATTGGCCAAGAGTTTGCTTAAAGGCTTTTAATCACTGTAAAAAAAAAATAGAAGACTGGATAAAGAAGATGGGGCACATATACACCATGGTATACTAGTCAGCTAGAAGAAATGATGACATCGGATCACTTACAGCAGAATGGTGGAATCTTGATAACATTATGCGAAGTGAAATAAGTGAATCAGAAAAAAACAAGAACTGCAGGATTCCATACATTGGTGGGACATAAAAATGAGACTAAGAGACATGGACAGGAGTGTGGTGGTTAGGGGGGGTGGGGGGAGGGAAGGAGGGAGAGGGGAAGGGGGAGGGGTACAAAGAAAACTGGATAGAGGGTGACGGAGGACAATCTCTCTTTGGGTGATGGGTATGTAACAAAACTAAATGACAAGATAACCTGGAAATGTTTTCTTTGAATATATGTACCCTGATTTATTGATGTCACCCCATTAAAATAAAAATTTATTTATAATAAAAAAAGCATTGTGTTAGGATTATATATATCTGACTATAGCTTTGTTTTCTGTAATGTTTATTGCATTAATGGATTCCTGGATTGGTTCTAGAAACAGAAGAAGGATATATTGGAAAAAGTTATGAAATTTGAATAAAACCTACAGTTTAGTCACTTTTATTTTACTAAGGTTAGGGTCTTAGTTTTTAAATATGACCATGGCTTGCAATATTTTAATGTTAGATGAATGTTGTGGAAGTTATGTAAGAGGTTTCTGTATTAACTTTTTAAATATTATGTAAATGTAAAATTATTACAAAATTAAATGTTTTTCAACACACTCTGTTCCCTCCTCTGAGAATTGAAGTCAAAGCCTCACGTGTGGTATCAGGCACCAGAGCATCTGGTAAAACTTTTCACATTGAAACCGTGGTCATGGGTTGTATTTCATTTCCATCTTCTCTAAAGAAAAAAATATGTGGAAATATTAATCACACTTCATTACCATTTATTTGTATATAAATAATCTCTACAGAATCAGCACAATTTCTCATCAATCCAATTACTGGCAGAAACCATTAAGACTGGATTTCATGAGGATTTCTGATTTGGATCCATATGAAATGTTTCATTTTTCCCAGAATCACACCTATTTGTTTACAAAGCTGACTCCATAATGAAGGTAACCCACCTTCTTGATTTCTGCTGCCCTCTGCCCCGACTTTCTTCCACCCAAACACACAACACAAAAACCCTGTGCTCTGCCCTAGAAATTATCTGTTTCTTTACCGGCTCTGGTGCCAGGGCCTGGGGGCAAATAGAGATGCCCCTCCAATTAGGTTAAACACACGTTCTTTTATCAGCAGGGAAGCTCACTGCTTAGGAATACAACAGATCGTCTGGGGGTGAAGGTCCTCAAGGTGCACCATGAACCCTAATGGAGTGATGGAGGTGTCAGCCTCTTTCCCTGATCTCTTGGCCCCGGGAAATTTTATATACCACTGGACATAATGCAACAAAAAGCATAATTAGACCGTAAAAGGTGAAATGAAGATGGAAGACACTGTACATACTCAAACTGGAGGGAAAACAGCAGTCATGTCTGCGTTCTTATTACCCTCTCCTATAGACCGAGCAGAAATATGCAGAAACCTCAAAACGTAGGTACAGACAAAATAGATGGAAACACCCACAGCACAGACAAAATAGATGACAGATACATAGAAGATAGATAGATAGATGATAGATAGATAGATAGATGATAAATAGAGGCTCAAAACAAAAACAAACAAAAAAAACCTGTTAAAGTATATGGAAATCAGCCTTGGATGAATGGCTCAGTTGGTTAGAGCATAATCCCAGTACAAACTGATCACCGGTTTGATCCCTGGTAAGGGCACATACAGAACAGACCGATGTTTCTGTCTCTCTCTCCCTCTCTCGCTAAAATCAACAAATAAATTTTAAAAAGGAAAAAAATGCAGCAATTGAGAGCCTAACCAGAGAAAATCTTTCTGACAGCACCGGCCCACCCCTCTCACACACTAACAGAACCCCTGACCTGCACCCAGATCCACAGGTTTCAGCCACGGTGAGCAAGGGGTCAGCCTGCATCGCCTCCCAGCAAAGGCGGGCAGTGCCCCATTGCGCACCTGGGACAGTGTCAGTGGTTCAGTGGGAAGTTAAACCTCCATCACATCAGAGACTCAATAAGCCATAGCCAGGTAGGGCCAGCTAAGGCTGGTTAGCACTCTTGTTTTCCCATCCAGGACTCTGGCATTCCAGTGGGCAGCTGAACTTCAACCTCACCCCCAGCCATGAGACTGACAGAAGGATACAGGGCAGAGCTGGTCTGCACTCTTGCGCCCCCTACTTGTAACAGTGGGAACCAGTGAGGAGCTGAGCCCTGACCCCTACCTTGCATTAAGAGCTCTGAATAAGCAGTGTGAGGCTGGGGAGTTGGCCCTGCACCTGACCCCACTCCTCCCTGCTGTCAGTGAGACCAAAGGGTCCCAGTGGGAGCTGAGTGCCCACCCCACTGAGCACACACCTCCCCTCAGCCCTGTGCTTCCCTCCCTGAAGTCAGCAGCCCAGCAGGTGGTTTGCTTTACATTCTCCCTTGATGGGAACCTGCTGGTGACAATCACTGCCCCCTGTCAGAGCACAGCACAGTGGGTGTAACAGCTCCACATGTGCAGGGCCAGTGGGAGCTGAACACCCCCCCACCCTGACATACTGACCTACCACAGCTCAGCAGGAGGAAGGCCTGATTAAAGGAAGAGTAAATGAACATGGAGGCTTCTAATGTAATCTCCAAATGTCCAGGACCCAATAACTAATAAGATATTTCATATCTAGAACCAAAAAAATAAAAAATAAAAATTTGAATAAGAAAATCTTCTGAAACCAACAGACATGCCCCAGATGATGAAATTACAAGACAGATGTTTTTAGGACACAATAGTAAAATCCATTGAACAAGCAGCTACTGACACTCTCAGAAGAAAAGGGAGAGAATCTCAAATAGAAAATAGAAGTGATAAAAAGAAGCCAAATAGAAATGTAGAGCTAAAAAATGCAATAGATGGACACTTTTCTAGATGTATCGATAATAGACAATATTTATTAACTTTGTTTGTAATATGTTTATGGATTTATTGGTTGATTGTTGAAAAGAAAATGGCTACCATTCTTACTGCAGTTCCCACCACCCTGAACAGTCTGTTTTGGATGTCACCAGGGGGAGCTGTGGATCTTCTCTAAGTTGCAAGGGCTAAAATAAACTCAAATGTTTCTAACTGAATGGACCCTGTGCTCATGCACAAGGCCTGATTTTGAGGTGACAGCAAGTGCTTCCTCTCAAGGAATAAAGGAAAAGCTTACAATCACCCCAGCCTCTTTCTAAGAGTAAAACTACAAACTGGGCCCAGTACCCAGAAATAAATGATATTGTGGGCTTATATTTGCATAATGCCACCCACACTCTCCCTTTACCCATAAGGCTGAGGAGATAAAGGGACACACCAGACAACATCAGCCAGATGAGGCAAAAGATCTTGGAAAGTCTCCACCATGCCCTGGACTCCTCTCCTCCATCTACTCCTCACTCTGCCCAGGTTCATGGACATTTCAGAGACCAGCCTTTGGAGGGATCTCTCTGTCTTCGTTCTTCATTCCTGTCTGTGTCTGTTTCTATTTCAGGGTGCAGTTCTCAGGCTGTGGTGACTCAAGGGCCCTCTATGACCCCAGGAGGGACAGTCACTCTCACCTGTGCCTTCAGCACAGGAACAGTCACCAATGGTCACTATTCACACTGGTTTCAGCAGAAGTCTAGCCAAGCTCCCAGGAGATTGAGTTATGATACAAGCAGGAAACAATCTGGTACCCCGCCCAGTTCTCAGGCTCCATCATCCAGGGCAAAGCTGCCCTGACCCTCTCGGGAGCTCAGCCCGAGGATGAGGCTGAGTACCACTGCTGCCTATACTCTACTGGTGATTGGCACAGTGGGAGACCCAGAAGGGGAGCCAGGACATTAACCTTAACAGAGTCTGGTTATGATTAAGGTCCTGAGATACTGGTGTCATGTAACCAGACACATGAGCTCTCAGGGCAGCCATATTGTTGAGCATACATGAGGAGAGGTGAAGGGAAGGGTCTGAATTGATTTCATCCCTGTCTGAGTCCTAAATTGATAAACAACTTTGGAAGAACTGGTCCACAAAAAGCAGAATTTAAATATTTTATTTTGTTGCAGGAAAGCAACCCAATGGAGGATTGACACTCAGATAACTATAAGAGGAAAAAAAAATTATTAAAGTTGGCAGAGCACGTGGGGCCTGTGGCTCCCAAGACACGTGCTCCCCTAAATTAGATTCATTACATCTTATATGCCCTTCACAGAACACAGGTGAACATACATGAGTCTCGGGATCCCTTTGTCAAAGGTACATACATCAATCACACGATTTCAAGATGTGAGGGGCTCTACATGATGTCAGAGGATAAGAGTTTGTAAGTCGCCCATTAAGGAGAAGAAAGGGGAGAGGAAAGGGCTACTCAAATCTCCCTTCCCCCTCTTGCATTCCTGGCTGTTTGCCTTCTTCCTCACAGGTGAGGGGAAGGGAGGCGGTCTGAGTCTCCTTCCTCCTTCCTCTCAAATCCTTCCAGTAGGAAAACCTCTCCATTTACAATATAACAACCCTTCCTAAGCAGAATGTGATCCGCCAGCTTGACCTGGTGTAAATCACACACAAGTATAAAAATCATATTTATAAAATCTCTCTGAATGTTTGACTTAAATCATAAAATGTCTTTTAAGCCTCTTAGTAAAAAGAAGGGTTTCTTATTTCAATTTTACAAAAGAAACAGTATTTGCTAGATCAGAACTAAGGCTTATGGTCAAACACATTTCCTCCAGATAAAAGTATCTTCAAAGCTCTTTGCCAATTATAAAGCCAGTAGCTTTAAGGACATGCATATAATAAGAATGATATTGTAAAGCCAGTAGCCACAGCCACCATCACAGCCACCTGGCCCTTGTAGGTTTGCATTTGATTCGGACAGATGGTAATGAAACAATGGAGCCAAGAACTGGTGGGCCATTAGCTTTAATCCTAGCTCACACTTGTGGGTGAGAAATATAAACAGTGGGAAAACACTTCCCTTTCCATTCAGGGCTCCCAAAGCCACTGACTTATTCAAGTTTCCTAGAATCAAAGTTTTCTACCTCACCAGCTTTATTCACCTCTGTTCCCCATCTCCTTCTCTCTACACAAACTGGCTTCTCCTTCAGCACTCCACCATCTTGGCTGCTTCTCCTCTCCACGTGGCCTTTCTCTGCTCTCCTCTCTTGCATGGGCTCCTCTGCCCCATTTTATAGTATAGAAATCAAAACCTTTAATCCAATATACAAAACAAAGAAGTCTCTGATACAACTTCACTTATCTGAGACATAATGGGATTCCCTGAAAAGGTGGAAAAGGCTTAGTCCTAAAACTAAGCTTTAGGCTACAACAACCCTGACTGTTTACAGCCTATCCCCACACACCCAATGCAAACTATAAGCACGCAAACCTATATATCATATTTACAAACCCATTTGACCAACACCAATTATGAGCAAAAGGGAAAAACCCTTCTTTTGTATGTTACTGAAGTTGATTTTATTAGGTTCTATTTTAACATAAGGCATTATTTAATAAATACCGTATTTTTCACTCCATAAGACACATGGGCATTTTCCCCTACACTTTTGGGGGGGGGGGAAGAGCTTCTTATGGAGAGAAAAATATGATATATTACATATACTTAAAATACATTAAAAATTATAAACATGAAAGGATTATTTGTCCCTAATGGTTTTGGTTAAATCGTGTCCTCCATGACTCCAAAAACAGTATGCTAATGTTATAACCCTCGGTACCGAAGAATGCCAAATATTGCTCTCAAGTCACTACTAGTCATAGAGAAGCAAGGGAGGTTCCCTTTCAGGTTTCACAGTTGCCCTGCCTGATGGATTTTGGACTTTTAGTCTCCAGAGCTCTGAGACAATAAATCACTACTGTTTAAGCCACTAGTTTGTGGTACTTCTAGGGAGGGACACGGAAATGCCATTTTCAGTGAAAAGCCTTGAGTACATTATTCTTGACACACAACATACAAAATGATGAAACAAAGAGTTAATTTGCTAGACATGTTGGTTGGAAGAAGAATAGATTGAGACAGAAAAAGTACAAAAATAAAAAAACGCACACAAAACACCTACTGCCTCCATGCGTGTGTTAAACCATTTACTCATCACACCAGTGAGTCCACTCTCCACTAGGGATTCACCAGTCTGTGACACTTTCTGGATTACCTTCAAAAATTAAAAAATAATAATAATTATATCACAATTTTCAATCCCATAAAAGAATAACAACACCCTGTTTCTAGAAGCACATGTTCTACAATTGGGAAAACTGCTGAAACCACTTTCAGGTGAGAAGAAAGACACGTGGGTTGATGCATCAGAGACAAACAAGGGTTCTGCACACTCTGAACAAGGCGGCGCTCCTGCATTAGAGCCGTCCAGCCTGTTAGTGACCTACCGTCATGAGAAAGACGGAATAAGGAAAACGTCGTGTGAGATATTCTGAAAGTATTAATATTATTATAAAGTGTTCCTCTAGGGTTCTGGAGTAATACGTAAGTATAAACCATTCAAAACTTCTGGAATGTTTCTGGGCCCTGGAAGAGACCAAGCTTCTGACTATGGGATGGTTCACAGATCGTCTGGCGAGATAGACAATATCCATGGGGTATAAGGGGCAGCTAAATTGGAGAACCGAGGAAAAACCCAAGATCCGGGCTCTTTACTCTGTGTGGGTGGGCACTGTGTGAACTGGACTTAAAGAGGAAGGAGCTGGCTGTGCATCTCAGCCTCCTCGTTCCCTACTTTCAGCACCAGGTTCCCTGTGCAGAATCTCAGGCACAGAGTCACCTCCCACAGTAACTGCACATTCAGACCTGAGACCAGGGAGGGAGAAACAGAAAGGTCTGCAGGAGTGCGTCCCTCTGCCAGTGCAGACACAGGGGCCCCGGGCAGACCCCGGAAGAAGAGGAGCAGTCGGGGTCCTCCAGGGCCTGGGGGCCACTCACACTTGGTCAATGACATGGAACAGGTGAATAGCTATGAACTGGCCCCCTTGCTGAGTGCCTTTCAGAAGGGAGCTCATTTGCATGGCAGCCCCTCCCCCACAGCGATAGGAGCTATAAGGAGAGCTGTGCTGGGGACCCTGTGGGTTTCCTGAGAACACAGGACTGAGACGTTTGCACCATGGCCTGGGCTCCCCTCCTGCTCACACTTCTGGTTCACTGCACAGGTTGGGGGGACTCTCTGGGCTGGGGGTGAGGCAGGAGGTGAGAGAGGTTACGCTGCATCCCTTTGGACCAGTCACCTCTCCTGACCTTTGGTGTCTCACCTGTTTTCAGGAGCCACTTCCAGGCTGTGGTGACTCAGGAAGCTTCACTGTCCACAACCCCTGGGGGGACAGTCACACTCACCTGTGGCTCCAGTGCTGGGACCGTCACCACTAGTAACTATGCTGACTGGTTCCAACAGAAGCCCTACCAGGTACCTCGGTGTCTAATAGGTGACAACAGCAATCTGGCCCCAGGAGTTCCTGACCGATTCTCTGGCTCCGTGCTTGGGGGCAAAGCCACACTCACCATCACGGGGCCCAGCCTGAGGATGAGGCTGAGTATTACTGTGCTCTAGATTACAGTGGCCATTTCCATAGTGACAGATGCAGGTGGGGAAGTGAGACAAAAACCCCTGTTGACTCAGTACATCCTCACTCCTAATGCCCCCCCATCTCCTGCTCACAGAGGCTGTGTCTGACTGGTGTGGACTCAGGGGACTTGTTTTCCATGGTCTCAGAGGACATGGTCAAGTTCATTGATCACATCTTCAAAGTGTTTTATTTTTCACCCACTATTTTGTAATAACAATGAGTTCCTAAGAATGAATACAAATATATATATGTATGTGTGTGTGCATATATATACATGTATTTATACACACAATAACTGGGCAACTGATGATATATATCAGGAGTGACAAAAAATGTTATACAAACATACAAACACAAACATACACAGGCACACTTGTCAGAGTCAAGGTCAGATTCAGGTCAACTGTCATTTCCACATGATTTTCCTCGTTTTTCTAACCAGAACTTCACTCAATAGCTGTGAAAATATTTAAAATTATAAAATACTGAGATAAAGAATATTAGAGAGGAGAATTATCATGATATCCTCTATCCAATTATTTTCAACTTTAAAGCACACCAACAATACCTCACTCTCTATGACCTCAGCAGAGTGGAAATTCTGAAATCTTCATGTCTACCAGGCAGGTGTCCATGAGTTTTCAGCCACTTTTCTCCCACATTATCCCTAAAAGCCTTAGACTTGAGTGTCCAAAGAAGAGAGTGACAATATAACTCAAATAGGGTCCTGGTCAAGAGTCTGAATGATGAGCTACTGTGCCTGGGCCACTGCCACAGCCAGTCTATTCTGTGATTGTGCCTCACACAACATGAGGTGGACACAGTCAAGTGGTACCAGGTCTGCCTCTCAAGACTGAGTTCTGTCCCGGTTGTTGGGAGGGCTCCCGTTGTCAGCCATCCAGGGGCTAGCCTCGGCTACGAAGTGTCCTCAAACAAGGATGTCCATCCCAGGCCAGGGTTATCTCAAAACTCATATCCACCTGGAGCCTCAGAATGTGATCTCACTTAGAAATAGGTTATTTGCAGATAAACTGGTTAAAATCAGTAAAACTCAACAATTAGGTTATCTTTTAATATATGGTAACAGAGTATTTGGTATTTCATTTAGCTGTCTGGAGGTCATCAGTGATTTGGAAAAATTAATGGTTTAACCCCAAAACCACAGAGGAAACCTACTCATCCCACTGCCCTGTGACATTAGCAACATCCAACTGCAAAACCAGAGCCCTTCCAGAAAGGATGGGTGGTGTGAAGAGCTGCTGGATGTGCGTTCTGAGACCAGCAGGGGGCGCTGGTGGACTGTGCCTGAGAGCTCAAGGTCTAAACCAGGCCCATTCGAAAAACACTTTACTGACTCTTGAATGCTTGGGCAGGCATTGTCTTCACTGAAGTGTGACTTTTTAGCACCTGGTCCCCCAATAGCCACATGAGTGCTCAGCTCTGACACACACTCATGTCTCATATCTCATCCTTCTCTCATGGAGTTATTGTCCAGGCCTGATTTATAGAAAAGAATAGATGGACAATCACACAACAGAAATAAATCTCCTTGAATAAACTTGACCTACCGTGCTCCCTGAGCATAGGATCGGTGACACCTGGGCAGGGAGTGTCTCAATGCTGACAGTTGTGTCTCAGCAAGCAGAGTTTTGGGGCCCTCACCATGGCCCCGATTCCTCTCCTCACCTCCTCAGTCCCTGAACAGGGAGTTTCCTTTGGGGAAGTGTGAAAGGATGGGGGCAGGGGGAGTACTGGCACTGCCTTTTGCTCCTTCGAGTGAGCACAAAGGGTCATTGTCCATAATTTCTGCCACCGTCTAAGTCTCCTACCAGTGTCAGTCAGATGCTGCTGGCTCGGCCATCCACGATGTCTAAGTTGCTGTTTTAAGCTGTGGAAAATTGATATATGAATATAGAGAGCATGTAGCCTAAGTCATTGTCTTACTCTAGTAAATAATGGAGCCCAACCCAATGGAAACAGAATCAGTTTTATAAATTACAAGCCAATCTCTCCCTGGCCAGCTGGCTCAGTTACTTAGAGCATGACACAAAAGTGCAGAGGTTGCTGGTTTGATCCTGGCCTGGGCACATATAGGAACAGACCAATATTCTGGTTTCTCTCTCTACCCTTTATGTATAATATTAAGGTGACCAATCTTCCTCCTTTAGGGAGGACAGTCCTTCTTTTGTAAGTTCTATCCTGCCTCGAAAAGTGTCCTCCTACATCTCCTTTTTGATATTGGAAGACTCATCTGTAAATGTCTGTATTTGATCGATGAAGACTTGACCCATTGCATGTGATGTGACATATTTGTATTTCGCATGACGATTTGTCAAGGATCAGTACAGTGCGGCAAGACAAAATTATGAGACATGTGTCTCCCTGCACGGGAGACCTTGAGAGATCGTGCGATATACTGAGTGTGCAAATGGCTTTGTGTCCTTCTTACTGAATCACAACACTGCATGCACATACAACATTGTGGACTCATGATTATTTCTTTCTCGGAATATTCAATCATAGACTGGTAAGCACACTTCACATTTTATTAATTCATTATCTATTTAATAATTTTCAAGTACATATAATTTTACTTACAAAAATTTTCCCAAAATTTGAGTTTTAATGTGGAAATCAAACCTTAAACCATATCTATTAATAATGCATTTTGATTTAATAGTTGCATAAAACAGATGTTTTTTAATTAGAAAATTATAAATATACTCAAATATCACTGCAAATTAGTGGTTTTGTTTGATATTTAGTTTTGTTAATTTAGCTTTCTGAAAATTCACGTAACATGATGTAACGTTTTCAGCTCCTAATGTGCTTGCATCGTTTGTGTAGCTCTATGTTTTATTTTTAATTTTAAATTTTACTTAAGGGATGAAAAAATCAAAAAGAGAAAATGCCATTTCAACAATAAGTTAAAAAAGAAATTTCCATTCCTCATATCAAAGAAAGATACCATTGTTTTCTGCAATATTTGCAGCAGAGAATCTTGTATTGCAGTTGGGGGCAGAGCAGCGGTAATGAAACACTTGACCACCAACAAACATAAGCAATCATTAGATGCATCAGCTTCCAGTTGTAAAGTAACAAGTTTTTTTTAAAACTTCAAGTTATTCTGAAGATGAAAAATAGTTGGCTGCAATGGAGGGAACATTTGCATTTCATACCATAATTCACAATCAAAGTTTTCATAGTATGAATTGTACAACTAAATTATTGAAAAAGTTTCACAATACAAAATTTTCATGTGCCAGGAAAAAATGCGAGGCTATTTTGAAATCAGTATTTAAAAATACTGTGACAAAATACTTACAGAGGACTTGGAAACTGCAGCATTTGTAACTATTTATCTGATGCATCAGATCATAATGAAATTAAATTGAATCCAATAATACTAAGATATTTTAATGTTACCAGGGGCATTCAAGTAAAAACTTTAAATTGAGAATCCATTGAGGACGAAACTTCTGAAAACTTGTCAAACCATCTATACAGAGTAATAAATGAAAACAATTTGAAATCAAAAGTTGTTGCACTAACGACTGATAATACAAATACAAATTTTGGTGGGCGAAGACGCAAAGGGGTGAATAATGTGTACGTAAAATTACAAGTTACTCCAAAAGAAAATACTAGGAGTAGGTTGTAATGCACACATTTTGTCAAATGCAATCTACACAGCGTCATGTACCATGCCAATTGATGTAGAAGTAATAATAACTACAATTTATTTGCATTTTAGTCATTTTACCGTTTGCATTGCTACTTTAAAACAATTTTGTGAAGAAGCAAATGTTGAATACAAAGAACTTTTAGGATATTCAAGAGTTAGATGCTTGCTCTAACACCTGCTATAGAGCGTGTTCTACATTATTTGAGCCTCTCCGTTCATATTTTTTAAGTTTAGACAAATGTCCTAAAATCCTGAAACTGTTTTTCAATAATAAAATATCTGAGATATTAATGTATTTTGTACATAATCAAGCACCTATTTTTCACAAAACAATTCAAAAGATTGAAAGTGAACACATTTCAGCTATAGAAGTTAGTCTTATTTTGAATGACTTTTTCTTCAATATAAATCTGGTTTTGAAGAAAAATTTCTTCCTTTAATTATAAAAAGAAAATTGTCAGAGGAATCAAATCCAGGCATATCAGAAAAGTTTATCAAAGAAGCACAGAATTTTTACCAGACATGTTTTTGATATATCGGAGAATTGTCTGAATCAAACATCATGGGAAATAACAGTTTTCAATGGTGTTTTTTTAATTCATCACAAGAATATTGGACAGATATTGAAGCTTGTCTTGAGTTTTTATCTAAAAAAAATGCCAGACATCAAAATAGATGACAATTGTCTCTTTGAAGAAATTAGAAGACTGAATGTATATTTAAATTCTGAAAACTTAATACAATGGGAAAATGAACATGTCAAAAATTATTAAAGATAGGTGGAAATATTCAGCCATTTCAAAAATGAACATATTTCATATGAAAATTTATTTATTTTTGTTCAACTTACATTGCGCTACCCTAAAAACTAATGCAGCAATTGAAAGAGTTTTTTCAACAGCTAATAATTTTTGGACAAGCGAGAAATTGAGATTGAATGTTGATACTCTGGCTGCAGCACTTGCCGTAAAATTCAATATGAAGGATATTTCTTGTTCAGATATTTCCAATATATTGTTACAAGATGATACATTGACAAAAAATATTCATTTAATGGTACTTTTTTCTTAAAATTATTATTAAAAATTAATAGGCATGGAAGTATAATTACAATATAAAATATTACAAATGTTTTTATTACTCATTTATTATATTATAGTGTATTAATGTTGCAATGAATAAAATGTTTCTTTCATTTGTGATATTGTTTTCTTCAATTTATTTTTGTCCTCCTTTTCATTGTAAAAAAATTGGTCATCTTACAATTACACAAACCAGAGCCCTTTCAGGAGAGCTGGGTGGTTTGAAACGGGCTGTAGGCCATGCGTTCCGGGACCAGCATGGGGCGCTGGTGGACTGCGCCTGAGGCTCAGGGCTGTGGTCCAGGCAGTCTAGGAAAATTCTGTACTGGCTCTTGCACACTTGGGCAGGCAGTGTCCTCACTGCAGTGTGACTTGCCTGCACCTGTGGGCCCGGGAAGGCCCAGAGGGCTGTGACTCACACACTTACCTCATATCTCAGCCATCTCCCCTCATGGATTCAATAATCTGGGCCTGATTTACAGCTCAAAATAGGTAGAAAATCACACTACAGTTCAATTTTCTATTAAAGACATAATTAAACTGCAAACAGAATGAAATACATATTGATACTAAATGGTAAAAAATGCTTTGAAAACTTCGTTTTGATATCATCCAAAGAATGCAAGTGATTATGTATAACATTAAAATTTAATATGAATATTACATTATTGCATTATTAAATTTCCACCACTTAAAGGAGTCTGGGTTGTATTTATTATTTAACATGTAACATTTTTGCAATCTGTGTATTTTTACCAATTATTAAGGTATAGTATATTATATTTTAATAAATATAAATAATTTTTATAATACAGCTCCAGTCCCCAATAGTAGGGAATGCCTGTCCACTGAGCAGATCTGAACAGTCTCATCACTGAGGACTATGTACACCTGGGAGTCAGCACTTGAGAATGTGCCCAACACAGTGTCATTGGACATTACAACTTTAAACAAAAGATACTACTAGTACCATTAGAATGGATAACCCTCAATACATGGATGACAGCAAATGCTACCCAGGATGTGGGCAGCAGGAACTCTATTTTATGCTGCTGGGAGTTCAAATAACGTGACTGCATTTGTAGACCCTATATCAGTTTCTTATAAAACTAAACACACTTTTATATGATACACAAAAACTTGTAGCTTCTTTATTCATGTTTCTTATAACTTAAAAAATTTACTGCTATGTACTTTAATAAGTGAATGAGTTATCAAATTCTTGTCCATTTATACAATGGAATATGATTGGAAATATAAATAATAAGTTATCAGGACACAGAAAAACATCAAGGAACATAATACATGCATATTATCAAGTGAAATGAGCCAATCTGAGAAGACTGGAAACATGAAGGGGCCCCATCAGGGCCAGGAGCCCTTAGACCCATCTGTGGCCTGACACTGCCATCTCTCCTACATCCACCCAAAGGAGCGTGTGCCCCCCCCCCCCCGTTCCTGAGCTGTGAGTCCCCTCCCTGCCTCTGCAGGTTCCCTGTGTCATCCTTGGGCTGAAGCCCTCCCACTCCTCTAGTTTCCTGTTATCAGCTGGATCCTGGCTTTTTAAAAGGAGCCTAAGAAAAAAGAAGATTGCACAACCTCCAGACTGAAGAAGATTTGCATAGACTCCCCCCTCTGTGTCAGGGGGACATATAAGAAGTGTAAAGGCTCAGGCCTGGCTGTGGGTCAGGAAGCAGAGTCTGGGGCGTCTGCACCATGGATTGGGCTCCACTCCTCCTAGCCCTCCTGGCTCACTGTACAGGTGGAGCCTGAGGGAATTCTGGGAGGGCACCTGTTTGTCACCTGGGAGGATGACCTCTCCCCCCTCCCTGGGAAAGGGGTCTGTTCTGTCCTCCCTGATCTCTGTGTTGCTCCCTCCTTGCAGGGTCCTGGGCCCAGATTGTGTTGACTCAGCCAAGCTCTGTGTCGGGGTCTCCTGGACAGAAGGTCACCATCTCCTGCACCCGCAGCAGCGGCAACATTAGGAGCAACTAT
Source organism: Saccopteryx bilineata (assembly GCF_036850765.1). Taxonomy (NCBI): domain Eukaryota; kingdom Metazoa; phylum Chordata; class Mammalia; order Chiroptera; family Emballonuridae; genus Saccopteryx; species Saccopteryx bilineata. The sequence continues at coordinate 255,439,664 of NC_089491.1, read as the reverse complement.
GTGTCCTGGTACCAGCAACGACCGGGCAGTGTCCCCACCACTGTTATATATGGTTTTGACAAGAGACCCTCCGGGGTTCCAGATCGGTTCTCTGGGTCCACCGACAGCTCCAACACCGCCTCCCTGACCATCTCTGGGCTGCAGCCTGAGGACGAGGCCGACTACTACTGTCAGTCTTATTATAGCAGCGGCAGCAGCTTCTATCACACAGTGCTTCCGACTCATGGGGAAGTGAGACCAAAACTCCCCAGAGCCTCCCCGTCCTGGGTTTCCCTCACCGTCTGCACCACAGAGAGGAGTTCCTTTCTGTCTCCTGCTGAAAAGTTTGTGTTGAGATTGTCGGTTTCTGTGTCCTTCTGGGTTTTTTTTTCCAGATTTCCCCCATGTATTGATTATTGTCTATTTCCATTGTAATCACTTCATGGAGGTGATTTAGTTGAAAACAGGGTTTCTGAGCCTCTGCATGTCTGACATTGGAGATCAGGTCATCGCCTGTGGAGAGGGTCTTCTGTACACGTGAGACATAGAAACATCCATTAGGCTCCATGACTACATTGCTAGTAGTTCCCCGTTCTCTAAGTAATGACCCTCAAAAACAACTTCAGACATTTCCAAATGTCCTCTAAGGAAGCCTAATCATCCCGGTATGAGAACCACTGGGTTAAAAGGACATGCTCTCAGCTACTGGGACACGTTTGACTTTCAGTCCTGTTTAGGCCATTCAGCAGGATGGAGACTAGATGTGTCATCTCTCTGTCTTTCTGTGTTCCTGTTTGTTCGACAGGACAGTTACACACACTCACATGAGGTCAGAGAGCCTGTGGCCCAGTCACATGGAATTTCCTGTTAACCAGAGAACAGAGTACAATTTTTGGCCAGACTATGGATGTAGTTAATATATTGAAATTTTAAACAATGCACATGAAATTCTAGCATATCTATCTTAATATATTATCATTGGGTGTATTTATTTTTTAAAGGTGTCCTTAAAATGTATTTATCAATTTTAGAGAGGAGATGGAAGAAAGACAGAGAAACAGAAACATTTATCTTTTCCTGTGTGTGTACTGACCCGGGATCAAACACATGAACTTTGCGTAATGGGACGACACTCTAAGCCCCTGAGCTATCCAGTCAGGGCTGGAGAAGTTTTCAAGCGTGAGACACAGGATGAATAAACACGTGATAGTTCTTGTACTCTTGGTGTCTGTATTTTTCTATGGGTCTGAAAAGAACAGGCTGCTGTTTAAATTTACTGTCTTCTCCCATTTCTGTGAAGGTCAAAGATACACTTAGGCACCAAGAAACATAATGCAAATCCCTCCTCTTTGGAAGTGTTCCCAAGGATACACATTGTGAAGAGACGTCATAGCCTCATTCACCATACAGGGATCTTCAGTAAGTTTAAATCAAACCACAGCTGTAATATGATATCTGATATGAACATACCCAGAGATATTTCCACAGATTTCATCAGATGGTGTTTCTCTGGAGCAAATGCATTTCTTAAAAGTTCAGAGGACACAAAACACAGAATTTAAAGCAGTGCATAGTCCTGAGGTCACCCCTCCTGGGACTCTTTTAACTTCTCCATAATATATGTGTATAGATACACACTTTATAGACATTAACATAGTAAATCAATGATATACTTTTAAAATTGATTTACTGTAATTATTAACAAAACAAGCCACATGTTTTTCTTTGGGATTGTCTGTCTCTCTAACCTGAAGTTCTATGCGATGTAGATGACAAAGAAGGGTCAAATTTTGGAGGAGGAAACACTGGTTGTGGACAAACAGGAAGGAGCTGGAGAGGGAGGGAAGCCTTCATAGAACAGCTGCTCCCGGGAAGGGGGAGAGAAGGATGGGTAGGAAGAGCCTCAGAGCATAGCGCAGGTCTGGGGAAGTCTCAGGTGGACAGGGGAGACTGAAAGTCTCCTGCATGTGGGGTGCCCATGAAGACACTGCCTATAGCAGGAAAGGCTGGGCTTTAGGCACCTGCTGTGCCAATCATGCCTGGAGCAGCCTCAAGGCTGTGAGACTACAGGGCACCTCTGCTCCCCATTCAGAGTCTCCTGGAAGTCAGTCTGAGTGGTGCACCTCCAGGGCTGCTTAGATGGCCTGTATTCCTACATTCCACCCCAGGAGAGGGGCAGGGCCTGACCTTCCTCCTCTCTGCCTTCTCCTCTAATTTGTCCCTACATCGATAAAGATACTGTACTCACTGCACTAGCTGCAGACTTGGAGGAAAGGATCTGTAAGACACCCACTGTCTTACCTGTTGACTATCTGGAAGATGCCAGGAATCTGTCAGCCTGGAGGACCCTCCAGAGCTATCTGCACCCCTGCCTTGCCTTTGTATGGATCCTCCTGCTCCAGTGATCCAGGCTCTGCCCTGACCCCTCCCATGTCGCAAGCCTGACTCATGAGAGACATTCTTTACTTATCTGTTTAAAGCAGGGGTAGTCAATCTTTATACCTACCACCCACTTTTGTATCTCTGTTAGTAGTAAAATTTCCTAACTGCCCACAGGTTCCACAGTAATGGTGATTTATAAAGTAAGAAAGTAACTTTACTTTATAAAATTTATAAAGCAGAGTTATATCAAGTTATAGCACATAATAATAATTACTTACCAAGTACTTCATGTTGGAATTTTGCTAAGTTTGGCAGGAAATATCTTGATAAAACAACTTAAATCTATCTTTAAATTTATACTTTTTATTTAAATCTATCTTTTTATTTATACATTGGTTGCTCTGCTACCGCCCACCATAAAAGCTGGAATGCCCACTAGTTGGCGGTAGGGACCAGGTTGACTACCACTGGTTTAAAGGATGACTTTATGAATGAATAAATGCATGAATGACACATCCAAAGTCCCTTAGCAATTGATGACTTCTTATACCGTCAGTCTTCCCGTAGAGGAGGACACCAGTCTCTGCAGCACTGATTGTCTCTGAATCTTCCTAACACATCTCCACTTTCAGAGCCTGGCCTCAATGTGACAAATGGACCACAAACCCGACACACAGCCCTCGCACCTGCCCTTCCACCCAACAGCACCGGTGTCGGTGGGGCATCCCCGCCTCTCTCAGGGATACTATTCATCTACCTGATATTGTGGCCCGTTTCTCCCACTTCCCCAGATTGGGGTTCAATCAGTCACCTCCCTGTGTCCTAACTCGTGCCATGAGCCATTCCAGCCCTTCCCAGTTTTCTCTGCTGTCATTTTCCTCCAACTGCCCCAGGATGTCCCCTTGCAAAGTCCTTTGAACGATCCACAGACATAAACCTTTAATTTGAAGCACTGGAGACAGAACAGCCAGATTAATAATGTCCCTGCACACAAGACAAAGTCTCAGGATGGCCCGCAGTGGTCCCTCTGGATGTCCAGGTCACGCTCAGTCCCCTGCTCTGCAGAAGCCTCATGGGTGTGCAGTCTCCTCTCCTCTCTGCCCCGGTAGGGTGAATATTTTTCACCTTCTATGTCCTCTTCTGTGAGGATCTCTTTGCCTGAATAAGTTTCTGTTCACACTCAGCTCCCAGAGAAAGGGCTTTCTTCTGAGCTCCCACCATGGGGACTTACTGTTTTTGTTTGTTTGTTTGCTTTCTGCTCCCCTCGCTGTGTTCCTTAGCTCCACCGAAGTCCTCAGGCTCTCCTAGGTCAGGATTCACGTGTGGCAGAATCAATGACGGTCACACCAGGACCGCACTTGCATTGTCCCTGTAACGATGATTCTTAACGTGTTGAAAACACAGGAGTCAAGAAAACGGGTGAAAGCTAGATGTTGAAGCAGCTTGAAAGAGGGGCGGTTTGCCTGGCGACCAGCAGAGGGCGCCTCAAGACCATCTCTGAGGGTTTCTGCAAAACAGGAGCTCCTGTGCTCCTTGTCCTCCTCTCTCACTGCACAGGTGGGGACAGCACCCAGAGACCCAGAGCATCTGCACCCTGACCCTTCTATTCACTCTGATGTGTCTGTTTGTAGGTACCTGTCCCAGCCTGTGCTGACTCAGCCACCCTCCCTCTCTGTCTCTTTGAGATAAACAGCCAGACTCCTCTGCACTCTGAGAAGTGACAACAGTGTTGGTGGTAAAAGCATCTACTTGTACCAGCAGAAGCCAGGGAGCGCTCCCTGGTACTTTTTGTACTACTACTCAGACTCAAGCAAGGAGCTGGGACCCGGGGTCCCCAACCGAGTCTCTGGATCCAAGGACACCTCAGCCAATACAGCGTACTTGCTCATCTCTGAACTGCAGGCAGAAGACGAGGTGGACTATTACTGTCAGATCGGGTACAGTGATGGTCCTCACAGTCATCCACAGATGCAGAAGTTTGAAAAAAAAACCCTGAGGCCTCGTTTTGTCCAAGCTTCTGGCACATTTATTAAGGTGGTAAGAACTTAATGATAATAATAGACCTGAGCCCAGGGGCTTCTGATTCAATGGTGCCACACTATAGCTTTCTGATTTTTATGTAAAATATTCACTGCCTTAAAAGGGTAAAACAAACAAAAACTTACACCAATATAATAACAACAAGGACAGTCAGAGGCAGAAAAGAGAACACATCTCCAAGAGTAAAAAGCCAATGGAACAGGAAGTGAAATCCATCCATATGAAAATCCATGGTGCCGTGATATATTTTGGGGAATATGATGCTCACATCAGCACGCACGTGTGTGTGTGTGTGTGTGTGTGTGTGTGTGTGTGTGTATTAGTCTGTCTAGAAGTAACCAGATGATAATCACAGCCCCAAAGCTCTTCCTATGTCTCCAAAGGAGAAACTCAACTACAAACAGCAGCCTTCTGACATGTCTTTCCTACAAAAGTAATACTTATCAGAGATCAGTGCCAGTTCCCAGGAGCCAGCCAGAGGGCCTGATGGTGAGAGACAGTGGTCTGTGAATGCCTTGCTTAGAATAAATGATATCACTGAATAAGACATACAAGTAGCATTAGTAGTTTTTCAGACTGGCACTCACACATTTGTGTTTTTTAAATATATATTTAAATTTTTTGTTTCTTCATTTTATAGAATAGCAAAATATTGATAGTTATGTGGGTAACTGAATTCTGAAGGCACATTTCTATTAGAAATTACTGTATTTCTCATAAAGAAAAATGGGACGTTTTAAAATTTGTGCTTTACTGGACTTGACACCACTTTTGAACTTAAAATAAATATCCTTGTCCCTAAGAGATCATTATCTTAACGTCAAATGAAAACACCCAAAAATCATAGAACGTGAATAGAATAAATCCAGTTCGTCATGGTTTGTAAAATCTGCTTAAAGATTACTCTCCTTTCAAGAAATTTCAGCTCAATGATTCTAGAATCAGCACTTGGGTTTAATTTCAAAACAAAAGAGTTTGCAACAATGACTCCACATTCTCTTAAGTGATTCTCCTTTGAGTCATCAATGCATGAAAGCAATGGTGCAACAGCCACAGTTTGGTTTCAGCCAATTTTTAAAAAGAGATAGATGACCACGCGTCTTTCAGTCTTTCTTATTTCAGTTTTATGAGATGGTCCCTATTTTAAACAATTCATCGGCCCTGGCCAGCTAGCTCAGTGGATAGAGTGCCAGCACAGCTGCAGAAGTCCTGGGTTCAATCCCAGTTCAGGGCACACATGAGTAGCAACCATCTGCTTCTCTTCCCTTCCCTCTCCCCCTTCTCTCTCCCTCTTCCCCTCCCACAGCCAGTAGCTTGATTGGTTCGAGCTTCGCCCAGATGCTGAGGATAACACAGTTGATTTGAACATCTGCCCCAGACAGAGGTTGCCAGGTAAATCTCACTCTGGGCTTATGTGGGAGTCAGTATCTCTATCTCCCCTTCTCTCACTTAATAAAAAAGAAAGAAATAAACCAATCAGATTTCTATCCTTGTTACATTGGATTACCATTTATTCCATATCTGAATAACTTGCCAAACTTCACTAAACTAGTTGCTGCACCGATCAGGCTGCCCATTGGAATAAGTACCGGATATGGGCACTGCGGTTCTGGAAAGGTGGAATTGCGATCTGTTTGTAAAGGCCGGCAGCTGGCAGCGATGCCAAACAAGCACACTGTGGAGGCTCTTGGAGTCCTTTCTGATGGTGCTGAAATGGGTTCTGTAGCCCCAGGTGAAACCCTCAGAATCAGACTGGAAGAACTTACAGAAGAGGAGCTTCCTCCCGGAGCCATACTCTGAGCTCCTAATCACCTTTGTCGTTCTGGATGTACCTTTCATGCCCACATAGTGATACAGGGCACAGATCCACCGTCTGGCCAGGTTACACTGTGGGGCTACCTTTGAGGAAGTCAGAGTGACAGCCTTGATTTGCTTGGTTGACAAAAATCAGGAGAAAAAAGTGAGACTCGACCTCATTTTGTGAAACAAGCTCAAGTCTGCTTTGGTCGTGTAAAGACAGCAGGAAGCTTCTGCCTCGAGACTTGTAGAGGCTTCCCTCAGATGGGTCGCTTCAACTAAGAGATGAGGGTAAGGCCACTGCAATTGGAAAATCTCTGAAACTGCTTTTAGAGAAAGACGACACATTTTCTCAATGACCCTGCACAATGCTGTAGGGAAATTGTCCGCCAAAGCCTACATCATGGAGCCTGCTTTCTTACTTTCTGCCCGTTGACAAACATCTCCCGTATTTTGCAGACAAAATTCACAGCAAAAGTCCACATTCTGTTAGCTTTCTCATATTGAGAGCTCTGCTATGCCACTGTTGAAATTTCCCCAATATTCTTTCTTAAAAATTTTTAGAGAGGAATGGGAAACAAGAACGAGAGAGAACCATTGATTCATTGTTCCACTTATTTATGCATTTATTAATTGATTCTTGTATGTGCCCTGACCAGGGATTGAAACTATAACCTTGGCATGTTGGGACAACACTCTAACCAAGTGAACTACTAGGCCAGAACTTCCCCAAGATATTTTTACCTCTCATGATGTTTCTTTGGACAGATTTGGCAATAAGTTTGTAAGTAATGTGGATATAATCGTCTACCATAATAAAAGCCCACAGAGTCTTTTTAAATTTTTATTTTTCGCTTGCATGTACAAAATCTCTTTCTGCAGGAAGATCATTCAAGTGTGTGACAGTGTGTGCACATGTTAAAAGACAACAACCATGTTAACAAAATATTTAAAGTAAAAAAGTACATTAAAGATTACTACAGTTTTATATAGAAAGACAAATGACACATTAAAATGGGCCAAAGATTTTTAACAAACAGTTTATATAAGGAAAATTTATAAGTGGTCAATAATTAACTGAAAAAAAACCTCATTAACAATATGTTGTTAGCAGAAAGAAAATTACAACTACAATGAGATAATATGCACCATGCATAAATATGTAATTGATAAATTAGACTTCATCCCCCGCTCTTTGAAGGGTACTGTTAAGGTGATCATAAGGCATCTGAGAGACTTGAAGGATATATAGTGTATGTAAGCTGAATCTTCGATACAGGACTTGGATCAATAATATATAAAAAACTCCTACAAGTTGGTACTTAGAAGGCAAATCTCTTAAATCTGGGCAAAACTTCACCAAAGATAATATATGATGACAAGGACATGACAAGATGTTCAGAATCATTACATAATATGGAAATAGAAATTAAAACAAAACAATCAAGGCACATGTATGAGAATTTGCAAAAATAAAATTCTGATCAGACCAGTTTTGAGAGGAGATGCGACCTAATAATTCTCAGGTTGGAATGTGAAATCAATAAAGTGCTTTAGAAAACACACCCTGGCCAGACAGCATGATTGGTTATCACACCATCCTGATCCGCCAGGGTTGAGGGTGAGACCCGTGGTCAGGGCGCATGCAGGAACAGAAGGATGCTTTTGTCTCTCTTACTCTTTTTCTCTCTCAAATCAATAGATAAATTAAAATATACAGTATAACAGTTTTTAATAAACTTAAATGTATGCTTCCCTTATAATTCAGCTGTTGTTTTTACCCACAAAATTTAAAGTGCATGTCCATGCAAAGACTTGTCCACAAATATGTATAGCAACATTACTTATTTATAGTATATATGAATTTATATATTAAGATTTATATTCACTAATGAACATATTAAACATTTACATTATTAATAGACATATAGCAACACATATGCATCAATGTGTGTATTTATACTGTAGTCCAGTGTGGACACAATTCAAATGCCTGTCAGCAGGTGGATGGTACGCACGCTGTGGGATAGCGGTCTGAGGGACACTGTTTAGTGAGGAAGAGCCAGTAAGTGCAAACCATGGCGAGACCTCAGAAATATGCTAAATTAAGAAAATCAGAAAAAAACCCAAGAAAAATGAGATTCAATGTATTTAAAATTCTGTGCAATGTAAACTATCTTTAAATGATAAAAGAAGATTAGGGATTGCCCCAGATTTGGGGACTGGGTGGCAGGAGGGAAGACTTCAAAGGGGACATGTGAATGCTTTTGTGGTGACAGATACATTTATTAACTTACTACATTGCACATTTAATTAAGGGTGGTTGATTATATGAAAATTACACTTAAGTTGTCCTAAATATATCTCAGTCCCTTCCTGAGGACAGAGAGTTGTCTCCAGTCTGTCTACAGTTCCTGTGACCCACCCAGAGGCTTTAACACCATCAGGCCAGTGCAGTGGACACCTGCACGATCCACCATCAACCCCCCAAACTGATTCTATTTCATGTCCCCGAGTGTTTGCAAACTCTGCTAAACTTATAAGAATCCTCACATCTTCGCAGAATATTCGGTGCTTTGTTTGTCCCCCAGCAGGATCCTCACTCCCGATTCAGACCCAGATGGCCAGTCACGTCCTCCCTGTGTCCACTCAGGCCTTTGATGCCAGAGCCCTCTGCATTCTCACCCCCTTTAGTCCTGTCTAGTGCAGTGCTCACCTTCTCCACCTCTCTTGCTCGCAGTAGTTTAAGAACTCCCTCAATGGAAAGGGCTGTTTATTAATATCAGTTACCTTTGGACAGAGCAGGGGTTGTGGCCCATGGATGTTGGAGGAATACTGAGACCCTGGCTCTCAGGCCTGCATCTCTACCATCATTTCAATAAATATCTGAAGTTTGATCCGTGGGCAGTAGGGGGCACAGTGGGTCTCCCCCAGGGTCATGGTGCCCCCTGCTTGCAATCCCCTGAACTCTGTCTACACTGTTTAGGCATTGGTGCCCCTTTGCTGGTGAGGACTCAGGGGTTGTGCCCCTGGGCTGGGTAGCATCTCTGGCTCACAGGTCTGTGAAAGGTCCCGCAGCTGCTTCCTTCCAACTCTCCCAGGGGGAAGCTGATACTCAGCCTCAGATTGAGTTTGTGTAAATAACCAGGCTCAGACAGCAGGGCGTGGTCAGTGTGGTGCAGGCTATCCAGGAAGGAAAACAAATTTGTGTGAGCAGCCCCTCCTCTTTGAGGCCTGAAGAAGATAAAAGAAGCCTGGGCAACAGAACTTTAGCTCTGGGGTTGCAGCAGGGCTGTGAGCACCATGGCCTGGACGTCTCTCCTGCTCCTGCTCCTCTCTCACTGCGCAGGTGGGGACAGGCCTTGAGAACCAGGCCTCATTTCCCAAGCTCATTCCCTTCATGCTCACTCTCCTGAGAAACTTCCCCTGGTCCCTCCCCATCACTGACAAGTGTCTTTCTCTGCAGGTTCCCTGTCCCAGCCTGTGCTGACTCAGCCGCCCTCCCTCTCTGCATCTCCTGGAGCATCAGCCAGACTCACCTGCACCCTGAGCAGTGGCTTTGTTGTTCAGGGTTACCATATATTCTGGCACCAGCAGAAGCCAGGGAGCCCTCCCCGGTTTCTCCTGAGGTTCTACTCAGATTCAGACAAGTACCGGGGCCCCGGGGTTCCCAGCCGCTTCTCTGGATCCAAAGACGCCTCGGCCAATGCGGGGCTCCTGCTCATCTCTGGGCTGTAGCCTGAGGATGAGGCCGACTATTACTGTTACACATGGCACGGCAACAGTAATACTTACACAGTGCTCCAAGGTCACGGGGAAGTGAGACTAAAACCTCTCCTTGCCTGGGGCTGTCACCCCTGCTCTGCCTGGGGCCAAGCCTAACTCAGGGTGACATCTGTTGTTACTTCTTCAGTTGGTAACTCTTTTCCTAGAACACATAGAGGTCCAAACTTTTTCTTACTGTCCAGAGTTAAAATTTTTGCTTATCCATTGTTAACACCTTTTCAGCCTGATCATGTCTACACAGGGATAGAACCAGTTAAGATTACATAACCGTCCAGGGGGATGATAAACAAGGAAGGAGGTGGTTGAACCCATGATGCCCAGGGGCAGGCCTGATCAGAGGTGTGGGTGGTCTCAGTGCTCCTGGTGGGTCCCTGGGTCCCACATGCCCAAGCCCATCTCCCAGGAAACCACTCAGGTGTGAGTTTACTTTCCTTCTGCACGTGCTCATTGTGGCCTCTTTCTGGGAACTGTTTTCTCCCCCTGAGGCTCAGAGGAAGCAAGTCTCTGCGACTCCATGGATGCTGAGCAAACAGAGTCTTCTCCACACTGACATACGGTTGAGTGTGACCTCTCCGTGTGCACCAGGATATCAGCAAAGGCTCCCTCACTCCCTCACCTCTAAGGCAGGATTTGTAATAGAAACCTTTCTTCTTCATCCCAACGTGATTTAAGGTCATGCCGAGATGTCAGTGAGGCTGTAGACATTCAGAGGTTGGGGACTCTCAGTTGAAGAAGATGCATCCTTAATACATTTGATTGAAGACAAAGGATACATGGGAGAGTTATGTCACACACTAATGGGTCAGGAACTCAACTCTCCTGACACTCCATCCCTGGCCTGGAGTTCTCCTCTCCTCACCCTTCTCTCTGCACAGGTGAGGGGCCGAGAGATTCCTGGTGATGGCTCAGCAGGAGCACCATCGCTGTTCCTCTTTTCTGTTCACTAGTACAGTTTGGCTATTGCACTGGCTTCAAATCTTACATATGTGAAACAATGGTCTGTAGGTGTCTCAAAGCTCTCGATCAGCATGGGCTGAGCTGAGCTGGCCTGGAATGCTGTCTGCCTCTCCTGTTGACCTAACTCCCTCGAGTCTCCAGGTGCCATGAACTCAGACGTCAGTCACAGCCTCACACGTCCCCTGAGCTGCTGCTGACTCTCCTCCATCGCGTCTCCCTGCACAACCTCCCACCACTTCATTTACTACAGTGAGAGCATTTCAAGCCGGAGCTCCAAGAGAAAACCCCCAATCTATCCCAGGACCCCTGGCCACACCCATGTCTGCTTCTCAGGAGAGAGCAGAGGGGTCCTGGATCTGCTGAGCACATGTTTGTAAATGTCCACAATAAAGCCAGATGAGGGACACCACATGACATCATGGTGTTGTGTTAGCACTTGCTGCCAGATGAGGACAGTCACTCCTCCTGAATCTGGGTTCTAGAAGCTTGGACCAGCTGAGCCTTTCTGTAGCAGGAAGACACCTCTTTTATTGGGGACACTTTGTATGGTAACAACTATCCCTGATCACCTGGCATTGTGATTAATCACATAAGTGCAGTATCACCGATTCCTGGACCCTTAGTTATGCAGAGCGACACTGGTTAAAGTGCAGATTTCATCTCTTAGATGCTCCTAACAATTTTGGACTTCCTTTGGGCTCTAAATTTATAAAGGAAGTGACAAAATCCTCTCATGCTGGCTGCTGTCCTCATAGCAGGAGCAGAGTGTCATCATGCACTGAACTGCTCAGGGACTTGCTGGGGGGTGCAGGGCTCAGGTGCCACCATAGAATGGCCTTTTATGCATTTAGCACAAACACCTCACAGGAGCAGTCACCATAATGGGACATTGTCCTGTGTAGTCTGGTGGTGTTAGTGTGCTCATCAGGAGTGGAACACAGTCATTTGTCCTGGACTGAGGGCTGCAGGTAGAGTTAACACAAGAGTGACTTTTTTTTTTTTTTTTTTTTTTTTCATTTTTCTGAAGCTGGAAACGGGGAGAGACAGTCAGACAGACTCCCGCATGCGCCCGACCGGGATCCACCCGGCACGCCCACCAGGGGCTACGCTCTGCCCACCAGGGGGCGATGCTCTGCCCATCCTGGGCGTCGCCATGTTGCGACCAGAGCCACTGTAGCGCCTGGGGCAGAGGCCACAGAGCCATCCCCAGCGCCCGGGCCATCTTTGCTCCAATGGAGCCTTGGCTGCGGGAGGGGAAGAGAGAGACAGAGAGGGAAAGCGCGGCGGAGGGGTGGAGAAGCAAATGGGCGCTTCTCCTGTGTGCCCCTGGCCGGGAATCGAACCCGGGTCCTCCGCACGCTAGGCCGACGCTCTACCGCTGAGCCAACCGGCCAGGGCAAGAGTGACTTCTAACAGAAGACGACACTGATTTTTTTTTTTCAGCCAGGGACATCGTAAGGAATGGGATAAACTTTGTGGTGTCTTTATGTTCCTTGCCCCAGAGACTAAGGTCCAGAAATAGAGACCAGATTTTTATTCTAGACTGTGATATGTCTTCAAAATGATGCACCAGGAGCCCTGGCTGGACAGCACCGATTGTTAGATTGTCATACCATCCATAAAGGTTGCGGGTTCGATCCCCCATCAGGGCACATAGAGGAACAGGTCAATGTTTCTGTCTGTCTCTTTAAATCAATCAATAAATATTTTTTTAATGGTGTGCCAGGCATTTAACTTTTGAATGGTAAGGTAATTTATCTGCTGAGAGTTATAACATAGATGATCTTATATATATATTATAATTAGTGAATTATAATTATAAATTAAATGATCATATTTTATAAACAATAAGAAAGTCATTAATAAAACAAGATCTGAATGAGCCTAGAAATCTGGAGGGAAGATATTTAGGTTAGTGTACGAATGTCTGCAAATACAGCCTGTAGCAATTTCCTGATTAAAAAGTTTGCACCATCAGACAGCCACCATCCAGGCTGAGAAAATAGCAGAGCTGTGTGGGTTAGACTGATTAGATCTAGAATTAACCTTAAGAATTCTGTAAAGCATTTGGAGGACGTCTGAGTTCTAACCTGCCAGAGTGGAGAGCCTCTGTTAAACACACTGAATAAACCAACAGTAGAGATACACAAGCCTGTGAGTGACCATCATTTACTGCTGACAAGAATGCAAAATGCTGTCGGCCCCTTTGGAGGACAGCCTGGAGATCTCTTTAAAAGCTCAGCACACTCATAACATAAGATGCAGCAATCATAGCAGGTGTTTATCCAAATGAGGTGGAAAGACATATCCACTCCAGAACCTGCACACACACGTTTCTAGTAGCTTTATTCGTAGTTGTTATATTTGGAATCAAAGAAAATACCTTGTAATATCCAAATGGAGATACAAACTATGGTAAATCCTACGATTGATTCTGTGATAAAGGTATGATTCAGTGATAAAGATTAACATGTTATCATGCCACAAAAAGCATAGGTGGGGGCCTTAATATCATGTTGTTAAGTGATAGAAGCCAATTTGTAAGAAGAAAAATAAAATTGCTGTACAACTCTAACAACATGACACTCCAGGAAAGGGAAATGATACAGATAATAAAAAGATCAGTGGTTGCCAGGAGGTCAGATGTATGAAAAGAGCTATGAATAATAGAAAAATGGGGATATTTAGGGCAGTAAAACTATTCTTCAGCCTGGAAATTGACTCAGTGAATAGAGCATCAGCCAGGCATATGGACATCCCAGGTTCGATTCCTTTTCAGGGCACACATGAGAAGCGACCATTTGCTTCTCTCCCCCGTCTTCTCACCCTACTCTCCTTCTTTCCTGCCCATAGCCAGTGATTCATTTGGTTTGAATGTCAACCCAGTCACTAAGGATAGCTCAGTCAGTCTGAGCATTGGCCCCAGATGAGGGTTGATAGGTAGATTCCAGTCGAGGTGTATGCAGGATTCTGTCTCTCTATCTTGTTGTTGTATGTCGGGGGGCACAGAGAGAGAGAGATCAGCAGATGAAATCATCGTGGACTAGCAAAGGACCACCGCTCGCTCAGACCAATGGCTCTGAGTTCAGCTGTGTCTTATTTTTATTCAAAAGACTTCAAAAAGCTTGTTTACTGAGAAATTGGCTTAACATCAAACATAACTTTTACTTAAAGATACATGGAGTACACCTGCATGATAGCTTAATAACAATATAATATCAAAAGGCATTAATTGCTATTGCTTCTATGGTCCCACAACATTCCTCTCTTTATCTCAAGGGATAACCTTGAAAGGAACAGAAATCTTATGAGAATGTTTTACTGAGAAAAAAGCCCAGCAACTGCCTTCAGTCACATAGACCTGTTTCAGTGACCCGCCTTCAAGTCACAAAACAATTCTCTTGGCAAAACATTCTTTTCTTGTTGGCTGTGTTCCCATCCAAGGCCATGCAATGGGTTATTCCACTACACTATCTCCCTTTATCAAAAAAGAAAGAAGAAAAAAACACTATTCTTCACACTTGATCTTCACCAAAAGGCCAAGAAGCAATAAAACTAGTCTATGTCACTGTGACAGTGACATGACACACACATTGATCAAAACCCGTAGTCTTGTGCAACTCAAGCAGTCAACTCTAGGTAAATTTTGGACTTTAGTTAAAAACAATGTATCAAAATAGTTTATCAATATTGGGTTCTGTGATTTCATCAATTGGGCAACAGCAAAGCAAACAGTTAAGACAGGGGAGCTGAGGGCAGAGTGGAGAAATGCTCTCAGCTGGAACACCAGGCCGTCCCCTGGTCTCTGCTCAGTGCTCACTGGGCCCAGCAGCTGTGTTCTCTCTGGGCCCCTGGGGAACCACAGGCCAGGCCCAGTAAGGCCCACCCCTTTAGGTATTGACATTCAATCACTGGGGAAGACCCACAGGATGCAGGGAGATGTTTTCTGTGCTGGAAGAGATAAACTAATTTGCATGGAAGGCCCAGTTCTCCTGGGTCACAGGGGATAAAGGAGACCTGCAGGATGTCACCTCAGCAGAGCTCTGTAGTGTCTACGTGGTGTATGGCCTGGACTCCACTGCTCCTCCTCACCCTCCTTCACTGCACAGGTCAGGACATCCTTGGTGTCCTGACTCCCCAGCTCTCTTGGACCCCCTCCACCAACATGCTGGAAATGTCCTTCTCCATTGTCCTTCCTCTAGGGCATAATGGGTGTCTGTGTTTCAGGGTCCCTCTCCCAGCCTGTGCTGACCCAGCCGCCGTCTGCATCTGCCTCCCCGGGAGCCTCGGCCAAGCTCACCTGCACCCTGAGCAGTGGCTACAACTGCTACAATGTGGACTGGTACCAGAAGGGCCCAGGGAAGGGCACCCGGTTCCTGATGCGAGTGGACACCAGGGGGGTCTCTGGATCCAAGGGAGATGGAATCTCGATCGCTTCTCAGGCTCAGTTTCTGGCTTGGATCAGTACCTGACCATCCAGAACATCCAGGCAGAGGACGAGGCTGACTACTTCTGTGGAGCAAGGCACGTCAGTGGGAGAAGCTTTGTGTAACCACAGTGACACCGGCAGAGGAGAAGTGAGGCAGAAACCTCCACTCACCCGCCCTGTCCCCACCGCCCTCCCGTTGGCCAGGCTCACAGTTCAGAGGGAGCCTTTGACCTGCCTGAGGGTTTCCACCTCCCCAAATATTTTGGAGATTTCAAGCCCCCTGAGGATGGTTTGCCATTGCACAACCTACCTGTTCTTTTTACTCAGAGAATGTTCCCCTGGCTATAAAATGTCTTCTCAGCTATTCTTGAAAATGAGAGTTTGTACTTGCACATGTCTGGCTCCCTATCACAGAAAGAGCGACCCTGCATGATTCACCCAACTTTTAATCTTTGTCACATGAGAAATGAGACGGTGAGGCTGCTTTTCTCCATCGTGATTGGTCAGACTGAGGTGCTGGAAGGACAGAGGCCTGCAGGGCGCTACGGTCATGAGTAAGTGTCCCTGTTACTCACCAAATAGAGCGGTGATTCTGAAACACAGCTTGTCTACTTAGAGCCTGTGAGCATGTAACCCAGGTGGTGATGGATTTTTTTTTGTAAAGTATTGAGTTATAGTCACATAAAATAAATCATACACACTGAAGTGTAAAATGTGGTAAATCTTGAAATACACACATAGTAGTCATGAATATAAGGGGTTTTTAAAAAAATTATTTAGAGATGAACACTGGCAGATATGCCATTTAAGGGACACAATTCTAGAGGAAAACATACACATATGCACACTCAGAATCACACCCATAAAAACACC
Source organism: Saccopteryx bilineata (assembly GCF_036850765.1). Classification (NCBI taxonomy): domain Eukaryota; kingdom Metazoa; phylum Chordata; class Mammalia; order Chiroptera; family Emballonuridae; genus Saccopteryx; species Saccopteryx bilineata. Next base: position 255,423,421 of record NC_089491.1, on the reverse strand, counting down.
CCATTCTGTGCACACAAGCCCACCCCACCCAGAAGGAACAAAAGTGCTGTTGAAAGACAGGTGTGTCCTTTACCCGGAAACTCACTCCTGTCACTGCTCCTCCAGTCTCATTCCTGTGGGAACCCCGCTGTCAGGGTGGCCTTACAGCCGACAGCCAGCAGCAGAGCCCTGCTTTCCTACCACCTCGATTTCTTCTCACCAAGCGAGCGATTCCAGAACAGGGACCGTGTGAGCTTCCTCTAGAGACCACGTGTGAGGACAGACAAGAGCACTCTGAGGGTCAGGTCATGTGTATGCTGTGGGCGCAGGTCCTGTGTTCTCCTGGGACTCTAAGGGACTGCAGTACACTCAGTGGCCCCCAAAAGAAGTGTAGACACAGGATTGAAAAGGGCATGAGCTTCTCCTGGACAGTCTGTCACTTGGGTCCTTAGTGGTTGCCAACGGCAAAATTCTTAACCCAAGGAGGGAAGGTTTCTTCGGAGGAAATGCGTCCACCACACGGTTTATACACTGATGCTGCCCTCTGTGAGATCACTCTTGAATCAGTTGTGTAATATGTGGGTTATAAATAAATCCATGCTCCTTTTATTATTATATGCCAAGAGTTGGGAGCTCAGGATCTACTGAAGGCAGAGGTAGGAGGGCTGAAGAAAAAAGAAACCCAGATGGAGAGAGTCCAGGCTCCAAGGACAGAGCCCGGATCTGGGGAGAGGCTCTGGTCTGTCCAGGTTGTTGCTGGAGGAAGCTTATCCTGGTGCCTTGGGAGAAAGGGTGGCTGCTGAGTCCCCATTGGATTTCCTGCTCTGCTGCCCCCAGAGGTCTCCATCAGGGAGCCCAGATCCCAGGACAGTCTTATACACCCCGTGTGCAGAGCAGGTAAGTCACAGTGGAGTAGAGCTGGGAGAAGAAATGAGAAATGCCTGGTACATGGACGCTGTCCATCTGGATGCTTTGGGGGAGGGTAAGCGGACAGTGGAGAAGACGGAGCCTACTGTTGAGTCTGCGTGTCATGTGTCACTGAGTGCTGTGACCTGTACCCGAGAGGTCTGCGCTGTGATCCCACCTGGGAGACAACACCTGACCCTAGTCTGGGGCCCTCTTTTCTGTGCTCATGGGGATCCCACAACTGTGTTCTCACAGGTCCTTGGGGAGTCACAGACCAGATCCCCTGCCCCAGCTCCACCACCTCCCAGGATAAGCTTTCCAGGCAGCAGGGGAGTATTCAAGCTCTAGGGTGACCTTGGACAGGCACTGGCAGGGGCTGGTTTGCATGAATGGCCCCTCCTTCAAGGTGAGCTGCAGAAAGTAACCAGAGGGACATGGGGAGCCCAGATCCAGCTGAGGAGTCTGGGACAGAGCTGGGTTGGAGTCTCCACCCTGACCTGGGATCCTCTGATTGGAACTCCATTCACTGCACAGGTGGCCGTAGGCCAGGAGCATGGCTGGGCAGGAAAGGGCCAAACAGCCCTGAGCCTGTCCTTGCTCACTGACCGTCCTTGCTCTTCCTCTGTGTCTCTCTCATGACCATCAGGTTCCTGGGCCAGTCGGCGCTGTCTCGGGTGTCTGCAGGGTCCCAGTCCATGGGGCAGGAAGTCACCAGCTCCTGCAGGGGAGTAGCACGGACATTGGGGGTGTGGTGTGTCCTGTTACCAGCAGCTCCCAGAAGTGCCCCCAAAGTTCTCAAGTGTGGGGACAATGGTTGGCCCCACGTGTCTTGCCCAGATTCTCAGGAAGGCCAGGAGAACTGGCCTCCCTGATCATCTCTGGGCTCCAGCCTGGGGACAGGGCTGATTATCACTGCGCAGCGTGGGACAGCAGCCTCCGTGCTCACACAGTGCGCCCAGCCTGTGGGGCTGACACATGCACATGCTGGCTGTCCAGCTCCACCCATCGGCCACCACGTCTGCTGGATCCTGTTCATTTGTTTGGCAAAAGCATAGGGTTTCAGACTGTTAGAGTTTTCCAGAGAAAAAGATGACAGAAATTATACACCTAAAAATTAAGCTAAATTGTGAACCCCAAGAACTAAGATAACTACTAAGAAGGTTCTTTGTATCTAAGTGAGCTCACATTTAAAAACAGAGCTTAGCAAACAGAATAGAGCGCCCAGAAATAAACTCATGCCCATGTGGTCAGTTAATATCTGACAATGGAGCTGTTAGAGATAAAATTATTCAAGACTTATAGAGACAAAATACCTTGGCAAGGCAACTTTAATAACTTCTGCAGAAGGGCGTGCAGCTGCTATAGAAATACAGCCAGCAAGTAGGTGTTCAGAGGGCAAATTCTGATTTTATCCGTAATGCAGGCCCTAGGATGCTGGGTCTTGCTCCATTGGCTGGAGTGTTGAACATACAGTCTTATTTATTCTCAGTGGCTAGTTTAAATGGCTGCACCCAGGTGGAAGGGAAAGATGGGGATATCATTAACTAGGTAAGGGGCTTGGGGAATGGTTGGATGACTGGACATAGGGGCTGAGGGATTGGTAAACAAGTTAGCTATTTCTCATTCTATTCCTGGGTTAGAGGAATCCGAATGAGGGGGGTTGGGAATTAGTTGAAAAAAAGAACCTGAGTTAAACCTTTCCTTCAGATCCAAGAAGACACAATATGTTAAGCACAGTCTATTCAATAAATGGTGTTGGAAAAATTAGACAGATACATGCAAAAAAAGAAAAGAAAAGAAACCAGACCAATTTGTTAAATTATACACAAGAACAAACCCAAAATGGATTGAATAATTAAACGTAAGATTTGAAACCATAAAACTCCTAGAAGAAAACATAGGCAGTAAAATCTCTGACATTTCTCTTACCAATATTTTTTTCTGATATTGTATATCTTCACAGGCAAGAAAAACTAAAGAAAAAATAAACAAAAGGAAGTACATCAAATTTAAAGGGGTTTTCACAGCAAAGAAAACCATCACTGAATGGGAGAAAATCTTTGTAAATGATATTGTACATCTGTACACTTGAAACTTATGAAAACTAATACTGAATATAAACTGCAATTGAAAATAAAATTTAAATAAAAGAAAAACAGATATCCAGGATATGTGACCTGTGAGCCCCAGGTGGCCTCTGACAATCTCCTGCCTGTGCCCTGCTCCTTGCCTTGGCTGTGATGTCAATTTTCTGAGTGCTGTCACCTTAGGGAAGCTGGGGTCCTTTCCCCTGAGATCACATGCTGAGGAGCTTCTGACCTCCAAACACTTGTCCCTCCACATGAAGACCCTCCAGTTCATCCCATTGGCCTGTCCTCTCTTTTGCTCTGTGGGTCTTTGTTTGGGAAAATATGCAAGAAATATTAGTTGTTTTTTACCTAGACCTTATAGACCCAGTTCCCATTCTATCCTTGGAGTTTTTAACAAATGAACTTGATCAGGGCTAATGAAGATTGGAGAACGGGAAATGAGAGTTTGTAAGTCCCATAATGGGAAAAGAACCTCTTTAAAAAAAGGTAAAGTTTTATTCATAATAATATTCTTTTCATATCAATCCTTGTATTGAAAAAAATTTACAAAACTATATAAAAATGTTTTAACTACGTAAAGAGTCAGAAGAAAGGAAGTATTGTCGGTATCACCTTCAAGGGTAAATGAGAACCTGCAGAAGCATCAGGAACACAAGACATTTTTTTCCTGACAGCACGGTGTTCTCATGGCAAAGGGGACATAAAAAGCCAAGACATGTCCACTTGGGACCAGGGACCTGACAGGAAACCCTCACCATGACAAAAGCAAACAGCAAAAACAACAACCAAGTATCACCTGTAAGAATCACCCAGGTAGACCTATTATCTGGTGTGAACTAACGGGGCTCTCTACAAGCATCAAAAAAGAGACTCAAACTGATCATGTACCAGTATTTACCTAACTCAGGGGCCAGAGAGAAGTAAACTCAACTGTCATGTAATCCTTGAATTTCTGATAACGTAGCATTTTAATGAGCTGTCTGGAGGTTATTAGTGACCGGGAAAGAATAATGCCTCGACCCCAATGACCTGCTCATTCTACTGCCTGGGGTACTGACATCAGAAAAATCCAGCTGTGAAAATAAGAAATCTTTTCCAGGAGAGCTCGGTGGTGTGAAATAGGCTGGAGGACATGAGTTCTGAGACCAGCAGGGGGCGCTGTCGGACTGTGCCTAAGAGCTTCTGGGTCAGAAAAGGGAGCAAATGCTCTACTGGCTCTTGTGCACTTGAACAGGCAGTGTCCTCAATGAAGTGTGACTTTCCTACATCCAGTCCCCCAATAACCACATGAGCACTGAGCTCTGACACACACACACTTGTCTCTTCTCTCATTCTTCTCCCATCATGGAGTCACTGCCCCGGCCTGCTTTACAGGCAAAGATACATGCACAATCACACAATAAAAATACATTTGCTTGAGCAAATTTTACCTACAGTGCTTCTGGGAAAAAGATAAGAAACACCTGGGTAGGGATTATCTCAAAGCCAAAAAACCGCAGCAAGCAGAGCTCTGGGCTCTCTGTCCTGGTGGGGTTCCTCCCCTCCCCTCCTCACTCCCTGCACAGGGAGTTTCCTTTAGTAGAAAGTAAAAACTTATAACGCAGGGGAGCATTTGCATTGCCTTTTGCTCCTACCATCTGGGCACAACTGGTCGGTCAACCCATTTGTTCAGCCACCTTCTAACTCTGCTCCCTGGGCCCTGAATCCGATGATCCTATGGTGCTGTCTCTTCCAATAGAGAGAGAGAGAGAAAGAGAGAGAGAGATTGAGGAAAGAGATCATGTAGCTGAAACTAATGTTGTCATTCTAGCAGTTTAAAGGCACCAAACCCAAGAGAAACAGTACTATGTTGGAAAATTACCCCAAAAAATCTCATTGATGATCATAGTTGATAGTTGCACAAATACATCTTCATATGAGCAAGAAGAATCCGTGTCATATCAAGAAAAATTCTCTTTGACCCCTCAGGGAGAACCGAGCCTAGGTAGGATATATGCGCTCTTCCTGGGTGATGGTGGCCCAGGAATCTGGGGGGAGCAGATGTGAGGAGGCGTGGTCAGCCTGCAGCCACTGTTCTCTCAGGGATGAAAGCACCTGTCAGTGTCCTGCAGGACCCACAGGGGGCGCTGCTCTGTCTCTTTCCTGCATTTGAAGGGCTCTTCTCCCAAGGGCTGTATCTCTCAAATCCAGACTTTCAATACCTGCTAATTTCATGGGAATTAGTTGGTTTGTCATTCCCACCCAGATCTGCCCCACAGAAAAAGTTGCTATGACCCCCAGAGCCAGGAGATGCCTGCGGCAGTCTGTAAGGGTGGCCGACCTCAGGGATCCCTGTTGCTACCATGACTCCCAATGTGTTCATGATGGAATATGTCCTAAGTGCATTGGTCCTTTATCTGCATCATGTTAGCTGTTATTGTTACTGTCTGTTATTTCTCATTTATTTCAGCATTTTATAGTGATTTATGGAAACTGATAGTTTGCATTTTCAGCTTTCTAATTCTTTTTTTTCCTTGAGTGTTAATATGCCTTACCTCAAAATTTGATAGATATTAAACTTTCTCTATTTCTGTACAATCTCCGCTGTATGTTTGTATAATAGGAATAAAAACTTACTATGAATTTTTCTAGGGCATGAGTTGTGGCTCTTAAACACATATGAAGAGAAAGAGAATGAAACATGACAGTTTTAATACACAGAGTATTGGCTACTGATTCCAAAATAAATACTGTAATTCATAGTTTTATTCCACACTCTGATGAGCACCCATTGTGTGTGATATATCCCCAGTTACTGGAAGCATTCCATCTCCCTGCTCATCCTCTTACATCCCAGATCCCTTGTTCACTCTTTCCATTCCTTCTGCTCCATGGTAGAGTGTAAAGGGAATAAGAGTTTTTAAATGTTCTATGAGGCCTTAGCCAGTTGGTTCAGTGGATAGAGCGTCACCCACCATATAGATGTTCTGAGTTCAATTCCTGGTCAGGGCACACAAAATAAATGACCATCTGCTTCTTCCACCCTCCCTCTCTCCATTTTCTCCCTTTTCCCCTCCCAAACCAGTGGCTTCCTTGGTCAGCGCATCAGCCTCAGGCACTAAAATAGCTTGGTTGGTTCAAGCACTACAGCCCTACATAGGAGTTGATGGGTGGATCCCAGTCAGGGCATATGCAGGAGTCTGTCTTACTATCTCCTCTCTTCTCATTTAAAAGAAAAAAAAAGATCTATGATATTCACATCAACTTGTTCACATAGTGTTGTTTCACTTCTGCTAATGAGATATCTGTTCCTATTTTGTTATATTAGATGTTAATACATATCTCATAATTTCATGGTAACACTGTAACATTTTCTTCTCAACCACCTTTCATTTGAAGCTGCTCCATACAGTTAATGTCTTCTTAGAACAAAGCAGAGTTTCCATCCCTCCTGATAGTGCCGCTCTGTGTCAGCAGCCCCAGCCCTGGTCACCCAACTACTGCCACTGGGACAGGGCTGAGGACTGCATCAAGGAGAAACCCCTGTCCCTTCATAGCCCACACATGAAATCTGTGAATTCCCAGAGAGCTCACTGCTGGTGGGTGGACTGACTGCTCAGCTCCTCCGTAGAAGACAACAAGGGATTTCCCTAAGGAGAGAAGAAATGTTCCCAGGGATGGGGTTGGATTGGGATGAACTAGATTTCTCAGTCCAGGAGGCAAACACAAGCATCTCATTATGCAGTCTGCAGCCATTCCAGAGAAGAAATTTAGAATTCAGACACTAGGAATGTGGGGCTACTAATTTGGTGACAGATGTCAAATCACCTTATTCGGTGTCTCAGTCACCGTGCAGTCACTGTCTATGTGAGGTTCCAGCATCTGCTTCTTTCAAGATCTTGCTCAGGGGACATGAGATAAAAAACTGATTTGCATGAAGCACCTTTTCCTCCTAATGATCTGGAGGAGGCATATAAAGTCCCCAAGGGACACACACTGCAACCAAATAGCCTGAGGTGGCATCCGGAGAGTCCCCACAATGGTTGGGACGGTGCTTCTGCTCGGGCTCCTCGCTTACAGCTCAGGTCAGGGGAAGGGACTCTGCATTTTGGGGGGCACATAAAATCAGGGTCTCAGGGTGAACTTGGCTCCCATAACACCTGTGTCTCCTTGTGGATTTTAGGTGTGGATGCTCAGACTGCAGTGACTCAGGAGCCATCACTGTTAGTGTCTCCAGGAGGGGCAGTCACACTCACCTGTGGTCTCAGCTCTGGGTCGGTCTCTACTGGGAACTACCCCAACTGGTTCCAGCAGATCCCGGGCCAAGCTTTCCACACTCTCATCCTCAGCACAAACAGCCGACCCACAGGGGTCCCTGGTCGCTTCTCTGGATCCATCTCTGGAGACAAAGCCGCCCTCACCATCACGGGGGCCCAGCCCTAGGACGAGGCTGAGTACTACTGTGCTCTGTGACAGCAACCATTAACACAGTGACAGATGTGGGTGTGGAACTTGGACAAAAACCCCAGACTCAGCCACAGTTCTGCCCCTTTCTGCGTGTGCAAAGCTGAACACAAGGCCCAGAAGTGTGTCTGGTGTGTGAGAGAAATGTGAATCTTTGGGGGTCAAAGGGCAGACTGTGTAAACAACCACTGAGACGCCCCACCTCCTGGTGCTCAGGCCCTGTGTGAGCCCTCCCTGGAGTGTGGGCTGGGCTGCCTGGGCGATGAGTCTGAGGATTTGGGGCTGGGACAATGAAAAGGCGTGACCACACCTTGGCAGTAGCCTGAAAAGAGCTTCTTCGGGCTGCACCTGGACAGGTTGTTACAGGGACAGTCTCCAGTGAGGAGAGCAAAGGGATTCCCTGGGAAGGGGGAGCTGAAGAGGGGACAAACATGCTCTGAAGGTGTCACTCAGCATCAAAGTGGGGACTCCTGGGGCAGAGAGCTCCAAAGGCAGCAGCAGTCTGAGGTCTGTTATGACCCCAGGGCTTGTAGTCAGCGGAGAGTGGGTGTTGAGTGCAGTTCTATAGGGTATGTAATGTAAAGCAGCCGGGCTCTGAATGGCTTAGAATAATCTCTACTGGGCTCTACTGACACCAGTTGGGTGTCTAACAAAATTGAATTTAACACTAATAATCCCAGCCTCCTGTAAAGAAATAACAACATAGTGACCAAAATGCAGAGGTGTACAAATACATATATGATATATAGCTCTTCATTCTGATTCTGACTCTAACATTGTAAGAGATAGACACAGCAGAAGTGATGTGACGTCACTTGTGATATTAGGTCATAAAAAGACTAGCCTGTCTTCATTGTTCTTTCTTGGTTTGTCATTCTAGAGGACATGTTGAAACTGGCAGCAGACAAAGGTCACGAGTTCGAGGTCTAGATGGTTGCCAGGTCCACATGGCTACATATACTGCAATACTTACAGGCTGGGAACGGTGACCATGGGTCAGACTTGGATTCCAGGGTTCATAGGGTGACAGTGAAAGGGGCATGATAGTCCTCCAGGTACCAAGTAAAGAAGCCACGGGGAACAAGTGGATGGCAGAGCAAATTCTGAGCACAGGACACAAGTTTCATGAAAAAATGACCTGCAAAGTACAGTAAGTTGTATGAACATCTGCTAATGTTTCACTTAAATAACTAACTGGAAGATAGCCGTTTGTCCACAAAACGTCAAATGCAAAGCTCAAAGTTCACCCCATGATCAAGAAATACTAACATTTGATGCTTTAAGCAAAAATCTCAGAAAGAACCTTGTTGCAAATCTCTGGGAAAAGATGTTTGGGTTTGTGAGCTCTGTGGACAGAGAAGCTTCTGACCTGCGAGAAGTGGGTAATGAAAGCCCGTAAATGATTGTCGAGATGTGTGGTCCCATTTGACCTTTTTTCTTCTACTGTGTCACATGCTGTGAGTACAGACACTGCACACATTACATACTATTGATTCTACAGTCCTGGATAGTGACATCAAAAATATCCAATTGCCCAAACCAGAGTCCTTTCAGAGAGCTGGGTGGTTTGGAAGGGGCTGCAGGATATAAGTTCTGTGACCAGCAGGGGGCGCCTGTGACCTGTGCCTGAAAACTCTGGGTTCAGGGCCAGGCCCAGTGGAAAAATACTCCACAGGCTCCTGCACACTTGGGCAGGCAGTTTCTTCAGTGAAGTGTAACTTGTTTGCACATGAGGACCCAGAAAGGCATATGAGCAGTTGACTTTGACTCACACACTTACCTCATATCTCAGCCCACTCCCCTCATGGATTCAATTGTCCAGGCCTGGTTGATAGCTTAAAAGAGATAGGAAACAACAAAACAAAACTATATTTTCTTGAAGAACTTGACCTGCACTGATCCATGGGCACAGGATAGGAGACCCCAAAGCAGGGATTTTTAAATGCCAACCATTAGTCCTCAGCAAACAGAATTCTGGGAATTCATAAGCATGGCTGATATTTCCTCTTACCTTGTCTCTCCCTGAACAGAGTCTCCTTCACAGGAAAGAGACGGAATGGAAGGAGCGGGCGTTTGCACTCCTCAGCTCCATCATCTGGCACCGGTGCTCATCACCCAGGATGTCTGCCTCCATCTAACCCGCTTCCGGGGGCCGGGTCAGATGCTGCTGGCTCTGCCATCCACAGTATGGAAGTCCTTGTGTACATATGTTGAAACTAGAAAGCTCGGTGGTCATACAAAATGACCGCTGTTCTAGATATTATAAATTGTAATTAAAATGATTTGTGCAAAGATGTCTGCTAATTCAAACTGAATTACCCAGGGCAGGCGGCGAGGACACCCCTTTGCTTAGTGCCCCACGGGGTTTCCCCCTTCTACTTGCTTAATTGCCACGGTCAAATCAATTAGTTTCTAACTTGAAGTTTAAGGACTGACACTGTTCACATTTAATATTCATGTCACTAGAGGAATGCTCAAAAATTAAAGTTTTTCCGTTTAAAACTGTTTTAATCCTTTTTGCGTTTCGGTCAGCATTATTCTGTCATTTTTTTGCATTTCTCTCCTGCCTTTGTTCAAGGGACTCATTTTGTCAAGACAGGCTTTTTTGTCTTGCATCTGAGGCAAGTCTTGTTTCTCTATGTTCAACAGTCTCATTTTGCCGAGAAAGACGCATTTGCTCTGTGACTGAAGCAAGCCTTGTCTTTCTCTGCTCAGTGGATTCTTTTTGTCGAGAAAGCCGTTTTTGTGCAGCTTTAGCTCCTTTTCTCTCCTCTTTAGTGCTATATTTTCTAGGAGGCATTCTTAAAAGAAATTACGTTAAGACGTAGTTTTTATGTAAAACAGATGATTGCCAATGCAAACAAATGTTCACCTTCCCCCTGACCCGCTCAATTTGCGTTCAGCCATGGCAACTTCACCCCATTGGCTAGTACAGTTACACAAGCAACCAATAAGCTATCGGCGACAAACAGACACTTAAGCCACATATAATAAAGAAGTATTGGCCTGACCTGTGGTGGCGCAGTGGATAAAGCATCGACCTGGAAATGCTGAGGTCGCTGGTTCGAAACCCTGGGCTTGCCTGGTCAAGGCACATATGGAAGTTGATGCTTCCGGCTCCTCCCCCTTTCTCTCTCTCTGTCTCTCCTCTCTGTCTCTCTCTCTCCTCTCTAAAAATGAATAATAAAAAAAGTATTTACTAAAATGAGCTCATCCATTCTAAACTCATTTTCTCCTTCTAGGAAATCAAAAAATCCCTACCCAACAGGGACAATATCAGGATTGAAGATTAGAAGCCAGTCTCATTTATAATCATAACTGAGAGATGCATGAATCACTCAGCATATGAGCGAGGGGGAGGCATGAGGATGGGGTCATGACAACATTCCCGAAGATGATGAGACTCAATGCTCACAGTGCTGTGTGCTCAGGAGGAAGCGGGACACATAAACCCCCTTTGAGACCCCTGAGCAGCCTCAGATCTTACCTGGGTTTCCAGGCACTGGAGATGAGAGTGTTGGGAAAACAGGTGTTTTAAATAGGGGCTTTTGAGCCCTGAGTGGCTGTAGATCATAGCCAGTGTGTTGAATTCCCTGGTTTGATTCCATGTCAGGACACAGGAGAAGCAATAATCTACTCCTCCAACCCTCACTCTTCTCTTTCTCCTTCTCTCTCTCTCTCTCTCTCTCTGTCTTTCTCCTGTAGCCATGGGTCAATTCCAGCAATATGGTCCCTGACTCTGAACATGGCTCCATGGCCTCACCTCAGGTATTGAAATAACTTGGTTGCTGAGCAACAGAGCAGCCCCTAGTAGGGGGCTTGCTGGATGTATCCTACTTGGGACACATGTGGGAGTTTGTCTCTCTGTGTCCCTGCCTCTAAGTAAAAAAAAAGAAATTTAAAGAAAAGGAATAATTTTGGGCATTTGGTCTATAACATAATAAAGGGAAAACAGTCTATATTTTTGGAGGTGAAATGGATGATATAGTAAACATCAGTGTGTATGTATTGCTGGCCAACATGAAAGATAAGGTCTCTGATACCCCTTAGTAGCGAAAGTTACAACCTTAGCCCAATGCCCTCTTTGTCTACAATCCTAGAGGTCCAAGTCTCTCTGTGATGTCACAAGCAGCTTCAGAAGAGAGGACCAGGACAGCAGTGCTCCTCTACTGGAGGACCCAGTGTGTCAGAGAGGACAGGAGGGGTTGGGGGTCTGAGGGCAGAGTGGGACAGTGTGTGACAATCCTGAGATTGCTCCAACCAGCTGGCACATCACTCAGTGTCTCCAGGGAGCTTCAGGTATCAGTGTGCTCACTGGGTGAGCTGTCCCCCCAGGACCCATGGTGATCAAGAGCCAGATGCTTCTGGCCCGGGCTCATCTCCTCCTTCCTCTCCTTCTGGTCTGTGAGGACCTGGGCACAGAGGATAGGAATATGTGTAGAATGCTGTGAATAACAATGGAGATAAAGGTCACCTTTTCCTGTTGCTGATTTTTGTGGAAATGTCCCTTCCCCATTTCAGTAACTAAGATGCTGCATTTAATACTAAGTTATGCACGTGTGTGAGTGTTATTACCACATTATAAATGCATATGTTGCTATTTTTATATGGCTTTTCAGAAGTTGGTGTTAAACCTCAAAGTGCTTTGCTAGCATCAATCAAAACAAAATGCTCATATTTATTGATGTATTAATGTATTTTTTCTATTAAAATATTTCCTAATAGTAAACAAAATTAGTGTCATTAGAATAATACACACTTTATAATACTGCATAGAATTATTTATTTTACTAAGCTTTCTTATTTTATTTTAAACATTTGTAGCAATATTTAATGTGATTGGACTGTGATTTTCCTTTTTGAGTAACTTATGAATAAGTGTGTTTATCAATGCTGTAACCAAAAAATATTACAGTCTACATACTTTTGGGTATTGAGGAAAAATATGAAGAATATAATTGGAACCATCTAATCTCTGAAGGTTTGGTCGTGGTTTCTTGTTTTATATTAAAATATTTCTTACTATTAAACAATTTCTACTGCCGCGGACCAGCGCGGCTCCAAATAACGGTGCGGAATTGAGGAAACACACTTGTCAAAACAAAACCGATGGGACCAGAAGGACTCTTCAAACTGCCTGGCAGTATCTGAGTGCCTCACAGCCCCAGTTTGCTTTATTATATAGGCCTATGCAAATCAAGGACCCTGATACAAAGTTGCACATCAAAGGCTAAGACAGGAACTCTCCCAAGGCAAAAACAGGATACATTAGTGAAATTTACAAACATCTGAAACAAACAAAGAGTCAGAGGAAGGGCTTGTATATTGCTTCCTGCAACCCAAGGAAGGAAGTGGAGTAGGTGCAAATACTCAGCATCAAAGCCAAATATGGAGATGGAGGGGGGAGAACTTAGCCCCCTGCCAAGCCTCGAATCTATAATGGCTTTTTGCCATTAATGGTCCACAACATATCCCCCTTTTCTTTTTAATTTGTGTGCTGAGATTTGCACTCATCTGATTTTTTAATTTGGAGGCAGACAGAAAAATTACAGAACAAACACAAAATTAGTATAGCCAATGCTAACAGATACCCAAAATAAGTATACTAATACATCACAGTGATTAAAGTCTTTAAGCAAACTCTTTAAGCTAATACAACAAGAATCTATAAAAGAGTAATGTTCTTAAAGTGTTCACCAAGTCCAAGTTGGCACCAACACCATTCCAAATCTCTACAAATGCAACCCAACCCCAGTTCAGTCCATCAAAAACTGTCACAGGAGCAGGAGTCCAGGAAAAGTCCACATTCAGGAGAAGTCCACATGGCACTGGAATTGCCGTCACACTTCCACATTCTGCAGTTAGCGTCAAAGTCCCAATAATCGCTGCTCCCAGCTGGCAATGACCCAGGTAGACTGGAAAAGCCATCGGCAGCACACATGAAGACAGAGCTTCCATTTTCTTTAAACAGGAAAGATGAACCCGGGGGTCCTATACTGGAGCTTTACAGCCATGGGGTGGTGAGGAGAACCTTGGGATACACTAAGCTGGGTGGCAGAGGTAAATTTGTAAGTTGGCAAAAAAGGAAAAAAGGAGCTCTGAATTAGGAGTAGGTCCTAGCCTAAAATATGCATGGGACATTGAGGCAGGAGGAATAAAGGAAAGACTATATATTAATCAAAGCAGCAGAAAACAGGACTATCAATACCCACAACAGAGATCTTCGAGGGAAGAATAAAAAACCCGAATATTCAGGCAAGACATAGTTAAGTGGCCCTTGTGTAAATGAGACCAGTCTACCAGCTACTTGGAAGAAATACCCCAGGCTCATCCACAGTGTTGTAGATGGGGCCGACGGCCCTGGGCACCTTTTAGCCTTCAGTGGCAAATCCCAGTATTCTGGGCAAGGTTAGGTCACAGATGGCTGGAGCAGGGCTGGAAGAGACTGAACCCTCCCTTAGAGGAGTGAGGGGGAAGCCTGCCTTCCAGTGTGTCCCTTCTTCCTCACAGCAGAGGCATGTAAGCCTGACAGGCTTTGGCTCAAATGACCATCCTTTCCACTATTGAAGCAGGGCCCTGATGAAGTTCCAGTTTGGAGTGTTGGAGCCTCTGAGGGTGTATGCCAAGAGCTAGTATTTTACCTGATCTCCTTTGGGCTTTTTTGGCCTCTTGATACCTTAAAAGCCATGCTCAGAAGATCTCGCTGAGGGGCTTGAGAGTCCCTATCTGCCTATATATCTGGAGCTATTCAGAAAAGGACAAAACAGTGTTATTAGCTGGAATCAAATAAAAATAAAAAAGGGGTAGTAGTTTGCAGGACAAAAAAATTTGGCATCTCTTGTACATCAGCATTCAAAAGAAACTGTTTGAAGTAAAAAGCATAACAGGGTAGACCTGCAGGAGCTCCAGGATACTTTACAATATTTTGACTTCAAAGATTGCAAGAAATTCTTGACTTTGTTAACTTTTAACTAAAATAGAGTAAATGCACCTTTAAGCAACATTCCCACACTTATCAAAACACCTCCTTAATATTAATTAACAGGCACCTTAAAGAGTACATATCAAAACTGAAAAATCCTAGTATAATCTTCATTATTCTCCTATAGTAAAAAAAATCTTTACACTTTTATTATGTAAATTTATGCTGCCCCAAGCCTTCCACTTGCAGCCTGGAGCAGCCTGGCCAAGCCAGCAAGTCTTTTGGATCCAAAATGAGCGTGCTTTACTTATTCCAAACAAAATTATATTTATATAGGGAAATGAAATTATCCCCATTTTGTTTTCAATACTAGAGCCAGCACATCCAAAACTATTATCATCATTACTTTTCATGTAAGGACTTAATTCAGGCCTTATAAACAAAAACACTTAGACATTATACAAAGACTTCACATACAATCACACAAATCAAGAGTGAAACCCGGGGTTTTAGAGATTAAACTATGGCCTGCTTGATCTTAAGTAGGGCTACCTTAATAGGAACATAATAAGGATATATACTAAACAGAGATCTCTCTTGAAAAATCTCAAGATGGCCGTATGAGATTTCTGTTCAGCAACACCCAAATCAGGCCCCCCTTTCACCCTCTTTTCAAGCAATGGAGCAGGAAAATAAAATGATCTAAAACATTAAAAAAATTAGATAATAATTGAGAAAGGGAAGAGAGCATAGTAAAATAAGCCTCATACAATTGCTCTTGTGAAGTGAGTCTCATCTAGAATCATGGTGTCTCACCAGTTCTTCAGGGATCCACCAAGAAGCTTCAGCAGACCTAGGAGAAACACACATATATCCTCGGCCCCATAAGAGAACAGGGTCTGGCCCTTGCCAGAATCCTGTAAGCGGGTCCCTCCATTGCACTTCAGGGAAGGCTTTCCTTGCAGAGTTCCAGAGTCTCTCTGCTGCTGAATGACTGTCCATCAGTATTCAAAAAACTTAAAGTAAAAAGAACATGACAAAGAGGATTTGCAGGAGTTTCCTAATACTTAAGTTGCTATTTGGCTCCTAACTCTGAACACACCTCACAATGCACTAACCAAATCAGTAAGTCTTAAGGATCTACATTCTATTCTATTTAAATGTAAATGAGTGCTCCTTATAAGTTCTAAAAACATTTTATTTTTTCTAAATATTAGAGCCAGCATTTCCAAATTTGCATGCAAAAACAAACTTAATTCAGGCCTTAAAAACAGACACATTTTGACAACATGAAACAAAGACTAAACAGAAACAAGAATTAGACGAACCAGACAAACCAGAGAGAAACCCTGGATTTCAGAGCACATCCAGATTAGAAAGATGCCTGCCCAATTTTAGTCAGGGAATTTTCTGACAGAGAGACTGAAGGATGTGACTAAACAAAATCTCCCTGAGAAAATTTGCTCTCGGCAGCTGCTGGGATATTTTCTATAGTCAGATCCAACACAGGTCCCCTGCCTCAATTTCCAGGCAAAGAATAAGAAAGAAACAAAATGATAGTTCAGAAGATCATAGTTAAAACATTAAAGAAAATCAGATCAGGACAGGAAAAGCTGTAACTTTCCTAATACCTGAATCTCCTATCCATTCTCAAATTCTATAGTTGCTGTAACCGGCTCAGGTTGACTAGGCTGAGATTTTTCTCCTACCTCAACAGCCCCTTCATGAAAGGCCAACTTCCACAGCAAATAATCACCCCTGGAGAGACAAGCACAAGCAATCAATCACCTTCCAGTCATTTGGGGGAAGAGCCTTTGCCCTAATAGTATCTAATAAACCAAGTGAAAAAGGGGCAGTAGGCCCATACTGAACACAAGCAAGTTTAAGCTCTTTCAGAGTTCTAAAAGGTACAGGTTCATGTTCTCACACTAGTCTCCCTGTATCATCCTGTCTTTCTACAACAGGAAAATGGGTAAAGCCATCATTTATTGTTTCCCCTACATTTCGAGCCTGGTAATCAGCCTGATAAGGGAACGGAGGAGCAGAGGGTTGAATGTAGGAAGGAGCTGAGGGCAGCGGTGGCCCCGCAGCTAAGGCAGCCATAGCCACGGATTTTTCATCCCCCCTGTCATCCTCAGACTCCAAGTTATCCTTGTATTCACATCCCTCTGTTTCCAGCTCACCCTGATACTCTTCAGACAACAATTTGTCTTCATATGGAAACATTTCTACAAAAAGATCCCTTACTTTTGACCCTATCTGTCCCATATTCTTTTACTCCCAACTACACTTTCCCCAAAAACTTTCTTTACTCACTGTGCACACTTCACTTTGGGGAGTTCCATCACCTTCCTTCAGTTTTAGTTTCCTCGTACTCATACTCAAGTCATCTGTTCGGGCGCCACTTGCCGCGGAGCAGCGCGGCTCCAAATAACGGTGCGGAATTGAGGAAACACACTTGTCAAAACAAAACTGATGGGACCGGGAGGACTCTTCAAACTTTCTGGCAGTATCTGAGTGAGTCGCAGCCCCAGTTCGGTTTATTATATAGACCTATGCAAATCAAGGACCCTGATACAAAGTTGCACATCAAAGGCTAAGACAGGAACTCTCCCAAGGCAAAAACAGGATACATTAGTGAAATTTACAAACACCTGAAACAAACAAAGAGTCAGAGGAAGGGCATGTATATTGCTTCCTGCAATCCAAGGAAGGAAGTGGAGTGGGTGCAAATACTCAGCATCAAAGCCAAATAAGGAGATGGAGGGGGGAGAACTTAGCCTCCTGACAAACCTCGAATCTATAATGGCTTTTTGCCATTAACGGTCCACAACATTCTACATTAGAATAAATTACACTTTATGAAAGTGTATAGAATTATTTATGTTACTAAGCTCTCTTATTTTATTTTAAAAGTTTATAGCAATATTTAATGTTATTGGACTCTAATCTCAGACTTCAGCTCCACAACTGAGAGAGAATTCATGTCCTGTGCTCTAAGTCACTCAGTGTGTGGTACTTTGTTGCAGCCGTCCCAGGACATAGGACGGCGGGACAGCACACAGCCACTGACAGTGCTGAGGGCATCAAGTTCACAACAGTTGGAAGTATAGCAGAAGCACCAACCTCGACATGATGACTTGAAGGTCAGGGAACGGTGTCCATAGTGTATAAATGTGACTCATCACTGCTGTGCTGGGCTCTGTGTTGAACGGGGACACTGTCTGAATCCCTGGAGGACAAGGTGTGTAACTGGCCCCTCTTCTCATCAGTGTGGGAGAGCCCCACCAGGTCAAGAAACACCCATCATGAGAAGTTAACCTTCAGGAAATGATCCTGCTCAAGAAGAGTTATAGCTGCTCTAACACATTAGGGTTGAGTTTCTCGGGGTCTCTTGTCATGTCACCTCTGCTCAATTTGAGGTAAGTAGACAGCTACAGCAACAGTTGTGGGAGGCAGGAACTGTGTCTGATGGGCATTATTCACCATGCTACACCATGCTGTATCTAAGCCTGGGCACCAGGGGGCGCACAAGGACTGTTCCTGAAGGTCTGGGAGCAATCAGAGTTGGGACCTGTTACTTGGCATTACCTGAGGCTCTCTGCTCAGGGCTCACAGCTGTGACCTTGTCACCCTTCTGGGCAACAGAGAACCCCACCACTACCCACTCTCTAACATCCTCTGACGCAGGAATGTGAGCCCAATTCAGTGAGGGATAAAAAATCTGGTGGAGTCTCATTTGCATGAGTAGCTCCTCCCCCTTGCAGAGTATGAAGAGGGGCAGGGAGAGATGTGGGGGAAGCTCTGCTTCAGCTGTGGGGCCACAGAGACAGGACTCAGGGATGAGCCCCACCATGGCCTGGTCCCCTTTCCTGCTCACCCTCATTGCTCACTTCACAGGTGACTGGATAAGAAGACAAGGGAAGGGACCTTGGGAAGACACATGGGGTCTGCTTTGTCCTCCTGCCTCCTGACCCAGAATCACCATCTCTGTGTCTCTCCCTCTTCCAGGATCCTGGGCCCAGGCTGTGCTGACTCAGCTGCCTTCAGTGTCTGGGGCCCTGGGACAGCGGGTCACCATCTCCTGCACTGGGAGCAGCTCCAACATCGGGGGTGGTTTTACTGTGCAGTGGTTCCAACAGCTCCCAGGAACAGCCCCCAAACTCCTCATCTATGGTGATAGTAATCGTGACCCAGGGATCCCTGAGAGATTCTCTAGCTCCAAGTCTGGCAGCTCAGCCACGCTGACCATCACTGGGCTCCAGGCTGAGGACGAGGCCGATTATTACTGCCAGTCCTATGACAGGAGTCTCAGAGCTCCCACAGTGCTGCAGGCCTGTGGGGAAGTGAGACACAAACCTGCTGTCTCCCTGCATTGGGGCTTCCCTGAAGAAACCATCTTCTGCCAGACAGCTTCTTCCTGTTTGCTTTGGATAAAAGCTGTGGTTTGAGAACCTCATTAAGAGACTTTGTCTCGAGGATCTGCCCTCAGAGTCTCAGATTCTGCCCTCAAGCCTGTACTTGGAGGCAATGCATAGTCTAACTTTCAAGATGAGCAGAAATTCCTGGTTTCCGGAGCTAGTTGAACAGGGTCCATGGATACAGGTTAGCGCAGGACCACTGAGCTAACACACAGACTGGGTGGCTTATCCAATGGAAATGAATTTTCTCACTGGTCTGAAAGCTGGAAGCCTAAAATCAAGGTGTTGGCGGGTTTTATTTCTCCTGAGACCTCTCACCTTGGCTGGCAGAGGGCTGTACTGTGGCTGAGACTCCACATGGCTTTTGCTCTGTGTGTGCTCACCACTGATTTCTCTGCCTCTTCTTATATTAAAACAGCCCTACTTGGCCCTGGCCAGTTGGCTCAGTGGTAGAGCGTCGGCCTGGCGTGCGGAAGTCCCGGGTTCGATTTCCAGCCAGGGCACACAGGAGAAGTGCCCATCTGCTTCTCCGCCCCCCCTCCTTCTTCTCTGTCTCTCTCTTCCCCTCCTGCAGCTGAGGCTCCATTGGAGCAAAAAGATGGCCCGGGCGCTGGGGATGGCTCCTTGGCCTCTGCCCCAGGCGCTAGAATGGCTCTGGTCGCGACAGAGTGAGGCCCCGATGGGCAGAGCATCGCCCCCTGGTGGGCGTGCCAGGTGAATCCCAGTCGGGCGCATGCGGGAGTCTGTCTGACTGCCTCCCCATTTCCAGCTTCAGAAAATTAAAAAAAAAATTAAAAAAAACCCCAACAAAACAAAACAGCCTTATTTGATTTAGCCATCCCCTCCATATGGCCTTGTTTACTTTAATTACCTCCTTCAATGTGTTGGTACCAAAGACAGTCACGTTGTGGTTGGGCTTTACCACATGATATTGGGGAGACACAGTTACATTTATATCAAGGGGTGAGGGCAGAACCAGAGGCTCAGAGTCCAGGACAGTTGACTTTCCAGATGATGTGCATCCACCCCATTTGCTCAACATCTACCACATGCCGGACGTAGGTCTAGGGGCTCACATAGCCTGGACAGGGCAGGAAAGTTCACCCCACTGCTAGGGTGATGTAGTCTGGGGAAGAGAGGTCAAATAAGCAGAAATATTCTTTCTACAGGTTGGTTTCTGACATGGACACAAAATGTCTCTGTAGTCACAGGCATCCCATATACATGACAAACCCTGGGAATGAAGAGGCGGTCCCTCCCTGACCATTGACCTGGAATCTCATTTTCAAGGTGACCAAACCCAATAACTCACACCATCGCCCCATCAACATTCTTGTGATAAGGAAAGGCTGATCACATTGGTTTAGGTAACATAGAGTTTGTCCATTTGGAACTGGGGTTAGTTACAATTCAACCATTTTTTAGTGAGATTTAGGGTTCATATAGGAAAAGAAAATGATGGAAATTTTTTTTTCCTTTTTTTTTCATTTTTCTGAAGCTGGAAACAGGGAGAGACAGTCAGACAGACTCCCGCATGCGCCCGACCGGGATCCACCCGGCACGCCCACCAGGGGCGATGCTCTGCCCACCAGGGGGCGATGCTTTGCCCATCCTGGGCGTCGCCATGTTGTGACCAGAGCCACTCTAGCGCCTGGGGCAGAGGCCACAGAGCCATCCCCAGCGCCCGGGCCATCTTTGCTCCAATGGAGCCTTGGCTGCGGGAGGGGAAGAGAGAGACAGAGAGGGAAAGTGCGGCGGAGGGGTGGAGAAGCAAATGGGTGCTTCTCCTGTGTGCCCTGGCCGGGAATCGAACCCGGGTCCTCCGCATGCTAGGCCGACACTCTACCTCTGAGCCAACCGGCCAGGGCCGAAAATGATGGAAATTTGACCAAACATGTCTCCACTAGGCTCATCACCCTTTCTTCCAATCCCATCATTAGTTCACTTTGGGACACGTACTGCGGACACTGGGATCGGGCAGGGGACACAAGCCAGGAGGTTCCCATCTCATGAACTGCAGCTCAGCTCCCTGGCCATTCAGTCATCCCTGCACTGACTAGTCTGGGCCAGCACTCTGATCTGTGATGCATTGAACTGAAATTTATGTATTCTCATGAGAAATCAAAAGATTGCTTCATCTTAACAGAGGTAGTAAGAAGTTAAAGAAAATTTAAGAAACTTTAATGGTAGTTACCTCCACACTATGCCTGGGCTCCACACTTCCACCTGTCACTCTGTCGGGTGAGGCCCAGACAGAGTCCAGCACCCAAACTACTTTCTGTCCACACACTCCCATGGGGGCTCCTTCTGCTCCCAAAACAAAGCAACTTCTCCTTCTGTAATCTTCATGCCATTGCTGAAAATGTCTGCCTCACAGGGGCCTGGTCACAGAGTGACATCAGAATCAGCCTGACTCTGATTCCATTGTGACAGGACATAAGCCAACCATGAGAGCCACAGGGAAACTCTCCTGGTTTGTCCACTTTGTCTCTTCTTGTCACTGTCCTTCTGGAATCATCTGTGTACACCTATCAAGTCATGTTATGTCCTCAGGTTTAGGGTCAATGATTTTTCTGAGTTCTAGTCTCTTATGTTCTCATTTCCTCCACCAATCAGATGATGACCACAAAAAATCATCTCTGGCCATTGTCAAAAAGTGTCTGTGGGTATAAGTTTCTGGAAAATCACAAGGCCAACAAAGCTTTTGGTAAATACTCAAGGATTCTAAAACAGTAATTTACTGAGGTTTTACTTCGTACTCAGTCACAACAGTATAAACAGATTATGTATAACAATCCACTCAGCTATCTCAGTAAATAACACCAACATATAACACAACAGTTTTTTAAAAGTCACACATATAATTCTCAAACAGGGCAGGAACTAAGACAGTAAACATTTTTAGGAAATATTTTTAAAACATAATATTTTTATTGTACCAAGATATGGCCAGTGATGGGAATTGTGTGTTGGAATAAAATAATTAATGTTGCAAAGGGTAATGAAATGATAAGTGTTGGGTTTACTTTTTCCTGTGACCAAAATCTACAAATCAACATATAGAACATTTAAAGAAGGACATCTAGATTTTGGACATTCTCTTAGAGTTGCCATCTGATCTGTCCTAACGGGGACTCTGTTGTCCCTCTGTCCACCTTGTTACCCTCTCTTCACGTCTCACCCCCTGACACATGGCTGCTACCACTCTTCCATTCCAGGAACCTGAACCATCTCTGTCTTCCCTGTTCCTATTGCCTGTGGATCTCTCTACATCTTCACCCAGACCCACAGGAACTTCATGTCATGTCCATGTCCCCTCAGCTCTCATGTTGTGTCTGTTTCCTTCTCCTGCATGACCCCACCCACATTCACCCCTTTGCAGCCCCCTGAGGGAATCAGCAAACTCTCTGCGGTCCCTGTATTCAGTGTAGAAAGGAGAGAGGGGCCCTTATACACTCCCTCCCTCATGTTCCTTCTTTAACATCAGAACCGTGAGGCTGAGCTGAGGCTGTCTAGCTTGGTCTGGAATTCACAGTGAACCGCCATGTGGGTACGAGGCACTACTACAGGAGATGCTGTGTGAGGATGCAGTCTAGGGATGAATTCCAGGCACAAAGCTGAGCTGCATTCTCGCAGTACCTGTCCCTTCAGATGTGATGTCCCAGAGACGGTAGTTAGTCAAGAGGAGATGTGATTTGTGGCCTGAGTCCAGCACATTTTGTAAGGTTAGAGTTAATCTGCTTGCTATTCTCTCTCCTAACAGCTGACTGGCCTTCACTTTGAGGGGATGCTCCACCGCTGCTGGGACAATGCAGAGCTTGCTTCGTGGAAGCTGGTCAGATGAGTCCATGGATGAGACCACAGTATTCAGGGCTGTGGGGACTTCCATGAGTTTCCTGAGCCCACAGGCCCTGACTGTGTTCTGTCCTCTCACACCCTACGGGAGTTTTCCAACAATCCATGGTGTGAGCTGGGCCATGGAGCATCAGGGGCAGGAACTCCCTAGTGTACGCCTCTGACACTCCCCTGATGAAGCTCTTGATGAGCCCAGACCTGAGGTGGCCTTCTTCTGCAGCAGGCGAGGCAAATACATGGAGGGTTACCATGGCAACTGTTCCAAGGACTCCTGGACAGATAGATCTCTTACCTTGTGACATAGACAGGGGTGACTGACCCTCAGGGTTTCCAACTCTTCCCTGGCTCCTGTGTGTACAGACAGCCTCCCTGACCCCCAGGCTCCAGCTGATAAGGAGGCTGACCATCACTGCCACATAGTACAACCGAATGCCACAGAGAACTTCCCGCCATAGAGAAGTGAGGGGAAAATTTACCCTCCTTGCCCTGTGACCCATCACTGCTTTGTCCTTGACTGTGACCATCCTTGGTCAGGTTTTGACCTCTGATGACACTTTTGGTTTAAAACGAGGCCTTCTCATGATCTCACCTAGGCCTGTATCTAAGGGTCAATGACAACACCTCCATTTAAGTTTCTAGGTGTTGTGACAAGGAAAACAGAAATAGGGAATATATGACCTGGTGACCCAGGTGGTGTCTCTAAACCCTATGCCTGTGTTGCTCCTGGCCTATGATTTGATGCTCATTCTTTGAACCCTGACACCTCAGGGAAGCTGGGTGTTATTTTCTTCTGAGATGACACTCTGAGGAGCTCCTGACCTCCAGCCCCTGGGAGCTCCTCTCCAGAAAGGGCGTTGCTCTGAGGCCTGTCTCCTGCTCACTTCCTCTAGTCTAACCCTATGACTCTTCTTACTTTCTGTACAGGTTCTCCTGCTGCAGTGATATGGAATAAACATTAGTTCATATGGACCTAGACCTTATTCATCCAATTCACATTAAATCCAAGTAGTGCTTAATAAATGAACTTGAGTAGTGATAATGGAGATTGGAGAAGAGAAAATAAAGAGTTTATAAATCTCATAATAGGGGGAGGGTTAGGGTTAAGTTAGCCCCTGAAAAACTCATATTCCCCTCACCCAAACATTTTGTAAGGTTAGAGTTAATTTGCTTGCTATTCTCTCTCCTAACAGCTGACTGGCCTTCACTTTGAAATGTGGCAAAAATTTACCATCACAAAAATATCTAGAAAAGCTTGCATTGGCAAGGAATATTACCATTAGAGGAGCTTTAAAATCACAATAGCTGGGCCCTGGCCGGTTGGCTCAGTGGTAGAGCATCGGCCTGGCATGCTGGAGTCCTGGGTTCGATTCCCAGCCAGGGCACACAGGAGAAGCGCCCATCTGCTTCTCCACCCCTCCCCCTCTCCTTCCTCTCTGTCTCTCTCTTCCCCTCCCGCAGCCAAGGCTCCATTGGAGCAGCGTTTGCCCGGGTGCTGAGGATGGCTCTGTGGCCTCTGCCTCGGGTGCTAGAGTGGCTCTGATTGCGGCAGAGCGATGCCCTAGATGGGCAGAGCATCGCCTCCCTGTGGATCCCGATGGGGCGCATGCGGAGTCTGTCTGACTGCCTCCCTGTTTCCAGCCTCAGAAAAATACAAAAAAAAAAAAAAATCACAATAGCTGTTTGTAAAAGCAGGCTCACAGACTCAGGCCCCCAGCTGTTACTGGGAGACTGACCTCTTGGCTGTCTTTAGGATTTACCAAGGACACCAAGTCTTTGCTACATCAGAGAACTTGTGTCTCTGCAGCAGAATTCCCCTTGTTAAGTTAGTAACCAAGGCCACAAGGACCCTGATATGCTAATCTAAGCTTGCCCAGGTGCATGGACCCCATGCTGACAAATTCCCTGTATCTAATGCCCTTTCCTGCAGCTCAGGGTTGATACTTGCTGGTTTCAGCCCACTTGTATGTTTGTATCCAGGCATTTCTAAAATAAATTTTTCTTTTGGAACACACTAACCTCATGTTTCTGCTTTGTCCTGTGGTTTCTACCTAACAGGAAGAATTTCTAAATGGGTAGAGTTCTATTCATAAAAATATTTATATCAATTCTTTTTTTTAAGTGCTGCATTAGTGTTTTATTTTCTCCTTTCATGAAGTTTACCATAATTTTTAATTGTGTAAATTCTTGAGTATTTATTACTAATGCAGCCAAAGCAACAAACATGTTCAAAATGACACTCCTTCAATACTGAAAAGATTGCTATTCAGTTGCATGGCTTCTCTTTCCTAAGGGTAACTACTTCCATATTCTGTTGGGAATCTTTTTACATAAAAAACTGTGGCTGCTGGAATTTTACCAAGTAATAATTGCATAATATAAGGGTATATACATATAGGTCTTAGAGTCAGAAAGGCCTAGGCTTAATCTCCAACTCTGCAATAATTTGCTATTGAAGAGTTCTATGTCACCACAAAATATCCCTGATATAAAAAGTATTTTGAGCCCCAGGCAGTTAAGAAGCAACAAACGCAGGCCCTGGCCAGGTGGTTCAGAGGGTAACACCTAATCCCTGTGCACCAAGGTCATAGTGTCAATAGCCAGTCCAGGCATGTACAAGAGGAAATCAATGAGTGCACAACTAAACAAAACAACTAAGTGGAACAAAGAGATGATGCGTCTCTCTCTCTTTCAAGTCAATGGAAAAATTAAAATATAAAAATAAAACAAATTAGGCCCTCGCCAGTTGACTCAGTGGTAGAGCACTGGCCCAGCGTATGGATGTCCAGGGTTCAATTCCCAGTCACGGCACACAGGAGAAGCACCCATCTGCTTCTCCACCCCATGCCCTCCCACTTCTCTCTCTCCCTCTCCTGCAGCCATGGCTTGATTGGAGCAAGTTGGCCCCAGGTGCTGAGGATGGCTTCACGGCCTCTGCCTCAGGCACTAAGAAGAGCTCAGTTGCTGAGCAACAGAGCAGTGCCCGAGATGGACAGAGCATCGTCCCCTAGTCGGCTTGCTGGGTGGATCCCAGTTGGGTGCATGCAGGAGTCTGTCTCTGCCTCCTCTCCTCTCACTTTAACTGGTGCACCATCCATTATTTCATATTTAGCAATTGTTTCTGTTTCTGTTGTGGTACTGGGTCCAATTCCTGTGATCTCTCTTTTTTTTTTTTTTGTGATCTCTTTTTTGATCAGTTGTAACTCCATATGTTGGATTTTTATTCTTACTAATAAGAAGTAAATTTTTCCAACAATCACATCCTTTAAATGATTCTTTGACTTATTATATTCAAATTCTATATGTAAACAATCTTCAATGCCCACTTCCATCTTAATAGAGTTGTTAACATCAGGATAGGTAGCAAGTTGGTGAACAATAAGATCATATTCTTTTATAGAGTCTGTCAGTCTTCTTAATATTGTCACTTTAAGAAAATACCTAAAGTGAACGCTGGCACCGATGTAAGATTCATATGGCTTTTCAACTTGCATAAATTCAAAATCGTAACTTCTGCTCTGGGTCAGTTCTCCAGGTAAGGTTAGTTCTTTCACTAGGTTTACAAATTCATGAGTATTACTCTTGTCATTGAAAAGTTCAATTTGACCTACAAATTCAATTCTAATTCCTTGGTGCTCCAGCCTCTTTCCAGGTTGCTTAAAGGCTAGGTTTACCTTTCCTGAAACAGATTCCCCGTCATAGAAAAGATAGTGTTTTTCTACTTTGCCATCTTCAATTTTCATTTCTGCCATTTTCCTGGTTTCCCCATCATTAAGAACAACATCTATCTCACAAATGGGACCAAAAGAGCCGCCAGGAAAACTCATTGTCAGCGTCGCGCCCCCGCGTCCCCCGCGATTCACTCCGCTTCCCTCAGTGGAACTCCCAGGCCCCGTCTATATCAATTCTTATACTGAAAAATTGCATAAATGGACAAAACTATCTTAACTACCTCAAGAGTCAGAAGAGAGGAAGTACTGTCAGAATCACATTCAAGGGTGAATGAGAACCTGCAGAAATATGAAGAACATAAGACACTTGCCCCCAACACAAGACACTGTGTTCTCATGGTAAAAGGGACATAAAATAATAGTCAGGGTATGTCCACTGGGGACTTGGGACCTAACAAGCTTCACGACAACAAACAAGAGCAAGTCAAACATATATTTCAACCTGTCATGATCATCCCAGTAGAATTATTACCAGGTATGAACTAATGGGATTAATGGGGAACTTTCAGCCTAAGACTTGACTCAGTGTGTTCGTGGCCCTGGCTGGATAGTTCAGTTAAGTTAGAGCATTTTCCCAATATGCATAGGTTATGGGTTTGATCCCCAATCAGGAAACATACAGAAACAGAAGGATGTTTCTCTCTGTCTCACGTCCTTTCTTCCTTTCTTTCTACAATCAATAATAAAATAACTTTATAAGCAAGAAAAAACAATGTGGTCATGTACCGGTAATGAGCACAGAGGCCAGGCAGAGATAAACTCAGCTATTGGGTAATCCTTTTTATTTTAAATTATTAATCCAAATAATTTTATTTTTATTATTTATTTATTTATTTATTTATTTTTTACAAGGACACAGAGAGTCAGAGAGAGGGATAGACAGGGCAGACAGACAGGAACGGAGAGATGAGAAGCATGAACCATTAGTTTTTTGTTACGTATTGCGACACCTTAGTTGTTCATTGATTGCTTTCTCATATGTGCCTTGACTGCTGGCTTTCAGCAGACTGAGTAACCCCTTGCTCGAGCCAGCGATCTTGGGTCCAAGCTGGTGAGCTCTGCTCAAACCAGATGAGCCCGCGCTCAAGCTGGCGACCTCAAGGTCTTGAACCTGGGTCCTCTGCATCCCAGTCTGGCGCTCTATCCACTGCGCCACCACCTGGTCAGGCTTTATTTTTAATTTTTGTGTGACAGAGACAAAGAGAGGGACAGATAGGGACAGACAGACAGGAAGGGCAAGAGATGTGAAGCATAAATTCTTTGTTGTAGCACCTTAGTTGTTCACTGATTGCCTTCTCTTATATACTTTGATAGGGGTGGAGGATTGAGGGGGGACTACAGCAGAGCTAGTGACTTTTTGCTCAAGCCAGCAACCTTGAACTTAAGCCAGCAACCTTGGGCTTCAAGCCAGCAACCTCTGGGCTCAAGCCAACGACCATGGCGTCATATCTATGATCCCATGCTCAGGTTGGAAGCTTCACATTCAGCTAGCTACCCCGCACTCAAGCTGGCAATGTTGCGTTTAAGCCAGCGACCTCAGGGTTTTGACACTGGGTCTTCTGCATCCCAGTCCGACACTATTCACTGCACCACCGCCTGGTTAGATGAGTAATCCTTTAATATCTGGTAACATAGCATATAATTGAGCTGTCCAGAACTCATTAGTGACCTGTAAAAATTAATGGCTCAACACCAACATCACAGCAGGAATGTACTCATTCTACTGCCCTGGGTAGTGTCATTGGAAAGATTCAACTGCCAAGTCAGGGCCCTTCCAAGAGAACTGGGTGGTGTGAAATGGGCTGCAGGATGTGCGTTCTCAGACCAGCAGGGGGCACTGGTGGACTGTGCCTGAAAGCTCAGGGTTGTGGTCCAAGCAGGCTAGGGATGTTCTCTACTGGCTCTTGCACACTTGGGCAGGCAGTGGCCTCAGTGAAGTGTGACTTGCCTTCATCTGGTGCCTCAGAAGTCATGTGAGCACTCAACTCTGACTCACATATTTGCCTCATATTGTATCTTCTCCTTTTATGAAGTCATTGCCCCAGTCGTATTTACAGGAACAATAGAAAATGACCCACTAAAACTAAATCTTTTGAAGAACCATGATCCACAGTACTTCGTAGGCAAAGGAGGAGACACCTAAGGAGGGATTTTCCCAGTGGCAACATTAGTCCTCAGCAAGCAGAGCTCTGGGCTCTCTGTCATGGCCCAGGTTCCTCCCCTCCCCTCCTCACTCCCTGCACAGGGAGTTTCCTGTGGTGGAAAGTGAGCTGGTATGGGGGAGGGGCATCACTTTCTCCTTCCACCAGCTGCACACAGCGGGGCTGTTCCATTAGCTGTGAGGGTGCTCAACCTGCTTCAGGGTCCTGGGCCAGAAGGTGCTGAGGCTGTTGCTGCCATCCTCAGTGTCTAGATCTCTATATATAATAGGATATAGATATCTATAATTATATATTTATACATATAATTATGTATGTGTGTATGTATGTATAGTACTAAATTTTAATTAGTACCTAAGTTTCTGTGAAGTAAAACTATACATAAATATTGTTGGGTGGATAAAATGTATTATGCTCACTTTGTTAAAGATGGCGCTGCCCACGTGGAGGCCATTGCCCAGGTCATATTAATGTGTGTTGGGGGCAGGCTATGAGCAGGCAGAATCCTTGTAGCCTGGGGCTTGGTTTTGGGACTAAGCCTTTCCCACCCTTTTTGATGTGGGATGGAACAATCCCATCATGCCTCAGAAAGTGACTTTGTATTAGAGACTTCCCTATTTTGTATATTGGATTAAAGGTTTGGATTTCTACACTATAAAATAGGGGCAGAATGGGAGCTTGTGCTCTTGGTTCCTGAAATTATCACTAGAGGAGACAGCAGAGAGCAGAGTGTTAGATTCAAGGAGTGCTGACATGCTGGGTCTGCCAAGAGTGTACAAGGTCCCTGTGACGCCAAAAACAAAGAGTTCAGCAACATCCTGCATTGAGTCAGAGACCCTTATCAGAAGTTTATGTTTGAAATTCTCCACTGAGTAATACCCCCCCCATAACTGCGCACAACCTCCCTAGCCAATGACTAACAGCCACATCAGCTTCTGTATGATGCTTGCTCATCCTAGATAGCCACCCTATAAAAAGGAGCCATTTTAGAAGCTCGGAGCTGCAGTCCCTGCGCAGGTTTGGGGGGCTGCAGTGTTCCCCTGTGTGGGTTACCTGCAGTCCCTGTGCAGGTTTGGGGGGCTGCAGTGTTCCCCTGTGTGGGTTACCTGCAGTCCCTGTGCAGTTTCTGCAATAAAACTGTATCAAATTTACTTTGTGTCTGCTGTGGTCTGTCTCACCAGGATGTAACAGATGGAGGCCCCAGCGAGATTGGCTGTGTAAGACCCCTCCTCACAGAGTGGGCTGCAGCAGACGTTGGTAGCTGGCCGGCCTCCGGCAGTTGCCATTTGGAAACTGAATATAAAATTTACTTTGTGTCTGCTGTGGCCTGTCTCGCCAGGATGTAACACAGAGAGCAGAGAAAGGCCACATGGAAGAGGCCAGGAGAAGCAGCCAAGATGGCAGAGTGTTGAGTGAGAAGCCAGTTTGTGCAGAGTTTGTGCAGGGAGAAAGAAGGAGATGGGGAACAGAGGTGAATAAGTCTGGTGAGCTAGAAACCTTTGATTCTAGGAAACTTGGATAAGTCAGTAGCTTTGTGAGCACTGAATGTGAATGTGTTTTGGAGCCCAGTGTGTGTTTTTACTTGCCTGCCAGGTGCAAGCTAGGATTAAAGATAATGGCCCATCAGTTTTTGGCTCCGTTGTTTTTTACCGACTGTCCGAATCCAATGCGAACCTGCAAGGGCTGGGCTGCTGGGATGGCAGCCCTGGCTGCTGGCTTTACAAATATATAATAGTGTTGACTTAATTATAAAACACAGGGATGGCCTGACCAGGCGGTGGTACAGTGGATAAAACATCGGACTGGGACTCAGAGGACCCAGGTTTGAAACCCCGAGGTCACCAGCTTGAGCTGGGGCTCTTCTGGTTTGAGCAATGCTCACCAGCTTGGGCCCAAGTTCACTGGCTTGAGCAAGGGGTCACTCAGTTTGCTGTAGTCCCTGTCAAGTCACATTTGAGAAAGCAATCAGTGAACAACTAAGGTGCTGCTGGGGTCCAGCCCTGGGGGGAATCCAGGGGTCCCACAGGAAGAGACGGCATTGGCGAAATCGAGTGAGAGAGCCGAATTCTTTTCTTTCTCTTTATTCTCTAGTTAGCATTTACTTCCAGGCATCTCTGCCAAATGCTGGTCTAGCTTTCTTTTTATGCACACACACTAAGTTACAATCACATGGTATTTTGTTTCACTATGGTTACATATTTCCAGATAACAGTTAATTTATATCTATAAGCTACAAATCAGGTGGTAAATCATTCAAAGTACAATTATACAATAACTTGAATAGCGATAACAACATCGGTACAAATTTCTAAAAGATTAGTACTAATTTATAACTCTACTTTACTGTTGTTGTGAGTCAAGGGCACAGAGAGAGATTAGCAGATGAAATCATTAAGGACTAGCAAAGGACCATCACTTGCTCAGGCAAATGGCCTTGAGTTCATACAGTGTCCTAATTTTTCTCACAAGACTTCAAAAAGGCTTGCTCATTAAGAAATTGACATAACATCAAGAGTGGCTTTTGCTTAAAGATATATAGAGTGCACTTGCAAGATAGCTTAGTAGCAACATAATTTCAGAAGACATTAATTGCTATTGCTTCTATGGATTCCCCCACATTCCTCTCATTATTTGAAGGAAAAATCTTGGAAAGTACATAAATCTCATGAGAATGTCTCACTGAGAAAAACCCAGCTACTGCCTTCAGTCATAAAACAAGTTTCTTAGCAAAACATTCTTTTCTTGCCAACTGCGCTCCCATCCAAGGCCACGCAATGGGCCATTTCACTACACCTTACCTAAGATTCTATTGTCTAGTCAAATTTTATTTATTTACTATATTCATACACTAGTTAAGTTCTAACTATATTCTTCTCAGAGTGTTCCACCACCTGCAGGTCAGGTATGCAAAAAGAAAGGAAAGTTTCTCTACTCTATCACATGAAAAGGCGAGGGAGGAAAAATGATGAATTAAGTGAAGGCCGAAAGGTGCTCTGTGCACAGCCACTGCCTCCTTTCCATTTACAAGTCACAATCTATTCTTTCTAAGATGATTAATAAGAAGAAGTTCTCCTACAAACTTAACCCTTTATGAGGGATATCATAGCTAGCCTCTTATGTTTAAGTTCAAGGGGCTTACAGGCTTTTCTGTGGAACTCACACCCTCTGTCTCATTTCCAAAGAAATCACTATGAATCTACAGGGAAAGCACGGTACTATTATCCCTGTGCCACAAATAATAGCATACACCCAGAAAAGGGGGGATATAAGGCCAGATTAATTCAAAAGGTCAAAGGGGGAAGTATCGTTGTGCCTTTCCTTTGTGGTGACTTTGTCAACCCGCAGCCATTGGTCTTCACTGCGGTGACTTTGTCACCCCACAGCCATTGGTCTTCTCTGCTGTGACTTTGTCAATCAGCAGTTTTTGATCTTCTTCTGCTGTGACCTTGTCAGCCAGCAGTTGTGGGTCTTCTCCTGCTGTGACCTTGTCAGCCAGCAGTTGTGGGTCTTCTCTGCTGTGACCTTGTCAGCCAGCAGTTGTTGATTGGCTCCTGACAAGGTGCAGCAATGAAGAATTGATGCTTCTCATCTCTCTCCCTTCCTGTCTGTCCCTATGTGTCCCTCTCTCTGTCTCTCTCTATCTCTGTCACACACACAGAATAAAACACAAGGATAGATTCAATAGACAAACCAGAATACATGTATGGGTAAGGATACATGCACAAACAAACATTACATACACACATATGTGCACATGTGCACAACTCATGACTTTCAGAGGCAAGAGAAGTTCTGGGTCTGGAGAAGCAAAGATTCCCCCTCCATAACTCATGCTAACTCAACTGTGCTTATACTATTGTAATTATTATTATTACTACAACTGTGATAACGTGCCAAGAAACTATAAAACTTAGCATTAGCAACGCCATTTTAAGGAGGAAAGTCAGGCGTCTTACCCCCTCCTTTCTGTGGAGAAAGGAAAGAGAAGAATGCAGGAGGAAGGGCTTGCAAGGGCAACTGGGTCAGATAAGTCATAATGTAACTACAGAGCAAGGAAAATAGAATTTATCTGAGAATTCCTTCACTTCTCTTTTCTTTTCTTTTTTTTTAATAAATTTTTATTAATGGTAATGAGATGACATTAATAAATCAGGGTACATATATTCAAAGAAAACATGTCTAGGTTATTTTGTCATTAAATTATGCTGCATACCCCTCGCCCAAAGTCAGATTGTCCTCCGCCACCCTCTATCTAGTTTTCTGTGCCCCTCCCCCTCCCACTAACTCTCTCTCTCCCCCCCTCCCATGTCCTCCCTCCCCCCACCCCTGGTAACCACCACACTCTTGTCCATGTCTCTTAGTCTCGTTTTTATGTTCCACCAATGTATGGAATCATGTAGTTCTTGTTTTTTTCTGATTTACTTATTTCACTCCGTATAATGTTATCAAGATCCCACCATTTTGCTGTAAATGATCTGATGTCATCATTTCTTATGGCTGAGTAGTATTCCATAGTGTATATGTGCCACATCTTCTTTATCCAGTCTTCTATTGAAGGGCTTTTTGGTTGTTTCCATGTCTTGGCCACTGTGAACAGTGCTGCAATGAACATGGGGCTACATGTGTCTTTACGTATCAATGTTTCTGAGTTTTTGGAGTATATACCCAGTAGAGGGATTGCTGGGTCATAAGGTATTTCTATTTGCAGTTTTTTGAAGAACCACCATACTTTCCTCCATAATGGTTGTACTACTTTACAGTCCCACCAACAGTGAATGAGGGTTCCTTTTTCTCCACAGCCTCTCCAACATTTGCTATTACCCGTCTTGTTGATAATAGCTAATATAACAGGGGTGAGGTGGTATCTCATTGTAGTTTTGATTTGCATTTCTCTAATAACTAATGAAGCTGAGCATCTTTTCATATATCTGTTGGTCATTTGTATCTCTTCCTGGGAGAAGTGTCTGTTCATGTCCTCTTCCCATTTTTTTATTGGATTGTTTGTTTGTTTGTTGTTGAGTTTTATGAGTTCTTTGTAAATTTTGGATATTAGGCGCTTATCTGAGCTGTTGTTTGAAAATATCATTTCCCATTTAGTTGGCTGTCTGTTTATTTTGATATCAGTTTCTCTTGCTGAGCAAAAACTTTTTATTCTGATGTAGTCGCATTCATTTATCTTTGCCTTCACTTCTCTTGCCATTGGAGTCAAGTTCATAAAATGTTCTTTAAAACCCAGGTCCATGATTTTAGTACCTATGTCTTCTTCTATGTACTTTATTGTTTCAGGTCTTATATTTAGGTTTTTGATCCATTTTAAATTAATTTTAGTACACGGGGACAGGCTGTAGTCGAGTTTCATTCTTTTGCATGTGGCTTTCCAGTTTTCCCAATACCATTTGTTGAAGAGGCTTTCTTTTCTCCATTGTGTGTTGTTGGCCCCTTTATCAAAGATTATTTGACCGTATATATGTGGTTTTATTTCTGGGCTTTCTATTCTGTTCCATTGGTCTGAGTGTCTATTTTTCTGCCAATACCATGCTGTTTTGATTATCGTGGCCCTATAATATAGTTTAAAGTCAGGTATTGTAATGCCCCCAGCTTCATTCTTTTTCCTTAGGATTGTTTTGGCTATTCGGGGTTTTTTATAGTTCCATATAAATCTGATGATTTTTTGTTCCATTTCTTTAAAAAATCTCATAGGAATTTTGATGGGAATTGCATTAAATTTGTATATTGCTTTGGGTAATATGGCCATTTTGATTATATTTATTCTTCCTATCCAAGAACAAGGAATATTTTTCCATCTCATTGTATCTTTTTCGATTTTCCTTAACAATGCTTTGTAATTTTCATTATATAGGTCCTTTACATTCTCTGTTATGTTTATTCCTAGGTATTTTATTTTTTTTGTTGCAATCGTGAAGAGGATTATTTTTTTGAGTTCATTTTCTAATATTTATTGTTGGCATATAGAAAGGCTATTGACTTCTGTATGTTAATTTTGTATCCTGTGACCTTACTGTATTGGTTTATTGTTTCTAATAATCTTTTTGTGGAGTCCTTCGGGTTTTCGATGTATAGGATCATATCATCAGCAAAAAGTGATAGCTTTACTTCTTCTTTTCCGATATGGATGCCTTTTATTTCTTTGTCTTGTCTGATTGCTCTGGCCAGAACTTCTAGAACCACGTTAAATAAGAGTGGAGAGAGTGGACAACCCTGTCTTGTTCCTGATTTAAGGTAGAAAGTCCTCAGTTTTATGCTGTTTAATAGGATGTTGGCTGGTGGTTTATTATATATGGCCTTTATCATGTTGAGATATTTTCCTTCTATACCCATTTTGTTGAGAGTCTTAAACATAAAATTGTGTTGTATTTTATCAAAAGCCTTTTCTGCATCTATTGATAAGATCATGTGGTTTTTGTTTTTTGTTTTGTTGATATGGTGTATTATGTTAACCGTTTTGCGTATGTTGAACCATCCTTGAGATTCTGGGATGAATCCCACTTGATCATGATGTATTATTTTTTTAATATGTTGTTGTATTCGGTTTGCCAGTATTTTGTTTAGTATTTTAGCATCTGTATTCATTAGAGATATTGGTCTGTAGTTTTCTTTCTTTGTGCCATCCTTGCTAGGTTTTGGTATGAGGGTTATGTTGGCCTCATAAAATGTGTTTGGAAGTATTGCTTCTTCTTCAATTTTTTGGAAGACTTTGAGTAGAATAGGAACCAAGTCTTCTTTGAATGTTTGATAGAATTCACTAGTATAACCGTCTGGGCCTGGACATTTATTTTTGGGGAGGTTTTTAATAGTTTTTTCTATTTTCTCCCTGCTGATTGGTCTGTTTAGGCTTTCTGCTTCTTCATGACTCAGTCTAGGAAGGTTGTATTGTTCTAGGAATTTATCCATTTCTTCTAGATTGTTGTATTTGGTGGCATATAATTTTTCATAGTATTCTACAATAATTCTTTGTATATCTATGATGTCTGTGGTGATCTCTCCTCTTTCATTTTGGATTTTATTTATTTGAGTCCTGTGCCTTTTTTCCTTGGTGAGTCTTGCCAAGGGTTTGTCAATTTTGTTGATCTTTTCAAAGAACCAGCTCCTTGTTTTATTGATTTTTTCTATAGTTTTTCTGTTCTCTATTTCATTTATATCTGCTCTGATTTTTATTATTTCCTTTCTTCGGCTGGTTTTGGGTTGTCTTTGTTCTTCTTTTTCTAGTTCCTTAAGGTGGGAAGTTAAGTGGTTTACTTCGGCTCTCTCTTGTTTGTTCATATAGGCCTGAAGTAATATGAACTTTCCTCTTATTACTGCTTTTGCTGCATCCCAGAGATTCTGATATGTTGTATTTTCATTTTCATTTTTCTGTATATATCTTTTGATGTCTGCGCTTATTTCTTCTTTGACCCATTCATTTTTTAGAAGTATGTTGTTTAGTTTCCACATTTTTGTGGGTTTTTCCCCTCTTTTTTTGCAGTTGAATTCTAGTTTCAAGGCTTTATGATCAGAAAATATGCTTGGTACAATTTCAATTTTTCTAAATTTGCTGATATTGTCTTTGTAGCCCAACATATGGTCAATTCTTGAGAATGTTCCATGTACACTAGAGAAAAATGTATACTCTGTCACTTTGGGATGAAGTGTCCTGTAGATGTCTATTATATCCAGGTGCTCAGGTGTTTTGTTTAAGGCCACTATATCTTTATTGATTCTCTGTTTGGATGACCGATCTAGAGCCGTCAGCGGTGTATTGAGGTCTCCAAGTATGATTGTATTTTTGTCAGTTTTTGTTTTAAGGTCAATAAGTAGCTGTCTTATATATTTTGGTGCTCCTTGGTTTGGTGCATATATATTAAGGATTGTTATGTCTTCTTGATTCAACTTCCCCTTAATCATTATGAAATGACCATTTTTGTCTCTGAGTACTTTTTCTGTCTTGTAGTCAGCATTATCAGATATGAGT
Organism: Saccopteryx bilineata; assembly: GCF_036850765.1. Taxonomy (NCBI): domain Eukaryota; kingdom Metazoa; phylum Chordata; class Mammalia; order Chiroptera; family Emballonuridae; genus Saccopteryx; species Saccopteryx bilineata. The sequence goes on along the minus strand of NC_089491.1, from coordinate 255,386,949 downwards.
ATTGCTACACCTGCTTTTTTTTGGTTGTTGTTTGCTTGGAGTGTTGTTTTCCAGCCTTTCACTTTGAATTTGTTTTTATCCTTGTTGCTTAGATGTGTTTCTTGTAGGCAGCATATAGTTGGATTTTCTTTTTTAATCCATTCTGCTACTCTGTGTCTTTTTATTGGTAAGTTTAATCCATTTACATTTAGTGTAATTATTAACACTTGTGGGTTCCCTACTGCCATTTTATAAATTGCTTTCTGTTAGTTTTGTAACTTGTTTGATTCTTCTCTTTTGTTTTTCTATCATTTGTTTTTGTTTGTTTGTGTTCCATACTTCTTTCCTCTGTTGCTACCTTTTTTAAGTCAAGTGTTTTTGTGGTGGTTTTTTCAAGGGTGGTTACCATTAAGTAATGAAAAGGGTACCTACCATATTTATTGTAGTACCCTATCTTATGAGTATTTCTGCACTTCATCGTCCTTTGCTACTGTTAATCTCCATCCTCTCCCCCCTTTTTTTCCTTTGTTGTCACAGTTTAAGTTTGGTTTTATTTTGTTCTTGGTGGAGCTGTTACTTGTGGTGTTGTTTTCTTTTGTTCTTTGAATCTGGTTGGAAAACCCCCTTTAGTATTTCCTGGAGTGGGGGCTTTCTGCTGATAAATTCTCTCATCTTTTCTGTATTTGTGAATGTTTTTATATCTCCTTCGTACTTGAAGGATAGCTTTGATGGGTATAGTATTCTTGGCTGAAAGTTCCTCTCTTTCAGGGCTTTAAATATTGGGGTCCACTCTCTTCTAGCTTGTAGAGTTTCTGCTGAGAAATCTGATGATAATCTAATGGGCCTTCCTTTATATGTTGTACTCTTCTTTTCCCTGGCTGCCTTGAGAATTTTTTCTTTGTCATTGGTTTGTGTCATCTTTATTATGATGTGCCTTGGAGTGGGTTTGTTGGGGTTAAGAAAACTCGGTGTTCTGTTTGCTTCTTGAATTTGAGGCTTTAGTTCTTTCCACAGGCTTGGGAAGTTCTCGTCTATTATTTCTTTGAGTATATTCTGCATTCCATTTTCTTTCTGATATACCTATTTCTTTCTGATATACCTTTCCCTCTGATATACCTATTTCTTTCTGATATACCTTTCCCTCTGATATACCTATTATTCTTATGTTATTCTTTCTGATGGAGTCGGACAATTCCTGTAGGGCTTTCTCGTTTTTTATTATTTTTGAGTCTCTTTCTTCTTCTCTCTGTTGTGCCTCAAGTTGTTTGTCTTCTATTTCACTAATCCTATCTTCAATCAGGGCTGTTCTGTTAGCTAAGCTTGTTACCTCGTTTTTCAGCTCATGAATTGAGTTTTTCATTTCTGTTTGATTTGTTTTTATAGTTTTAATTTCCTTGGTAATATATTCTTTGTGTTCATTGAGTTGTTTTCTGATCTCCCTAAATTGCCTTTCTGTGTTTTCTTGTATATCTCTGAGTATTTTTAAGATTTCTATTTTAAATTCTCTGTCATTTAGCTTCAAGGCTTCCAATATGTTAAGTCTTTTCTCCATAGATTTTTCCACATCTATTTGTGTTACCTCTCTTTCTTTTGTATCCATAATATTCGATTTCCTCTTTCTTATTGGCATCTGAGGGTGGTCTTGTTGATAGCACCAATTAGAATTAATAAAGAGTAAAAAGTAAAAAAAAAAAAAAAGATAAAACACCCCACAAAAAAAAAACCAGTAATAATTTATTATTTCTTCCTTTTTTCTTTCTTCTCTTTCCCTCCTCTCCCCTCCTCAGGGAAATATCATTATGACTTGTGAATTATATTATGCTAAATGGAACAAAAACTACCTATAATGGAGGGCCTGATTTGGGTTGAAGAGTTCAAGGGGTAAAAAAGGGAGTAGGGACCTACTAAATGCAAAAAAAAAAAAAGAAAGAAAATCTTAGACAAGTATAAGATGATTTGCTTGTAAGTGATGGTCGACTAAGAGATATAATGAGAGGGATAAGAGGGAACCAGAAAAAAGGAGGAAAATAAAGAATAATAAAGAAGAAAAAAATAAAAATAATAAATAAAAATCTGTTGTATTAAGTGGAGCGAAGACTAAATACAATGGAGACCTTGGTTTGGGAGGAATGCTAGTGAGTTAATAAAGCAACGTAAAAAGTACCCAAAATGCCTCAAAAATAAACAAACAAACGAAAAAACAAAAACAAAAGCGAAAAAGAAAAATAAAGCCAAAAAAAAACCCATGAGTCCCAAATTAACTAATTTGTTCGTGATTGAGGATTAAATGGGAGAAAAGTAAAAGGAGAAAAGAAACAACGAATAGAAAGGAAAAAATAAGAAAAAGAGAAAAACAAAGAAAGAAAAAAAAGGAAGAGAAAAAAACAAAATAAAGCAAAACAAAAAAAAAACAAAAGAGGAGAGAGTGAGAGTTACGTGTTTTGGAGTATAACCTTAAAGGAGGGTGAGGATGAAGAAGAGAAATAAAATGTAACACTCATGGGTAGTGTAGTTCAAGAAAAGGGAAGCATAAGATGGGCAGAGAATAGAAGGACCGAGGTGGATGAAATAGCAATAATAATAATAAAGGCAATAAGATAGAAGAAACAAACAAGAACAACAAAAAAATTAGTGGAAGAAGTTGTAAAGTCTGTGGATTTTTCTTGATTTTGAGAGGTTAACTTCTTCCTTTTTCTTTTTTCTCCCTCTTCCTGGTCGGTGACTCTGTACCCCAGGCTCTGCCCCTGTGTCACACTTAGGTAGGGATTTGCAGTTGATGTGATTCTATGGCAATGTCATATAACTGGCTTTAGTCTTGCTGGTAGTCAAGGCTTGTTGGCGTTTGCAGGGTCCAACGATGAGAGAGTTTGCTTTCCTGGATTCTCTCTCCTAGTCCCCCCTTCCTGAATTAGCAGCCTGGTGATCCAGCTATAAGGCTGCAACTGCTTCTGCCTGGGGAGTAAGAGGCTCAAAGAGCTGGGAAATCCCACTCTATCCCCACTCAGTGCAAGGCTTTGGGAAAGTCTCTGGCAGTCAGAACCTCCAGTGTAATCAGGCGGGGGTGGGAGTCAATTGTTGTCAAGGTGACTGTTCAGCGCCTAGCATTCAGTTGGACCACTCAACCCAGGCTTTCCACACTTTGTAGCCTGTTTTGGCTGGGAAGAAGAGGCACTAGTCTCTGCTTGCGACTAGTGTAGTATAGATCTTATTATCTGCCATGTCCCTCTTGTTAGCGTTTATCCCTGAATATGGAGGCTCTATCAATCAGAAGTTGCCCCCGCCCCTTTAGCGAGAGGCACTAAAAAATATCATGCCTCTTGTCTTGGATCGCTGATCTGAGAGAGATCTTATCAGTTAGAGCCCCGTGGGTGCGCAGATTTCATGGGTTAAGCTACTTTCAGTGATTGGGTCCGCAGCTGTGCTCCCAAAGGTATTTCAGGCTGCCTGTGTGCCCCTCCCCCAATGCTTGATTGTTAGCTTGAATGACTGGGTGAGGTGCCCCGCCCACGGAGAGAATCTTCCAAGTAGGGAAGACCGCCCTGGCGCCTCTCCCGCTCCCCCCACCGCTGGCGGCTGGGGTGCACTGGGCACAGGATAATGGGGCACCCTGGGTGTGCGGGCCAGTAGGGCGCTCTGAGCGCATGGAATGCCCAGGGCACGCGTGCAAATGGGGTGCTCCGGGCACCGGTGGCTGGGGACTCTCACTCGCAGTGCGTGGGCCGCTGGGAACGTTAGTGATGCTCGCTCTGCAACTGGACCGGGCGCGCACCGGCGGCTGCTCGCCGCTCCCGAGTGTGGGCTGACTCACCACAGGCGCACTCCCTCTGCGGCTTGAATGAACGTCCCTGCGGTAGCTTCCTCCATACCCTCGTCTCTCAGATTCAAGTGATAACAGTCCTTTTGCTTTCAGTTTGTGTGGAACTCCGGAATGCTCCGAGGATAAAATTTTCTGTTTCTAGTTGATAAATTTGTTGTGATTTTGGGGAGATCTGTCGGACGCGCTGCTCACGGTGCCATTTCCGTTGAAGGTATATCACTTCTCTTTTCTTAAAAGCCTGTAGATTGTAGCAATGTTTTCCTTTTGATAGATCCTATAGATAAACATTGTAACAGGCAGTAAAATTCAATGAGCTTGTTAATGAGATTATCGACTTTTGTGCCATGCTCCCTCTCCTGGCCAGTGTGTAATTGGGTTTATAAAAAGGGGCCTCAGAGCTGTGTTAGGGGCTCAGGATTTGGGTTTGTACCAGCCCCCTGCAGTCGCCGGTCAATAAACTCCTCAAAAATTCATCTGGACTTGGTGTCTTTGTGAAACTCTCTGGTCACTTTACAGAATTTCTATACAATTTCAATTTGTAAGAGCTGAGAATGCTCTCTTATTAAATGCTTTTTGTTGGCTCAGTTAACTCAGTTTCTGTAACTTCTTAGTAATATAATTTAGAAATATAAGTTTGTAATAAGGAAATATTAAAAATTTACAAAATTTAGCCTGACCAGGTGGTGGCACAGTGGATAGAGCATCGGACTGAAATGTGGAGGACCCAGGATCAAGACTCTGAGGTCACAAGCTTGAGCGCAGGCTCATCTGGTTTGGGCAAGGCTCACCAGCTTGAGCCCAAGGTCGTTGGCTTGAGCAAGGGGTCACTTGCTCTGCTGTAGCCCCTCCCCCCATCAAGGCACATATGAGAAATCAATCAATGAACAACTAAGGAGCTGCAACGAAAAATTGATGTTTCTCATGTCTCTCCCTTCCTTTCTGTCTGTCCCTATCTGTCCCTCTCTCTGATTCTCTCTGTCTCTGTCACAAAAAAAAAGATAAAAAAATTTACAGAATTTATAAAACAGAGCAAGTGATCTCCTGATTATGATTCAATTTATTTTATCAGTGAGATGATTTGGAGTTTGTCATCATCCTTTATTGTTATAAAGTGTGGTACCCCAGATTCTGAAAGGCACCATACCTCACTCCATCGGATTCATGTAGAGACATCCAGTCCAGATGAATTCTGAAGAGTTTAATAGAAGGAGGAGATTTGTTAAATATGCCAGCCGCATATGGCTGACACGGGGCATAGCAGACCCAAATCGTGTGTGCCAAGTATATTTCAGAGGCTGGTTATATACCCTTTGACCACATATAAGTTGGGGGAGGGCATGACAGCATGACACAGTCATTAACAAGATTATAGCATTTGTTTAGGGGATTTACAAAGAATGTTAAAATTTTCAAGGTAATACAATCAAAGACATTCACAAATCCTTTCAGTGTCTATCTCTCCTCCTTTGCCTAGAGGTACACATTAATCTCAGGATTCCAGGAAGGGAGGGAGAGCTAAAATCAGTGTAGGGTGGTATGTAAATTTTGCCTCTTATTGAAAGTGAAAGGGAGTTCCTCAGATAACCTTAATGCTTTCAGAGAACTAAAAACCAAATGACCCTAGTCATCCTTGTAAGTCAGGAGATTTCTATATTCTTCTTTTTTAATTTTTTTTTTATTTTTTCAGAGACAGAGAGAGAGTCAGAGACAGACAGATAGGAACAGAGAGATGAGAAGCATCAATCATTAGTTTTTTGTTGCGCATTGCGACACCTTAGTTGTTCATTGATTGCTTTCTCATATGTGCCTTGACTGTGGGCCTTCAGCAGACTGAGTAATTCCTTGCTCGAGCCAGCGACCTTGGGTCCAAGCTGGTGAGCTTTTTGCTCAAACCAGATGATCCCGTGCTCAAGCTGGCGACCTCAGGGTCTTGAACCTGGGTCCTTCCGCATCCCAGTCTGACAATCTATCCACTGAGGCACCGCCTGGTCAGGTTTCTATATTCTTTTTCCTACATTTTCCAAGAAAGGACAGGAAAGCCTGACCTTTTCCTCCTAGAATATCAATATTAATTTTGCAGTTTTTTGATACCTTACAACACTGTCAGATTTATTTGACTTAGCTTGTTGTCCAAAAGATCTAACCTTTTATAGAAATAAATAATTTTAATATATATTCATATATATAATATATATTCATTATTTTATTTATATTAAGTTTTCTTTTATTTACAGAGACAGAGAGAAAGTCAGAGAGAGGGATAGACAGGAACGGAGAGAGATGAGAAGCATTAATCACCAACTTCTTGTTGCCACAACTTAGTTGTTCATTGATTGCTTTCTCATATGTACCTTGACCGGGGGGCTACAACAGACTGAGTGACCCCTTGCTCAAGTCAGCAACCTTGGGTCCAAGCTGGTGAGCTTTGCTCAAACCAGATGAGCCCATGGTCAATTTGGCAACCTCAGGGTCTTGAACCTGGGTCCTCCTCATCCCAGTCTGATGCTCTATCCACTGCACCACCACCTGGGCAGGCTATATATTCATTTATTGATGAACATTTAGGTTGTTTCCAAATCTTGTCTGTTGTAAGTAATGCTGCCGTGAGCATGGGGGTGCATGTATCTTTCTGAGTTACTTTTTTCCTTTGGTGCAGATAATACCCAGAGGTGGAGTAGCTGAAACAGATGGTAGTATATTTTTAGGAGTCAGACCATGGAGGTGTGAATACACAAGTGATCTGGTGAACTGCCCTAACTACCTGAAATCCAGGCACTTGGGACATGAAGAGGTGTGTGACCTGCAACCAGCAGGAGGCACAGTAGGACAGTCCTGAATTCCCATCACAGCTGGTGAGAACCATTCACAAAATAGAGCCTGGGCCTGGGGGCTGGGCTCTGTGCTCCCTGATGGGGACTCAGCAACTGTTCTCACTCCGACCTTGAAGAGCTCCCTGACCCTCCTTTGTGTGGTGTCAGCCGGTGCTCCCTCCCAGGGCTCTCATAAGCTGTGAAGCCAAACTCCATCCTCCTCAGTCTGGGGTGTGAGCTGAGCTCAGCACCAAGGCTCAGGGATGGCTATGCAGTCACTGAGGGACACACATTTGCATGGACAGCCCCTCCTCTGGCAGAGGGGGGAGAAGAAAAGGAGGCCTGGGGCAGCCCAGCCCCACTGTGGACTCAGGGCTGTGAGCACCATGGCCTGGACCCCTCTCCTCCTCATGCTCCTCTCTCACTGCGCAGGTAGGATCCGGTCTTAGGGACACAGGGTATTTTCAAAAATCACTCTTATCTTGTTCACCATCCTGATAATATTTACTTGTGTCTGTGACCTCTAATCTCTGAGTGTGTGTGTTTACAGGTTCCCTGTCCCAGCCTGTGCTGACTCAGCCACCCTCCCTCTCTGCATCTCCTGGAGCATCAGCCAGACTCACCTGCACCTTGAGCAGTGGCTTCAGTGTTGGTGTGTATACTATACTCTGGTTTCAGCAGAAGCCAGGGAATCCACCCAGGTATCTCCTGAGGTTCAAGTCAGACTCAGATAAAGGTCAGGGCTCCGGAGTCCCCAGCCGCTTCTCTGGATCCAAAGACACCTCGGCCAATGCGGGGCTCCTGCTCATCTCTGGGCTCCAGCCTGAGGACGAGGCGGACTATTACTGTTCTATAAGTCATAAAAGTGAGAACAGCCAAATTACTCACAGTGTCTCAGATGGTTAGGAAGTGAAACAAAAACCCTTGGGCACACAGACATTATTTCTAAGCCACTTTTATTGAGAATATGCTGTGGAGATGCCTCACTGAGGGGAGAAGACGCAGTTAGACCTTCTCATGCACGTGAATGAGTAACTCAGTTACGCAGTGTTACGATTTCTTTACGGTTCAGACTCGCAAGAAATAAGACACATCAGATAAAAGTAGTATAAGCAGAGGGCTGAAACTCACAAGGTGGAATCAGCCCCGAGAAACTGGGCATAAACAACGGAAGGGCTGGCTATCGGGCACGGCTGTGGTGTGCGGGCAGGAAGAAGGGGGCTATGTGGTCACCCCACCCTGTGCTTCCTGAGACCCCACATCTGAGGGTCCTGGGCCTGCAGGAAGAACATGGACAGATTTCCCTGACTCTGCAGGACCTGGACTGCTGATTAAGTGGGAAGTGTTGTCAGAGCTAATCTGCACCAAATTCCTCCTCCTTGCCTAAATTTCATCCTAGTCCAAGGGAAGTGCCTTCTTACACACTTGCCTTCTCAGCTGCAGCCTCCGGGACCTGGGAGGATTTTCAGAGAACGAGCCCCAGGGATGGTTTTGCATGAAGAACCATCTTCACGGGACTGACAGACAACAAGAAGGACAGTAGTCCACTTGTCCTCATGCTTCATCTCTGAGGAAATGTCTCCATGAGGTGCATTGGACATACACACCTGTCTCTCTCTCCCACTCTGGGACACAATTCAGCACTATTTTCTGAAGATAGTGTCAGATCCACAGATTAAGGGCACAGTCACACACTCATGCACCCACACTCACACACACCCTCCTCCTCTCTCTGAGAGCACACCCCCCTGGGCTCTTTAGTTCTCAGGCTCCTGTCCCCCCAGAACTCAGGAATCACTCTGTGCTAACCCAGCATCCTCAGGGTCAGAATTGTCAGGAGGGAGACTGTCCCTCAGCAGGAACCCCGGAGACAGGAGTGTAGCTGGGGTCCGGTTATAAGATCCTCCAGGAAATACTTGAGTACCTGCTCTACCAGGATGGGTGTGACACTCAGGTCCCAGAGTGAGTATACAGATCTTGTTGGCAGCTCAGCTAAAATCTCCTCTGTCCCAACCCAGGTCACAGGCTCTTACCTCAGGCACACAGTCTGCCCTTGTCTCTACCTTTCCATGAGTGATCCATGGGGTCTTTAGAAAAAAAAAATTGGGTCCAATTGGTCATTGGTAATTCAAATTGATTCTTCCATTTTTTGAGTGACTGAATGAACAAGTTTTCTATCCTGCAATGCTGGACAAAAGGAGCAGAGCTGTAGGGGCACCTGTAAAGCCAGTAGCCACAGATACCATCACAGCAGCCCATGCAGGTTCACATTGGATTCGGACAGTTGGTAAAGAAACAACAGAGCCAAAAACTGATGGGCCATCTTCTTTAGTACTAGCTTGCACCCGGTGGGCAAGTAAAAACTCACACTGGGCTCCAAAACCCACTCACATTCAGTGCTCACAAAGCTACTGATTTATCCGAGTTTCCTAGAATCAAAGGTTTCTAACTCACCAGACTTATTCACCTCCGTTCCCCATCTCCTTCCTTGTCCCTGCACAAACTGGCTTCTCACTCAACACTCTGCTATCTTGGCTGCTTCTTTTGGCCTCCTCCACGTGGCCTATCTCTGCTCTCCTCTCTGCTCTCTCCTCTAATATTAATCTCAGGAACCAAGAGAGCAAGCTCCTGTTCTGCCCTCATTTTATACTGTAGATATATAACCTTTAATCCAACATACAAAATAGGAAAGGCTCTAATACAAAGTCACTTATCAGAGACATGATGGGATTGTACCACCCCACATCAAAAAGGATGGGAAAGGCTTAATCCCAAAACCAAGTCCCAGGCTACAAGGATTCTGCCTGCCCACAGCCTGCCCCCAACACACATTAAGACTAAACTGACAACTTCAGACCTGTCCCAGGCCTTGCTTGGGTTCCCTGGACTTGCTCCATGGTGCTTAGCCTGAGTTGTGGGCAGGGACCTTGACTCTATCTCTGTGACTGTTCCCTTCATTTCAGGGTCCTTGGTGTTGGGCAGATAAAATATATTATGCTCACTTTGTTAAAGATGGCGCTGCCCACGTGGAGGTTGTCGCCCAGGTGATATTAATGTGTGTTGGGGGCGGGCTGTGGGCAGGCAGAATCCTTGTAGCCTGGGGCTTGGTTTTGGGATTAAGACTTTCCCACCCGTTTTGATGTGGGGTGGTATAATCCCATCATGCCCCAGATAAGTGACTTTGTATTAGAGCAGGGGTCCCCAAACTTTTTACACAGGGGGCCAGTTCACTGTCCCTCAGACTGTTGGAGGGCCGGACTATAAAAAAAAAACTATGAACAAATCCCTATGCACACTACACATATCTTATTTTAAAGTAAAGTAAAAAAACCAAATGGGAACAAATACAATATTTAAAATAAAAGAACAAGTAAATTTCAATCAACAAACTGACCAATATTTCAATGGGAACTATGCTCCTCTCACTGACCACCAATGAAGGAGGTGCCCCTTCCGGAAGTGCAGCGGGGGCTTGATAAATGGCCTCAGTGGGCTGCATGTGGCCCGCGGGCTGTAGTTTGGGGACCCTTGTATTAGAGACTTCCCTATTTTGTATATTGGATTAAAGGTTTTGAATCTACACTATAAAATGGGGGCAGAACGAGAGCTAGCTCTCTTGGTCCCTGAGATTAGCTTTAGAGAGCAGAGAGCAGAGAAAGGCCATGTGGGAGAGGCCAGGAGAAGCAGCCAAGATGGCGGAGTTTGAGTGAGAAGCCAGTTTATGCAGAGTTTGTGCAGGGAGAAGGAAGGAGATGGGGAACAGAGGTGAATAAGTCTGATGAGCTAGAAACCTTTGATTCTAGGAAACTCGGATAAGTCATTATCCGAGTGCTTTGTGAGCACTGAATGTGAGTGGGTTTTGGAGCCCAGTGTGTGTTTTTACTTGCCCGCCGGGTGCAAGCTAGGATTAAAGATAATGGCCCATCAGTTTTTGGCTCCGTTGTTTCTTTACCGACTGTCCAAAACCAATGCTAACCTGCATGGGGCAGGCAGCTGTGATGGTGGCCGTCACTACTGGCTTTACACTTGGCATCCTGTTTGCTGACAGTCATCCTTGGTTGTTGGGGACTCTGACCCAGTGATCACATCATCTCTGGGAGCAGCAGCAACATTGAATCCTATAATGTGTACGGGTTCCAGCTCAAAGTGGGGCTGCCCCTAATCTCTGACTCTAGGAAGGACTAGGCCGCCAGTGATTCCAGATTGATTTTCTGCTTCCAAGGCCTCACACAGCCTCATAAGCATTTTAGGCTCCAGCCTGAAGTCGACGTTCTGACAACATTCCCGTAGGTGATGAGACTCAATGCACACAGTGCTGTGTGCTCAGGAGGAAGCAACACAGACACTCCCTCTGAGACCCCTGAGCAGACACTCATTCTTGTGTGATTGTTGTCACCTCTGTCACCAGCACCTGAGGATCAGAGGTCCTTTCATGTGTTTGTTTTTTCAAGACTGTCCCCTTCTCTGTCACCATCTAGCTCTTCCTAATGGCACCAGCTCCACCCAGTCATGTCCACACAGGACGGAGCTCCTTGGACAGGGCACAGCGTGTGCCCAGACAGACACCAGGGAGACAGAGGAGGCTGATCCCACCCATGTCAGGAACAAAGACTTAGAGACTGCACTTGACCGGACTCATCAGCCTCGGGTCTCACTTGGGTTTCCAGTTACAAGAGTGAGAGTGTCGGGAAAAGAAGTGATTTAAACTGGGACATCTGCACTGTGAAAAATTGAAGAGCAAATGGTCTTCATTTTTGGAGGTAAAATGGATGAGTAATAAACATCTGTGTTTGTTTTGCTGATTGACCTGAAACACAAGGTCTCTGAGGCCCCTTAGGAGTGAGAGGGGCACCCTTAGCCCCACAACCCCTTTGTCTACAATCCCAGTGGCCCTGGGTCCCTCTGTGACATCACAAGGGTCTTCAGAAAAGAGGATCAGGACAGCAGTGCTCCTCTACTGGAGGGTCCGGTGTGTCAGAGAGGACAGGAGGGGTTGGGACCTGAGAGCAGAGTGGGACAGTGTGTGACAAGGCCTGAGATTGCTCCGATCATCTGACAGCTTCCTCAAGGCCACCCGGGAGCTTGGCCATCAGTGTGCTCACTGGGTGAGCTGTCTCGCCAGGACCCATGCTGATCAAGAGCCACGCACCTCTGCCCCGGGTTCGTTTCCTTCCCCTTCTCCGTCTGGTCTGTGAGGACTCCGGGCATGGAGGGCAGGAACAGACAGTGTGGAGATGGCAGATACACATGGTCAGAAGCTCTATGTCTCAGGTCTCCATTGGTCATTTACCAGTGTCAGCAGCAAATAGCCTCTCCCTTTCTCTGGCCTTCGAATCAGCCCTGACCTCTGACATGAGTGAGCGCTCTCCCCCCTTTGCTGGGAGAATCACCTGACTCTCCCACTGATCCCAACTCACCCACCTCAGCTCTGTTCAGGCTACTGGGGTCATCTTCCCCTGTACCCCCAACATGCAGTATTGGCATATGTGTGTTCATGTGTCACCTATTACCTGTTACCAGACATACATGGGGTACCTGGCACAGCACACACGTTAGGAGCTGCAGTGTGACAACAGACAAAGATTGACAATTTGAAAACACAATTATATTTTTCCATTGAGATAAAAGTCCAAGTGTTAAAGTATCACTTTTCATGGGGACTTAGAAAGGTCCTTTCTCCCCTCACTCTTAGATGTAGAAAAGACTCCTGTGAAAATGCCCCTCTGCCTGGTGTGCTCAGGGACATCAAGTGGCTGGAGATGTGCCCAGTGGCCAGTAGGGGGAGCAATGCCAGACTGCAGGTGATCCACTCAGGGGCTCTAGGGTAGTTGGATACACTCTGTGCTAAGTGATGGGTGACTTTCCTGGCCCTGTGAAGTCCTTATCACCCTATGACGTCCTGGGTCTGGCTCTCTCAGCAGATGGTTTTAAATTGCTGTTATCTACTTGTTCTCTGTGGGATCTTTGGCCAAATCTGATACATGTTGGAGCTGATAGACAACAAGGACCCAGAATGCATTTCTGAGGAGGACATGGGCTGCTAGGAAAGTCTGTGCAGAAAATAAAAATCAGCTCGTTGTCTGATTTCCCCTGTGAGACTCAGAACACAGAGCTTCGAGCTGTCTCCTCATGTTCGTCAGATTGAGGGAAAGGGGCTCGGACAGGATCTGACCTCCCAGGTCCATGCAGAGCAGGTCCTGTGACACCAGACTCACATCCTTCTGTGTCAGCATGTTGTTCCCTGGGGCAGAAGCTTTCCACTGTTTGCACAAGGAGCCTCTGCAGTGCGGGGATTCTGGTTTGGGGACAGAAGTCCTATAAATGTGATGTAGCCTGTATGAATGGCAGATTGTGACATCGGACCAGGGAGATGCCTTAGGTCTCTCAACATGCTCTTCCTCCCTGGGAAGAGGGCCGAAGACACCGCTCGCTCCTCTTGTTCCACTCATTACGCCTCTGTCACCCAGTCTTACCAATACTTGTCACAGGGAGGTTCCTGCTGTCACTTTTGCACCAGCACCAAACTGGCTAAGACCATAACTTCTATTTGATCTTCAAGAATGTATACTTGACTGTTATCCTCAAAGCTGAGATCTAAATATAGATTAATCTTGTTTAACTTCATTGTCTAATACTTACATAATCATGGAGATAAAGTTCACCTTAGCCTGCTCCTGATATTTGTAGAAATGCCACTTCCCCATTTGATTAACTAAGATGCTGCATTTAGCACAAAGTTATGCTTGTGTGTGAGAGAGTGTTTATTACCACTTTATAAATGCATATGTTTGCCTTTTCATATGGCTTTTTGGAGTCGGTGTTAATTTGCTCAAAGGCTTTTTTCTGCATTAATAGAGACATTATGATCATATTTATTGCTGCATTAATATGATGTGTTATATAAAAATATTTCTTAATATGACTCAAAACTTGCATTATTGTAATAAATGATGCTTCATAATAGTGTATCACATTATTTAACTGATACTGGGATATTGGTTTATATTTTTTAAAAATATTGGATGACGTCAGAGTAATGGCGGAGTAGGAAGCGATACCGATAAATCTCCCCCAAAACTCAACAAGATCTTCAACCAGAAACAGAAAAACCTATACTTGGAGCTTCCAGATTCTTCGCAATACACCCAAAGGTATGATTGAGTGAAAAATTGGCTGAATATATAACCAAACCCCGAAGGAAATAGGGATTAAGAAATGCTCCGCCTTCCTCACTAACCTAAACAGGGCGGCTTTCTCTGGTAACTGTGAATATAGAAACTGAGGCGGGCAAAGGGGGTGAATAGATCCAGGCCCCCGCAGCAAAAATGGCCGAACCAGGCTGTGGCTCAGAGATCCAAGCCGAGGAAAATCTGATCCTGTGGCAACCCAGGCAATACAAGCTAACACTCGCGCCAAACCCAAACAAAGAAAGACAAGCGGAGCGGCCATTTTACCCGGTCTCCTGGTCGGTGCGCAGTTAGTGGAAGAGAGATTTCTTCCTAAGCCGCGGAAGTGGGTGCCCGTGTTGCCCCACGGAGAGGCAGGGTCAGAGGCCTTTCTGTGGGCTGAGGGCAGAGTCTCTGGGCAGCCCCAGCACCCTGGGAAAGCCACGCACGGGAGGGAGTGAGAACTAATCCCAACGGTGGAGATTTTCCATGCTGGAGGCTGTTTCACTCAGAGGGAACCGCGGCTGGCCTCATATCCTGGTTTGCGCGCGCAGATAAGGAGTGAGCGATTCCTCCGAGTGCCTCGGCAGTGCGCGCCCGTGTTATCGCACAGAGGGGCAGAGTCAGGGGCCTTTGTGTGGGCCAAAGTGGAATCTCGGGCCGCCCCAGCGCCTTGCAAAAGCCGCACACGGGGACGGAGCGAGACTCAATTCCAACGCTGCAACTTTTCCCTGCAGTTGGGGGTTTCACTCAGAGCGTGAGACTGCTGGCCGGATATCCTGGTTGCAGACAGTGAGTGAGAGTTTCCTCCAAGCACCCCGGAAGTGGGCGCCCGCTTGTGTTACCGGATAGAGTGGCAGAGCCAGAGGTCTTCGAGTGGGCGGAAAGCCCGCCTGATTATGCTAGCAGCTCTGACTGACTGAGCCTTACCCAGAGCCCTGTGCTGAGTGGAAATAGAGTGGGGAGTTGCCAGCAATTTGAGCCTCTTACTATCCAGGCAGAGGCAGCAGCAACCCCATACCTGGACTATCAGGCTACTAATTGAGGAAGGAAAGACTAGGAGAAAGGCTCCAGGAACACGGACTCTCTCACTGTCGGAGCCTATAAATGCTAATGAGCCTCGACTCCCAACGAGAATAAAGCACAATACATGACATTGCCATAGAGACTTATCAACTGCAAACCTCTACCTGAGCGTGCCAAAGGGGCAGAACCCGGGGTACAGAGTCACCGACCAGGAAGAGGGAGAGAAAAGAAAAAGCAAGAAGATAACCTCTCAAAATCAAGAATAATCTGCAGACTTTATAACCTATCCCATTTTATTATATTTGTTCGTTTGTTTCTCTTATCTTCATTCTTGAGACTTTTTTTTCCTCCTCCAATTTGGCCGATTAACTCTCTACCGGTCTTACTCTCTCCTCTCCCTGAACTACACTACCCATAAGTGTTACATTTCCCATTATCATTTCTTTTCTCTTCCTTTCTCTCTATGAGGGTTGCACTCCAAAACCCTTAACTCTCTCTCTCTCTCTCCTTTCTTTTTTCTTCTTTTAGTGGTTCCCTCTTTTTTTCTCTCTCTCTCTTTCTTTTCTCCCTCTATATTAGTTTCTTCCTTTCTCCTTTACATCTCCTCTCATTCAAACCTCAATAACAAACAAATTATCTTATCTGGGACTCAAACCTATGTTTGTGGCATTTTGGGGGGTTTTTACTTCACCTTTTTAACTCACTAGCAGTGCTCCCATCCCTGGCTCTCCATATTATCTAGTTCTTGTTCCACTAAATACAATAGTAAGTTTTTAATTTGTCCCCCCATTTTTCCATTTTCCTCTTATTCCTCTCATCATAACTCTTAGAAAACCAACACCTAAAAGCAAATAATTTTATTCTTGACCCAAATTTTTTCCTTATTTGCTTTTTGTGGGTCCATACGCTCTTTTTTTTTTCTTTTTTCTTTCTTTTTTTTTTTTTTCTTTCTCTCTTTTTTGCCCCTTTATTACTTTTCCCCAATTCAGGCCCTCCATCACAGGCATTGTTTGTTATAACTCACAGTCCACCACAAGATTTTCTCAAGAAAGAGGGGAGAGGAGAGGAGAGGAAAAAAAGAGGGGGGGAATAATTTCCTTTTTTAAAAATTTTTATTTTATTTTATTTTTCTTTATTTCATTATTAATTTTTTTTAAAAAAAAACAACTTTTTTCGATTTGTTATTTTTTTATTTTTTTTTAACATTTTATTCTTTATTAAATCTCATTAATACTATCAACAAAACCACCCTCAGATGCCATTAAGGAAGAGAAAATCGAATATCATGGATACAAAAGAAAGAGAGGTAACACAGCTAGATGAGGAAAAATCTATGGAGAAAAAATTTAATATATTGGAAACCTTGGAGCTAAATGACAGAGAATTCAAGATAGAAATCCTAAAAATCCTCCGAGATATACAAGAAAACACAGAAAGGCAATATAGGGAAATCAGAAAACAACTCCATGAACACAAAGAATATATGTCCAAGGAAATTGAAACTATAAAAACAAATCAAACAGAGATGAAAAACTCAATTCACGAGCTGAAAAACGAAGTAACAAGCTTAGCTAATAGAACAGGTCAGATAGAAGAGAGGATTAGTGAAATAGAAGACAAGCAACTTGAGGCACAACAGAGAGAAGAAGAAAGAGACTCAAAAATTAAAAAAAATGAGATAGCCCTACAAGAATTATCTGACTCCATCAAAAAGAATAACATAAGAATAATAGGTATATCAGAGGGAGAAGAGAGAGAAACTGGAATGGAGAACATACTTAAACAAATAATTGATGAGAACTTCCCAAGCCTGTGGAAAGAACTAAAGCCTCAAGTTCAAGAAGCAAACAGAACTCCAAGTTTTCTTAACCCCAACAAACCTACTCCAAGGCATATCATAATGAAATTGACACAAACCAACAGCAAAGAAAAAATTCTCAAGGCAGCCAGGGAAAAGAAGAATACAACATATAAAGGAAGGCCCATTAGATTATCATCAGATTTCTCAGCAGAAACTCTACAAGTTAGAAGAGAGTGGACCCCAATATTTAAAGTCCTGAAAGAGAGGAACTTTCAGCCACGAATACTATACCCATCAAAGCTATCCTTCAAATACGAAGGAGAAATAAAAACATTCACAGATACAGAAAAGATGAGGGAATTTATCATCAGAAAACCCCCACTCCAGGAATTACTAAAGGGGGTTCTCCAATCAGATACAAAGAACAAAAAAAACAGAGCCACAAGTAAAAGCTCCAAGAAGAACACAATAAAACCAAATTTAAACTGTGACAACAACAAAAAGAAAGAGGGGGAGAAGACGGAGATTAACAGTAGCAAAGGACGATGGAGTGCAAAAGTACTCACAAAATAGTTCGCTACAATGAACAGGGTAGGGACCCTTTTCATTACTCAAAGGTAACCACCATTGAAAAAACCACCACAGAAGCACATGAGATAAAAAAGATAGCAACAGAGGAAAGATGTATGGAATACAACCAAATAAAAACAAAAGATAGAAAAACGAAAGAGAAGGATCAAACAAGACACAAAACTAACAGAAAGCAAGATATAAAATGGCAATAGGGAACTCACAAGTATCAATAATTACACTAAATGTAAATGGATTAAACTTACCAATAAAAAGGCACAGAGTAGCAGAATGGATTAAAAAAGAAAATCCAACTGTATGCTGCCTACAGGAAACTCATCTAAGTAACAAGGATAAAAACAAATTCAAAGTGAAAGGCTGGAAAACAATACTCCAAGCAAATAACATCCAAAAAAAAGCAGGTGTAGCAATACTCATATCAGATAATGCTGACTACAAGACAGGAAAAGTACTTAGAGACAACAATGGCCATTTCATAATGGCTAAGGGGACACTGAATCAAGAAGACATAACAATTCTTAATATATATGCACCAAACCAAGGAGCACCAAAATATATACGACAGCTACTTATTGATCTTAAAACAAAAACTGACAAAAATACAATCATACTTGGAGACCTCAATACACCGCTGACGGCTCTAGATCGGTCATCCAAACAGAGAATCAACAAAGACATAGTGGCCTTAAACAAAACACTAGAGCACCTGGATATGATAGACATCTACAGGACATTTCATCCCAAAGTGACTGAGTATACATTTTTCTCCAGTGTACATGGATCATTCTCAAGAATTGACCATATGTTGGGCCACAAAAACAAGATCAGCAAATTCAGAAAAATTGAAGTTGTACCAAGCATATTTTCTGATCATAAAGCCTTGAAACTAGAATTCAACTGCAAAAAAGAGGAAAAAAATCCCACAAAAATGTGGAAACTAAACAACATACTTTTAAAAAATGAATGGGTCAAAGAAGAAATAAGTGCAGAGATCAAAAGATATATACAGACTAATGAAAATGACAATACGACATATCAGAATCTATGGGATGCAGCAAAAGCAGTGATAAGAGGGAAGTTCATATCACTTCAGGCATATATGAACAAACAAGAGAGAGCCCAAGTGAACCACTTAACTTCCCACCTTAAGGAACTAGAAAAAGAAGAACAAAGACAACCCAAAACCAGCCGAAGAAAGGAGATAATAAAAATCAGAGCAGAAATAAATGAATTAGAGAACAGAAAAACTATAGAAAAAATTAATAGAACAAGGAGCTGGTTCTTTGAAAAGATCAACAAAATTGACAAACCCTTGGCAAGACTTACCAAGGAAAAAAGAGAAAGAACTCATATAAACAAAATCCAAAATGAAAGAGGAGAAATCACCACGGACACCGTAGCTATACAAAGAATTATTGTAGAATACTATTAAAAACTTTATGCCACTAAATTCAACAACCTAGAAGAAATGGATAAATTCCTAGAACAATACAACCTTCCTAGACTGAGTCAAGAAGAAGCAGAAAGCCTAAACAGACCTATCAGTAGAGAAGAAATAGAAAAAACCATTAAAAACCTCCCCAAAAATAAAAGTCCAGGCCCTGACGGCTATACCAGCGAATTTTATCAAACATTCAAAGAAGACTTGGTTCCTATTCTACTCAAAGTCTTCCAAAAAATTGAAGAAGAAGCAATACTTCCAAACACATTTTATGAGGCCAACATAACCCTCATACCAAAACCAGGCAAGGATGGCACAAAAAAAGAAAACTACAGACCAATATCTCTAATGAATACAGATGCTAAAATACTAAACAAAATACTAGCAAATCGAATACAACAACATATTAAAAAAATAATACATCATGATCAAGTGGGATTCATCCCAGAATCTCAAGGATGGTTCAACATACGTAAAACGGTTAATGTAATACACCATATCAACAAAACAAAGAACAAAAACCACATGATCTTATCAATAGACGCAGAAAAGGCTTTCGATAAAATACAACACAATTTTATGTTTAAGACTCTCAACAAAATGGGTATAGAAGGAAAATATCTCAACATGATAAAGGCCATATATGATAAACCATCAGCTAACATCATATTAAATGGCACTAAACTGAAGGCTTTCCCCCTTAAATCAGGAACAAGACAGGGTTGTCCACTCTCTCCACTCTTATTTAATGTGGTACTAGAGGTTCTAGCCAGAGCAATCAGACAAGACAAAGAAATAAAAGGCATCCATATCGGAAAAGAAGAAGTAAAGGTATCACTTTTTGCAGATGATATGATCCTATACATCGAAAACCCCAAAGAATCCACAAAAAGACTACTAGAAACAATAAGCCAATACAGTAAGGTCGCAGGATACAAAATTAACATACAGAAGTCAATAGCCTTTCTATATGCCAACAATGAAACAACTGAGAAGGAACTCAAAAGAATAATCCCCTTCACGATTGCAACAAAAAAAATAAAATACTTAGGAATAAACATAACAAAGAATGTAAAGGACTTATATAATGAAAACTATAAACCATTGTTAAGGGAAATCGAAAAAGATATAATGAGATGGAAGAATATACCTTGTTCTTGGCTAGGAAGAATAAATATAATCAAGATGGCTATATTACCCAAAGCAATATACAAATTTAATGCAATTCCCATCAAAATTCCAATGACATTTTTTAAAGAAATAGAGCAAAAAATCATCAGATTTATATGGAACTATAAAAAACCCCGAATAGCCAAAGCAATCCTAAAGAAAAAGAATGAAGCTGGGGGCATAACAATACCTGACTTCAAACTCTATTATAGGGCCACGACAATCAAAACAGCATGGTATTGGCAGAAAAATAGACACTCAGACCAATGGAACAGAATAGAAAGTCCAGAAATAAAACCACATATATATAGTCAAATAATTTTTGATAAAGGGGCCAACAACACACAATGGAGAAAAGAAAGCCTCTTCAATAAATGGTGCTGGGAAAACTGGAAAGCCACATGCAAAAGAATGAAACTGGACTACAGTCTCTCCCCCTGTACAAAAATTAACTCAAAATGGATCAAAGATCTAAACATAAGACCTGAAACAATTAAGTACATAGAAGAAGACATAGGTACTCAACTCATGGACCTGGGTTTTAAAGAGCATTTTATGAATTTGACTCCAATGGCAAGAGAAGTGAAGGCAAAAATTAATGAATGGGACTACATCAGACTAAGAAGTTTTTGCTCAGCAAGGGAAACTGATAACAAAATAAACAGAAAGCCAACTAAATGGGAAATGATATTTTCAAACAACAGCTCAGATAAGGGCCTAATATCCAAAATATACAAAGAACTCATAAAACTCAACAACAAACAAACAAACAATCCAATAAAAAAATGGGAAGAGGATATGAATAGACACTTCTCCCAGGAAGAAATACAAATGGCCAACAGATATATGAAAAGATGCTCATCTTCTTTAGCTATTAGAGAAATGCAAATCAAAACGGCAATGAGATACCACCTCACACCTGTTCGATTAGCTGTTATTAGCAAGTCAGGTAATAGCAAATGTTGGAGAGGCTGTGGAGAAAAAGGAACCCTCATACACTGTTGGTGGGAATGTAAAGTAGTACAACCATTATGGAAGAAAGTATGGTGGTTCCTCAAAAAACTGAAAATAGAACTACCTTATGACCCAGCAATCCCTCTACTGGGTATATATCCCCAAAACTCAGAAACATTGATACGTAAAGACACATGCAGCCCCATGTTTATTGCAGCATTGTTCACAGTGGCCAGGACATGGAAACAACCAAAAAGCCCATCAATAGATGACTGGATAAAGAAGATGTGGCACATATACACTATGGAATACTACTCAGCCATAAGAAATGATGACATCGGAACATTTACAGCAAAATGGTGGGATCTTGATAACATGATACGAAGCGAAATAAGTAAATCATAAAAAAACAGGAACTGTATTATTCCATACGTAGGTGGGACATAATAGTGAAACTAAGAGACATTGATAAGAGTGTGGTGGTTACGGGGGGGAGGGGGGAATGGGAGAGGGATAGGGGGTGGGAGGGGCACAAAGAAAACAAGATAGAAGGTGACAGAGGACAATCTGACTTTGGGTGGTGGGTATGCAACATAATTGAACGACAAGATAACCTGGACTTGTTATCTTTGAATATATGTATCCTGATTTATTGATGTCACCCCATTAAAAAAATAAAATTATAAAAAAAAATATATATATATATTTTGTAGAAATATTCAATGTTATTACACTCTTAATTTCTCTTTTTGTGTAATATATAAGTAAAGTGACTATCAATATTGTAACAAAAGCTATGACATCCTACCTACTTTTCAATATGATGGCAAATATGAAACGATTAATCTGGACCCCTCTGATCTCTGAAGGCTTGGTAAAATTTCTCGGCAAATTGTCTGTATCTTACGCTGTTCAGTAGAGTAGTTTCATTACATTTAAAATTTTTCTACTAAAATTTATTTTTTTAACTTTACTTCTTCCAAAGCAAAATTTCTATCTTCTAATGAAAGTGTGCATTTTATCTATTTTTTAATAGAGATTATCTCTTAATTTTTATAAATTTTACATCTTTAGATTTTGCCAGGTGGGAGCACTGTGGGGCAGACTTGTGACCCCTACACAGCTGCTCACTGAGGACCAATAACTTGAAAAAATCTAGTTCTCACAGAACAGGCCCTGTGCTCACTGATGGAGACTCAAAAGCTGTGTCCTCTCTGTCCTGGCAGAGTCCCCTGAGCAGGGACCTTTGTGTGGTCTCAGCAGGTGCTTCCTCCCAGGGCTCTCCCTAGGGGTGAGGTCAACCTCCATCCTCCTTAGTCTGTCTGAGGTGTGAGCTGAGCTCAGCACCAGGGCTCAGGTGGGGCTGGTGGTCACTGAGGGACACACATTTGCATGGACAGCCCCTCCTCTGGCAGAGGGGGGAGAAGAAAAGGAGGCCTGGGGCAGCCCAGCCCCACTGTGGGCTCAGGGCTGTGAGCACCATGGCCTGGACCCTTCTCCTCCTCATGCTCCTCTATCACTGTGCAGGAGGGGAAGTCCTGAAAGACACAGGGCAGCTGTCCATCCTGGATCAGCCACATTTCTTCAGACCCTAAGGTACAATACATTACCTTGGTCCTCGTCCAATGGGCCATTTGTGTTTGCAGGTTCCCTGTCCCAGCCTGTGCTGACTCAGCCGCCCTCCCTCTCTGCATCTCCTGGAGCATCAGCCAGATTCACCTGCACCCTGAGCAGTGGCTTTGATGTTGGTGGGTACAGGATTTATGAGCACCAGCAGCAGTCAGGGAGCTCTCCTCGGTATCTTCTATACTACAAGTCAGACTCAGATAAGCACCAGGGCTCCGGTGTCCCCAGACGCTTCTCTGGATCCAAAGAGGCCTCGGCCAGTGAGGGCTCCTGCTCATCTCTGGGCTCCAGCCTGAGGACGAGGCGGACTATTACTGTGATATATGGGACAATGGCAGTAAGAGTTACACAGTGCTACAGAGTCACGAGGAAGTGAGACTAAAAGCATGCAATGCTCTCCCTGCTTGTGGTTGTTAACTTTGTTCTGCCTGGGACCAAGGGTAATGCAGGGTGAAATCTATTGTCACCTCTTCAGTCAACCTCTTTGCACCCATAGTGTGCAAACGTCTTCTTTTTTTCCTTAGTCAGAATGTTTATTCATTTGTTGCTAACACTTTCTCACCCTGATCATGTGCACAGAGACATCACCAGGTCTTAGCGCCCTGCTCCTCCCCTTGGGGTTGATGGGTGAGAAAGGAGGTGTCTTATGTTACCCATGCTCAATGCAGGGTCAAAGTCTGACTCACCACTGTGGGTGGTCTGAGTGATTCTGGTTAGTCACTATTTCGAGCTTTCCACTTGCTCATCTCCCAGGACCAGCTCCAAAGGTTATGTCACCTCTCTTGTACATGTGCTCATTGTGACCCGTCTGTGGGGACCATCATTCTCCTCCTGAGGCTCAAAGAAAGTAAGTCTGTGGCTCAAAGGATGCTGAGAAAAAAAGAGTCTTTTCAAGAAGGAGATGTGACTGTGTGTGACCTCCTTCTGCACAAGGGACATCAGTGTCAGCTACCTCACACCCATGCAGGTTTTGTGAGGGTTCCCTCTCTTCCCCATATCAACATGATCTGAAGCTTATGTCAAGATATCGAGGGAGCTGGGGACATTTAAAATTTTGGAACATCAAGTGATGGAGATCCACCTCACAAAGCTTTGAAGAAGGATCATGAAATTGTGGGAAGTTGTAGGGTCCTCTCTCCTCACTTTTCTCTCTGCACAGGTGAAGGGCTGAGGGCATTCTGGAAATGGTCATCTAGGACAGAGTCCCTGTCCCTCTTTTCCTGTCCCTAGTACCGGGTCTGCCGTCTGTCTGCAGGTGACTCCCGAGTCTCTCTCAGGGTGCCCTGCCTGAGCTGGGTCGGACTGCCATCTGTGCCTCCCCCAGGCCCTAACTCTCCGGGTCTCCAAGTGTCATGGACGTGGATCCATCATGGCCACGCATTTCCTTGGAGCCGCTGCTGAGTCCCCTTCTCCAGGTCTCACGTCATGGCCTTTCACCCACTTCATTTATTAAAGACACATAATGTCAGGTGTGAGCTCTTGTCTGGAAAGACAACCCCACATCCATCCTGCTGCCCCTGGTCCCACCCCGTCTGCTTCTCAGGAGGCTCAGGAGAGGGTAGAAGAGTCATCGATTTTACCGAACCCTTTCCTGTAATTTTCCCCAGTAAGCCAGATGGGGGATTGTAAAGCCAGGAGGCACGGCCAGGGCCACTATCACAGCAGCCTGGTCCATGCAGGTTCGCATTGGATTCGGACAGTCGGCAAAGAAACAGCGGAGCCAAAAACTGGTGGGCCATAGTCTTTAATTCTAGCTTTGCACCCGGCGGGCAAGTAAAAATACACACTGGGCTCCAAAACCCAGTCACATTCAGTGCTCACAAAGCTACTGACTTATCCGAGTTTCCTAGAATCAAAGGTTTCTAGCTCACCAGACTTATTCACCTCTGTTCCCCATCTCCTTCCTTATCCCAGATACAAACTCTACACAAACTGGCATCTCACTCAGCACTCCGCCATCTTGGCTGCTTCTCCTGGCCTCCTCCACGTGGCCTTTCTCTGCTCTCCTCTGCTCTCTCTTCTAATGATAATCTCAGGAACCAAAAGCCAACTCTCGTTCCGCCCTCATTTTATATTGTAGCTTCACAACCTCTAATCCAATATACAAAGTAGGGAAGTCCCTAATACAAAGTCACTTCTCTGAGGCATGATTGGATTGTACCACCCCACATCAAAAAGGGTGGGAAAGGCTTAATCCCAAAACCAAGCCCCAGGCTACAAGGATTTTCAACACACATTAATATCACCTGGGTGACGGCCTCCTTGTGTTATCTTTAACAAAGTGAGCATAATACACTTTATCCGCCCAACAGCCATTTTCTTTAATTCTAGCTTGCACCCGGCGGGCAAGTAAAAATACACACTGGACTCCAAAACCCACTCACGTTCAGTGCTCACAAAGTTACTGACTTATCCGAGTTTCCTAGAATCAAAGGTTTCTAGCTCACCAGCCTTATTCTCCTCAGTTCCCCATCTCCTTCCTTCTCTCTACACAAACTACACAAACTGGCATCTCACTCAGCACTCCGCCATCTTGGATGCTTCTGCTGGCCACATAGCCTCTTTCCGCTCTCTGCTCTGCTCCCTCTGCTCTCTCATGCTAATCATCCCAGGAACCAAGAGAGCAAGCTCCTATTCTGCCCCTATTTTATAGTGTAGCTTCACAACCTTTAATCCAATATACAAAATAGGGAAGTCTCTAATACAAAGTCACTTCTCTGAGTCATGATTGGATTGTACCGCCCCACATCAAAAGGGGTGGGAGAGGCTTAATCCCAAAACCAAGCCCCAGGCTACAAAGATCCTGCCTGCCCACAGAGACACACATTAATTTCACCTGGGCAACGCCATCTTTAACAAAGTGAGCATAATATATTTTATCTGCCCAACAGGGAAACAACATGACATTGGGGTGCTGGCTTTTGCACATGGTGCCAGATGAGGATGATCACCCCTCGAATCTGGGGACTGGGTGGAATCTTACATTTGACCCCTCTGAGGAATGAGAGACAACTCAGGAATTAACAGGCATTCACCATCGTCTGTCCACCCAGCAATTAGTTGCCATTATTCTCCCTTTTATGTTTATATCTTTACCTATTTTATGCATTTTAAATAAATAAAGCTAAATGTAGTCCTGTGTGAATATTTTCCTTCATTTAATGCTTTCACACAATAAATTTCAGTTCATCATTACAAAGCCAGAAGCCACGGCCAGGGCCACCATCACAGCAGCCCAGCCCATGCACGTTTGCATTGGATTCGGACAGTCGGTAAAGAAACAGTGGAGCCAAAAACTGATGGGCCATAGTCTTTAATCCTAGCTTGCACCCGGCGGGCAAGTAAAACATACACTGGGCTCCAAAACCCAATCACATTCAGTGCTCACAAAGCCACTGACTTATCCGAGTTTCCTAGAATCAAAGGTTTCTAGCTCACCAGACTTATTCACCTCTGTTCCCCATCTCTTTCCTTATCCCAGATACAAACTCTACACAAACTGGCATCTCACTCAGCACTCCGCCATCTTGGCTGCTTCTCCTGGCCTCCTCCACGTGGCCTTTCTCTGCTCTCCTCTGCTCTCTTTTCTAATGATCTCAGGAACCAAGAGCGCCAGCTCCCACTCCGTCCCCATTTTATAGTGTAGAAATCCAAACCCTTAATCCAATATACAAAATAGGGAAGTCTCTAATGCAAAGTCACTTCTCTGAGGCATGATTGGATTGTACCGCCCCACATCAAAAAGGGTGGGAAAGGCTTAATCCCAAAACCAAGCCCCAGGTTACAACGATCCTCAACACACATTAATATCACCTGGGCGACGGCCTCACGTGGACAGCATGATCTTTAACAAAGTGAGCATAATACATTTTATCTGCCCAACAATCATGTTGTGGACGAATATTGCCTCTAATATGAGCACACACTAACACTGAAATATAGGTCTCAAATAAATAATAAAATTTGTCGTTGTCCTATTCATCTGATTATAAGGGTGGGAAAGAGTTACAGGAGACACTGTTGTTTTTTTTCGTGTTTTTTTTTGTTTTGTTTTTTTTTACAGAGACAGAGAAAGAGTCAGAGAGAGGGATAGACAGGGACAGAGACAGAAATGGAGATGAGAAGTATCAATCATCAGTTTTTTGTTGCGAGACCTTAATTGTTCATTGATTGCTTTCTCATATAAACCTTGCCTCGGGCCTTCAGCAGACCAAGTAACCCCTTGCTTGAGCCATAGACCTTGGGTCCAAGCTGGCAATCTCTGCTCAAACTAGATATGCCTGCACTCAAGCTGGCGACCTCGGGGTCTCGAACCCCGGTCCTCCACATCCCAGTCCGACGCTCTATCTACTGCGCAACGCCTGGTCAGGCGACACTGTTGTTTTGATGAAGACTTTGCAGCTATTTCTGGGAGATGCGTTAAAGGTAAAATGGAATGAAGAACATTGACAGGGAAGGAGGGTGTAGGACTGGTGTCATATTCCAGGGCAAGATGGCAGTGTCCAAGCTCAGGACAGAGTGATGATGAGGAGAACACAGAAGAGTCAAGATCTGTTTTTGTTGTAGAATCAGCAGAATGAGGGGTTGTTGGAGATTTGGGTGAGAAAGGTGGGTGTCTCTAGCATAAGTCCATGTCTATGACTGGGATCAGGAAGTATGGTTACAGCACTAATGACAGCAACCCTGTAACCGTGTCTTCATCCCTCATCTCCCGTGTGTTAGAGAGGGCGAATGGGCATTTTATATTTTACCACAATTTTTTAAAGACTTTATTTATTTAATTTTCAGAGAGGAGAGAGAGAGAGAGAAAGAAGGAGAGAGACAGAGAGAGAAAAAAAGGGGAGGAGCAGGAAGCATCAGCTCCCATATGCGCCTTGTCCAGGCAAGCCCAGGTTCGAACCGGTGACCTCAGTGTTCCAGTTTGACGCTTTATCCCACTTTGTCAACACAGGTCAGGCTTGAATGGTCACTTAAAAATATGTTTAATGACATTCATATTTTCATTCAAAAATACTTTTTTCTGACTATTAAGTGTCAGCACTCTCCACGGTTTGGGTTCCAGAGCCAGGAAACCTGATTGTAAATGTCATGACATCCAGTGGGTTTTAGTCTGATTCAATGTTAGAGACACTGATTTGATTTCATTTGTAAATCATTCAGGTGAACACATGAAGTTCTAACAACGAGTATAGAAGTCTGAAGTTGAAATGCAAGAGTTTGGCTAGAAAGGTGTGTATAATTGATTATAGTTCATGAATGCCATTGAGACTACATGTGTGAATTAAGTCTCTGGGAAAAATAAATATTAATATTCATAAAAGCAATTAGAATGATATCCACCATAGCAGAACCGACAGGAGGATGTGTGGAATAGTAAAAATAGTTGACTGTGAGTAGTTAGTGGGCTGACGCAGGAATTCTGGAACTCTGTGTCATTTCCTTGTCGCTGTCCTTGCCACTCCCGCCTGTCCACATGCTCTAATACCAGCAGCACTGTGCAGCCCACCCTGTCTTGTGTGGAGACCTGTCCCCCTGGTGTCCACTCTAGGGCTGTGGGTTCCAGCTGCATCTGCGACGTGTGTCCTTGATCAGCTTCCTCAGGGCAGAGGGGCCACAGAGAAGCAGTTCTCTCTAAATAATACAGATCTGTTCTGGGAGAATTTGCTGCACATTTGTATTCATGGATCCTGCTTACTTAAGTTTAGAGATAAGGACTGCTTTATCTGTTTTTGTTGAGGGTTATGGACACCTGTCTTCTAGGAGGGAACTGAAATGTGATGGGTGGGGTCTGGTTTCCCAGTCTCCACCTCCCTGCACAGAGAGGGTGTATAGGTGTATCAATATCTTCTCCCTTCTCTCACTGGGTGCAGGTTGCATTGCTTCTGGGTCATTAGTCACCTAATGGCCCTCCTAAGAATAATGATCTAAACACTAGGGGAGCACAGGATGACTTCATGCTGAGGAGTCAACGTATTTGAAGTAAGGAGTGAGGTGTGCACACACCTGCAGCACAGTAAGGAGCCCCTGAGGGATGGGAAGCCCTGCCCTGTGGGGGTGGGTGATGTGTAAGGAGGGGCTGGAGACCAGAGTCTCAGTCCCTCTCTGCTCTGCTCCTGCCTCTCCTTCCCAGTTACAAGTGAGTCTGCACTCTCAGACAGCAGGGGGCGCTGTGGGCTTGTCCCAGAGGGTGGGCTGAGGGGGTTCAGTTGGGAAACAAGCCCTGGGTCCCTAACCTTTGTTCTCTGCTCTGTGCTCACTGAGACCAGCAGCTGTGACCTCCCAGTGCCCAGGAGATGCTCCCCATACTCAGCTTTCAGCAAATTATAGCCTGGGAACACCCAAGAGTGGTAATAATTTGCATGAAGGATTCTCCCTGCCCTCCCCTGAGGGGACAAGATAAGAGAGACTGTGTGCAGTTCTCTCACGTGTGGGGCTCAGAAGCAGAGCATGGGCATCTCCACCATGGCCTGGACCCCTCTCTTCCTCGCGCTCCTCGCTCACTGCTCAGGTGATGGACTGAGGGTGGGGTGGGAGTGATGATGGGGAACACATTTTTTCCTTATTTACTGAGAATGAGCTGTTGGGCAGATAAAAGGTATTATGCTCACTTTGTTAAAGATGGCGCCACTGCCCACATGGAGGCCGTTGCCCAGGTGATATTAATGTGTGTCTCTGTGGGCAGGCAGGATCATTGTAGCCTGGGGCTTGGTTTTGGGATTAAGCCTTTCCCACCCTTTTTGATGTGGGGTGGGACAATCCAATCATGCCTCAGAGAAGTGACTCTACTAGAGACTTCCCTATTTTGTATATTGCATTAGAGGTTGTGAAGCTACAATATAAAATGGGGGCAGAACAGAGTTTGCGCTCTTGGTTCCTGGGATGATTAGAGGAGAGAGCAGAGCAGAAGGAGGCCACGTGGAGTAGGCCAGGAGAAGCAGCCAAGATGGCAGAGTGCTGAGTGAGATGCCAGTTTGTGTAGTGTTTGTATCTGGGATAAGGAAGGAGATGGGGAACTGAGGAGAATAAGGCTGGTGAGCTAGAAACCTTTGATTCTAGGAAACTTGGATAAGTCAGTGGCTTTGTGAGCACTGAATGTGACTGGGTTTTGCAGCCCAGTGTATGTTTTTACTCTCCCGCCGGGTGCAAGCTAGAATTAAAGATGACCATCAGTTTTTGGCTCCGTTGTTTCTTTACCGACTGTCCGAATCTAATGCGAACCTGCATGGGCCGGGTGGCTGTGATGGTGGCCCTGGCCTTGACTACTGGCTTTACATGAGCTGTGAGAAAAAAACCCCAGCCTCACATCTCTGTGTGTCTACAACTCTGTTGCAGGGGCCTGGGCACAGTCTGGGCTGAGGCAGGAAGCCTCATTGTCAGGGTCCGTGGGACAGAAGTTCACTCTCTCCTGCACTGGGAGCAGCAACAATGTCAGAAGATATGGTGTAGACTGGTACCAACAGCTCCCTGGTGCTGCCCCCAAAACTGTGATGATCGGAAGCTCTAGGCCCTCGGGGATCCCAGATCGGTTCTCTGGCTCCAAATCTGGCAACACGGCCTCTCTGACCATCACTGGCCTCCAGCCTGAGGACGAGGCTGACTATTACTGCTCAGCATACGATGCTACCACTGATGGTACCACAGTGATTCAGACCCATGTGAATTTCAGACCAAAACCTACCCCTGTTCCTCATGATCTCTCCTGAGACTGTGACAAACAACAGAGAGGGTGACTGTAGCAGGTGGAGAGTGTCAGAGGCCCCCTTTACAAGTACAGATGAACTTTAAAGGTCAGTGACACTCACATGCTCTTTTTAACAGGTTTGTGAAATTACAAAATGCATATGTTAACGTTATTTGTTTAAAGCATATATAATTGTTATGAATATAGTTACTGCATTTTGCACTATCGCCAAAGTATAATTTTAGAACATTTCATCATCCCTCAAAGAAATTTCCACCCATTTACAAATCAATTCTAGTCCACTCTGCTCAGTCCTGGGTAACTGCTGATCCTCTTCTCCTCTGTATAAATTTTCCTTGTGAGGACATTTCATTAGGTTAGATACAAAGGGTTGGGGCAATTTTATGACTATTTTACTTAATTGGTTTGTGTCTTGTTTTTGAGATCCATCAATGTTGTGATATGATGAGTTGTTCATTTCTATGGCCATGTAACATTGCATTCATTGTATGAACACAGTTCAGTTTGTCCATCCATCCATCTGCCCATCCACTGACCATCATTGGGTTGTTTTCTGTGGGTTTGGGTTTAGAGGGAGAGAGAGACAGACAGACAGACAGGAAATGAGTGAAATGAGAAGCTTCAACACATAGTTGCAGCACTTTAGTTGTTCATTGATTGCTTCTCATACTTGCCTTGAACAGGGGGTTCTAGCTGAGCCAGTGACCCCTTTGTCAAGCCAGTGATCTGTGCTCAAGATAGCAACCTTGGAATTTAGTACTGGGACATTTGGGCTCAAGACAAGGACCATGGGGTTATATTTATGATCCTGTGCTCAGGCCAGCAACCTTTGGGTTTGGACCGTGAGTCCTCAGTCTCCTAGGCCGACGTTTCATTCACTATGTCCCACCACGTCATGCAATATTGGGTCCATTGTCATCTTTTGTCAGTTTTGCATAGTGCTGCTTGAAACATGCATGCATTTTCTTGGGACATTTGTGTGCAAGTTTTATATTTTGTATTTAATTTTGCAAATTGAGGTTTTCAGTTGTTGGACCAAAATATAGGATTGGGATTTATGTGTCATTATGGTAATGGCACATAATATTTTTTGAGGAACTAGAAGGTATTTTTCAATATGACCGCACAGAATAAATTTCTACCAACAATGTATAAAGATTCCATTTCCACCATGCCTTCACGAACAATAGATATTACTTTTCATTTTGATCACAGCTCTTTTTGTCTGGGAGGAGTGATACTTCACTGCAGGGTGGTTTGCGTTGTCCCTCGAGGTCAGGGATGTTAGCCTGTCATGTGCCATATCGTTGTCCTCCTGTGATGAAAAGACAAGGCTCTGTGGGAGCCCATGGATCACTGACTTTATGAATCTATAAACTGAATGATTGCTGAGATCACACACTCAGCCTGTGCTCACCACTACATAGCAGAAAATTTTTGTTCAGAAATATAATTGTTCTCAGAGACAATGGAACAAGCAGTATGAGGCCACCTTCCCATGGGAGGACCACAGACAGGGATGTACTGTGGATATGAGCTGGGATGGGCATGCTTCTTCTTTGGGACTGTTGTAAAGTCTGCTTTCTGGCCATGTCTGTCCCTTCGTCACCGCTCCAGGAGAACCCCGGCCACTGTGCATCTTCTGAGGTCTCAGCTGAGGCCCCTCCACTGGGAAGCACAGCCCGGAGGGAGTCTGACTGCGGCCCCTTCTTACACAGTGCCGTCTTCACCATCCTCACGGCCCACACACACTCTGACAACCACAAGACGAAGATTGCATGAGGATGTTCTATGACTTAATTAAAATTTCAAAAATGTGTGGTGGGGAACACCTGTAATTATGAGAAAATCAATTTGTGTTGATTAAGCCTCTAATAGTCTTTCCTTGTTATGGAATCCCAAGTTGACTAACACAGAGGTGCCCAGCTTGGATGTGGATCAGGGCAGCCTGGAGTCCCTGTTGTAACCAGCAAGCTTCACCTGTAGGTACTGAAGGCATCCTAGCACCTTACTGAGACTTTCTCATGTGGTCATCTGAGAATAGCAACTTACTCTATAATGTATGGCCATACTCTATAGTGTATGGCCATGCATCACGGGAAATAATTTCTAAGACCGTCAGGGTTTATGTCCCTCACTTCGGGAAAGAGAAACCTGACCCATTTGGACCAGCCTGGATCCGTGACTACCCCCATTTCCACGACACCCAGGGGTCAGCAGAACAATGTGAATCGACCAATGTTGTTAGTAAGTTTTATAAAATTAAGAGGTTTTTTGACAAGTTTGTTCACTGTGTTGTCCTGAATACCTTAAGCAGTGTCTGGCACGTGGAAGAGTCACATTAAGTACACTTTAAATGAATAATGGCAGCAATATTATTTTCCTGAGCTAGCGACTTTCAACCAGTGTGCTGCAAGAACATCTAAAACATGCTCTGACTATTGAGTCAGGAGTATTGACCTCTTTTAAACCCTTAGACTGTCAAACAAAAAAAAATGACAACAGTCGATGCAACAATGGTTGTGCAGTGTGAATGAATCAAAATTATACCTTTTTTTATTCATCAGAGCAGCCAGAAATATATCTTTTGGAGTGTTGCAGCATTTTAGTACTTAGTTTTTCAGTGCCATGTGATGGGAAAGTTAACAGAGAGAGGGGCTGTGTACACCTTTGCATACATGGCCGAGAACACAAGTCCCTTTTCCAGTGATCTCACAATAGTCTGGTTACAAGAAGGAGAAAGTCCCCTTCTGGGCTAGTGGGTCTCTAACGCCTCTCTCATGCCTGCTGATCTCCCTCAGTAATGGCTCCTAACCTCAGTTCATGGGCTCTTCCAGGCAGCCGTGTTGGGTAGAATGGACCAGCACTGCTTTATCTGCATTGTGTTTAGATTTGTAATGTGTTCTATTTCTGGTGTCCTGTTTACCATGGTGATAGAGCAT
Source organism: Saccopteryx bilineata (assembly GCF_036850765.1). Taxonomy (NCBI): domain Eukaryota; kingdom Metazoa; phylum Chordata; class Mammalia; order Chiroptera; family Emballonuridae; genus Saccopteryx; species Saccopteryx bilineata. The sequence goes on along the minus strand of NC_089491.1, from coordinate 255,353,924 downwards.
CTTTTTTTTTTTTTTTTTTTAACACAAATATAGTTAAATAAACAGGGTTTATTTAAAGAAAGGTGTTAAATAAATACAAGTTCAAGTGACATCTGGAAATAGAGGAAGTAATGGCTTGACCGTGGTTAGCATTGGACAAACAGCTCTATAATGGGGAGAGGAGAGTGGGGATCTACGGGGTGGGTCTAAGTTGCTATCCGTGCTCCATTTCTCACAAAAGGACTCTGAAAATGCTTCTTTCTTTTTAAATAATTTTTAGTGAATTTATTGGTCGAAACTGGTGAGCAAAAGTATGCAGATTTCAAGTGCCCATTTCTATAACACAGCATCTGTACACTGTGTTGTGTGTTCACCATTCAAAGTCAAGTTTCTTTCCACCATCATTGTCCCCCTGAGGCTCTTCTTCCCTCATCCATCCTTCCCTCCTGAAGTCAGTACACCGACAACATCAGATGTTCCCAGGACACAGGGCAGCAGGAACTCTCATTTATGCTCCAGTAAATTAAATGCCACCGTCACTGTGGGAGACACTTTATCAGCTTCTTACAAAGCTAAACCTACTCTTATGCGTACATACAGTACAAATATTGCACACCTAGGCATTTCCTGAAATAAGCCACTCTTGTCCTCGTGGAGTCTACCAACTCTATGCCTGCTCTTGCTCCTGGCTTATGATTTGATTCTCATTCTTTGAACCCTGACACCTGAGGGAAGCTGGGGTTTCATTTTGCTTCTGAGATGACACTCTGAGGAGCTCCTGACCTCCAGCTCCTGGGCTCCTCTCCAGAAAGGGCATGGCTCTGAGGCCTGTCCCCTGCTAACGTCCTTTACTTTAACCTTATGGTCCATTCTTCTTTCCCTGTGGGTTCTCCTGTTGGAAGGACATAAAATAAATATTACTTGATATAGACCTGGACCTTATTAATCCAATCCCCATTAAATCCATAGAGCTCTTAACAAATGAACTTGAGCCTGGTAATGAAGATTGGAGAACAAACAGAAAATAAATAATTTTCACAATGGAGACAGAACCTCTAAAATGGGTACAATTCCTAGCATAATATTTATTTATTTTTTTTAAAGATTTTTTTTTTTTATTCATTATAGAGAGGAGAGAGAGAGAGAGAGAAGGGGGGAGGAGCAGGAAGCATCAACTCCCATATGTGCCTTGACCAGGCAAGCCCAGGGTTTTGAACCGGCAACCTCAGCGTTTCCAGGTTGATCCTAGCATAATATTTAAATTAATTTTTCTACTGAGAAATTGCACAAATGGACAAAACTATTTTAAATTCCTCAAGAGTTAGAAGAAAGGAAGTCTTGTCAGTATGACATTTAAGGGGAATGAGAACCTGCAGAAGCATCAAGAACACAAGACATTTGTTCCCTTATGGTGCTATGTTCTCATGGCAAAGGACACATAAGAAAAAAGTCAGGAAACATCCATGGGTCCTGGGAACCAAAGGAATTCCTCACGACAACAACAACAAACAAGAGCAACAATAACTATATATTACAACCTGTAAGGATCATCCAAGTGCAATTATTGCCAGGAATGAACTATTGGGATTAATGGATAACTTTCAGACTAAGCCTTGGCTCAGTGTGGTCATGGTTGGATAGCTGGGTTAGTTAGACCATTTTCCCAATATGCAAAGGTTGTGTGCTTAATTCTTGGTCAGGGCACATACAGGAACAGATTGATGTTTCTGTCTCTTACTCTCGTCATTCTTCTCTCTCTAAAATACATAATAAAAAATGTCCATGAGCAAAAAAAAAAGCAATCACGCACTCATAATGAGTGAAGGGGTCATGCAGAAGTAAACAAAATTATCAGGTAACTCTGGTAACAGCATTTTATGAAGTGGCATGGACATCATTTGTGACCTTGAAAAATTAATGGCTCAACCCCAACATCACAGAGGGGATCTGCTCATTCTACTGCCCTGGGTAGTGAGTGACATTGGAAAGATTCAACTACAAAACTAGAGCTCTTCCAGGAGAACGGGGTGGTATGAAATGGGCTGCAGTATGTGCGTTCTGTAACCAGCAGGGGGCGTCGGTGGACTGCACCTGGGAGCTTAGGGTTGTGGGCCAGGCAGGCTAGGAATGTTCTCTACTGGCTCTTGCACACTTGGACAGACAGTGTCCTCACTGAGGTGTGACTTGTCTGCACCTGTGGGCCCAAGATAGGCACATGAGCTGTCGGTTCTGACTCACACACTTACCTCATATCTCAGCCCCCTCCCCACATGATTTCAATTGTCCAGGCCTGATTTACAGGTCAAAATAGAGAGAAAACAACATAACAAAAGTATATATATATATTTTTTGCAGAACAGGGCCTACAGTGCTATGTATGTACAAGACAGGAGACCTTGAAATAGGGATTTTTTTAACGCCAACCATTAAGCCTCAGCAAACAGAATCCTGGGGGTTCATGAGCATGGTTGATATTTCCTCTTACCTTGTTTCTCCCTGAACAGAGTCTCATTTACAGGAAAGAGATGAAATGGAAGGAGTGTCGTTTGCACTCCTTAGCGCCAGCATGTGGCACTGGTGCTCATCACCCAGGATGTTTGCCTCAGTCTAACCCGCTTCTGGGGGCCGGGTCAGATGCTGCTGGCTCTGCCATTCACAATGTCGAAGTCTTTGTTTACCTGTGTTGAAAAGTATTTACTAAAATGTATCTGTAAGGTATTTTTCCCTGCCGAGAAAGAAGGAAGTGGGCCGGAGCCACGAAGTGTGGAATAGTAAAAGGCTTCATTGAGTACAGAGCGCGCATCCTGCCCAACGAGGTTCCCTGGCCCCGAGGAAAGATGGAGGCCAAGAAAGTCGCAAGTAGTGACCCACGTGGGAGATATTTAAAGGGTCCTTAGGGTGGTTGAGCTAATATGACATGGTGAAATCTCACTGGCTGGCAGATGGTCACTGTTTTCCAAAGGGTTCCTGGGAAGTTTCCTTTGGCGCACTTGGTTGTGGGAAGTCCTAGCCAAAGTTCCCGGGCCTGAGCTTTCCCCATTACCTACCAACCTTACATTCTGACCTTTTGTGTTAAATAGAATAGGGGCACTGTTTATTCGTCTGGCTACTTCCTACTGATTAGGGGCATCGTAGGGAGGGGGAGATTGAAAGGTGGTGGTTTTGAGGGGTGTCAGGAGGAACATCTGTTTTGCCGTGAGTTGAGAAACTTCGCGGATGCGGTCCTGTAAGGATTTAAAAAAAAAATTGGAGTAATAGGGGGATTTGTAGGGTCCAGCCTTTTGGTGAGCCAGAGATAGATGAAGTCCAGTGGTTCCAACTGCCAATGGTCCTGTAAGGAGGCAAGCTTGAGGCAAAACTGCATGTCAGGAGTGGCGTAAAAGGGGAAAGGAAGGGGCCCCATCCATTCCCATAAATGAGACCTGTGAGGGAATTAGAGGTCCAGAGTGTGATGGTAAAACAGAGAAGGTAGCCCCCATGTCCACAAGAAATGAGATGGACTTACCCACTAGTTGCAGCATACCCTGGGTTCTCCATGTCCAGGCCATGTCCTAAGAGTTTGAGTGATGCACACACCTGGCTGGATTGGCCTCCCATTTGGGCAGCGTGTCCTCCATGTAGAGGCGCCGAGGAAAAGCCTGTTGCCCAAAGGGGCAATCACTCCACCAGTGACCGGTCTGTTTGCAGTCAGGGCAGGGCTCAGTGGGCAGCCGCGGGCAGGAGCCCTGCCAGGACCAGTGACCCTGCTTGCCACACTTAAAGCTGCTGGTGGGATTTCTCTTCACAGCTTGGACTTGGGTCAGGCACTTCCTGTTTCTTGTTTCTGTTGTTCTACTGGCCTCAGGGCTGCCATAAGAGTTTGTGTTTGGAGCATTACCTTCTGCTACATGCGGGCCTGGCGAACAGCCTTGGCCTGTTTCTACTAGTTGAGACCATTAAAAACTTTAAATGCCATGTTCACAGGTTCCAGATAGGGGTTTGGGGGTTGAGAATAAGAGGATGGGAGCTCGTGGGGAGCCCGGCACCCAGATTCAGCAGGAAACACTGGAGCCAAAGGCAGGACAGGGCCAGAACTTCCTGCAAGAAAATTGGGGTTGGGCCTTGGGGTCCTGTAAACTGGTGTAAGAGCCAATAGTAAGTGGAGAATAGCCTGATGGAGGAGGGACTTAAGAACACAGTGGAAACAGCAGGGGCCCCTGGCCAGTAGGGGAGGAGAAAGAGAGAATGGTAGTTGTGAATAAGAAACAGGTTTTTGCAAAGGGAGGGGAGGGGGCTCTTGAAGGGAAGAGACCCAAGCAAAAAAAAATCTGCAGAGGGATGAGAGAGAAGTCCCGAGAGAGAGGGGTGACCCCGGGGGTCAGGCAGGAGGGAAAGAGAGTTGGGAGTCCACGGAGAAGGAAAGATTAGAATCAGAGGTTTTAGGTGAGGTTTCTCTGGCCAGAAAAAGGCCTGCATGGTGGAACAGGTGGCACAGAGATTAAGGACAGGTGCGCAAATAATTAGAAGCTGTGTATGTAAGGGATCTCCAATCATCTCCCAGCTTTTTTTTAGCAATAAATTGGTGAGGGTGTTAAAACCAAAAGTCCCTTCAGGAGGCTAATTCAGTGGCTTCTGTGGCCTGGACAGAGTGGAGAAGATGAGCAGTTTCTTCTTCTCTAGGTAGGGAGATTCCACGGCTGCCCTCAGTCCTCGGAGTGGTCAGATTTGAGTATCAGCATCCCAAAACTCAAGCTCTGGCCATGGACAGAAAAGGTAAAGTGGATGTGCTCAGGACATCTCCATGAGCACACGCACTCGGAACGGAAAGACTTCTCTGACGTAGCTTTGGTTTCGGACAGGGAGTCTCGGTGGAAAGAACTGAGGGGAAGGCTGGAGGCAGGGGACTTACCGCACAGTGCACCAAAGTGGGTGGAAGGTCAGTGATCCTGGTTCTTTCTCGGAGGGGAAGGGAAGAGGAGTGGCCCTTGCAGACTTCAAACTACTCCTGGGTTTTCGGCACCAAAATGTAAGGTATTTTTTCCTGCCGAGAAAGAAGGAAGTGGGCCAGAGCCACGAAGTGTGGAATAGTAAAAGGCTTTATTGAGTACAGAGCGTGCATCCTGCCCGACAAGGTTCCCTGGCCCCAAGGAAAGATGGAGGCCAAGGAAGTTGCAAGTGGTGACCCGCGTGGGAGATATTTAAAGGGTCTCTAGGGTGGTCAAGCTAATATGACGTGGTGAAATCTCACTGGCTGGCAGATGGTAGCTATTTTCCAAAGTGTTCCTGGGAAGTTTCTTTTGGCGCGCTTGGTTGTGGGCAGTCCTAGCCAAAGTTTGTGGGTCTGACCTTTCCCCATTATCCACCGACCTTACAGTATTCTAAACTCATTTTCTCCTAGCAAATCAAAGGATCCCAACCCAACAGGGACAGTATCAGGTTTGAAGATTAGAAGCCAGTCTTATTTATAATCATAACTGATAGTTGCACAAACCACTCAGCATATGAGCGAGGGGGAGGCCTGAGGACGACGTTATGACAACATTCCCGTAGGTGATGAGATTCAATGCGGACAGTGCTGTGTGCTCAGGAGGGAGCGAGACACATAAACCCCCTGTGAGACCTCTGAGCTGACAACGATTGTCCTGTGACTGTTTTCACCTCTGTCACCAGCACGTGGTGATCTGATGTCCTTCCACGTGTCTGTTTATTCAAGACTGTTCCCTTCTCTGTCCCATCTAGCTGTTCCTAGTGGCAGCTGCACTGCTCGGTCATGACCACACAGGACAGAGCTCCTTGGACAGGGCACAGTGTGTGCCCAGACAGACCCCAGTGGACAGAGGAGGCTGATCACACCCATGTCAGGAGCAAAGACTAAAAGTTTGCACATGACCGGACACAGCAGCTTCAGTCTCTCCTGTGTTTCCTGCAACTAGAGATGAGCGAGTGGAGAAAAGAAGTGATTTAAACTGGGACATCTGGACTGTGAAAAACAGGAGAAATAGTCTTCATTTTTGGAAGTGAAATGGATGAGTACTAAATGTCTGTGTGTGTTTTGCTGATCAACCTGAAACACAAGGTTTCTGAGGCCCCTTAGGAGCGAGAGGGACACCCTTAGCCCCACACCCCCTTTGTTTACAATTCCAGCAGGCCTGGGTTTCTCTGTGACATCACAAGGGGTTTCAGAAGACAGGGTCAGGACAGCAGTGCTCCTCTACTGGAGGGCCAGGTGTCTCAGAGAGGACAGGAGGGGCTGAGACCTGAGAGCGGAGTAGGACAGTGTGTGACAATCCTGAGATTGCTCCCACTAGCTGGCACATCACTCAGTGTCTCCTGGGAGCTTGTTCATCAGTGTGCTCACTGGGTGAGCTGTCCTGCAGGACCCATGCTGATCAAGAGCCAGGTGCCTCTGCCCTTGGTTCATCTGCTTCTCCTCTTTCCCCTTCTGGTCTGTGAGGACCTGGCCACAAAGTCCAGGAACAGACAGTGTGGAGATGGCAGATACACGTCGTCAGAAGCTCTACCTCTCAGGTCTCAATTGGTCATTTACCAGCATCATCAGCAAATGACCTCCCCCTTTCTCTTTCATTTGCACTGGCCCTGACCCCTGACATGAGTGAGCGCTCTCCCCCCTTTGCGAGGAGAATCACCTGACTCTCCCACTGATCCCAACTCACATACCTCAGATTTGTTCAGGCTACTGGGGTCAGCTCCCTCTGTATCCCCAACTTGTGCTCAGGCAGTGTTGCCATATGTGTGTTCATGTGTCACCCGTTACCTTTTACCACACATACGTGGGGTGCCTGGCACATTAGGAGCTGCAGTGTTATAGTGGACAGAGATTGAGAATTTGAAAATAAAATTATATTTTTCCACTGAGATAAAAGTCCAAGTGTTAAAGCATCCCTGTTTCCATAGAGACTTAGAAAGGTCCTTTCTCCCCTCACTGTCTTAGATGTAGAAAAGACTCCTGTGAAAATACCCCTCTGCCTGGTGTGCTCAGGGACATCAAGTGACTGGAGGATGTACCTGGTGGCCAGCAGGGGGAGCAATGACAGACTGTGGGTGATCCACTCAGGGGCTCTAGGGCAGTTGAATACACTCTGTACTCATTGATGGGTGATGTTCCTGGCCCTGTGAAGTCCTCATCACCCTATGATGTCCTGGGTCTGGCTCTCTCAGCAGATGGTTTTAAATTGCTGTTATCTACTTGTTCTCCTGGGATCTTTGGCCAAATCTGATACATGTTGGAGCTGATAGACAATGAGGACCCAGAATGCATTTCTGAGGACGTGGGCTATTAGGAAAGTCTGTGTAGAAAATAAAAATCAGTTCTTTGTCAGATTTCCCCTGTGGGACTCAGGACACAGAGCTTTGAGCTGTCTTCCCATGTTTGTCAGACTTAGGGAAAGGAGCACCGGGGCTCGGATAGGGTCTGACCTCCCAGGTCCATACAGAGCAGGTCCTGTGACACCAGACTCACATCCTCACATCCTTCTGTGTCAATGTGTTGGTCCCTTGGGCAGAAGCTCCCCCATCTGCAATGGGAGCCTCTGCAGTGAGGGGTTCTGGCTCTGGGACAGAATCCCCATGAATGTGATTCAGCCCATGTGAATGGGAAATTGTGACATCGGATTGGGCTCTGCCTCAGGTCTCTCAACATGCTCTTCATCCCTGGGAAGAGGGCCAAGGTCACCTCTCGCTCCTCTTGTTCCACTCATTATGCCTCCATCACCCATTGTCACTAATACTTGTCACAGGGAGGTCCCTGCTGTTGCTTCTGCACCAGCACCAGACTGTCTAAGGCCATATCTTCCATTTGCATCTTCAAGAATGTCTATTTGGCTGTTCCCCTCAAAGCTGAGACCTAAACATTGATTTCTCTTGTTTAAGTTTTGTTTGTTTGTTTTTTTTAATTGATTTTAATTTATTTTATTTACTTAAATTCTAGTGTCACCCGAATGCATCCCCCCTCCCCCGTATTTCCCCAACATCGCACTTGCCCCCCTCCACACAGCACCCTCCCCCTTCCCTTCTGGATTATCCCATCCTATCATCCCCTTTCCCTCTGTCCTCTTTTCCTCTGGTCCCTTTGGTCCTTCCTCTGTCTCAATTTCATTCCTCAGTTCTCATTATTCCTTGGATTCCTCAAATGAGTGAGGTCATATGATATTTTTCTTTCTTAGCCTGGCTTTTTTCCCTTAACATAATAGTTTCCAGGTCCATCCATGTTGTTGCAAAAGATAAGATTTCCTTCTTTTTTATGGCCCCATAGTATTCTATTGTATATATGTACCACTGCTTTTATGTGTAGGGACCACAGGGCTAATAATAAAATATTATTATTTTATTATATATAAAATAATATTATGTATAAAAATATATACGTATTTTTATTATTAAATTTAATGCAGTTACATTGATAAATCAGGGTACATATGTTGAGAGAGAACATCTTCAGACTGGTGCAGCCTCTGTGGAAAACAGTATGGAGATTCCTCAAAAAATTGAAAATCGAACTGCCTTTAGACCCAGCTATCCCACTTTTAGGAATATACCCCAAGAACACCATAGAACTGCTCCAAAAGGAGAAATGCATCCCCATGTTTGTGGCAGCATTATTCACAATAGCGAAGATCTGGAAATAATGTAAGTGTCCGTCAGAGGACAAGTGGATAAAAAGCTTTGGTACATATATACTATGGAATACTACTCAGCCATAAGAAATGATGACATCGGATCATTTACAATAACATGGATGGACCTTGATAACATTATACGAAGTGAAATAAGTAAATCAGAAGAAACTAAGAACTATATGAATCCATACATAGATTGGACATAAAAATGAGACTCAGAGACATGGACAAGAATGTGATGGTAAAGGGGGGGTGTGGAGGGGATGGGGCGAAGAAGGAGAGAGAGGGGGTGGGGGAGGGGAGAGGCATAAAGAAAACCAGATAGAAGGTGATGGAAAACAATTTGACTATGGGTGAGGGGTATGCAGCATAATCAAATGTCAAATAATTTTAGTTTTTAATACTTGCATAATAATGGAGATAAAGTTGACCTTAGCCTGTTCCTATTATCTGTGGAAGTGCCATTTCTGCATTTGATTAACTAAGATGCTTCATTTAGTACAAAGTTATGCATGTATGTGTTTATTACCACATTATAAATGCACGTGTTTTCCTCTTTATATGGCTTTTCAGAGTTGGTGTTAATTTTCTCAAATGCTTTTTCTGCATCAATAGAGATAATATGATCATATTTATTGCTGTATGAATACATTGTGTTATATGAAAATATTTCTTAATATAACTCAAAACTTACATCATTGAAATAAATCACACTTTGTAATAGTGTATAATGTTATTTATCTGATACTGGGCTAAAGGTTAATATTTTATTTAAAATACTTGTAGCAATATTTAATGTTATTGGACTGTAATTTCTGTTTTTGTGCAATTTATATGTTAAGTAACTCTATCAATATTTTGACAAAAACTATGACATCCTACCTACTTTTAAATATGATGGAAAATATAGAGCAATTAAATGGGACCTGTCTGATCTCTGAAGGATTGGTCATATGTTCTTGTGAATTGTCTGTATCTCATGCTGTTCAGTAGAGTAGTTTCATCTCATTTTAACTTTTATACTAAAATTCCTCTTTTTCTTTATTTCTTCCAGAGCCAAATTTGTGTCTTCCAATGAAAGTGTGCATTTTATCTATTTTTAAAAGAGGTTATCTCTGAATTTTTATATAAATTTTACATTTTTAGATATTTTCCAGGTGGGGACACTGTTGAGGAGCCCTGTGGACCCTACACAGCTGCTCACTGAGGACCATTTACTTGAACAAATCTGGGGCTCACAGAATAGACCCTGTGCTCACTGATGGAGACACAGCAGCTGTGACCTCTCTGTCTTGGCAGAGTCCCCTGAGCAGGGACCTTTGTGTGGTCTCAGCAGGTGCTTCCTCCCAGGGCTTCCTAGAGAGTGAAATCCCCCTCCATGCTCCTCAGTGTGGGGTGTGAGCTGAGCTCAGCACCAGGGCTCAGGGAGGGGCTGGCAGTCACTGAGGGACACACATTTGCATGGACAGCCTTTCCTCCTCGTGCTCCTCTCTCACTGCACAGGTAGGAACAACCTCATAGACAAAGGCAGCTGTCCAACCTGGATCACCCACTTTGATTCAGAACCTGAGGAATTCTACTTTAGATCTTGCTCCATGTGCCATCTGTGTTTGCAGGTTCCCTGTTCCAGCCTGTGCTGACTCAGCCGCCTTCCCTCTCTGCATCTCCTGGAGCATCAGCCAGACTCACCTGCACCTTGAATAGTGGCTTCAGTGTTGGTGAGTACAGGATATTCTGGCACCAGCAGAAGCCAGGGAGCCCTCCTCAGTATCTTCTGAACTTCTACTCAGACTCAAGTAAGCACCAGGGCTCCGGGGTCCCCAGCCGCTTCTCTGGATCCAAAGACACCTCGGCCAATGCAGGGCTCCTGCTCATCTCTGGGCTCCAGCCTAAGGATGAGGCGGACTATTACTGTAATGCATGGGACGTCAAGAGTGAGAGTTACACGGTGTTCCAGAGTCACAGGGAAGTGAGACTAAAACCTCTCTGTGCTCTCCCTGCCTGGAGCTGAGAGCATTGCTCACCCTGGAACCAAGTGTAATGCAGGGTGAGATGTATTGTCACCTCTTCAGTCAGCAACTCTTTTCCTTGTTCCTGTGGGTGTGCTGATGTCTTCTCCTTTTCTTAGTTAATGTTTTCTCATTTTCCTTAGTCAGAATGTTCAATTATTTATTGCTAACACCTTCTCACCCTGATCATGGACACACAAGCTTACACCAGGTCTTAGGGCCGTGCTCCTCCCGTTGGGGATAACGGGTGAGGAAGGAGGTGTCTGACTTCACCCAAGCCCAGCCCAGGGCCGAAGTCTGACTCACCAGTGTGCATGGTCCTAGTGCTCTGGTCGGTCACTGGGTCAACCTTACCACTCAGTATCTCCGGGGGACCAGCTCCTAAGGTTATGTCATCTTCCCTCCACATTTGCTCATTGTGACCTGTCTGTGGGGCTGTCATTTTCCTCCTGAAGCTCAGAGGAAGCAGGTCTCTGTGGCTCCCTTTTTCTGTCCTTGATTGTGACCAACACCTGCTGGTCACAAGACATCTTCTGCTGTCACTTGGGCTATTAAACCAGGTAGCCTCATGTTCCTGTCTTGGTCTGTCTTCAGTGGTCAATAAAATATTTACTTTTATTACTGGCCTTCCAACTCAAACAGAATCACTTTGTACTCAGATACAAAATATCCCTCAGAGCTACTGGGCAGGTGACAAGAAATGCACAAGTCTGGCATCTGTGACCTTGAAGACTTGGGGGCCCTCTCCCGCCTCCCTGCATGGTCCTGTTTCTGGCCTGGGCTTGATGCCTGCCCCCTACCCCTTCACCACTCAGGGAAGTTGCTTTCTCTGTTTCCTAGAGGTCACCCTCTGAGGAACCCTGAGTTTCAGGTTCTGGGGGAGCCTCCCTGTGAGGACATTGCTCTCAGACCTGTCACCTGCTCACTTCCTCCACTGTAACCACATGACCTGTCATACCTTTCCCTCTGTGGTTCTTTGTTTGGTGTAATAATAAATAAATATCTATTTTTTTATTTTTATTTTTTACAGAGACAGAGTCAGAGAGAGGGATAGACAGACAGGTACGGAGAGAGATGAGATGCATCAATTATCAGTTTTTCACTGAAACCAACATCTTAGTTATTCATTGATTGCTTTCTCATATGTGCCTTGACTATGGGGCTACAGCAGACCGAGTAACCCTTTGCTCGAGCCAGCGACCTTGAGTCCAAGCTGGTGAGCTTTGCTCAAACCAGATGAGCCTGTGCTCAAGCTAGCGATCTCGGGGGTCTGGTACCTGGGTCCTCCGCATCCCAGTCCGATGCTCTATCCACTGCGCCACTGCCTGGTCAGGCTAAATATCTATTTTTTGAACTTAGAATTTATAAATCTCACCCTAGTACAATTTCTGAACTCATGAGAAATGAACTTTATCAGGGCTAATGTGGATTAGGACACAACAGGGCAGGAGCAATTTAGGTCATAAATGAAGAAATAAGCTCTGAAAAAAGATAAGATATGCTTTTATGGCAATGTTGAGGAAAATTACAAAACTAGACAAAAAGTATCTTAAATTTATCAGATAGCTATATATTATATCTGTATATTCAAGGGTGAGCAAAAGTATGTTAACATTTATGAGTTCATAAACCACAACATTTCACCTTGTGTTATTATTTATTAATTACTGTATTACTTGGTTGTATTACAACTGTAAATCTACCTTTGCCCACCCCAAGGTGTATATATTTATTCCTAGGGTGAGTTCAAGTGTAAATAAGAACAAACTGAATTAATGAACAACAAAAGTCCTTTCTTCTCTGACAACACCATGTTCTCATGGCAAAGACAGTGATAAAGAGCCAAGATGTGTGCACATGTGCAGTGAAGATGGGGAGCTGACAGAAGCCCTGACAACAACCCCAGCTTCCAAATCAATCCAGTGACAAGGCTCATCAAGTACAGTAATCAGCAGGTAGGAACTGAAATATAGAAAAGGAAGGCTCTTAGCACGAGTAATGTTTGGCATAACTTATTTTCTCTAAAACAAAGAAACTTTTAGCAGAACTCACTTTTTCTAAAAAAAAGCACCCTACCCCTGGCCTTGAGATTGGTTTCCCAGGCTGTGGCCTTGGATAGTTTTGCAAGGTTGCAGATGTGTTTGGAGTGTTTCTCCCTGAATTAATCTTATAGATAAACATTGTAAAAGAGTATTTTTCACTGCTTTGTTTTACTGCTTGCTTCTCCTCCTCACCATTTCCTAATCAGTATGTAATTTTGTCTTTAAAAGCTAGTGCCAAACTGTGTTCAGGGTCACTAAATTTGAAGACTGAGGTCTTTGTGAGATCGCTGGCTTTAAAATAAAGACTCCTTAATTTGGTGTGGCAAAACATCTGTTTCTTACTGTTGTGATACAACATTTTGGAGGCCCCAGCGAGTTCTTGTCCTCTGGACACCTTTGTCTTTGCCACACACAAGCAGGGCCACTGGCCTCCTCAGCCTTACTTCCAGGAAATGAACCCCAGCAGAGGAACTGCCACCTGAGACTTTCCAGGGTCAGCACCTTAGGCTGAGCTTTTCTGTCTGGCCAACTGTCAGAAATGGACAATCAGCATGCCTGTCCACCCATTTGAAGTCATCAGGAAAGCCTCCAGAGGTGAGTAGAGCAAATTTGCAATTTGCTCAATCTGTAATTTGTCTGTGTCTAGCCAGTTTGAAACTATTGTGATCAAGGATCAGATGTAATCACACTCACACAATAGGCTCTCCAGGGCCAAGATGTCAGCGAAGAGTAATCAGAAGTCTGTTTTTGTAAAAGAGTCCCAGGACACGTGTGAATTTGCTCTCTTATATGCTTACCCTCTGCTTGCTTTGTTGCTTTTGTGTATTTTTACATGCTATCCTAGAGGACCTTTATTTTCAAAGGTCCCTCTCTGATTTTTCTCCTGCTAAGATGTCATTCTTTGCTTTTTCTTTGTTATTTTATCTCTACACCAAAAACTCCTGAGTAAATGGTGTGTGAATAAAGAGTTTAGTGCCTGCACCTGAGTTTCCAGTTTGAGGCATCTCATGGGGCATCCCCTTCCCCTGTATGTCAACCTTTGTCTGAAAACTCTCTGTCCTTTAGTTCTCCAGAACATGACCCAATGGGGAACATTTTAGAAAACTAGTACAAACTTTTTTATCCCTTTCATGATCTTAGGAAGCTCCTTTGTGGTAATATTGTTTGTAACAATAGGGGAAGGGCAAAGTAAGAGTTAAACTCCTCTTGAATGTATGCTTAAGAATTACAAATTTTTTGATAACTATAATGTAAAAATTATCTAAAGGTACATTGAAAACTCTGTGAATTAAAGTGGCCAACTTTTAGAGCAGAATGGCCAAGTGAAGAATTGCTAGACCCAGAGAAAGCACGGGCAGTCTATAACACCATCACGGGCCATTGTCCCTGTGGGTCTATCCATGGTGGGAGACTGGGCTGCAGCAGAGTGCGAGCTGCAGCAGGTGGCCAGGTGGCCACAGCTGAGGCTGAGAAAGTAAAAATGGCAGCCAGGGCAATGCCACCTCCATAGTGTTGGGGCGGAGGAGCTTGCACAGCACTCACTTGAGTTCCATGGTGTCGCTTGGTGTAGCAGCTCCTCATGTAGCTTGCGGTGCTGGTCCCTCCCCCTCAGACACTGGGAATCCCAGGTCCCTGACCAATTCCCCTATATTGACCAGTAGCATGTTCTCATAAAGAACCCTCTTTCTTAGCTCAAGGGCTGCACCAGGTGATTGGGACAAAAGGTTTTAGTGGCAAGGTCAACCAAGAGCATTTGCATATCCAAACAGCCTCCTGTATTGTAAACCACCCACAGGAATTCAGAATGCTAGCCCCTTGCTACAGCTCCTCCTATCTCCTCTGCTTTGACTCCAGGGAATAATCAGGAAGTCCCTTTCTCACTGCCTCATACCTAGAGCCAAACCCAAGGGGAACACTTAAGGAATACTGTCCCTTTTAAATCCATTTTAACCCTGAGGAAAGCCACGCCTGCTGATGGGTTACTGCAGGGGAGGCAACTTTTCAAGGTTTATGACCCCTTTTCTCAAGTGATTTACAGAATTAGAAAACTCAGAATAGAAGCCTCAGGCCCTTACAGGACGATTAGAATCGGTGCTGTAAACACCACCTCATTTGGTATGATTGCCTGCAGATTTTAGTCACCTTGTTCACTACTGAGGAAAAAGAATCAAATCAGAGGCAAGAAAAGCTGTCGTGCTAGGGAGAAATGGTTCTGACAATCTGGACAACCTTGAGACAGTGTTCCCTATTGTCCAGCCCAAATAGGACCCCAATGCCACAGCAGGACAGGAAGCTTTGAACACTTTTCACCAATCTCTGTTAGCTGGGATCAGGGGAGCTGCTAAGAAACCCATGAACTTGTCTAAAGTGTCAGAAGTTGTTCAGGGTCCTCAGGAGACTTCCGCAGCTTTCTGAGAAAAACTGCAGGAAGCTTATAGGGTCTATACACCTCTAGACCCTGAGGCGCCAGAAAATGCTAGGGCAGTTAACTTAGCTTCTGTGTACCCAGTCAGCTCCAGATATTAGTGTTGGAATCCATGGGAGTCCGAAAGACCAGAGTAACAGGCTTTATTGAAAGGAAGAAAGGAACCCTGCCGGGCACTTCTCCTGGGGGAGAAGAGCACGGGTTACAGACTAGGGTCGAGTTATATAGTGTTTGGGAGAGCCTGAGGGGATACTGAGGCAAAAGTCCTGTATGTCCGGAATGCTCCTCCTTGGGGGGCTTCGAGCATGTGGGTGTTGAACCAAAAGTCCTGGTATGTCTGGAGCCCCTCCTTGGGGCGGGTTGTCAACTTTTTGGAATTCCTGTCTCAGGGTCAATAGTCCAGTAAGGGTGAGGTCTGACAGATAAGCGGAACATCAAGAGGGCAGTTTGGAATTCACGTATCTATCATTTCTCGACTCTGTGGTTACATATAAAAGAAAGGCAGTTATTAATTTTATAATATATGGTGAGGGGTGATGAGGAGAAAGAGGAGAAACAATTGGAAAATTATTTCTTCTTCTGGAGAGAACTCGAGAAGGGAACCTTGTCAAGCCAAGTCCCCCATCCAGTTCAGAAGGTCATCAATTTCCATGCTGTGAGGTCTGAACCAGGCGATGTTTCTGAAAACCTGAGTGAGGAAGTTAAAAAAAAAATTTTGCGAGGTAATAATTGTTAGTTGCTTGCTGTTAGTGCCGAGTGGACAGAGTGACATGGTGATCCATGGTCTCCTGGATGAGTCTCATGAGACGTGCTGGTCTGGTTCCTCTTGAATGGGAGGACATATGGAGATTTTAGGAGACAGGGAACCTGTTGGTGTAAGTTTTAGAAGGACTGCGTATGTGTGGTTGAAAAGGAAGGGGGAGTTTGGAGAACATTCAGGAGGGAACTTCTCGGGCTGAGGGGCGGCTTCTTCCTGCTGTCATCCCTACCTATTTGATATTTCCCTCGTGAAGTTCTCCTTGGGGTACTGGGGAATAGGAGTGTAGGAGCATTTGATTGTAGGTAATCCTAGACATTTTTCTCATCCCAGCCTGTAGGAACTTAATAAAGAAAAAGGCAGGTATTTGGAGATTAGCAATGCAGAGATAAGGAGGGTTGTATACGGGTGTGTGTGTGTGTAAATTCTTCCATGGTAAAGTTAGAGATATTTTTTCATGGCAGACCTGGAGAGAGTAGTTAGCTTGAGCTAAAAGAAATGTTTCATGCCTGTTTGTAGGCTCCAAGAAGACCCAGTGATCTTGTCCTTTTACTATGTGAAGGGAAAAAGACTGAGAAGTGTTAAGAGGTGTTGCTATTTATTCTCCTAGTTCTTCAGGAATATGGGAGAGCTTTAGGGTTAGGGGACCTGTAGAGGTTGAAAGATAGAATTTAGGAGGTTTGCTGATACAGGGTTTCAGATTTTTCTGTTTCATGAGGGCAGGTTTCAGGGTTGATGTGTAGGGCTAGGTAGATTTTTCCAGTTGTCTGATTGGTGAAGGTCTGCATGCAGTTCTGTAAGAAACTGGTAAGCAAATGTAAGAGGCAGGGTCTAAAAGTTAGAAAAATAAATAGGAGAGTGAGTGGAGCAGTGAAAGGTAATAGTCAAGATGCCAGTTTGTGTGAAACCACTGATTCCATGTTTACAAATTTGCTGGGCTTCAGAGAGAGAGAGAGAGAGAGAGAGAGAGAGAGAGCAAATAGGAATAAGACAGGGCAGTATGGCTAGTCCCCCTGTCCCTAGATCTACTTTTGTAGAGATTTCTAAAGCAATAAGAAGAGAAATTATCTGTATAGCTTGTTTGGTCCTTACATTGATGGATAGTGTATTAGGAACTGGAAGAGGCTCATGGGGTGGGATTAGGTTGATATTTAGGGTGAGATAGATTAGGGTACAGGTTTTTGTCTAATTAGTATGGAGACACAGATAGGTGTTGGTCCCACATGAGTAGAAAGTTCCTGATTTGGTGAGGAAGGCTGAGAGGTGAATAGAGAATAGAAGGACAAGGAGTCGGTTTTGTTTCTCTGTTTCTGAGCTCCAGATGGTCAGGGTGGAGGAAAGAGTCATCCTAATAAGTGGGGAGGGCAGAGGATTGTTAGCTAGGGTGACTGATTAAACATTCTTTGAAAACCAGTTTTCTGACTGTACAAATTCTTTTTTTCTTGGTACAAATCTCCTACAACCTGCACAAACCTTCTACAACTTACATAAACCTTCAACTTTCATGCACTTTCTTATCCAGAAATAACTGGCCTTCATAACAACTTGCTTTTCCTTTTTCTTTCAAAAGTATTTCCATACCTTATACCTTCTATTATCAAAATCATACAATTCCTTTCTAGTCAGAACTCTTGATTTAAAATTTTTTAACCTCTAGTGACAATCAAGTTGACTTTCTTTTTATCCTAGTTTCCCTTTTCCCAAAGCCTGAATAAAAGAGTCCTTAGTTTTTTCATATATTTGCCATACGTAGACCAACCAGCTTCAGGTTTGTGGTTTAGAGTAAGGCATGCCATTTTTCTACTTTAGCAGCAGTGGGAGTTGTCAGGAACATGGTGTGCAGACCTGTCCATGTGAAAGTCAGTCCTTGGGTGATGTAATGCTGGAAGTGCCTCTTGGACAGTGTTTGAACAGTTTGCTGAGTGACCTATAAAACCTGCAAGTACTTAGGGAAAGGGTGTTACATTTCTACACTTTGCAGTTAGAGTTTAAGTCCTAGTGACCACTGCTTCTAGCTGGAATTACCAGCAGGTCCCAGCCTATAATAGGCATGGGGCATTGAGATAAGAGGAACAAAGGAGATACTATACATTAAATAAAGTAACAAACTCAGACTGTCAATACCCACAGTAGAGATCTTTGAGGGATAAATAAAACTTAAATATTCAGGCAAGGCATAGTAGATGGCCCTTGTGTTTACAAGAAATGAGATCAGTTTATCTGCTACTTGGAAGAAATACCTTAGGCTCGTGAACGAACGATGTCCTTGGGCCTTCAGTGGCAATTCCCAGCATGCTGGGCAAGGTTAGGTCACAGGTAGCTGGAGCAGGGCTAGAAAAGACTGAACCCTCCCTCCATGGAGAAAGGGGGCAGCTTACCTCCTCGTGTCCCTCTTTCCACAGCACAGGTGTGTCACCGGTGGGGCCGGGAAGCCTGGCAGGCTTCAGTTCAATGACCTTTCTTTCCACTCTGGAGCAGGGCCTTGATAGAATGCTGTGAAACCCCTTAGGGTGCTGGAGCCAAAAGTTGGTATTTCCTGACTTCTTTTGGGCCTTATTTGCCTTTTCTGTTACTTCTTTGGTCATTATAGACCTTAAAAGCCATGCTCAGAAGATCTCACTGAGGGGCTTGACTAAGAGAGCAAAATTGGGAATTCAGTGTTTAAAGAAGCCTAATTAGACTGAGGAAAGAAAAGATTTGATCTGTTGTGGTAGGTGGTTGGAGACTGTGGAGGGTCTGAGTTTGATCTAGGGTGAGACTTCAGGTGGTGGGGATTAAAGTAATGCCTAGATAGACTAGGGACTGAGAATAAAGTTGAGCCTTAGCAGAGAAGACAGGATAACACTTCATAGCGAGGAAGTTAAGAAGGGTGGTGGTGAGTCTCCTTGAGGCAGGCAGGAAGGGGCTGCAGAGGAGTAGGTTATCTATATATTGTAAAAGAGTAGTACTAGTTTTGAGATTGCATGCTGCTAAATCCTGAGCTAGTGCCTGCCAAAACAGGTGTGGGCTGTTTCTGATCCCCTGGGGTAATAAAATAGTACATGTAAATTGCTGGGCTGCATTAGTGTCTGGGTAAAGGCAAACAGAAAGTAAAAGAGGAATGGTAAAGAAGGCATTCTTGAGGTCTAGGACCATGAAGTGAGTGGTGTTTGAGGGAATGTGTGACAGTAACTTGTAGAGATTAGGGACTACTGGATGGAGGGGAATTACTGCCTCATTCATTGATTAGGTATAAGGCTTGTACGAGGTGATAAGCTCCTGAAGGTTTTCAAACAGGAAGGATGCGGGTATTGCAGGGAGAGTCCGTGGGGATGAGTAAACCTGGTTTATGAGGTGGGTAATTACTGGTTTAAGGCCTTAGAAACAGACACAGTTACACATTAAACAAAGACTTCACATATTATGAATTAAGAAATTTAAATGAGCGCGCTTTACTTGTTTCAATTCACTAGAAATATTTTCTGACAAACAATGAGACAAGACAGATTACTTACTCACATAGCTTAATATACAATTCTGTTTTTTAAGTTTTTCGAGATGGCAGGGAGTTGCCAGCAAAGAGGGGAGGAAGAGAGAAAGCAGACGGATGGACAGTGTGAGCAGCTGGATGGAAAGAAGGAGGGTCAGAATCTGCAGGAGGAGGAGGAGGAGGTTCAAGTATTGGTGGTGGTGCCACGTGGTCAGAGGAGTCAAAAGGATTTAGAGCTCTGAGGAGAGAGGAGAGGGCAAGGAGGAAAGAGGCACAGTCACAGTTTGTAAGGAAGGAGGAGGGGTCGGAGAGGAGATAGGACTGCAGTTTGTAAGGAGGGAAGAGAGGTCAGAGATGAGACAGGCACAGCTTCTAAGGAGGGGGGAGGGGACGAAGAACACAGTGGAGAAGGGAGAGGCCCCTGGCCAGCAGGGGAGGAGAAAGAGACTGGTGAAATGAGAAAACAGGATTCAGTGAAGGGAAGAGCTTTCTGGAGGGAAGAGACTCCAGCAAAAAGATTTGCTGAGAGACTAGAGAGGGGTCCCGAGAGAGGGGTACCCCGGGGGTCAGGCAGGAGAAGGAGAGAGTTTGGGAGTCCGCGGAGAAGGAAAGATTAGGAGTGGAGGTTTTTGGTAAGGTTTCTTTGGCCAAAACTGGCCTGCATGTAGAACAGAAAGTACAGAAATTAAGGACAGGAGAGAAGAGAGAAGAAAGCCTGTATGTAAGGAACTTCTGATGCCCTCCCCGTCCGGTGGCAGAAATTGTCAAGATCTCTTAGGATATTATAATCGAATGTCCTGTTCTCAGGCCAATGGGAGTCATTGTCTAGTCTGTATTGAGGGCATGCCATGTTACAGAAGAAGATTAATTTCTTTGGTTTGAGGTCTGAGAGACCGAATTTGGTGAGGATTTTTATGAGACATCCTAGAGGGGTCTGGTCGGAAGACTTAGACCCTGAAGAGCCCAGAGTGGAGACAGGTGAGCAAGAGGGGGCGTCCCCGCCTTTTGTCACTGTCTCAAGAGGAGAGAATCTCCGTGTGGGGGAGTCGTCCCTGATAGAGGTCGTCACCACCTGTCAGGGAGCTCCGAGGACGAGAAGTCCGAGAGAGTGGAGAGGTTTGGCTAGGCGCCTAGTCTTCCGTGCAGTCCACTGAGACTGAAAGTCAAACCCCTCAAAACGTGAGGCGTATCAGAGAAAACCGTCCGACCAGAAAGGGGTGTTTTTAGAGAGAAATTTAGAGGCCAAGTGGGGAAGGGGAAGGGAGAAACTCCTTACCTTCTGGTCCAGCAGGGGTTCAGGACAGGGTTAGACTGCCGGCCAATCAACCCACAATTACACGTCCAAACAGAATCAGGGAGTAAGCCCGGGACGAGCTGCCGCTGCCCATTGCTTCCCTGGTTGTAAGTTTGGACGGCAAAGAGGGATCGTCCAGGCAGTTAGTACCCTGTCCCGGGTTTCGGCACCAAATGTTGGAATCCATGGGAGTCCGAAAGACCAGAGTCACAGGCTTTATTGAAAGGAAGAAAGGAACCCTGCTGGGCACTTCTCCTGGGGGAGAAGAGCACGGGTTACAGACTAGGGTCGAGTTATATAGTGTTTGGGAGAGCCTGAGGGGATACTGAGGCAAAAGTCCTGGTATGTCCGGAATGCTCCTCCTTGGGGGGCTTCGAGCATGTGGGTGTTGAACCAAAAGTCCTGGTATGTCTGGAGCCCCTCCTTGGGGCGGGTTGTCAACTTTTTGGAATTCCTCTGTCTCAGGGGCGATAGTCCAGTAAGGGTGAGGTCTGACAGATAAGCGGAACATCAAGAGGGCAGTTTGGAATTCACGTATCTATCAATTAGGAGGAAGCTACAAAAATTAGAGGGTTTCCCAGGGGTGGTAATTTCCCAATTGTTAGAAATAGCCCAGAAAGTTTATAATTATTGAGGCACCCTTGAGAAGAAACAGACTAAGAGGATGACTAAAGTAGTTGCAGCTGCTTTAGAACACCAGAATAAAAAAAGAAAGAAAGAAAAGAAAAAGGGAGGAAAGCCTGAGTTAAGAAAAAAAAAAAATCAATGTGCTTATTGTAAAGAAGAAGGACATTAGAGGAAAGACTGTCCAAAAATGAAAGGAAAGTCACAGCAGACCCCAAGAGTCCTTAATTTACAGGAGGACTAATGGGGCCAGGGCTCCATACTCGTTAGCCTCCAGGAGCCCAAGGTAACTTTACAAGTAGGGGACTACCCAGTAGACTTCCTTACTGACACCAGAGCTTCTCAATCTGTTCTCACTGCCCTCCTCGGACTGCTCTCAGGGAGCAAGTACCTATATTAAGAGACTGTTAGAAGCTAGTATTCTTGTTCCTTGTCAATCCCAATGGAATACCCTCTACTGCCTGTTCAGAAGCCAGGCACCAAAGACTATCATCCTGTCCAGGACTTACTGGAAGGAAATAAGCAGATTAAGACAATACATCCAACTGTGCCTAACCCCTACACACTCTTAAGCCTGTTGTCACCAGACTTGATATTTTACACAGTGTTAGATTTAAAAGATGATTTCTTCAGTATTCCCTCACCCCTATAATTCAGCCCATCTTCACCTTCAGGTAGAACGACCCAGAGACAGGCATTTCAGGACCAGACTAACATGGACCAGATTACCACAGAAGGCTTCAAGAATTCATCCACTTTCTTTGATGAGGCTCTACATCAGGACCTGCTCGCCTTCCGCCAGGAACATCTGAATGCACGCTGGTACAGGATGTAGATGAACTGCTTCTAGCTGTGGATACAGAGGTAAGCTGCTGGACAGCCACTGAGGGTCTTTTACAAACACTGCAGACTCTGGGTTACCGAGTGTCAGCTAAAAAGGCACAACTCTGCACCTCCAAGGTGACCTATCTAGGTGTCCACATTGAGGAGGGGAAGCGTACTCAGAGGCAATCCTTTGGATCCCAACCTTCTCTAACAGAGGCATGTTTGAGAATTTCTAAGGGTAGTTGGCTACTACAGGTTGTGGATCCCTAGATTTGCAGAGATCGCCAAGACTTTATACTCCTGTACAGCAGGAACCCAACAGTTAATTTGGACAGATAAAGAACAAGAAGCTTTAGAACTGTCTCAGAGCCATAGCCGCCACTGCCATACTAGTGAGAGAGGCAAATAAATGGACTATGGGGAAATAACTGTTCCTGATGGCCCCACATGCAGTAGAGACTACTTAGAGGAACTCCAGAAAGGTGAATGTGTAATGCTAGGATCACACAGTATCAGGCTCTGCTCATAGACCAGCCTCTCATTAAGTTTCTCCGGATGCAGGCTATCAACCCAGCAAGCCTGATGCCTGATGACGATTCAAGCATCCCCTAGTGTGACTGCTCTGAGCTGCTAGACTCTGCTCAACTGCAAGACCAGGCCTTACTGATGTTCCCCTTCCTAATGTGGAAGAACAGCTATTCACAGATAAAAGTAGTTTTGTCCTGAATGGGGTTCAACATGTTGAAACAGCTGTAGTGATTCCTAATACTACCATACAGGCCCAAGTCTTGCCCCATGGTACTTTGGCTCAGCGGGCAGAAATTATCGCTCTCACACAGGCGTTAAGTTGGGTCAAAGAAAAAAAGGTCACTATTTACACTGAGAGCAGCTATGCTTTTGCCCATGTTCATGCAGCAATCTATAAGGAGAGAGGATTTTTACTGTCTGCTGGTAAGGACATTAAAAACAAAGAAGAAATTTTAGCCTTGCTGGAAGCCATTTTAATTACCAGAGACTGTAGCCCTTACTCATTGCTCAGCACTCCAGAAAGGGGACTCAATAGAGGCAAAGGAAATTGGGTAGATGATCAAGCAGACAAAGAAGTATCCCTAAAACCCATAGGGCTTTTATAAATTTCAGTGACTTTACTGAAACCCTTGGTGCCAGAGACACCTTTTTATAGCCAACTAGAGGAGGATTTTGCTAAAAGAAGAGGAACGTCTAGAAATAAGGAAGGGTGGTTAGAGTTGCCAAACAAAAGGCCCTTCTTACCTGAAACCCTAGACAGAGAAGATTATCAGCAGCTACTTCAAGCTACTCATCTAGGCCAAACTAAGCTAAGAGAATTATTTAAGAAAAATTACTATTTGCCAGGCTTAGAATCTATTATAGAAAGCATAGTGTCCAAGTGTTTAGTCTGTATGTAAGTAAATGCTAAGCAGAATAGAGAAGTTTTAAAAAGAAATAGGGAATGAGGAGCTTTCTCAGAAGAACATTAAGGGCAACCTTTTAGTGAAATAAAGCCACCAGCACAGGAATATAAGTACCTATTAGTTTTTATTGACACCTTTTCAGGATGGGTAGACGCTTTCCCTACTGGAACTCAGACCGCAGTAACGGTTGTTAAGAAATCGCTGTATGAAATTATTCCCAGATTTGGCTTGCCTATTGATATTGGGGTCTAATAATGGACCTGCATTTGGGTCCAAAATCTCACTGCTATTAGGAAAGGCACTCAATATTAATTAGAAATTACAATGTGCTCACAAACCTCAGAGATTGGGACAGGTAAAAAAGAATGAACCAAACTCTGAAAGAAGTCCTGACTAAATTCATTTTAGAGAAAGATGAAAACTAGGTCAATCTTCTTACCTTTGCTATTTTGAAAACACAATGCACCCCCCACTGGGCAGGATTCACCCTGTATAAAATTATATTAAGCAGGGCAACACCCCTTTTCCCTAAGCTTCGTTGGAGACCCCCTCATAGATGGTGCAGATGGATCCCACCAACCCCTGTAAGTTGACCCTAAGAAGGACAATATGCCCTGCTCCAGCCTCAAACTGGAAGCTCTCTAGTCTCTGTATCACAGAAGCCTGAGGAACCTCACTGTGGGACCCCTTATTATTGAACTTTAGAAAGGGAGTGGGGGAGGCTAGGGTTGGGTGACAGGCAGAGCAAGTCATCTTAAGGTTTAATGTGTATACTGCTGTGGGTCATGCAGAAGGGGGGTATAGGTCCCTTAGCTGGGAGATGAGATACAAGGTACATGAAAAGTATATATGTGCTCACAGCTACACCTGTAAAGTGACCTGTAAATATTAGTCATGTGTCTGATGGGCTACTTGAGGGGAGGGCACCTCCAAAAGGAAGTATATTTTGAAAAAGATACTTGTTGCTTGTTGCTAGCTTCGTTGTTACTGAATTTTGAGGTTTTTAGAAATTAAGAGTTCTGATTAATTAGAAAGGAATTGTATCATTTTAATAATGAAAGGTATAAGGTATAGAAATGCTTTTGAAAGAATAAAGGGAGAAAGTAAGTTGTTATGAAAGCTAGTTACTTCTGAATAGTAAAGAGGGTTTATGTAAGTTGCAGAAGGTTTGTGCAGGTTGTAAAAAAAAAAGACATTTAGAGAACAGAATAAGCCTCTATTGTGTATTCTGATATATGTTATGGTTCAAGTTTATTTGTATAAAGGAAATAAAGTAAGGCTATTAATGCAACCACCTAGCATGTTGTCCTGTTGGAAACAAGTCCCAGTTCTTGTCCCTTTACTAGTAGGATTAGAATTAGCAAGAAACAGCTGTAATTAGGACTACGGCCTTAATAAGAGGAGAAATACAAATAGGGAAGTTAAATAGTCTAATCAATTATGATTTAGAAAATTTAAAGTAATTTATCTCCAATTTAGAAGCTCAAGCAAACTCTTTAGCTGAAACAGTTTTACAAAATAGAAAAGGTTTAGACCTACTTTTTCTTCAACCAGGAGGCTTATGTGCAGCATTAGGAGAAACTTCTAGTTTCTATGTTAATAATTCTGGTGTAATTAAAGAAAGTCTATCTTTAGTTAGGACAAACATAGAAAAAAGAAGAAGAGAATTTGAACAATTGGAGAATTGGTTCCAGACAATGTTTAATTGGTCACCATGGCTAACTACCCTGTTTCCTGCAATTGGTCCTCTTTAATTTTATCCTGTCTGGCATTAGGACCATGTTTAATCAATTTTATATCAAGGTTTGTTCAAGAAAGGATATACTCTATAAAATTAATAGTAATCAGAAGTCAATATATACCTATACAAGAAGATAGCAACAAAAATAAATCAATGATTTGATTGAAATTTAATCAAAACCAGTAGGGAATGAAATATAGAAAAGAAAGGTTTGACAGAACTTACTTTCTCTAAAACAAAAAGACTTTCAGCAGAAATTACTATTTCTTAAAAACTGCCTACCCCTGGCCTTGAGGTTGGTCTCCCAGGCTGTGGCCTTGGATAGTTCCGCAAGGTTGCAGATACACCCGGAATGTTTCTCCCTGAATTAATCTTATTCATAAACGTTGTAAAAGAGCATGTTTCACTGCTTTTTCTTACTGCTTGCTTCTCCTCCTCCCCATTCCCCAGTCAGTATGTCATTTTGATTTTAAAAACTAACCCCAGATTGTGTTTGGAGCAGCTGGATTTGAATACTTAGGTCTCCGTGCGGTCACTGGCTTTAAAATAGACTCCTTAATTTGGTCACTTAATTGTGTGGCAAGATATCTGTTTCTCACTGTTCCAGTAAAACAGGAAATAACACAGTTCTCCACATAAACCTTAATCCTGGACCTTGTACAGGGTGGTCACATACCAGTGATGAACCCAGGGACAAGATAGAAGCAAATTCAGATCTCAGACAATCCTGTAATATCTGGTAACATTGCATTTTATTGTTTTCTGCAGATCATTAGTGACATAGAAAAATAAATGTATCAACCCTAAACTACAATGAGAACTATTGATTCTACTGCCCTAGGTCGTGACATCAGAAAGATCCAATTGCCCAAACCAGAGTCCTTCCAGAGAGTTGGATGGTTTAGAAGGGACATAAGTTCTGTGACCAGCAGAGGGCGCTTGTGAACTGTGCCTGAAAGCACTGGATTCAGGGCCAGTTCCAGTGGGAAAATATTCCACTGGCTCTTGAATGCTTAGGCAGGCAGTGTCCTCAGTGAAGTGTAACTTGTTTGCACATGAGGACCCAGAAAGGCACATGAGCATTTGACTTTGACTCACACACTTACCTCATATCTCAGTGCCTTCCCCTCATGGATTCAATTGTCCAGGCCTGGTTGATAGCTTAAAAGAGATAGGAAACAAGGAAACAAGACTATATTTTCTTGAAGAACTTAACCTGCACTGCTCCATGTGCACAGGTTAGGAGACCCCAAAGTAGGGATTTTTAAATGCCAACATTAGTCCTCAACAAACAGAATTCTGTGGATTCGTGAGCATGGCTGAGATTTCCTCTTACCTTGTTTCTCCCTGAACAGAGTCTCCTTCACAGGAAAGAGACGGAATGGAAGGAGCGGGCGTTTGCACTCCTCAGCGCCATCATCTGACACCGGTGCTCATCACCCAGGATGTCTGCCTCTGTCTAACCCGCTTCCTGGGGCCGGGTCAGATGCTGCTGGCTCTGCCATCCACAGTATGGAAGTCCTTGTGTACATATGTTGAAAAATATATACTAAAATGAGCTCATGCATTCTAAACTCATTTTCTCCTTCTAGCAAATCAAAGGATCCCTACCCAACAGGGACAATATCAGAATTGAAGATTAGAAACCAGTCACATTTATAATCATAACTGAGAGATGCATGAATCTCTCAGCGTACAAGCGAGGGGCAGGACTGAGGATGGGGTCATGACAACATTCCTAACGATGAAGAGACTCAATGCGCACAGTGCTGTGTGCTCAGGAGGAAGCGGGACACATAAACCCTTTGAGACCCCTGAGCAGCTTCAGATCTTACCTGGGTTTCCAGGCACTGGAGATGACAGTGTTGGGAAAACAGGTGTTTTAAATTGGGGCTTTTGAGCTCTGGCTGGTTGTAGAGCAGAGCCAGTGTGTTGAATTCCCTGGTTTGATTCCCTGTCAGGACACAGGAGAAGCAACCATCTGCTCCTCCAACCCTCCCTCTTCTCTCTCTCCTCTCTCTCTCTCACTTTCTCTCTCTCTCTCTCTGATAATCATGGCTCAATTCAAACAATTTGGCCCCGGCTCTGAGGATGGCTCCATTGCCTTGCCTCATGTGTTGAAATAGCTTGGTTGCTGAGCAACCGAGCAGCCCCCAGTAGGGGACTTGCCGGGTATATCTTCATTCGGGCACATGTGGGAGTTTGTCTCTCTGCATCCTTGTCTCTACGTAAAATAAAAGAGATTTAAAGAAAAAGAATAATTAGGGCATTTGGTTTACGGTATACTACTCAGCCATAAGAAATGATGACATCGGATCATTTACAACAAAATGGTGGGATCTTGATAACATTATACGGATTGAAATAAGTAAATCAGAAAAAAACAAGAACTACATGATTCCATACATAGGTGAGACATAAAACCGAGACTAAGAGACATGGACAAGAGTGTGGTGGTTATGGGGGGGGGGGAGGGAAGGAGGGAGAAAGGAAGGTGGAGGAAGAGGGGCACAAAGAAAACTAGATAGAAGGTGACGGAGGATAATCTGACTTTGGGTGATGGGTATGCAACATAATTGAATGACAAGATAACCTGGACATGTTTTCTTTGAATATATGTACCCTGATTTATTAATGTCACCCCATTAAAATTAATACAAATTTATTTATTAAAAAAATAAAGGGAAAACAGTCTAGATTTATGGAGGTGAAATGGATGATGTAGTAAATGTCAGTGTGTATTGCTGGCTAGCATGAAAGATAAGGTCTCTGATTCCCCTTATTTGCGAGAGTTACAACCTTAGCCTAATGCCCTCTTTGTCTACAATCGTAGAGGTCCCGGGTCCCTCTGTGATGTCACAAGCAGCTTCAGAAGAGAGGATCAGAACAGCAGTGCTCCTCTACTGGAGGGTCTGGTGTGTCAGAGAGGACAGGAGGGGTTGGAGTCTGAAGGCAGAGTGGGACAGTGTGTGACAATCCTGAGATTGCTCCAACCAGCTGGCTCAACACTCAGTGTCTCCTGGGAGCTTCTGGTATCAGTGTGCTCACTGGGTGAGTTGTCCCCCCAGGGCCCATCGTGATCTAGACCAGGTGCCTCTGGCCCGGGCTCATCTCATCCTTCCTCTCCTTCTGGTCTGTGAGGACCTGGGCACTGAGGATAGGAATACGTGCAGAATGCTATGAATAGTAATGGAGATAAAGGTCACCTTTTCCTGTTGCTGACTTTTGTGAAAATATCTTTTCCCATTATAGTAACTTAGATGCTGCATTTAATACTAAGTTATGCACGTGTGTGTATTTCCACATTATAAATGCATATGTTGCTATTTTTATATGGCTTTTCAGAAGTTAGTGTTAAACCTCAAAGTACTTTGCCAGCATCAATCAAGACAGAATGGTCATATTTATTGATGTATTAATGTATTGTTTTATTCTAAAATATTTCCTAACAGTAAACAAAATTAGTGTCATTAGAATAATACACACTTTATAATAGTGTATAAAATTATTTATGTTACTAAGCTTTCTTATTTTATTTTAAACATTTGTAGCAATATTTAATGTTATTGGACTGTGGTTTTCCATTTTGAGTAACTTATGAATAAGTGTGTTTATCAATGCTGTAACCAAAAATATTACAGTCTACATAGTTTGGGTTATTGAGAAAAAATATGAAGAATATAATTGGAACCATCAAATCTCTGAAGGTTTGGTTGAGGTTCCTTGTTTTATATTAAAATATTTCTTACTATTAAACAATTCCTACATTAGAATAAATTTCACTTCATAAAAGTGTATAGAATTATTAATGTTACTGAGCTCTATTTTATTTTAAACATTTATAGCAATATTTAATGTTATTGGACTCTAATATCAGACTTCAGCTCCACAACTGAGAGAGAATTCATGTCCCATGCTCTAAGTCACTCAGCATGTGGTACTTTGTTGCAGCAGCCCTGGGACATAGGACGGCAGGACAGCACAGCCAGTGACAGGGCTGAGGGCATCAAGTTCACAACAGTTGGAAGTATAGCAGAAGCACCAACCTCGACATGACGACTTGAAGGTCAGGGAACTGTGTCCATAGTGTAAACGTGACTCATCACTGCTGTGCTGTGCTCTGTCCTGAACGGGGACACTGTCTGAATCCCTGGGGGACAAGGTGCGTAACTGGCCCCTGTTCTCATCAGTGCGGGGGCAACCCCACCAGGTCAAGAGACATTGATCATGAGAAATTGACCTTCAGGAAATGATCCTGCTCAAGGGGAGTTATAGCTGCTCTAACTGATTAGGGTTGATTTCCTGGGGTTCTCTTGGCATGTCACCTCTGCCCAATTTGAAGTAAGTAGACAGCTACAGCAACATAGTTGTGGGAGGCAGGGGCTGTCTCTGATGGGGCTTACTCACCATGTTACACCATGCTGTATCTGAGCCAAGGCACCAGGGGGCGCACAAGGACTGTTCCTGAAGGCCTGGGGGCAATCAGAGCTGGGACCTGTTATTTGGCATTGCTTGAGGCTCTCTGCTCAGAGCTCACAGCTGTGACCTTGTCACCCTTCTAGGCAACGGAGAGCCCCACCACTTCTCACTCTCTAACATCCTCTGGTACAGGAACGTGACCCCAATCCAGTAAGAGATAAAAAATCTGGTGGAGTCTCATTTGCATGAGTGGCTCCTCCCCCTTGCAGAGTATGAAGAGGCGCAGAAAGAGATCTTGGGGGAAGCTCTGCTTCAGCTGTGGGGCCACAGAGACAGGACTCAGGGATGAGCCCCACCATGGCCTGGTCGCCTCTCCTGCTCACCCTCATTGCTCACTTCACAGGCGACTGGATAAGGGGACAAGGGAAAGGACTTTGGGAAGACACATGGGGTCTGCTTTGTCCTATTGTTTCCCAGCCCAGAATCACCATGTGTGTATCTCTCCTTTTTCCAGGATCCTGGGCCCAGGCTGTGCTGACTCAGCCGCCTTCAGTGTCTGGGACCCCGGGACAGAGGGTCACCATCTCCTGCACTGGGAGCAGCTCCAACATCGGGGATGTTTATGATGTGCAGTGGTTCCAACAGCTCCCAGGAACAGCCCCCAAACGCCTCATCTATGGTGATAGCTATCGTGACCCAGGGGTCCCTGACAGATTCTCTGGCTCCAAGTCTGGCAGCTCAGCCACGCTGACCATCACTGGGCTCCAGGCTGAGGACGAGGCCGATTATTACTGCCAGTCCTATGACAGGAGTCTCAGAGCTCCCACAGTGCTGCAGGCCTGTGGGGAAGTGAGACACAAACCTGCTGTCTCCCGTAACTTTTTTTTCTCTAATAACATCATATTCTCATGGCAAAGACACAGATAAGTAGCCAAGATGTGTGCAGTGAGGTTAGGGAGGTTGACGGGAGCCCCCGACAACAACTCAGTGACAAATCAATCCACCAGCAAGGCTCACCCAGTAATCACCAGGTAGGAACCAACAGGTTTCTTCTCTACAGAACTTTAATCCAGGATCTTGTTACAAGTTGGTCACGTACCAGTAATGAATTCAGAGGCAAGATAGAAGCAATCTCAAATATAAACAATCCTGTAATATCTGGTAACATTGCTTTCATTTTGCTGTCTGGAGATCATTTGCGACCTACAAAATAAATGTCTCAATTCCAAACTACACTGAGGGGACCTATTGATTCTACTGCCCTGGGTAGTGACATTGGAAAGATCCAACTGCAAAACCAGAGCCCTTCCTGGAGAGCTGGGTGGTGTGAAATGGGTTGCAGGAAGTGCATTCTGAGACCAGCAGGGGGCGCTGGTGGACTGCGCCTGAGGCTCAGGGTTCTGGATGAGGCAGGCTAGGAAAGTTCACTACTGGCTCTTGCACACTTGGGCAAGCAGTGTCCTCACTTAGGTGTGACTTTCCTGTACTTGTGGATTTGAGAAAGGCACATGAGGAGTCAGCTCTGACTCACACACTTACCTCATATCTCAACCCCCTCCCCTCATGGATTCAGTTGTCCAGGCCTGATGAACAGCTCAAAATAGGTAGAAAACAACACAGCTGTTCGGTTGAAGCTGTAGGTGGCCGGTTCACTGGGGAAAGGGAAAGCCTCCTTTCAGCTTCTCTTGGCAACTGGCAAGTTGGTATAAACCCCCAACTAGGTCAGAACTGGAGAGAACTCCAGCAGACAGCCTTATCCCGTATGAGATAGCTGACAGGCTGAACCCCTTCCTGGGTTTATGGGTGGGCACCGGGAGAGCTGAACTGAAAACACAAGGCTGGTGTATTCCAAAAGAAAATTTATTTAAAAAGCCTGGTGCAGGCAGCCGAGACAGACAAGCTGTATCAGCCAGGGGAGGGTTCGAACTGGGTATTTATAGCTTATTCAGGGGTCTTGGGAAAAGTGGCTGATGTCACTGCCTCTATAGGTATAACATAATATCTTTTCCTGTGTGGATTGGAGAGGTGCCACCGTTTCTACAAAATGTTTATCTCCGTCTCAACTCTTTAAAGAAGGTCTGTATTAGTTCAACAGGTCCCGGCCGGCCTGCCTTGCCAAGAGTTCAAGTAAGCCAGTCCCCACTGCTCCCACTGTTCTGTACTGCCCTTGGAATGGGGCGGGCTGATCCCCTACTGCTATCAGAAGACAGCTCCTCTGGGCCTGAAGCTAGGCTTTTATTGTGATTTAAACTCCTCTAATTGTCAGGTCCCTTCTCGGTATAAGTTTTTCCTGAGTTTTGTAAAGATAAACTTTTTTGTTACATTTCAAAGTGAAGGCCAGGAAGCTGTTAAGCAGAAGAATTACAAGCCAATTTCACTGCAACCTCACAGTAGAGGAGGAAAAGGTGCTGCTTTGAGTCTGGCTAAGAAATGGGGTGAAGGGAATTTTAGTTTTAAAGGGGGATCTCGTTTTAAAAGCACCCTGAACCCAAACCTTACAACAACCAAACTGTATTTGCTGGCAAACATGAGCCATAGTGCTCTGTGGGCACAGGATAGGAGACCCCGAGGCAGGAATTTTCTTAATGCCAACAGTTAGGCCTCAGCACACAGAGTTCTGGGGATTCATGAACAAGGTCAAGATTTCCTCTTACTTTGTCTCTCCCTGAACAGAGTCTCCTTCACAGGAAAGAGACGGAATGGAAGGAGCGGGCGTTTGCACTCCTCAGCTCCATCATGTGGTACCGGTGCTCATCACCCAGGATGTCTGCCTCAGTCTAACCCGCTTCCGGGGGTCGGGTCAGATGCTGCTGGCTCTGCCATCCACAGTATCGAAGTCTTTGTTTATATGTGTTGAAAAGTATTTACTAAAATGAGCTCATGCATCCTAAACTCATTTTCTCCTTCTAGCAAATCAAAGGATCCCTACCCAACAGGGCCAGTATCAGGTTTGAAGGTTAGAAGCCAGTCTCATTTATAATCATAACTGAAAGTGCCACAAACCATTCAGCATATGAGCAAGGGGGAGGCCTGAGGATGGAGTCATGACAACATTCCCACAGATGATGAAACTCAATGCACACAGTGCTGTGAGCTCAGGAGGAAGCGACACATAAACCCCCTTTGAGACCCCTGAGCAGACACTGATCCCTCTGTGATTGTTGTCACCTCTGTCACCAGCACCTGGTGATCTAATGCCCTTCTATGTGTCTGTTTATTCAAGATGGTTCCCTTCTCTGTCCCCATCTAGACATTCCTAATGGCATCTGCACTGCCCGGTCATGTCCACACATGACGGGTCTCCTGTGACAGGGCACAGTGTGTGCCCAGACAGACAGACAGCAGTGGGACAGAAGAGGCTGATCCCACCCTCGTCAGGAAAAAAAACTTAGAGACTGCACTTGATCGGACACTGAAGCCTCAGGTCTTGCCTGGGTTTCCAGCTATTAGATATGAGAGTGTTGGGAAAGGAAGTGATTTAAACTGGGGCATCTGGACTGTGAAAAACTGAGGAGAAAATAATCTTCCTTTTTGGAGGTGGAACAAATGATGTAATAAATGTCTGTGTGTGTTTTGCTGATCAACCTGAAAGACAAGGTTTCTGAGGCCCCTTAATAGTGAGAGGGGCACCCTTTGCCCCACACCCCCTTTTTCTACAATCCCAGCGGTTCTGGGCCCTTTGTGACATCACAAGGGGCTTCAGAAAAGAGGATCAGGACACCAGTGCTCTTTTATTGTAGGGCCTGATGTGTCAGAGAGGAGAGGTGGGGTTAGGGTCTGATGGCAGAGTGGGACAGTGTGTGACAATCCTGAGGTTGCTCCGACCAGCTGGCAGTGCCCTCAGGGCCACCCAGTAGCTTGGTCATCAGTGTGCTCAGTGGGTGAGCTGTCCCGCCAGGACCCATGCTGATCAAGAGCCAGGTGCCTCTGCCCTGGGTCCATCTCCTCCTCCTTCTCATTCTGGTCTGTGAGGACCCCGGGCATGGAGGGCAGGAGTACTTGCAGAATGTTGTGAATAATAATGGAGATAAAGGTCACCTTTGCCCGTTGCTGATTTTTGTGGAAATGCCCCTTCCCAATTTCATTAACTAAGATGTACATTTATTGCTAAGTTATGCATGTGTGTGTTTTTTACCATATTATAAATACATATGCTTGTATTTTTATATAGCTTTTAAAGAGTTGGTGTTAAATATTTGAAAAGGGCCTTGCTAGCATCAATCAAGACACTATAATTATATTTATCAATGTATTAATATTTTGTTTTATATCAAAATACTTTCTAATATTAACTCTTTGATTAGCACAAAAGTTCATATACATTATTGTGCCTCCTGACCATCTACAGTTTAATCGATTTATTTTAAAATTGTGTAAGGCAACATTAAAAAAAAGCAAATGTATGTTCTTTTTTCCATAAATTGATTATCAAACATGATTTTAAGTTAATAAAACTGGAACTGGAAATAATTTGTTTTTGAAACAAAAACAAACTTGTACCTGATTGTCAGCATGAAAATCAGGGTTTACTCAAAGGGTTAAACAAAATTTGTATATTAGATAAATCATACTTCATAAAAGTATATAGAATTTTATGTTAATGGGCTCTTATTTTATTTTATACATGTGTATTAATATTTAATGCTATTAAAATGAAACTTCTCTTTTAGCCTAATTTATGTGTAAGATGTGTTTATCAATACTATAACTGAAAACTATGACAACCTACATATGTTTGAGTGTTATGGAAAAATATGAAGAATATAATTGAAACCATCTAATCTCTGAAGGTTTGGTTGAGATTCCCTGTGAAAATATATGTATCTTATGGCATTCAGTGGAATAATTTCAGTACATTTAAAAATTTTCTACTAAAAATTCTTTTGTTGCCTGATCAGGCTGTGGGGCAATGGATAGAGAGCCAGACTGGGACACAGAGGGCCTGGTTTGAAACCCCGAGGTCACCAGCTTGCATGCGGGCTCATCCAGCTTGAGTGTGAAGTCTCTGGCTTGAGCATGGGACTATAGACATGACTCCATGGTCGCTGTCTTGAGCCCAAAGATTGCTGCCTTGAAGCCCAAGGTTATTGGCTTAAACAAGGGAACACTGGATCTGCTGTAGCCCCCCGATCAAGGCACATATGAGAAAGCAATTAATGAATAACTAAGATGCCACAACAAGAGTTGATGCTGCTTATCTTTCTCCCTTCCTCTCTGTCTGTCCTTGTCTGTCCCTCTTTCCATCTCTCTGTTTCTGTCACACACACAAAAAGAATTATTTTTGTTTTTTACTATATTTCTATGAGAGAAAATTTAATATGTTTCAGGAAAGTGTGTATATTATTTATTTTTAATAGAGATTATCTATTAATTTTTATAAATTTTCCATTCTTACATGTTTGAACAAGTGGGCACTGCTGGATTGCCCTGGGGTCTTGACACAATTGCTCAGTGAGGATCATTCACTAAAAAATAAATAAATAAATAACTGTGGACCTCAAATCTGGACCCTATGATCACTGATGGAGACTCAGCTGCCATGTGATTGATTTCTGTCCTGGTGAAGTATTATGAGGAGGCACCTTTCTTTTTTTTTTTTTTGTCTCAGCAAGTGCTTTCTCCCAGGACTCTCCTAAGCAATAAGGCCAACCTTCATGCTCCTCAGTGTGGGATGTGAGCTGAGCTCAGACCAGCACTCAGGGAGGGGCTGGCAGTCACTGAGGGACACACATTTGCATGGACAGCCCCTCCTCTGGCAGAGGAGGGAGAAGAAAAGGAGGCCTGGGGCAGCCCAGCCCCACTGTGGTCTCAGGGCTGTGAGCACCATGGCCTGGACCCCTCTCCTCCTCGTGCTCCTCTCTCACTGTGCAGGTGGGGTCAGAACTCAGGAACCAGGTCTCATTTCCCAACTTCATTCCCTTTATGTTCAGTCTAATGAAAAACTTCACTGTGGTCTCTGTGTCAACATTGACATGTGTCTACGTTTGCAGGTTCCCTGTCCCAGCCTGTGCTGACTCAGCCGCCCTCCCTCTCTGCGTCTCCTGGAGCATCAGCCAGACTCACCTGCACCCTGAGCAGTGGCTTCAACCTTGATGAATATGCTATAGCCTGGTACCAGCAGAAGCCAGGAAGCCCTCCCCAGTATCTCCTGTGGTTCTACTCAAACTCAAGCACCAGGGCTCTGGAGTCCCTAGCCGCTTCTCTGGATCCAAAGACACCTTGGCCAATGTGGGGCTCCTGCTCATCTCTGGGCTCCAGCCTGAGGACGAGGCAAACTATATTATTGTGCTGCAAATCTTGGCAGTGGGAGCAGCGTTAGTTACTCACAGTGTCTCAGATGACGAGGAAGTGAGACAAAAACCCTCAAGCAATCACACCTTATTTCTGAGCTTCTTTTATTGGGAAATTTCTTTTTTTTTTTTTTTTTCATTTTTCTGAAGCTGGAAACAGGGAGAGACAGACAGACTCCCGCATGCGCCTGACCGGGATCCACCCGGCACGCCCACCAGGGGCGGTGCTCTGCCCCCCAGGGGGCGATGCTCTGCCCATCCTGGGCGTCGCCATATTGCGACCAGAGCCACTCTAGCGCCTGAGGCAGAGGCCACAGAGCCATGCCCAGCGCCCGGGCCATCTTTGCTCCAATGGAGCCTTGGCTGCGGGAGGGGAAGAGAGAGACAGAGAGGAAAGCGCGGCGGAGGGGTGGAGAAGCAAATGGGCGCTTCTCCTATGTGCCCTGGCCGGGAATCGAACCCGGGTCCTCCGCACGCTAGGCCGACGCTCTACCGCTGAGCCAACCGGCCAGGGCGGGAAATTTCTATAGAGACACCTCACTGAGGGGAGACTGCACAGTTACACCAGTTCATTCCTTCTGCCAGAGTCTTACAGAGGACCAGTCCCAGGAATGAATTTGCATAGAGAACCACTCTCAGGGGATGGAGAGAGTATAAGGGAGACAGGAGGCCACCAGTCCTTATGCTGAGGAAATGGCTCCCTGAAGGTCCATGAGGCAAAGTCAGTCTCTCTCTCTCACTCACACACACACACATACACACACACACACACACACACACACACACACACACACCCCGCTCTAAGTGCGTACTGTTCTGGACTCTGCATTTCTCAAGTGTCTCTGTGTCTCCAGAAGTTAAGGCTCAGCCTGTGCTGACTCACTATTCTCAGTGTTAAAATCTCTAAGAGGCCCTGGCGGGACAGCCTGGTTGATAGGAGCATCGCCCCGAAGCACAGAGGTGGTCGGTTCAACCCCCGGTCAAGGCACAAGCAGGACAGATTGACATTATGTCTAATTCTCTCTGTCTTCCCTCCTTCTCTTGCTAAAATCAATAAAAAAATTTAAAAAGCAATCTCCAAGCGGCAGAGTCTCCATCAGCAGGAACCAGTAGCGACATAAGCGTGGCTGGGGTCCTGTTACAGGGCAGCCAGGGAATGCCCTGAGCACCTGCTCTGCTGGGATGGGTTTCAGTCTCAGGGCCCAAGAGTGAGTCTCTGCTCTCCGTCAGCA
Source organism: Saccopteryx bilineata (assembly GCF_036850765.1). Classification (NCBI taxonomy): domain Eukaryota; kingdom Metazoa; phylum Chordata; class Mammalia; order Chiroptera; family Emballonuridae; genus Saccopteryx; species Saccopteryx bilineata. The sequence goes on along the minus strand of NC_089491.1, from coordinate 255,316,770 downwards.
GCTCCATCCCATTGGCCATCTCTGGGCTCCAGGCTGCTCCTGAGATTGATCATTTTATTCATTCTGGGACAGCAGCTTGCTCTCCTTGACCATCGCTGGGCTCCAGCCTGATGCTGATGCTGAGGCTCACTGCTCAGCGTGGACAGCAGCCTCTCTCATCACACAGTGCTCCAGGACAGCGGGTCCATCCTTACCCTGCATGTGGGGTCCTCAAAGAGTACCATGTAACCGCCCCAGGAAGGGATGCAGGCTGGGTTCCCACTGACAACAGTGTGTATAACTCAGGACTATTAAGGATAATTTAAGTGAACACAACAACAACAACTCCCAAAATATACTTGTCCAATTGGGAAATTTATATAGGCAACATAATGGTGACTACTTCTGTGGTTATGTTAACAAACGTTCACATACTTTAAAAAGTAACAAAAATGGATTTCAGGATTTATGGAGGGGGATATTTATTTTTTCAGATTTTTCAGTTCCATTTGGAGGTGCTGAACACACATGCTCAGAAGATCCGCCTCTCTGACTGTCAGTGGTTGTTCCCCAGGGTCACCGGCAAGGATCCTCCCCCTTTCTGGCCATGTCACCTGCTCTGACCTCTGACTCAGGGCTCTTCCCCACTCTGCCAGGGGGATCACCTGACATTCCACAAATCCCGACTGACACGCGCAGCTTTGATCAGGTCTTTTGGACCCGCCTCCCGCATGTGCACCCCCACATGCGCCAGGGAAAATGGCACCATATGTGTTCCTGTTGCACCTGTTACCTGTCCTGTTACCTATATGCTCAGTGCCTGGCACAGCAGACAGTGTTGGAGCTGTATGGGTACAGTGGACAAAGATCAACATTTTGAAAAATATAGTTTTCCATGGAGATAAATATCCAAATGTGATCATATCTCTGTTCCCACGGTGACTTAGAAAGGTCTTTTCTCATCTCACTCTAGTGAGAGTACCACCAATAAAGACTGCTGTAAAAAGACCATTCTGTGTGGTGTGTTTCTGGACATCAGAGTGGCAGGAGGATGTGGGTCCTGTGACCAGCAGGGGGAGTCATACAGTGTGTCAGAGTGTGGGTGCTGGGCCAGACAGCTGGTAAGCCACCCATCACCTTCTGGAGAAGCTGGGCAAACTGTGTCTTCCTTCAAGTGTGACCCCCTCCCTTTCTCAGACCCCTTTCCCCATTTCTCTATGAGCTCCTGGGTCTGGCTCCCATGCCTCAGCGCTTCTAATTTGGGTCAGCTCCCTCTTTTTCAATTTTAAGTCTTTGGCCAAATCTGGGACAGGTTGGAGTTTATAGACATGGAGGAGCTGAATGCATTTCCAGGAGGAAGTCAGCTTCAGGAAAATCTACCCAGAAGGTAAGACTCAGTGGCGGGCTGAATCCCCCCATGGAGCCCCAGGAGACAGAGCTCTGTGGTGTCATCATCTTGTCCTGGAGTCCTTCTCTCTCAGCGCTTACAGAGTGAGCCTTTGTCAGGTTACAGAAAGGAGACCCTGAACTCACAAAGGACCTGGTTTCTCAGTTCCACAAGGAGCAGGTGCTGTGACACCAGACTCACAACCTTCAGTCTCAGCATGTTGGTCACTTGGCAGAAAGTCACCCCTTTCTGCACTGGAAGCCTTTGCCATGGGGGGTATTCCAGACTCAGACAGAAGCCCCATAAATGTCATGCTGAAGTCACGTAGGACGCAGCCTTAATGAGAAGCAGGTTGTTACTTCAGACCTGGGTGACGGCTCCGACTTACATGGTGCTCTTCCCCCTCGGGCACGTGGGCCGAGCCCTTTTCTCTGCTCCTCTGGCTCTGCCCATTGCTCCATTGTCGCTGACTGTGACCAGAACTAGTCACAGCGAGTAGCTGGTTGTTCCCTGGGGGGATCTCTGCTGTCACCTCTGCACCAGCACCAGAGAGTCTAAGGCCATATCGTGCATTTGGACCTTTAAGAACTTTGACTGCTTCCTTCCCATCAATGCCGAGTCCCAACTATTGTTTTCACTTGTTTGTTGAATTGTTTGGCACTTGCAGAGTAATTTTGAATAATAATAAAGGTAAATGTCACCTTGCCTCTTCCTGACTTTGGTGAAAATGTCACACTTCACCATAACATTTCTCATTTGCTCTCCTAAGGATGAAATTGTGTGAGAAAATATTGTCTAATTATAAATTTTTAATTTTGTTTTACCTTTTTTTATAGTGAGAGAGAGAGAGAGAAAGCAGACAAGGTCAGACAGACAAGAAGAAACATGAGAAGCTTCAACTCATAGTTGTGGCACCTTAGTTGTTCATTGACTGCTTTCTTATACGTGCCTGGATGGGGGCAGGGAAGGGTGGGCAGCTCCTGCCAAGCCGCTGACCACTTGCTCAGCCAGCGACCTTGGCCTTCAAGCCGGTTACCTTTGGGCTCAAGTCTATAATCCCACGCTCAAGCCGGCTACCTGGGTCCTCAGCATCCCAGGACGAAGCCCTATCCAATACGCCACCACCTGGTCAGGCTTTAATCATGTAGTATTATTATGTTGTACTACATTAAGTGACACGTTATAATTGTACATCAAATTAATCTGGCATGGGAACGTTTTAGTTAATATTTTATTTAGAACAACCAAATCAATATTTAACATTATTGGTCTCTAATATTATGTTTTCTTTAATTTTTAGGTTCATTTCACACTGTGAAAATTGCTTTTAAAAGAACTTGGACTGTTTACATCTTTTTAAATGTTATAGAAAAAGTAGGATGAAAATAAATCAAAATCATTTGATCCCTGAAGATCTTTTAGATCAGTGGTTCTCAACCTTTCTAATGCTGTGACCCCACAATACAGTTCCTCATGTTGCGGTGACCCCAAACTAAAAAATAATTTTGATGGCTACTTCATAACTGTAATTTTGCTACAGTTATGATTTGGAATGTAAATACCTGATATGCATTATGTATTTTCATTGCTACAAATCAAACATAATTTAAACATAGTGATTAATCACAAAACAATATTTAATTATATATTGAGAAATATTTATTACTAATTCCAATAAATAACATTTCACCATGGCATACCATGGGTTTAAATATAATAACAATTCCAAATAAATAACATTTCACCATGACATAGCATTGAAATATAAGAACAGTATTATAACAGTAAACAACAGTGCAATATTTTACAACAGTATGCTGCCAAATTCAGTGAGATGGTTGTGGTTGCTTCTTGCTTACCAATTCAGAAATTCTTGGGGCAGTCTTTGCAAGGGCACAGTGAAGATCATTTTCCACAACAAGTCTACTTCGGTATTTAGGCTTGATTACCAGCAAGCTGGAAAACCCTGTTTCGCAAAGATATGTTGTTGGAAAAGGAAGAAGAAGGCGCAGCACAGTCTCAGACAGAATAGGATATAACTGTAAACACTTAATCCAGAATTTTGTCAGTGGCATTGTAGAGAAATCTGTTCTCGCTGCATCATTGTTAATTAGGTCAATGAACTCTTCTTGCGCTGTCTCTGGAACATCTTCAACTTTCACTGTGAATGGACTTCTGGCAAGTGCAAATGGGGTGTCAGGTAGATTAGGAGAGTATGATGAAATTTCGTCTGCAAGCATGTGCAAATGTTCTTTCACAGAAGTCGAGCGCCTTAAACAGTCGGCTGTTTTGGCAACTGTGCAACGAGCTAGATGCGCCAAACAATGCTCTGTTATTTCACACTGAAGTCAGATGGTTGTCAAGAGGAAAAGTTTTAAAACGTGTCTTTGAGCTTTGTGATGAACTGAAAATATTTTTTAATCAGAAAGCAAGATTGCAATTCGAAGCACTTTTTAGCAATAAAACTGAGCTGCAGAAAATAGCTTACTTAGTGGACATCTTTGTCATCTTGAATGACTTAAATTTATCACTGCAAGGACCAAATGCAACATGCCTCAATTTGTCCGAAAAAATTAAATCATTCCAAATGAAACTTCAGCTTTGGAAAATAAATTGGATAAAAATAAAATTTACATGTTTCCTACATTATCTGCCTTCTTTGAGGAACATGACATTGAGCCAGACTTCTATAGGAGGCAGATCTTTTACACTGCAGAATCCGCACAGCAAATTCCTCAGTGTGAGGCCTCTTTCAGTCTATTGGGGGTGGCGGATTCCACCTTTGGAATTTTTCTACTCTAGGAAAACTTCTAGTGTGAAAAAAATTAAGCAACATGCTCTACATTTGAGCAGAATCTGCTGTGGCCTCTCATTGACTTGAATAGGCGAGGAAGAAATGTGTCGGAAACTGTCATTTCCCTTATTGAAATCAAAAGGAGGCTGTGGCGGATTGTGCAGTAACCCAAGATTCTTGGGAGCTCTCTTCCACAAAATCCGCCGCACTCCCAATGAAATCAATAGGAGGCAGATTCAATGCCGGAAACCGCTGATTTCAGCAGTTTCCTCATTCAGAATATGGGAAAATAGTGGGAGATATGGGAGATAATTATACATTGGGGAACAGTGTGAACTACATCTTATAGTGGTCTCTTATAGTATAAGACTGATGTAGTTCACACTGTGTAAATGCATGGTGCTTTGTGTAAGTGTAAGCTGCTTTGTGTACTGTGTAATGATTACACACAAAGCACCTTACACTTACACAGTATTGTGTGTATGGTGTGTGTACTGTTTTTACATTATTAACCTTTTTAGCACCAGCAGGCTGTCTCGCAGGCTCTCTTGGCTCTCTGCCTCTTGCTCTAAGTCACTCAGTGTGTGGTACTTTTTTGCAGCAGACCTGGGACATAGGACGGGGGACAGCACAGCCAGTGACAGGGCTGAGGGCATCAAGTTCACAACAGTTACAAGTGTAGCAGAGGTTCCAACCCTGACATGAGGACCTGATGGTCACAGAACCATGTCCATAGTGTATAAATGTGACTCATCACTGCTGTGCTGTGCTCTGTCCTGAACAGGGACACTGTCTGAATCCCTGGGGGACAAGGTGCGGCAGTGGCCACTCTTCTCATCACTGTGGGGGCAGCCCCACCAGGTCAAGAGACACCCATCGTGAGAAGTTTACCTTCAGGAAATGATCCTGCTCAAGGGGAGTTATAGCTGTTCAAACACATTAGGGTTGACTTCCTGGGGTTCTCTTGGCATGTCTCCTCTGCCCAATTTGAGGTAAGTAGACAGCTACAGCAACATAGTTGTGGGAAACAGGAACTGTCTCTGAAGGGCCTTACTCACCACTTTACATCATGCTGTACCTGGGACTGGGCACCAGGGCGCGAACAAGGACTGTTCCTGAAGGTCTGGGGGGAATCAGTGCTGGGACCTGTTACTTGGCATTGCCTGAGGCTCTCTGCTCAGGGCTCACAGCTGTGACCTTGTCACCCCCTGGGCAATACAGAGCCCCACCACAATCCACTCTCTAACATCCTCAGGCACAGGAATGTGACCCCAATTCAGTGAGGGATAAAAAATCTGGGATGGGTCTCATTTGCATGAGTGGCCCCTCCCCTTTGCAGAGTATGAAGAGGGGCAGGGAGAGATGTGGGGGAAGCTCTGCTTCAGCTGTGGGGCCACAGAGACAGGACTCAGGGATGATCCCCACCATGGCCTGGTCCCCTCTCCTGCTCACCCTCATTGCTTACCTCACAGGTGACTGGATAAGGGGACAAGGGAAGGGACCTTGGGAAGAGAGATGGGGTCTGCTTTGTCCTCTTGTCTCCCGACCCAGAATCATCATCTCTGTGTCTCTCCCTCTTCCAAGATCCTGGGCCCAGGCTGTGCTGACACAGCTGCCCTCAGTGTCTGGGGCCCCGGGACAGCGGGTCACCATCTCCTGCACTGAGAGCAGTTCCAACGTCGGGGATGATTACCCTGTGCAATGGTTCCAAAGGCTCCCAGGAACAGCCCCCAAATGCCTTATCTATGGTGGTAGCTCTTGTGACTCGAGGGTCCCCGAGAGATTCTCTGGCTCCAAGTCTGGCAGCTCAGCCACACTGACCATCACTGGGCTCCAAGCTGAGGACAAGGCCGATTATTACTGTCAGTCCTATGACAGGGGGAAGTAAGACACAACTTGCTGTCAACCACAACGGGTCCCCCTGGGCAGTCCCCACTCCTCTGACAGCAGCTGCTTCCTTCTTTTAAGATAGCAGTTCCCCCTCAGGAGTCCTCAGCTGATTCTCTGCTCCCATCTGGCAGTTCCAGCTCCCTGACCATCACTGGGCTTCAGCTTGAGGACAAGACTTATTGTCAGTGCCAGTCCTGTGAGGACAAACTCAGAGCTCCCACCACACTCCAGGCCAGTGGGGAAGGGAGACACAATCCTGTTTTCTCCCTGCGTTGGCACCTTCATGAGAGACCCATATTCTGCCAAGACAGCTTCTTCCTTTTCGCTTTGGACAAATACTGGTGTTTGAGAACCACTGCAGGAGACTTTGTCCCCAGAACGTGCCCTCATAGTCTCAGATTCTGCCCTCAAGCCTGTCCTTGGTGGCAATGCAGAGTCTGGCTTATTCAAACTCAGTAGAAATCCCTGGTTGCTGGGGGGATGACCTGGGTCCATGAGAACACCTTAGCACAGGGCCACTGTAACATAAGAAACAGACTGGGCGGCTTATTCAATGGAAACAAATTTTCTCACAGGTCTGAAAGCTGGAAGTCCAAGATCAAGGTGTTGGTGGATTTTGTTTCTCCTGATACCTCTCACCTTTGCTGGCAGAGGGCTGCACTGTGGGTGAGTCTTCACATGGCCTTTCTCTGTGTTTGTCTCTCCAAAGATAGTCACGTTGTGGCTGTGCTTTACCACATGATATTGAGGTGACACAGTTACATTTATATCAAGGGGTGAGGGCAGAACCAGGGGCTCAGAGTCCAGGACAGTTGACTTTCCAGATGATGTGCATCCACCCCATTTGCTCAACACCTACCATATGCCGGACGTAGGTCTAGGGACTCAGGGTGCTACGTGGACATGGCAGGAAATTTCACCCCACCGTTGGGGATGATGTTGTCTGAGGATGAGCGGGAACAAACAAGCAGAAATATTCTTTCTACAGGCTGGTTTCCTACATGGGCACAAAGTGTTTCTGCAGTCACAGGCATCGAATATATACAATAAACCCCAGGGATGGAAAGGCAGTCCCTCCCTGACCATTGATCAGAAACTCAGCTTTCAAGGTGACTGGACCCAGTAACTCACACCATCCCCCTGTCAACATCCTTGTGATAAGGAAAGGGCTTGTCTCAACGGTTTAGGTAACGTAGAGTCTGTCCATTTGGAATTGGGGTTAGTCACAATTCAACCATGTTTCGGTGAGATTTGGGGTATATGTATGAAATGAAAATTATAGAAATTTCAGCTAATATTTCCTCCCTATGCTCAACTCTCTTCCTCCCAATCTCTTCATTAGCTTACTTTGGAACATGTACAGTGGACACTGGAATAGGACAGGGGACACGAGCCAGGCTGTTCCCATCTCATGAACTGCAGCTCAGCTCCCTGGCCATTCAGACATCCCTGCACTGACCAGTCTGGGCCAGCACTCTGATCTGTGATACAGTGAACTGAAATTCAGGTAATCTCTTGAGAGATAGAAATATTGCTTCATGTTAACTGAGGTAGTAAGAAGTTAACAAAAGTTGAAAACCTTCAGTGGTGGTTACCTCCACACTACACCTTGGCATCTCTCTTCTACCTGTCACTCTGTCGGGTGAGACCCAGATTGAATCCAGCACCAAAAACTATCTTCTATTTACACACTTTATGTTGGGGCTCCTTCTGATCCCCAAACAAAACAACTTCTCCCTCTGCAACCTTTGTGCCATTGCTGACAATGTCCACCTCACAGGGGCCTGGTCACAGATGACATCAGAATCAGCCTGACTCATTCCATTGTGACTGTGCCCCTCCAGGATATAAGCCAACCATGAGAGCCACAGGTAAACTCTCTTGGTTTTCCCAGCTTGGCTGTCCTTGTCACTGTCCTTATGGAATCATCCATCTGTATCTATCATGTTATGTTATGCCCATAGGCCAAGGGTCAACTATTTTTTCCAATTCTAGTCTCTATGTTCTCATCTTTCTCTACCAATCAGCTAATGACCACAAAGAATCAACCCCAGCCCATTGTCACAAAAATGAGTCTCTGGCTCTAAGTTTCTGAAACACGAGGTCAGCAAAGAAAATTTTAGTAGCTCTTGGTAAATATTCAAGGATCCTAAAAAAGTAATTTACTGAGGTTTTATTTGCTACTCAGTCACAACAGTATAGACAGATTATGAATAATAATACACTTAGCTATCTCACTAAGTAACGTCAACATGTCACAAAATAATTTTTAAAAAGTTACGCATATAACTCTCACACAAACAGTGCAGGAACATGTTTCAAAAAGTTTGTTCAACTTATATTTTACCTTGGACACCACTAAGATGCTAAATACTTTTAGGGAATATTTTTAAATCTTACTATTTTTATTATGCTAAGATATGGCCAATGATGCAAATTGTGTGTGTTGAAAATAAAATGATTAATGTTGCAAAGGGTAATGAAATGCTAAGCATTGGGTTTATTTTCTCCTGTGACCAAATCTACAAATCAACATGATTCCTCTTATACAGAACATCCAAAGAAGGACATCTAGACTTTGGATGTTCTCTTAGAGTTGCCATCTGATCTGTCCTAAAGTGACTCTGCTGTCCCTCTGTCCACCTTGTCACCCTCTCTTCACATTTCACCCCCTGACACATGGCTGCTACCACTCTTCCTTTCCAGGAGCCTCAACCAGCCAGCAAGCTCAGTGACCTGACGAACCAAAGTGCATCTTCTGAGGCCATGAAGCTCTTCCCCTGTGAGTTTGCATTTCAGAATTCTACTGTAATATCATTTTTCCTGGCCATTCCCTTCCCCTGGGTCATGTGATTTATTTCTGTCTTCCTTCTTCTTATCACCTTGTGAATCCCTCTACATCTTCACCCAGACCCACAGGATCCTCACGTCATGCCCATGTCCCCTCAGCTCTCAAGTTGTGTCTGATTCCTGCTCCTGCATGGCCCCACCCACATTCATACCTTTGCAGTCCCCTGAGGGAAGCTGAGAGCTCTCTGGCATCCTTGTATCCAGTGTAGTAGGTGAGGGAGGGGCCCGCATACACCTCCCTCCCTCAGCATCAGCACCGTGAGGCTGAGCTGAGGCTGTCTAGCTTGGTCTGGAATTCACTGCCAACCGCCATGCGGGCACGAGGCACCACAATGTGAGATGCTGTGTGAGGACGCAGGCTTGGGAAGAATTCAGGCACAAAGCTGACCTGCACTCTCACAGGTACCTGTGCCTTCAGGTGTGATGTCCCGGAGATGGTAGTTAGTCAAGAGGAGATGGGTTTTGTAGTCTGAGTCCAGTACATCTCTCTATGAGACATGAGGGGATGGGTGACACTCCACCATTGCTGGGAAAATGCAGAGCTTGCTTCACGAAAGGGAGTGAGGTGAGTCCATGAATGAGATAACAGCACTCAGGGTCGTGGAGACTCCCCTCAGTGGGTGACCTGAACCCATAAGCACCGACTGAGCCCTCTCTCTGACACCCCATGGGAGTTTTCCAACAATCCAGGGTGTGGGGTGGGCCGTGGGACATCTGGAGCGGGGACTCCCCAGTGTGTGCCTGTGTCACTCACCCCGTGAAGCTCTTGATGAGCCCAGACCTGAGGTAGCCTTCTCCTGCCCCAGGGGAGCACATACATGGAGGGTTACCATGGCAATGGTTGCCAGGGCTCCTGGACAGATCTCTTACCTTGTGACACAGACAAGGGAGACTGACCCTCAGGGGTCCAGCCTCTTCTCTGTCTCCAGTGTGTGCACACGGCCTCCCTGACCCCCAAACTCCAGATGATGAGGAGGGTGACCACCAATGCCACAGACTGAACACAGCTCGATACCATAGAGAACTTCCTGCCATAGAGAAGTGAGGTGAAAATCTACCCTCCTTCCCCTGGGACCCATCACTGCTCTATTCCTGACTGTGACCACCCTTGCTCAGGTCTTGTCCTCTCCTGACACTTTGGCTTTGAAACCAGAGGTCTTAAGATTTCACCTTGGCCTGATTTTAGGGCTCACCAACAATAACTCTATTTCTTATTGCTCTTCAATTCAAACAGAATCACTTTGTACCCAGATACAATATATTCCTCAGTTTCTGGATAGTGTGACAAGGATAAGAGAAATCCCAGATATGTGACCTGGGAGACCCAGGTAGCATCTCCCAGCCCCGTGGCTCTCCTTGCTCCTGGCCTATGATTTGATGCTCATTCTTTGAACCCTGACACTGTAGGGTAGCTGGGTGTTATTTTCTTCTGAGATGACACTCTGAGGAGCTCCTGACCTCCAGGCCCCGGGAGCTCCTTCCCAGAAACAGCGTGGCTCTGAGGCCTGTCTCCTGTTCGCTTCTTCTAGTTTAACCCCGTGACTCATTCTACATTTCCTATGCTTTCTCCTATTAGAATGATATGGAGTAAATATCAATTAATTTATACCTAACCTTTTTAATCCAACCCCCATTAAATCCATAGAGCCCTTAACAAATGAACATGAGCCCGGAAAATGAAGACTGAAAATAGAAAATATAGAGTTTATAAATCTCATGATGAAGGAAGAACTTCTAAAACAGGTACAATTTTACTCATAACAATATTTATATCAATTTTTGTACTGAGAAAAATTAGATAAATAGAAAAAATGTCTTAAATACCTTAAGAATCAGAAGAATGGAAGTATTGTTTGTATCACATTCAAGGGTACAAAAGAACCTGCATTAGTATGAAAAACATAAGACATTTGTTCCCTGACAACAATGTGTTCTCATGGCAAAGGACGCATAAAAAAAAAAGTCAGGGCATGTCCACTGGGGGCTGGGGACCCAACAGGAAACACTCATGACAAACAACTAACAAGAGCAAAACAAACACATATTTCAACCCGTATGGATCATCCCAGTAGAATTATTACCAGGTATGAACTAATGGGATTAATGGGGAACTTTAAGTCTAAGACTTGACTCAATGGTCCTGGCTGGATAGCTTGGTTAATTAAAGAATTGTCTTGAGCTGCAAAGGTTATGGGTTTGATCACTGGTCAGAGCACAAACAGGACCAGATTGATGTTTCTGTCATTCCCTTATCTTTAAGATCAATAATGAAAAAGTCCATGAGCTAGGAAGAAACAATGTGGTCATGGTCCAGTAATGGGAGCAGGAGTCAGGTAGAAGTAACTCAATTGTCAGGTAATCCTTTAATATCTGGTGACATAGTATTTTATAGAGCTCTCTACAGGTCATTAGTGACTAGGAAAAATCAATGGCTTAACCCCAACATCACAGACGGAATAAGCTAATTCTACTGCCCCAGGTAGGCTCATTGGAAAGATGCAACTGCAAAACCAGAGCCCTCCCAGGAGAGCTGGGTGGTGTGAGATGGGCAGCTGGTTGTGTGTTCTGAGACCAGCAGGGGGCGCTGGTGGACTGTGCCTGAGAGCTCAGGGTTCTGGGCCAGGCAGGCTAGGAAGATTCTCTACTGGCTCTTGCACACGTGGGCAGGCAGTGTCCTCACTGAAGTGTGACTTGTTTGTATCTGGTTCCTCAGGAGTTGCATGAGCACTCGACTCTGACTTACACATTTGCCTCATATTTCATCTTCTCTTTTTATGAAGTCATTGCCCAGGCTTGATTTACAGGAGAGATAGATAGAAAATGACACATTTTCTTGAAGAAACATGACCCACTGTGCTCTGCGGGCAAAGGAGGAGACACCTAAGGAGGGATTTCCCAGGGTCAACATTAGTCCTCAGCAAACAGAGCTCTGGGCTCTCTGTCATGGCCCGGGTTCCTCTCCTCCCCTCCTCACTCCCTGCACAGGGAGTTTCCTGTGGTGGAAAGTGAGCCGGTATGGGGGAGGGGCATCACTTTCTCCTTCCACCAGCTGCACACAGTGGGGCTGTTCCATTAGCTGTGAGGGTGCTCAACCTGCTTCCAGTTCCCTGGGCCAGAAGGTTCTGGAGCTGTTGGGGCCATTCTCAGTGCCTAGATGTATTATATAAAATGATGTATTATATGTATAATATAAAAATATATATACAGCCTGACCAGGCTGTTGCACAGTGAATAGAGCATCAGATTGGGAAGTGGAGGACCCAGATTTGAAGCCCCGAGGTCAACAGCTTAAGCATGGGCTCATCCAACTTGAGTGCGTGGCCCCTGGCTTGAACATGGGATCATAGACATGACCGTGTTGTCACTAGTTTGAGTCAAAGGTTTCTGGCTTGAAGCCCAAGGTCGCTGGCTTAAGCATGGCGTCACTCACTCTGTTGTAGTCCCGGGTCACCTTGCTTTCTCATATATGAGAAAGGAATCAATGAATAACTAAGATGCCACAATGAAGAATTGATGCTTCTCATCTTCTCATTTCTCTCTCTTCTTGTCTGTTTGTCCCTATCTGTCCATTTCTCTGTGTGTGTGTGTATATGATGTATGTGTATATATATATGTATATATGATATATGTGTGTCCATAAAGTCATGGTTCACTTTTTACCGGTCACAGGCAAGTAACAAAAGACGATAGAAATGTGAAATCTGCACCAAATAAAAGGAAAACTCTCCTAGTTTCATACCTATTCAGTGCAGTTCGATGTGGGCTCATGCACAGATTTTTTAGGGCTCCTTAGGTAGCTATCCCGTATAGCCTCTACAGACTTGTCACTGACTGATGGCCTACCAGAACGAGGTTTCTCCACCAAACTGCTGGTTTCCTTCAACTGCTTATCCCACCGAGTAATGTTATTCCTATGTGGTGGCGCTTTGTTATAAACGCATCGAATTCACGTTGCACTTTAGTCATGGATTCAAATTTAGCGAGCCACAGAACACACTGAACTTTCCTCTGTACTGTCCACATCTCGACTGGCATGGCCATGGGCTGCTTTGCTGTATACACGGTGTTATGTCATCATCTGTGCATGCGCACATGCTGCCACATCATCCTACAGAAACAGAGGGTTTTTTTTTATTTGGTGCAGATTTCACATTTCTATCGTCTTTTTTTGCTTTCCTGTGACCGGTTCAAAGTGCACTATGACTTTACGGACACACTGTGTGTGTGTGTGAGTGTGTGTATGATATATATACACACACATACATATGTATAGTACAAAATTATAACCAGTAGCTACCATATCTCCCCATGTATAAGATGCACATTAATTTTGGGGCCTGAAATTTGAAAAAATAAATTATTACATAAAGTTATGGAACTCAAGTTTTATTCATCATAAAATTCATACAACTCCTCATCACTGTCCAAACTACCATTCATTAGCTTGTCCTCATCTGTCTCTGATGATGAATCACTGTCTTCAACTATGAGCACAAAAAAAAGCATGAAAAAGCAGGAAATGCAAGTACAAAATCTACAAACATTTTATAAGACTCACCCAGTTTTTAGACCTCAATTTTTTGGAAAAAAGTTGCATATTATACATGAGGAAATAGGATAAGCTTTTGTGATGTTAAACTATATGTAAATACATAATAGTGTTGTTGACTTATGTGTAAAAACCACAGAAATCAACTCACAAACAAAAATAAATACATACATACTTAAACACACATACACATACCAACAGTACATACACTCATGCATGCACACACACCCAACTCATGACTGTCATAGGCAGGAGAATCTCAGAGTACAGAGAAGTAAAGATTCTGCCTCAAGCCTGACCTGTGGTGGCGCAGTGAATAAGAGTTGACCTGGAATGCTAAGGTCACTGGTTCGAAACCTTTGGCTTGCCTGGTCAAGGCACATACAAGAAGCAACTACTACTAGTTGATGTTTCCCACTCATCTCCTTTCTCTCTCTCTCCTCTCTCTAAAATCAATAACAAAAATTAAAAAAAGGAGAACTTCACCTCCATAACTGATGCTAACTCAATAGCAAGTATATTATTGTTATTGCTCTTCTCACTACTATATAATTTCAATTCATGAGGGCTGAGAATGCTCTGTGTTAACGAAGTTAATTCTAATTTTGTAACTTACTAGTTATATAATTTAGAAATTAAAATTTATAGTAAAGAAAAGTTAAAAAATTTACACAAAACTAGGGAATAGAGCAAATGATCTCCTGGTTATGGTTTAATTCCACTTATCAGTGAGATCATATGGTGTTTCTCATCCTCTGTCAGACTTATTTCACTTAGCTCATTGTCTAAAAGGTTTATTTTTAGAAATTCATAATATTCATGTATATTCATATACTGTATGTGTTTAATTTTTGATAAGCATTAAGGTTGTTTCTCTGTCTTGTCTGTTGTAAGTAATGCTGCCATGAGCATGGAGGTGCATGTATCTTTTGAGTTACTATTTTTCTTAGGTTCCAATTAATACCCAGAGGTGGAATAGCTAAAGCATATGGTTGTGTGTTTTTAGGAGTCAGACCATGGGGTTGTGAATAGAGACAGTGACCTGGTAAGCCATAGTAACCAGCAGGGCTCCCAGGCCTTAGGGCCCAAGGAGGTAGTGTATGCCCTATGACCAGCGCTGTGGAACTGTCCTGAATTCCCACCACAGCTGGTAAGAACCATTCACTCAAATGATCCTGGGTCTGAGGGCTGGGCCTGTGCTTCCTGATGGGGACTCAGCAGCTGTTCTCACTCTGACCGTCTAGAGTGCCTAGAGACCACCTCCATGTGGTCTCATCAATTCTTTTTCTTGGGGCCCTCCCAAAGGGTGAAGCCAAATTTCTTCCTCCTCAGTCTGGGGGGTGAGCTGAGCTCAGACCAGCACTCAGGGAGGGGCTGGCAGTCACTGAGGGACACACATTTGCATGGACAGCCCCTCCTCTGGCAGAGGAGGGAGAAGAAAAGGAGGCCTGGGGCAGCCCAGCCCCACTGTGGGCTCAGGGCTGTGAGCACCATGGCCTGGACCCCTCTCCTCCTCGTGCTCCTCTCTCATTGTGCAGGTAGTATCAGGTCTTAGAAACACTGGACATTTTCAAAACTCGCTCTCCTCTTTTTCATAATCCTGATAATATTTACTTGTGTCTCTGCCCCCTCAACTGTGAGTGTCTGTGTTTGCAGGTTCCCTGTCCCAGCCTGTGCTGACTCAGCAGGACTTCCTCTCTGCATCTCCTGGAGCATCAGCCAGACTCACCTGCACCCTGAGGAGTGATATCAGTGTTGGTGGATACAGTGTATACTGGATCCAGCAGAAACCAGAGAGCATGCCTCGGTATCTCCTGAGGTTCAAGTCATACTCAGAGAAGGGCCAGGGCTCCAGGGTCCCCAGCTGCTTCTCTGGATCCAAAGATGCCTTGGCCAATGTGGGGCTCCTGCTCATCTCTGGGCTCCAGCCTGAGGACAAGGCGGACTATTACTGTATGACCAACCACAATGGTGTTTCCCACAGTGACACATACAGATGGAGAAGTGGAACATAATGTCAACCTTCCCAGAGTCTTAGTTCACCACAATTGAACATTTTAAAATTACTTGTATATATTCAATCTTTACTTGAAAGATACTTTTTTTTCCATAAATGGTGTACTAACAATTTTCTATGCTATGTTTCTGAAGTCCCAGGAAAAAAAAACAAAACCCAACACAAAATATTTATCATGACACTGAAATGTAGCCTGTTATCCATGTGTAACAGAACCAGAGCCTGTGGAACTTTCTCACATGAATGAAAGAACAAGAACTTCCAAGGTCTGTTCTTGGTCAAAGCACAGGGACCATTCCCACAGGCGAACAATATTCCAAAAATAAGCTGCACTTTGAGGGGTCAGAACAGAGTACTTCCTGTCCCTGCCAGGCTCCTGTGCTCAGTGCTGAGTGAGGAGCTGTGTGTCCCAGGGGCAAGGCACTCAGACTGTAAATCTGGGAAGAGGATGCAGACCCAGGGGGAATTTCAGACACAGCTGGCCTGGCGCCCTCGCTGTGCCCTGAGTATTCAGTGTGAAGTCAGGGACGGGGGGTGGTCTTCAAAGGAGACATATGGAATCTAATGGCAGGAAATCTTTTTTGGGGGAATGAGAGGGTAGGGGATGGAGGGAAAATGCAGAACCCGCTCCAGGAAGAGAGTCAGTTGGGTCCATGTTTGAGTCACTTCTATAGCCGGCAGCACTCAGGGCCATGGGGACTCTTGAGAATGGGTTTTCTGAGCCCACAGACTCCGACTGTGTCCCCTTTTCTTGAATCTCATTTGAGTTTTCAAACAATCCAGGGTGATGGTTGACCTGTGGGTCATCAGAAGCAGGAATACCCCTAATAAGTGCATATGTCACACCCCCTGTGAAGCTTTTGGTGACCCCATCCAGGTGACCTTCTTTGCACAGGAAGTGGCAGACACATTGGTGGTTCCCATAAAAATAATCCCAAGGTCTCTCTGGCCAAGCCACTACCTTAAGACCTTGGACAGAGGCATTCTGTGTCACTTGTGCTACAAACCAGGAGGCCTCATGTTCTCACCATTGTCTGTATTTATGAGGTCAACAAAAATATCAAATTTTCTTAATGGCTTCCCGATGAGTCAGAATCTCCATGCATCCAGTTTTAAAAAAAATCCCTTGGAGTCTCAGGTGGCATGACAATAAACATTCAAGTCCCGCATCTGGGACCTGTTTCCCCAGGACCATCGGCTCCCAGGCGAGCACCCACAGACCACAGGGTATGAGGAAATACTTTATTGTCTGTCAGGGCCACATCTGAGAAAAGAAACAAAATTAGATTTGAACAGCTTCTCCTATTTTTATTTCAAAATACATCACTTTAATTGAAAACACTGAACTATCAATAATTTCTAATTAAAAATAAAATGTAGTTTTAAAAAAATCTACAATGATATTAATGTTGGATGTAAAAACACAATCTAGTGAAAGCTACCCTGTTTGTATTCTATAAATAATGCCTAATAAAATGAGAAATAAATTCTCTGTATTCCCAAGTTTGTCATTGCATATTATTAATTACTTTATCACTGTATTTCCAGACCTTCTCAAGAACATAAATGTAGACTTAGGTTGACTCTTTTTGTTAATTATAGCAAATATTTAAGTGGAAAATAATAAATATTTTATGTTTTAAAGGAAACAGGAGAAAGAAATATTCCCTGACATCTTTTGTGAGGAATGATTTCCTTGTGATCTTAATCAGAAAAATTAGTTAAAAGTTTTCAGCATGATTCCAGTAGCGAGTAGAGAGCTGAACTTCAACCACATCTGTCAGCAATGAGACTGAATAAGATGGCAAGGCTGACCAAGTGTGCACTCTGGCATCCCCTGCTGGTGAGTTGGAGGACCAGTGAGAGCACAGCCTTGAACCCTGGCCAGCATTAATAGCACTGAGAAAGTGGTGTGAGTCAGAGGAGTTAGCGCTACAGGTGTTCCTCCCTTCCCTGCTGTCAGTGAGGCGGAAAGGCCCATGGGGGAGCTGAGTGCCCACCCCAACTGAGCACAGCACCTCCCCTTATCCCTGTGACTCCCTTCCTGAGGTCAGTATGGCCCACCAGGGGGTTTATGTCACATTTCCACTTGATGGCAACCAGCTGGTGAGATCACTGGCCCACGATCCCTAGGAAATTGTTATCAGTACAGGGCAGTGGAGTCAGAGATCCACCCTTGCAGGGCCAGTAGGAGCAAAACAAACACCTCTGACCTTCTGCCACAGCTCAGCAGGTAGCCGGCATGATCAAAAGAAGAGTAGATGGGACCCAGAGGTCCCTAATATAGCCTTCAGAATGTCCAGGACCCAGTAAAGTTCAGCACTCCAATAACCGGAAAGTTAAACTGAATGCGAATTAAGAATCTACTGACATTGGGTGGCAAGATGGCAATGGAGTAGGTGGACATACCAACTTCCAGCTTCCCAAACCAAAGTGGATTTCAATTTAATTTTAAGAACCATCATCTGGGAAAACCAACTTTGAACTAAACTAAGAGGATTCTTTAACCAAGGAACACTAAAGAAGCCACACTGAGACTAGTAGAAAAAGTGGAAATGTATAGAGGGCTGCCCAGCTGCCCAGAATGAATGGCAGCCCAGAGAGACTCACGGAGCAGGAAGAGAGTTTAGCAGAGAGGGAGGGACTTGGGCCCCAGGAACAAAGCCCCAGCCTGCAACCCCAGAGCCTAGAAGAAGCATATGGACAATATTTAGCTGCAAAACAAGTCAGAATACTGTTTGTGAGAAAGAAAAAGTTTTCTCAGACCCAGGATTCTCCTTAAAGGGACCGCACAGAAAACCTCTTTCACAACCACCCACCCGGGGCTCTGGGGACGAGGAGAGAGGGGAGGACTGGAGCAGCAGGAAGAGAGCATAATCTAGGAGGCACAGGGAGAAACACTTTGAGGGACAGCCACCCAAACCCCTGGGCTGAGTCACACCCCAAATATGAAGTGAATATTTCCCCTGGAACCAGCAATACCAGCAAAGGGAAGTAGGACACCAACCAAACAAGCTCTCCCCCGGCACTCACAGCAGAGCCACTTAGAAGGAGGGAGCCTTAAGGACTACAGTATGAAGTGTTAGGGTCTGACCTGCAGTGCCTCCGAACACACTGCTGAGGGTTTGCTGAAGTGTGGGAGGCAGGGGAAGCAGGGGAACATGGAAACATGGTCCTGTCAGCGGGGGCAGAAGCCAGGCGGCCATACCTGAGGCCCCACTTGAACTCAGTCTAGCCGGGAGTGGGGGGCAGCAGAGGGGATGCGTGAAAGCGGTCGGCCCTGCTGTGGGCCAACCTGCAACCCCACCTGTGGGGGAAGGGCGGGAGCCCAGGAACAGGCAGAGATCCATTGCTGAGCAAGGGTGCACAGCCTTGCCCGACCTGTGGAGCCAAGGCTTATGGCCCTACATGTGAGCAGTCTCTGACTGCGGGGCCGGGAAGCCCGGGAACAGGTGGAGACCCAGAGTTGAGCATAGGTGCTCACCCCTGCCCTTGGTGCTGAGGCCTGTGGCCCGTGCACGGTATGCAACCCAACCTGCAGGGTGGGGCAAAGGCCAAGACTGGTTAACGCCGGTAGGCACGTGAACAGAGACCCTCCTGTGGAAGGGGAAGTGGAAACTGCAATGACAGCTGCAGCAGGTCAGCAAAGCCCATACCTGAATGTCCTAGGCAGTGGCAGAGGGTTGAGGAAGGCCTGCAGACAGATCACACCTAAGGAACACAGAGGTAACACCCATTGGACTCCAGTGACCAAACCCTTCTTATACACAGACAAAATGGGCAGGCAGAGAAATGCAACCCAAATGAATCAAGAGAAATCCCCAGAGAAGGACCTGAATGAGTCAGATATAACTAAATTACCAGATGTGGAGTTTAAAATAATAATTGTTAGTTTGTTCAAAGAGCTCAGAACAATAATAGATGGTCATTAAGAACACCTAAATAAAGAGATAGCAAATATAAAAAAGGAAATTGAAGTAATAAAAATGAATCAGTCAGAAATGACAAATACAATATCAGAATTGAAGACCCAATGAAAGGAATTAAAAGCAGGATGGATGAAGCTGAGGATCAAATCAGCAAGTTAGAGGACAAGATAAACGAAGGCACAGAAGCAGAGAAGAAAAAAGAAAAGAGACTCAAAAAGTCTGAGGAAATTCTAAGAGAGCTCTGTGACAACATGAAAGAAATAACATCTGCATCGTAGGGGTTCCTGAAGAAGAAGAAAAAAACAAAGGATAGAAATTTTGTTTAATCAAATCATAACTGAAAACTTCCCTCAATTGAGGCAGGAAAATGTCTCACACATTCAAGAAGCACAGAGAACTCCATTAAAGAGAAATCCAAAGAAATCTACACCAAGACACATCATAATTAAAATACCAAAGCTAAGTGATAAAGAGAAAATATTAAAAACTGCTAGAGAAAAAATGTCTATCACCTACAAAGGAGCCCCCATAAGGATGATATCCAACTTCTCAATAGGAACACTTGAGGCCAGAAAGGAATGGCAAGAAATATTCAAAGTAATGCAAAACAAGAACCTACAACCAAGACTACTTTATCCAGCAAGGCTATTGTTTAAAATTGAAGGAGAAATAAAAAGCTTCCCAGACCAAAAAAAACAAAAACAAAAACAAAAAAAACTCAAAGAATTTACTACAACCAAACCAATGCTGCAAGAAATGCTAAGGGGCCTGTTGTAAACAGATCAAAGGGGGAAAAGAATATAGCAAAAGAGGAACACAGCTTTAAAGAATAAAATGGCAATAAACAACTACATATCAGTAATAACCTTAAATGTAAATGGATTAAATGATCCAAATCAAAAGACATAGGGTAGCTGTGTGGATAAGAAAACAGGACCCTTACATATGCTGTCTACAAGAAACACACCTTAAAACAAAAAATGCACATAGATTGAAGGTAAAAGGATGGAAAAAAATATTTCATGTAAATGGAAATGAAAAAAAAAGCTGGGGTAGCAATACTTATATCAGGCAAAATGGACTTCAAAACAAAGAGATAAAGAAGGACACTACATAATGACAAAGGAAGCAGTCCAACAGGAATTATAAGCATTATAAATATCTACGCACCTAATGTAGGAGCACCTAAATGTATAAAGCAGACTTTGATAGATATAAAGGGCGTGATCAACAGCAATACTATAATAGTAGGGAATTTCAATACCCCACTAACATCACTAGATAGACCCTCAAGAAAGAAAGTTAACAAAGAAACAGCAGACTTAAAGGACACACTAGATCAACTCGATTTAATAGATATCTTCAGAACCTTTCACCCTAAAGCAGCAGAATATACATTCTTTTCAAGTGCTCATGGTACATGCTCTAGGACAGACCACATGTTAGGGCACAAAAGCAGTTTCAACAAATATTGAATATTGAAATCATATCAAGCATTTTCTTTGATCACAATGGCATGAAACTAGAAATCAACCACAACAGAAAAACGGAAAAATACCCAAACACTTGAAAACTAAATAGCATGTATTAAATAACAAATAGGTTAACAATGAGATCAAAGAAGAAATAAAAAAATTCCTAGAAATGAATGATAATGAGCATACATCAACTCAAAATTTATGGAACACAGCAAAAGCAGTACTGAGTGGGAAGTTCATAGCATTACAGGCATACCTTTGGAAGCCAGAAAAAGCTCAACTAAACAATTTAACCCTGCATCTAAAAGAACTAGAAAAAGAACAGCAAGTAAAGCCTAGAGGTAGTAGAAGGAAGGAAATAATAAAGATCAGAGTGGAAATAAATGACATAGAGGCTAAAGAAACAATATGGAAGATCAATAAAACCAGGAGCTGGTTCTTTAAAAAGGTAAACAAGATCGATGAACCTTTAACTAGACTCACCAAGAAAAAGAGAGAGAGGACTCAAATAAATAAAATTAGAAATGAGAGGGGAGAAATAACAACTGACACAACAGAAATACAAAGGATTGTAAGAAAATACTATGAAGAACTGTATGCCAAAATATTTGGCAACCTAGATGAAATGAATAAATTCCTTGAAACATATAATATTTTAAAAATCAATCTGGTAGAATCAGAAAACCTAAACAGAATGATTTCAATAAATGAGATAGAAACAGTTATTAAAAAACTCCCAACAAACAAAAGCACAGGGCCTGATGGCTTCACAAGTGAATTCTACCAAATATTCAAAGAAAAACTAACTTCTATCCTTCTCAAGCTATTTCAAAAAATTCAAGAAAAAGACTTCCAAGCTCCTTTTATGAGGTGAGCATAATTCTGATTTCAAAACCAGGCAAAGACAACACAAAGAAAGAAAAATTATAGGTCAATATCCCTGATGAATTTGGATGCTAAAATCCTCGACAAAATATTAGCAAACCGGATCCAGCAATACATGAAAAAAATCATGCATCATGATCAAGTGAGATTTATTCTGGGGAGGTAAGGATGGTATGATATTCATAAATCACTTTACTTGCACAAAGCAGAGGCATTAGGTAG